>NC_053137.1:17949879-19149879 GCF_016808335.1 Panicum virgatum | reverse complement strand
AACGGAGCCTTAATTTAGGCTGCCATGGCCATGATGGCTCATGGAGTTAGCACTGGCCATCTCTGCAGTGCTCAGAGCAAGTATAATGAAATGACGTAGGCGGATAATAAAATATAGTCTTATATTATATTTATGCTGAGTTGGAGAGAGAAGAAAAAAGGCTACTCGTTTACAATCTACTCTCAGCTGGTAGCTCACATATGACTAGCTCTATATATATGTTCATTCATTCATGTGTGTACCGTTACTATTTCCTCGTGCAGCTCATATATATGACTAGCTCTATATATATATATATATGTTCATCCCGTTGATAGCTAGCTGCTAGTCCAAGCATTGTAGTGTTTAATTTTGTGCTTTATCCATAGCAAATAAATAGCTAGGAATGCGAGGTATCAGCGAGTTTTCAGCCAGTCCATGGAGTAATTTACGTACTCGGTATTATATTCCTGGACAAACCGTTACACTTGAAGAATAATGGTGCCTACTCTGCATCCTCGACGCAACTGCTCTAGGACTATATGTACACGCGGCTGAAGCCTCACCATTACATATCACAAAACTGCTACAACTGCATCCTGTGTTGGGAAGGTAGCGAGTTGCAGTAGCGGTCGAGTTGCTATGGATCCTGCGGTTTGTAGCTCAGTGTCCATGTCACGGACTAGCAACTCCTACTGCAGAGCTGTAGAGCGTGCGAGGGAAATTTCAGAAACCGAGAAATTGGATCAGACAAACGCGGTCGAACAAATCAACATTTTTCAAAGAGAATTTTATCAAAATAGGCATAGAGTAATTTTGCCTGTGGATAAGAACGCCACGAGCACGGTCAAAATATTTAGTTGTGAACTCCAGGTGCCGGAGTAGTAATCAAGTAATGTTTTTTTTATGAAACACAGTACAAATGTAGATGCTCACAAACGCACGCAGACACCTCTATGAATACACGCATGTAACCCTACCTATGAGCACCTTCGAGAGAAGAAGCAGTTCGCAATCAAATTAATGTTCTAATTACAGAATTAGCATTTTAAGCAGTTTTCCAATGAAAATTGCTAGCTTGTGTGCACATAGCTAGGCCCATATTCTGCCATCCCAAAATATTCCATCACATGAATATCGCTCACTATACTACAAAAAAAATGTTTCTAGATACATCCAATTTTTTGACTGACCAGTTAAACGTCGGAACCCACCCTAGAAATAATCTAGTGGACCCGGGACTATGGACTGACCTTGCCAATGGCTCATTTATTTCTAGAGCTAAGAATGTACAATTGTACCGGTTGTACACACACCATTGTTTCTGCAGTAGAGGCTACGTCGTGCAGGGGCACACGTTAATTTTTCCTATGTAGGTAAGCTGTCAACTTGACTGTATTTCAATTCTGGTGCGGGCTAAAATCCTAGAGACGGTTGGCCTTCGTTGCCTTTATTTCCACCATCTCCAAGGCAGCCAATTGCAGTGGCGGCATAGCTCAATTCTACACACTACCAGAAAACAGAAATTTCGTGAGAGTGAGAAACCATCACGAAAACTATGAATCCCGCCACGAAAATATTTCGTGACAGGCCTGTCACGAAATAAGCCTCACGAATCTAACGCCACGAAAATAGAGTTTTCGTGGGAGTGAACCGTCACATATTGTTTTCGTGGGGGTGAACCACCGCCATGAAAATGGGGTGTCGTCAGGTTTAGAAACACGACACGAAAGTAATTCGTGGCGGTCCAAAACACACAGGAATATATATTTTCATGAGAGTGTATAGCCGCCACGAAATATAATTTCGTGGGAGCGTGAACCCGTCATGAAAATGAATGAACCACCACGAAATATATAACTTTCGTGAGAGCCCAGCACTGCCATGAAAATGTGGTCACACGTCATGAAACATCTTATTTTTGTGATAGTTAGAAACTGTCACAAAAAATACTTTGATACCGTCATGAAAATATGAATAATCACATCCTCCAAATCTGAATATAGCTCATATATTCAGCAAACAGATGCAGGCTCATATATGATCATGATCAAGAGATAATTGAACAAAGATGAATGGACATACATAAGAATGAGTCCCACTCATTTAACTAGCCACATAAGGCAATAATGTCATACATATACATCAAGTTCTAGCTATCATTAGGGCCTAGCTATCATACAAAAGGGCACAACATCAGTGCAAAGGCTCCCATAGTTTAGCCATCAATATAATACCACAACAGCAAAAGGTTTGGTATGAACCAAAGTACTAGCCAAAGGCACAGGTTACCAAAAGAAACCTTGCATAGCCAAAAGAGCCCAAAAGTTAGGAGTCAAGCGCTAGTTTCATTGTTGTCCATTCGATCAACTGCCATCAACCTCTTCACTGCCACCATCATCTTCATCTGTGTCATCCAAGTCATCATCATCATCACGGCCATCTTCACGATCCATAATGTAGTCCTCATCTTCATCGCTATTCATTTCATTGCTGTTGCTTTGCATATCTTCCGTATTAGTCCTGGCATGTGATGATGCTGTAACCTGAAACACATACACATGTTGTTAAGTTTTTTCCATTGGAAAAATCTGATCCAGCAACAATCATCTGATGTGTTTACCTGTTGGCGACGGGCATCAATATTTGCTAGACGGGTTACCAAATCAGGAGGTATCTCCTTGCCAAAATCTGCATAAAACCTTTGCAATTGACATGCATAAGATCAATACATTGTTATAAGCACAGGGGCAAATGTTACCATGATCATGTTACATTGACACTATTTTCCTCAGTGAGTATCTCATTTTTCTCCGTTAATTCAACATTGTTTTGCTTTAGATCCCAATTAATCTCCCTCAACTCCTTATTCATCTCCTTCAGCTCATCATTTTCATCCACCACAGTTCGATAAGAAGCAGTACTGACTGGACATAGATTATTGGATTTTGCAACTACTCTAACCTCTTCCTTATCCACTGCACCATCAGCTATTGGTACACGACCATGGGGCAAACCACCTTCCATGTGATATAGAGTGTGTGCATCTAAATCCTTTGAATTCTCAGCAAGCATTGCTCTTGCATTGTACTCATCCTAAAATGAAATACCAGTGTGCTAAGCATGACTAGAAAAAGTTCATATCAAAATGTTAAGCATGACATACATACCAAGCGCTTTTGTGCTTTTTGGTTGGGGATTGGAGCACTTTTTCCAGTGCTATCCACATTTTTGAATCCAGATTTCATCACTGCATATGTGTTTAAAGTGCCAGGCTTCTCTGGACCAAATTTATGCTCCTACAAGACCATCATACTAATATTACATGATGTTTGAAACTTAAGGTAATTAACTCTATGTAAAATCATGGCATTATTATTCATATCATGTCTCATTTAGTAGGAGAAGCAAAACACAATCGAAAGCTCGAAAATATCATACCAGCAATTGTTGTGTTTCTGCCCATGGCATTGAACCACCTCTATTCTGAGCAACGTCAGCAGATTTTAGGCAAGCTGCTCGAGCTGCTCTCCTCTTTTCCTTGTACTTCTCACTGGTCCAGTACTTGCATAAGGCTGCCCAACCTTCCCTGGTGCCCCAATCAGGTCTGCACTTTAAGTATTGTTCTTCTGTAAGTTCTATATCGCGTGCTTGATTATCATCACAGCCCTCATGCTTCTTTACAGCATCCAAACGGGCTTGATATATCAGATCAGATACTCTTTTCACAAGATATGTCTCCAAATTACGGCTGGCTCTTCTTACATCAGCTCGAGTGGTTGTGAACAAACTCTACAAACATAAATATAAGAAAGGCAAAGTTAGGAGCTTCCTATCAAATAGAAGTGATAATGTACATGCTGCTAGTTCAATTACCCAGAATTCCTGCTTTACTCGTCTAGCATATGTCAAACCAAGTTCATCCTTTTTGTAGAAGTAATCATGCCATGTCAATGCCGCCCGTGTTTCAACAACCATGCCTTCATCATCACAGATTTTGACCTCACCAGGATAAAGCCGTTTGATAATTATTCCAACTTGTGAGCCATACTTGTAGCCTTTAGGATTGTAATTGACATAGGTGAATTGTCTATAACAAAGGATATGACATATCAGTTCACAAATTTACATAAAAGAATACAAATGGATGCCATGCAGAAGTAAGACACTACTACTATGCAGATATTGAATTGCATACTCACCGGTCTCCCACTGGCCTCAACATAACCTTCCCCTCATGTGGAGGCACTCTCATGTGGAGGCCTCTTCTTTCCGTTTTGGGAGGCTCCTCTCCATGGAGAATGTTGCCACCAACAGCAGCATTGGAGTCATCACCACCATCAATGCTCATCTGGGAGTTGGCAGCAGCATCATTGGTCTCTTGGGAGCTGCCACCAGGGGCTGCACGTGTCCTCCCCGCAAGCCTTTTGTGTCGAAGACCATCCATATTCTGCATTATCAAAAAATAGTTAGCTCACTATACATTTCAGAAAATATCACATTTTTCAAAGAACTTTCAACTATATAGTAACAAAGAATTCTACTCCACATATAAGCTCACATATTTACAATAAATGAGATAAAAACACATAAATTCCAGCTACAATTGTTCTGAGAATTCCATAAATAGAACATAATCTAATAATCATAAAAAATACAAATCTAATAATCATTTGGATCGTTGGGTGCATATATTGAGGCAGATCATCTTGGTCCTCTTGATACTCTTCATCCCCATCTAGATTATCCATTGCTTCATCTATAATTCCAGTATTCAGTTTGGACAGAAATTCCAAATCATCTGGATCTGTTATCTCATCAGAGCCATTCAAATTTATATTGTCAAGCTCAATCCCTGAGTCAATGAACAAAGATCTCGGCAGCCCATCCTCAAATTTTTTGTGAGGGGAATAGCTTTATTTTCATGAGGGTTTACACAATAACATCACGAAATCAGTTATTTTTCATGGCGGTGCTTGGAATACCTTCATGAAAATAAAAAATTTCATGACGGTTTCTTAGTGCCTCCCACGAAAATACATCACCGTCATCAAATTTCAACATTCTGGAGCAACCGGAACCATCAGATCGGGAAAGGACGGTCAAAATTAGCTGGGCCATTTAGGACTGAAATGGGCTTTGTTTTGTCAATGTTTTTCTTTTTCTCTTCTTTTATTTATTGCTCCATTATGAAGTAACACATAAAAATAATAATATTATACATACCAATATATTTTTTACCTATAATACACAATCTATACGTTGTTATGTAGGAGTTTCAGTAATTATTGAGTGGATCTGCTATTTTCTTTCATTTAAGTGACTTTGTGTCCTTATCAAAAAGTAATCTCAAGTTTAACTATGTGAACCTCCAATAAGATTTGAAAAATTATATAAAAATTATATTTAGACTAATATGTTCCATTACATCTCATGTCTTAGAGATAGATCAAAAATACATTTATCTTCTATGAATAGTTCAAACTTCTATATCCAAATCACCACATAATAATTAAAATAATATCTAAATTTGGTCATAAAATCTACAAATTAACGTGACAACATATTTTCCACCCATAATGTTGCCATAAAAGTTTCATAAGATTTTACAAAAATTGGAGTATACATTGTTCATATATAGGACACATTTCTTTTAAGGTTTCATACACTTGAACTTAAATGATATAGTTTTCACATCTTGGAACGTTTTAAAACTCGTATGCTCCTCAAATTTTGGCACGAACTTATGTTTATGTTAGTATTAGAAAATATGAAGTTACATTAGCAATTACTATGCCATAAAATGTTTTTCTATTTTGTAATTAGTTAGAAGAAAAAAGAAGCTACATAAAATTTTTGGGGAATAACAATTCTATACAAACAAAATCTATTGAATGAAAGAGCTTGATTTTAGAAAAATTTTAAAAAAAAGAATCATCAAATTTGGATTCTCTATGATAGAGAAATACTATATAAAAGTTTTAATTCTAGATTAAAAAGAGAAAGACCAACCATTTATGTGTTCCTCATCTCAATCAGTTAACTTTTTTCGTGAGGGGGATAGCTTATTTTTGTGAGAGTCTACACGATAACATCACAAAAATAGTACACTCTCGTTACGGTATATGGCACACCTTCACGAAATTAGTACATTTTCGTGACGGTGTATGGAACACCTCCACGAAAATATATTTTCATGGCGGGTTTTGATGCACCTTCACGAAAATAAGAATTTTCATGACGGTTCCTCAATACCTCCCACGAAAATACCTCACCGTCATGAAATTTTCGTTTTCTGGTAGTGACAGAGGATTGTCATGTTAGCTAGGAATGAGAAGTATCAGCAAGTTCTTGACTGTTGTATGAAATTAAAGGTTCATCTAATAAGATTCAGGCTGCACCATCTGATGGAGGCGCATATGTGTGATGTGTTTTGTCATGGCCCAGTGGTTGGCCAAGCTACCATCAGATTACTACAGCTTATTGATTGTAAATGAAAAATGGGGAGTTAATGTCCCTTGGTCTTGGTGGGGTTGGAGTATATCATATCACTATATCTCTACAAAACTGCTACCTGGATGTATAGTGATGATCTATTGGTTCCATGGACCTCGGATCCATTAATAATTAGTTTCATATGTATGGCCAAGATGTAGGAAATAGGTCGATGCTTGCATTCTTGCAGTGTCACATTGACAGGAAAGATACATATGTGTATAGTAATTTTGCTGTTGGACATTATAGAAATGTGATATTAGCTATAAGACGTTGCTTGTTTTTGTCTTTGCTGAAGGACACTTCTCCTTTATGTCCATTTGCCACGGGACACTTCACACAATAAAATATCTATTTACGGTCTAAGAGAGTATAAAAAGACAATTTTGCCCTTGTCAAATGCGGTCAACAGACCAGTTTCCTCTTCTCCTTGCATGCGTTGTTCTTCTTCGGCCGCTCTCTGTTCTCTGGCATGACCCTGACCTCCGGACCCGAGCCCATCGCCGCCGCGGTGAGTCCACCGACCTTGGGTGGATCCGGCGGGAGCCCGACTAAGACGACAACTAGATGTTGATGGATCCCGGGTCGGGAAGCCGGCACTGCAGCGGTCGCACAAGCCATCGCACCCGGTCAGATTGTACCAAATGTGCTAGGGGTGCTATGGTGATTTTTCAGTTAATCACTCTCCTCCATCTTAGAACATTGTATTTAATAGACTTGATTTCCAACAGCCAATGAGTATAATTGAACAATACAATGTCCATTAGCAAAGACAACATTGAAGGGTGTCCTGCAACAAAATTATTCCTATTATTTGGCCATCCACGTCCGCTAGCCTATCAGAAGTCCATGAAAAAATGAGGAAAAAATTTTCTGTGGAGGCGGGCTGCAAACTCCGCACGGTGCAGCCCCGTCTGGATCTTTGCCGCGTGGATGGGACAGAGCATTGAACGGCAACTTCCCTTTGCTTGGCTCCGCGCTGGAAAAAAAAAGCAATACGGCTTGGCTCGATTCCTTCGGTAGGCGGCTCAGCTTCCAGCTCGTTGCCACAATTAGCTTCTCCACCAGATCGTGGACCCGGACTTTGCGCCTGTGTGGGGGTGCGGGGCTGCGGCACAGCGACTTCACTGACGCCGCCAACGCCATGGTAGGAGGTGAAGGGTCCAAGAAGGACGATGACCCTGCTGCTGGGTACGTGGCACTACCATGGAAGTAGGGAGGAGGTGCCATGGAAGCCGAAGGATCCGAGGGTTTCAACGCAGGTGCAAAATTATATAGTGCCCTCATCTCATCTGCCTTCGCTTGTCCTAGCACAACCTGCGCACAAAGATGATGCTGTCATGGGTAATCGTGGAGGTGAAGGAGAGGAGAGAACACATGTATAGTTGTGTCCTCTATATGAAACTCATGAATGTCTATGTTATATTTTTTTTAACCTCTGTAGATTGATCGTCCATGAACCATGATACACATGTTGCACAAAATAAATTGATCACCATGGGAATAGACATTGTTGAAGCTAATGGTGATGTAACGACCTGGCCCAGGATAACGGCTAAGATCTACTCTACACGTTGAGTAGACCACACCTACTAAATAACTCTCTTGCGCTTTCGTCCTCGCTTCGCGCAAAAGGTTCGAACCGGAGTTATTAGCTTCCCAGGGACCGGCTATTTAAGTCAGTCCAACTCTCTTTCTGTTTCCAGTCTGGGACTAAAGGAATACTGTGCCGCGTGCTACAGTAGCCGTGCGCTACAGTAACCGCGCGGCCCAGTCGGCCCGTGGGCCGTGACAATCTCCCCCGTTAGGGTTCGACGTCCTCGTCGAACCAACTTACCCATACGGGACAAGGGAGCAGGATCCCCTCTCTTGGGCCACGTCCATACGTCTAGTGCTACGATCCCATGTGCCACGGCCGTGGGTTCACTGCCAGCAGCCCATGTGTGTCCGTCCACATGCTGTTGGCATCACGAGAGTATAGCTCTAATACCCCTGTAACGACCCGGCTCAGGATAACGGCTAAGATCTACTCTACACGTTGAGTAGACCACACCTGCTAAATAACTATCTTACGCTTTCGTCCTCGCTTCGCGCAAAAAGTTCGAATCGGAGTTATTAGCTTCCCAGAGACCGGCTATTTAAGTCAGTCCAACTCCCTTTCTTTTTCCTGTCTGCAACTAAAAGAATACTGTGCCGCGTGCTAAGTAGCCATGTGCTACAGTAACCACGCGGCCAGTCAGCCCGTGGGCCGTGACAGGTGATCCCGTTGCCCGCCCGGCCCGGCCCCGTGGCGTCACGATCGCCTCTGCTCCGCCACGCCTCCTCCCCACCCAGCCGCCCGGCCCCACGTCGCCATTGGCCGTCTCCCCTCCGCCGAGCCTCCCTCTCTGCCTGCACCACGACGCCCGCGGCCGCCTCCCCTCCCTCTGCCGCACCCGGCCTCGCCTCCCAATGTTGAGGCGCGATGTCCGCGGCCGCGATCTGATGACGAACGCAAGCAAGCAACAAACTGGAAGCCGATGGGAAAGCTAATTGTGGCAACGAGCTGGAAGCTGAGCCGCCTACCGAAGGAACCGAGCCATATTGTCTTTTTTTTTTCAGCGTGGAGCCAAGCCAAGGGAAGTGCCGTTCGATGCTCTCTCCCATCCACGCGGCAAAGATCTAGACGGGGCTGCACCGTGCGGGGTTTGCAGCCGGTCTCCACAGAATAGTGCTTCTTGGAAGATGGTTTTTCTCCTTGCCTCAAACATGTATTTCCCAAATGGAGAGACGACACTTTTAATGATAAATTACCTGAGCCCCATTTTACTAATAAAATACTTTTACAGGTTAATCACTTTCATTCTGCAGGTAGCCATTTTCTCAATTGTTTTAATTTCCTTCCCCACCTACTGCATATTGTAACTCTTCAATATAATTAAGGTCCTACTTCTAGCTCGCCAACTACTAGCTAGGACAAGCATTCAACTACATCATAATTGCATGTGCCCTCCTTGACCCCTCTCTAACTTAATCAGATGTTATATATAGCACGATCGATTTTGTCATCATTATAGCATCATTTTTTGACCAAATCTTACTTACATATCAACATGGAATGGTTATGTAGGAATGAGAAGTATCAGTAAGTTCTCGACTGTTGTGAAATAAAGGGTTCATCTAATAAGATTGCTGCAGCCTCTGGTGGAGGCTCGGCGAGTGGACATTGATCTCTAGAAACTAGGCATGCATGATTTATTTTAGAGCAAGCAAGTTTCTCGTTGACTTGTACTTTCTACTTTTGTCCAAGCTGTACTGCCTCCATAGATTTCACTCGATAGTTCCTCCTCACAGTGCCCGCCCCCCACCCACCTTTGCCAAACAATGCGTCGAGCCCATAGGTTTCTTTTTCTCAAATACAGCTGCATCCTAATATATATCTTGGTTTACCAATGTCAACCATCTTTTGAGATGCATGTACTGCTAGTATTTCTATAAGAAGTGCCATGCAATGTATCTCGACATTGTTTTTTTCAAAAAAATCACATCATGATACTAGCAATGTACAAGTGAAAGCTAATAAAAAAAAGATGAAGGATTGTATACAGCACCGAATTTTGATACAAAAATCTGAACCATGTTCGGCATGGACAAGAGAAAATCTAAATACACTTTTTATACTCTACAATTTCGAGTAGCAATGATAGAAAATTGACCTCGTGTGCATATAGTTAATTATTCCAATGAAAATAAATGTACCAAAAATGATCTGCCAAAATTTAACATGTGCATATGTGCACACATTGAAGCGGACGACCTCATTCACACCCGGCCCAGCTACGTCCAGACCGAAGTTGCATTGATGCATTTCTTTTCTGCAGCTCAGAAGCACTGAGTTTAGCTAGCTCAGTCAATTAATAAGCCCCTTGTGATGGAACCTACCACACCCAAGTTTAATCTTTAAATTCCACACGTACAGGTGGTGATTTTTTGGGTTTTGGCACTAAATCAGAGACCGCAACTACAATGTTACTGTCTATTGCATCGGCTGTCAACAGGTACACTACAGTAGGCAGAAACCACGAGCTAGAAGTAACTACAGTGTTCATCATCAGGAAGAGGCACGGGGCTTGACAGACAGCGGCAGAGACATCAATCCACTGCTGCTGCATGCTTCGAGCATGTGTGTGTGTTTGTGTGTTTGTGTGTGTGTACTATCTGGTATCTCCCTCGCACACCCAAAACATTGTCTTTCTCATACAACTTGCCGACTCTTGCAACAACTAGCTCGGTCGACCGCTGATGACGTGTTGCATTTACATGAAGGAATAGATCAAACTAGCTAGGAATGGGATGTATCAATGAGTTTCTGGTTCGAAACTAACTGGCGGTGGTTCTATAGTTGGTGGCCGTAGGGGCTGTTGGTAAAGTAGAGCAAAATAATACTCGCATGCATGGCACTATATAACTTTATCGGAGAGAGTGCAATGGTAGATGCAGATTTTGAAAAGTATGCATGATTTTGATGAAAACTTGTTCCAATCCCCGAGTCGTCATCATCTCGACAAAATGGTTCGAATACTATTTAGGAGATGATGATCAAAACATGAATGCATTTCATGATTATATTGCCAATGGATTGTTTGCGAGGTGAGAGTGATTGAAATATGCAATTTGTATATATATGAACTGTTGTATTTATGTATTTTTTTCATGTTGTATTATCAGCTGGAAACAGCTATAATTTGAACTGTTGTATTGTGTGTGCAAAAACTCTCATGAACCGGATTCTACTGATAATATTATATTTACTGTTATATTATGTTGTAGTATTTAGTTTTTCTTATGTTATATTTTTGTCATTATGTTGTATTCAAAAGATAGCACAGCAGGAAGGGAAAAAGATAAAAGAGAGCAGAGCCGAACAGAGTAGGAGCAGCTTATTGGGTGGGACAGTGGGGGCTTGAATTAGCAATAGCGCATAGGGGTAGCAATAGAGTGTGGAGAAGGAGGTTCCTATTAGCATGTGATTAGCACCTGGCTTCATACAGGACAATGCTAAAATTTAGCCAGTTAAATTAGCTGGCTAAACTTTAGCACTTGAAATTAGCTTCTCAAAACAGGACCTTAAACACTAAGTACAACAGAGAGAGACTGCAGTGATATTCTATTGCATCGGGCTGTCAACAGGTACACGACAGTTGGCAGTAAACCACGAGCTAGAAATAACTGCAGTAGTGTTCATCATCAAGAAGCGGTACGGTGCTTCGGAGACGTAGGTCATATCAATCCACTGCTGCTGCTTCGAGCAAGGATATATACTCGACTCCCGTAGCTCCCTCACACACGCCCAAAACGATGTCTTCTCAGACAAACTATCTGTGACTTTGCCCTCAAGCTCTGGCTTCCAAGTTGTCACGGAGGATTGCTGATGTTGGATCTGTTGAACAGATTGTTTCATCTCTTCGATCTTGATGTTGGTCTCGTCGGTCTTGTGATCGATGGTGTCGAACTTCTGGCCGAGCTCCTCGAGCTTGGCCAGGACGGTGGTGAGCGGGTCCGTGGGTGGTGTCATAGCTCCGATGCGGACTTTGAAACGGGTGTGAGATGAGACGGAACCAGCGTTGGAAGAGTGGTGGATTGAGGATCTTAGGCAATCTGATACCAGATGTTAGATATAGCTTGTTCACGCAACTCGATTCTCACTATCTGGATAGTATATAGGTTCAGGATACAACGGGACTAGGAAATCGCTAGCGATGTCTCGAGCCGAAGCCCGCCGCCGCCAGGTTGCCGGTGAGTCGGTGACTTCCAAATCAAGTTCTCCTCTACTCTCTCGATAACTCTATAAGCTTTACACGCACCTCTGGTGCTGCCCGTTACATGGGCCTCAATTCAGTTAAGCCAATCTGGCCCAGTAACACGAGTGCTTGTCTTCTTGGCCCTCTTGCCACGCCCGAGCTCCACGCCTTGGCCATCAGCCACCGAGCGACCAGGCGGCATCGTGACCAGGGTTTTTTATCCCGACCGGATAACCCAAACCGCCGGCCACCGGTTCCGGTTTACCGGACCGGTTGGACCGGTAACCGGTGGAAACCGGTTGAATTCAAATCTAAATTCAAATAAATTCAAAAACTCCCGTGCAACCGGTTCCGACCGGTTTACCGGCCGGTTTGACCGGTTTACCGGCCGGTTTTACCGGTTTACCGGTCGGTTTGACCGGTTTGAATTCCAATCCAAATTCAAAAGCCCCCGTGCAACCGGTTTACCGGCCGGTTTGACCGGTTTACCGGCCGGTTTTACCGGTTTGCCTGGTGGGCCTTAATGGGCCGGCCATTTTTTCTTTTTCTTTTTTGATTTAACTTCAACTCCCCGCAAACTATACTAAATGAACGAATTTTTGAGAAAATTTGACACCATTAGATTCGTTGCACCTTGAAGTATTTTTAGGAATTTTTTGAGATTTTTCCATTTTTTGAAATTCAAATTTAAAATTTGAATTTGTGCCGGTTTCTAACCGGCCGGAACCGGAACCGGTCCGGGCCGGTAAGACCGGTAACCGCGGTAACCGGACCGGTTCCGGCCGGTTTTTTTAACCCTGATCGTGACAGCATGGCTCTACTAGTTTGTTGGGTAGTGTGTCTCCTACTCGTCGCAGCATTTAATTTGGTGATCATGGAACGAATCAGAGGAGAGGGACTAATTTTGAAGACGATTAGAGTAAGGCTAATGGTCTCCGCCTGCTTCTGGCTGCAAGAGTGCCAAGTCACCATGCATGGTGGCAGACCCCACTCGCATTTATTGTACAACAGTGAGAGGAGAAAATGTTGCACCGGCTCCCAGCTAGCGCTTCGCGAGTCGATTGCACCATTCTCTCTTTTGCTTTCTCTCTCCCCCCACGTAGGATCTCTCCGGCTCTACACTCACCCATAATACTTGCTCTTAGGCCATTCCTAGTGGGGTCCCAGTGCAAAATTTCAACACATGATTACCAAGAGTGACACATCATCAAAATACTTTTGAAACTCTAGATGAAATAGGGCCTCTCAATGCATAGTTTCATGTCACGGTTTCATAAGCGAGCCATTGCATTATTATGAATGTGATTGGGTGAAATCAGATGAGATGGAACTCTCTATGTCCCAATGCTAGTTTCATCAAGATTCAAAGTCTTGGAAATAGTGTAACCCAAGTTTCATCTAGATGAAACTCATTTCTTCTCTCTCTTTATAAATTTTTTGTCATGTCATCATTTTTGCCTACGTGACATCTCATTTAATGTGCATGAAACCTCTATGAGACTTGTATTGGGATTAACATGCCATGTAGAATTGTATGATGGCAACATGGCATAGGATTTAAGAGGAAAGAGAAAAAACTAGTTTCATCAGATGAAACTCTCTCTACACAAATACCAACACTCTATGAGTCTTAAAATTAAATGCAACATAGATTCTAGGAAACCACAATATGAAATTATGCATTGGGGGAGATAGTTTCAAATGTTGTTTTCTTGCTTACATGGCTATCTTGAAAACATAAACATGCATGAAACTCTCCACTAGGAATACCAACATTGTATTTAATAGAAAGGTGGCTAGACAGACCTACAGCAACGTCCTACTTCTATCTGGCCAACTACTGGGAAAAGCGTTCTACTACATCTATTTTGATTCTGCAGTTAGCATTTTACAGGGTTAAGATTTCTGTAGTAGCCCCATTTTTCTAATAAAATATTTTTACAGGGTTGATCACTTTCATTCTGCAGGTAGCCATTTTGCCAATAGTTTTAATTTATCCTCCCTCACCTACTGCATATTGTAACTCTTCTATAGAATTAAGTGTAGGAAAACGGGCACCAAAAAACAAAATTTTCTACCCATACCCAGGAACTACTGCTGTTATAGATCACGGGATTACCACTAGACGCGCGGGTGCAGAACTTCTGTAGCGCGTCGGTGTAGTGCAGATGGAAGCCGACAGTGCAGTTGTGTGAACCACCTCACGAACGGCTCGTCCTTGTGCAGCAAGCGCCGCACCTCCACGAAGTACACACGTACGGGAAGAAGCGTCGCACTCCGGATTGCTAGATCCGCGAGAACAACTAGGGCTAGTTGCACGAGGAAGGGGCTTGGGCACCAACTACAGGGAGGAGGGGGCGGTTACTGTAGTGGATAGACATGACCCGAGTACTCCTACTCGCCAATAATTGATAGTGGATAGACATGACCCGAGTACTCCTACTCGCCAATAGTTGATAGTGGTCTCTAGCAAGACATGTCAACTTCTATGCACACGCGAATCATATCTGCCGAGCCATTACAATTTTATACATGCTGTTCTCTTTGCCTCATGATATTTGGTCTAGCTTCAAACCGACCACTCTTTCTCGATCCTATGATTCAGAATCCTTGGTTAACTCTTAACCCCAGCATGGCCATGCATTTCCTGATCTGAATCACTCGAGGGGCCCAGAGATATCTCTCTCTTGCAGAGAGGGGCAAATCCCATCTTGACCGACTATGTCTCACAGCATGCTTCTTGACAGACCCGAAAGCCACCTTTATAACTACCCAGTTACGGTGTAGCGTTTGATGGCTCCTAAGTAAGTCGGTTCACATCTTAAGTACATATGATGATCTCAGATCTTAGGACACAGTGTACATATTGTGTAATGAGAAGTCATCATCTCGTGTTGGGTCAGTTCAGTCTCATGTCTCACATGAGCCCACATTATTAGTTTGACATCCCCATGTCCATGACTTGTGAAACGTAGTCAATCAACTAATACATGTGGTAGTCTAATATTCATGTGTGTCCTTACATGAACTCCGACTAGAAACATTTTAGAATATCCATACAAGTAAAGAGTTTCACAAATACTTCACATAAGCATTAATCAATACAAGTTGTCATCTATGGATATTCAAGGAACACTTTATTAATCATGAATACAAGAAAATATGATTGTCTCTAAGGCATATTTCCAACATTAAGGTCCTACTTCTAGCGCTAGCCAACTAATAGCACAAGCGTTCTACTATATCTATTACACCTTCAATTGCATGAGCCTTCCTTGGCCCCTCTCTAACTTAATCACAAGTTATATATAGCTAGGGCCGGAGCGAGAAAGGGCTTTCCACCTGGGGCTAATCAGCGTTGATAAAAGTACTGTGGGAGTTAAAATTGAGCTGAACGAATATTGTTTTTAGACCTAAATACTACAGATCTACATGGAACGAGCTGGGCTAGGCCTGTGCTACAGAACGCCCAGAGCACGGGCCCTGGCTCCACCCCTATATATAGCACAATCGATTTTCTCGTGGTTAGGTACATTTCTGGACAACGTTTTTTTCCCCCCAAATCTTACGTATCAACATGGAATGACAGATGTAAAAGTATCAGCAAGTTCTCGACTGTTGTGTGAAAGGTTCGTCTAATAGGATTCAGGCTGCACCCTCCAGTGGACAGGCTTGATGAATGGACATTGTCTAGCAACAAGGCATGCATAAGTTTAGAGCTAGCAAGTTTCCCTTGTGATGGAACCTACCACCCAAGCTTAGTCTTTAAATTCAACACGGGTGGTCATTTATTGAATTTTGGCACAGTTAATCAGAGACCACAATGCAATGTTACTCTATTGCATTATCGGCTGTCAACAGGTACATCACTCCAGTAGTAGGCAGTAAACCACGAGCTTGAAATAACTTCACTATTTATCATCAGGAAGAGGTACGGGGCTTAGCGGCCGGCACATCAATCCACTGCTGCATGCTTCGAGCGAGGATATACTAGTACTCTCTGGTAGCTCCCACACACCCAACGCGATGTCTTTCTCATACAACTAGCTGACTGCTAGTAAGAACGTAACCAGCTCGATCGGCCGCTGATGATGTGTTGCGTGTACGTGGAAGAACAGTTCAAACTAGCTAGCTTAGGAATGGAAGGTACCAACGAGTTTGCCGCTACATCAAAGTCATCAATATCAGGACTGAAGCTACAATTTCCGCTGGAGGCCTCGACGAAATACTGAAAAACACCACAGTGTTGATTCGATCATGCAGAGAACGGCAGTGCAGCTCCAAAATGAAGCTTCACGCATGGCCGGATATGGTCCAACTCCACAGCTGGATCTCACGCTCAAGCTGCTGGCCGTAGTCACTCGTAGCATGTATAGGCTATCAGAAGTCCACATGCACAAGAGAATATGTAGTGCTTCTAGGGAAGATGGTTTTTGTCCTTGCCTCAAGCATGCATTTCCTTAATGGAGAGAAGGGGATGGTATTACTTTTACTAGTAAATTACCTGAGCCCCAATTTACTAATAAAATATTTTACAGGTTATTATTAATCATATTCATTCTGCGCGTAGCCCTTTTTCGAATTGTAGTTTTCCTCCCTCACCTACTATATATTGTAACTCTTCTACATAATTAAGGTCCTACTCCTAGCTAGCCAACTACTAGCACAAGCGTTCTACTGCATCATATCTATTACCGCCTTCAATTGCATAGGCCCTTCTTGATCCCTAGCTCTCCAACTTACTCACAAGTTATATATAGCGCGATTGATTTACTCGTGGTTAGCTTCATTTCTGAACAAGCTTTTTTCCCAAATCTTACTTACATATCAACATGGAATGACTATGTAGCTAGGAATGAGAAGTATCAGCATGTTTTCAACTGTTGTATGAAATTAAAGGTTCATCTACTAAGATTCAGGCTGCACCATCTACTAAGATTCAGGCTGCACCATCTGGTGGAAATAGGTCGATGCTTGCATTCTTGCAGTGTCAAATTGACATGAAAGATACATGTGTATAGTAATTTTGCTGTTGGACATTATAGAAATGTGGTATTAGCTATAAGACGTTGCCTGTTTTGTCTGTGCTGAAGGACACTTCTCCTTTATGTCCATTTGCCACGGGACACTCCAGACAATAAAGTATCTATTTAGGGTCTAAGAAGTATAAAAAGCCAATTTTGCCCTTGTCAAATGCGGTTAACAGACCAGTTTCCCCTTCTCCTTGCATACGTTCTTCTTCCGCCGCTCTTTGTTCTTTGACATGATCCTGACCTCGGGACCCGCCCATCGCCGCCGCGGTAAGTCCACTGACCTTGGGGGGATCTGGCGGAAGCCCGACTAAGACGGCAACTGGATGTTGATGGATCCGGCCGGGCCGGGAAGCCGGCACCGTAGCGGTTGCACACGACATTACACCAGGTCGGATTGTACCAAACGTGCAAGGGGTGCTATGGCGATTTCCAACAGACTTGATATGGTCCAAGGAACCCAACCGTGTTGGCACTCAACCATTGGCACCGAGCAGTTTCGTGGAATTGGTTTCGCATGCGCCAGCTGTTGGGAAACGGGTAGGCTACGCTAGCATCACTACCGCATATACCCAAGATACTTGCGAGTAGAAGATCATAGATCGTTACCACTAGACGCGCAGCGCAGCGGAAGAAGTCGCGCGTCGATGTAGAGGAAGTAGTCGATCACATCCCACGAACCGAGCTCCTAGTCCTTGATCCTAGCAGCCGATCAGCACAGCAGTCGCAGTAGCGCCTCCACGGAGTCCACACGTACGGGGATGAAACTCCGGGCGTCGGTGTGCTAGCACCACACACACGGCAAGGGCGGCGGCCGAGAGAGGGGGGGGGGGGGGCGGCGGCTAGGGAGGTGGCAGGGCTCAACGGTTGTGTCGCCCCCCTTAGCCCCTCCCTCGTATATATAGGGCGTACTAATGGGCTTCTATCTCATAGGCCCATTAGTAACCCTAATCCCTCTTGGATCAATATCCTCTTGGGCCTTTAAACCGTATTGTGATGATGGGCTCTTGGGCATATCACCAACAATCTCCCACTTGCACTAGAGACAATCATACAGGCAAGCTTTCCAACATTCCAAACCCCTTAAGTGTGTGACCCGTTAGGTTCATATGTAGGTGGTCGTGATCGGAAATCATTTCCGAATCACAAGTCAATAGCGGCACCTAGCAGGGCATAGTGACTCACAAATACACATAAAGATCATATCGGCCGAACCTTAGATATACTCATACACCGATCCCTTTGCTACACGATACCAGTCAAGCTCAAGGCGAGATGCGTGCCACCTTTGTGATAGCTCGACCATTCTCTCGATCTAATAGTGGATTCTATTAATAACTAACCTTTAGTCATAATGATTAACTCTTTAATCACTTTGGCATGGCCATGCACTTTCAAATCCAACTATCTCGAGGGGCCCAGAGGTATCTCTCCCGTTATCTAGGAGGGGCAAATTCCATCTTGATCTGCTCACATCCCATTCCATGTTTCATGACACACCTGTAAGCTACTTTTGTAACTACCCAGTCACGGAGTAGCGTTTAGCAGCCCCAAGATGCACCACTACACACAGTGAGAAATAATGCCGATCTCAGGTCTAAGGATCCAGTAGGTATAACACTCAAGAACAACTGATGGCACATACAAAATAACAATCCCAACATTGTCTTGGAGTGGGTCAATCCAACACCATGTTCACCAACATGTGTCCACATCATTAATCCGATATCTCCATATCCATGATCCGTGAAACATGATCATCAATTAATGCATGTGCTAGTCTCAACATCGTTGTTGTCCCACATAACGACATAAACTAGGGATAATTTAGAATCATATCATTGTCAACAAAGAGTTTCACGAACAAGTCACATACTTGATAATCAATGTAAAAATAATCATCCATGGAACAAATAACAATTATTCATCATTACATAAACATACTCATGACACAAAATCTCCCACGCACACTAGAATTACTGATGTAAGTATCTAATACCCATAGATCTCATGTGCGCCTCATGCTTTGGTTGTGGGAGAGGATTCGTCAACGGATCAGCAACGTTTAAATCCGTGTGCACCTTGCAAACCTTCACATCACCTCTCTCAACAAAGTTACGGATGAGGTGATACTTCCGCAGTATATGTCTGGACTTCTTAGTTGTTCTAGGCTCCTTTGCTAGTGCAACGGCACCACTATTATCACAAATAGAGGTCCACTGGACTGGACTCACTAGGAACAACACCCAAGTCAGAAACAAACTTTCTGATCCAAACAGCTTCTTTTGCAGCTTCGGAAGCTGCAATATACTCGGCCTCTGTCGTCGAATCAGCCACCGTATGTTGCTTGGAACTCTTCCAGCTCACTGCCCCACCATTGAGGCAGAAAATAAAACCGGATTGCGATTTGGAGTCATCTTTGTCTATTTGAAAATTAGCATCGGTGTAACCCTTTACAAGGAGCTCATCTTCGCCTCCAAATATTAGGAACATATCCTTAGTTCTTCTAAAGTACTTAAGGATACTCTTTACAATTGTCCAGTGAGCTTCACCGAAATCTGACTGATATCTGCTCGTAACACTTAGAGCAAAGGAAACATCTGGACCCATGCAAAGCATAGCATACATGATCGACCTTATGGCTGAAGCATAAGGAATCGTACTCATCCTCTTTTGCTCATCAGGTGTCGTAGCACACTGACTCTTGCTTAGAGTAATGCCATGTGACATTGGCAAGAAACCTTTCTTGGAATCTTGCATATTGAACCGATTCAATATCTTGTCAATGTACGTGTCTTGGCTTAATCCAATTAGCCTTTTTGATCTATCTCTATAGATCCTAATACCCAGAATGTAAGCCGTCTCTCCTAAATCCTTCATCAAAAAACTCTTTTTCAATGAGGTTTTAACAGTTTCAAGCATTGGAATATCATTTCCAATCAGTAATATGTCATCCACATATAGGACCAGAAACACAAGTGCGCTCCCACTAGCATTTTTGTAAACACAAGGCTCATCTTCATTCTTGATGAAGCCAAACCCTTTGACTACTTCATCAAAATGAATATTCCAACTCCGAGATGCTTGGTTCAATCCATAGATGGACCTCTGAAGCTTACATATTTTCCCAGCATTTTTAGGATCGACAAAACCTTCAGGCTGTGTCATATACACATCCTCACTTAGATGTCCATTAAGGAAAGCGGTTTTGACATCCATTTGCCATATCTCATAGTCATAATATGCGGCAATTTCTAGGAGAATCCGAACAGACTTTAGCATTGCGACGGGCGAAAAGGTTTCCTCATAGTCAACACCTTGAATTTGTCGGAAACCTTTCACCACCAATCGTGCCTTATAGATGTGAACATTTCCATCCATGTCTAATTTTTTTCTTAAAAATCCACTTACAGACGACAGGTCTTACACTGTCAATTTGATCGACCAAGTTCCAAACTTGATTATCATGCTTGGATTTTAACTCGGATTCCATGGCTTCAAGCCATTTGTCGGAGTCGGGTACCATCATTGTTTCTTTGTAGGTCAAGGGCTCATCATTTTCCATCAATAATACAAGGCGCTCCTCCGTAATAAGGAGGTTGAGCTTGTCAGTAGCGCGACGTGCCCATATAGACCTTCGCTGGTGCCTCAACTACGGGTTGTGCAACATCTTGCACATCCCGTGGATCTTCAGTGGGTGCTGAAACAGTTTCGGGTGTTTCCTGAATTTCTTCAAGTTGCACCTTGCTCCCACTAAATCCTTTTGAGAGAAACTCCTTTTCTAAGAAAACACCATTGCGAGCGACAAATACTTTGCCTTTCGCCTTATTGTAAAAATAATATCCTTTGGTTTCCCTAGGATACCCCACAAAGAAGCATTTGTCTGACTTTGGAGTGAGCTTTTCTGACATCAAACGTTTGACATAAGCCTCACATCCCCAAACTTTGAGAAAAGATAATCCGGGACGTTTCCCAGTCCATATCTCATATGGTGTCTTCTCAACAGACTTACTTGGAACCCTATTCAGTGTGAACGCAGCAGTTTCAAGAGCATAACCCCAAAATGACAATGGAAGATCAGCTTGGCTCATCATGGACCTAACCATGTCCAACAAGGTTCGGTTCCTCCATTCGGATACCCCATTCCATTGAGGCGTTCCGGGTGGAGTTAGCTGCGGAATAATTCCACATTGCTTCAAATGATCACCAAATTCAAGGCTCAAATATTCTCCTCCACGATCAGATCGCAGAAATTTAATTGTCTTGCCTAATTGATTTTGTACTTCATTCTGAAATTCTTTGAACTTTTCAAACGATTCAGACTTGTGCCTCATTATGTAGATATAGCCATATCTACTAAAGTCATCAGTGAAAGTAATGAAGTACTGAAAACCACCTCTGGCTATTGAGCTCATTGGTCCACATACATCGGTATGTACAAGTCCCAACAAGTCACTCGTCCTCTCACTATGACCAGTGAAAGGCGCTTTGGTCATCTTTCCAAGCAAACAAGACTCACATGTGTCAAATGATTCAAAATCAAATGAGCTTAACAATCCATCTTTATGGAGTTGTTCAATGCGCTTCTCATTTATATGACCTAAGCGACAATGCCAAATAAAAGTGGGATTCAAATCATTTGGTCTAAGCCTCTTAGTATTAATGTTACAGACTGATTTATCCTCAAGATCAAGAACATATAATCCATTCACCAATGGACAATGAGCATAAAAAATATCATTGCAAAAAATAGAACAATGTTTGTTCTCTATTACAATCTTAAAATCATTAACTTCTTCCAAACATGAAGAAGAAATAATGTTCTTGCTAAAAGCAGGAATGCAATAACAATTATTTAATTCCAAAACTAATCCGGAGGGTAGAGACAAGTGGTAGGTGCCGACCGCCAACACCGCAACCTTTGCGCCATTGCCGACACGAACGTCCAACTCGCCTCTTGCAAATCTTCTAGTCTCACTTAGACCCTGCAACGATTTGCAAGGGTGAATCATCGATCCAGTATCAAATACCCATGATTCACTGGAAGATAATGCAATATTAATTTCTATAACATTTATACCTGAAGTGGAAGTCTCACTTCCCTTCTTCTTCTTCTTTTCTTTCAAGTACTTCTTGCAGTTCCTAGACCAATGTCCCTTTTCATGACAGTGGAAGCATTCATCCTCAGAAGTAGGGCCAGATTTGGCCTTAGGTGCTGGCTTTAGCTTAGAGCCCGAGGACTCACCACTGGAACTCTTTTCCTTGCCTTTACCTTTGGGATTAGGAGGCGTCCAACGCTTCCTCTTTTTGTTCCCCTTCTGAATCATCATCACATGATTGGGATTCTTCTTAATGCTCTCCTCTGCTGTCTTTAGCATCCCATGCAACTCACTCAATATTTTATCCAAGCCATTCATCTGAAAGTTCATGATAAAAGGCTCATAGCTCGCCGGGAGCGACTGGAGAATAACATCAGTAGCCAAGTCTTGGTGAAGTTCAGAACCAAGTCTGTCCAAAGTCTCAATGTAACCAATCATTTTGATCACATGAGGACTAACCGGGCTACCTTCTGGCAGCTTGCACGCAAACAAGGACTTTGAGATATTGAACCTCTCAGTCCTGGCTTGGTTCTGAAACATCCCACGCAGCCCCTTGATCATGGTGTGAGCATCAGCATGCTCATACTGCTTCTGCAGATCAGGGGACATGGTGACGAGCATCAGACAACTGACATCAAGTGAGTCATTGTAGTGCTTCTCATAAGCTCTGCGATCAGCAGCAGTTGCATTGTCAGGGAGATCATCAGGATATGGCTGCTCAAGAACATACTCCCTTTTCTCTTGCCTGAGAACAATTCTCAGGTTACGGTACCAATCAATAAAGTTTGTTCCATTCAACTTTTCTTTCTCAAGAACAGAACGCAAATTGAAAGCGGAATTGTTACTTGCAGACATGATCTACAACATAAAAGTAAAGCAAGATTTCAGCACTAAGTTTATGTAAAGACTTTCATTAACTAATTTAATAAAAGACAACCTACTATATCAAAGTCATCTTCCCTCTAATGACATATAGTGGTTCAAGATCCATAATCACTAAAATCCTAGTGAGCTTTAGCATCACGGCTAGAAAAGTAGTGATACAGGTAAGCAACAAATTGCTAATCACATCTCTATGCGACTCTTGTTTGTTGGGTGGCATCCAAAGCCCCGGCCCCAACCCTATGCCTTAAAGCCCAAAACTGTTATGATAGCTTTGCTGAGTAAACCAATACTATGCTTGTGTATGTCCGACATCCACCCTATACAAAAGTGATAGCTGAGGGTACTCTACTTTGGTAAATCTACCACACAACGATCAAAATTTATAGGGTTTTTTACAACCGTGCCCTCAGTTGAGGCAGGGAGCTTAGTTTTACCCATAGATTCCCACGTTCCTCAGTTTTACCCCTTTGGCGAGCACGGAACCTAGCCTCTGCCCTTACGGAGGGATTCTGTTCCTCTGTCCCGTGACTGACCGGTGGGTCCCCTGCTGCTAACCACTTACATGTGGGTCCCATCTATGGGGTCTTCCACGCCTCCGCTAAGCTGGCCCCGCCGGTCAAGCTCGCCTCCGCTCAGATCGAATCTCGCCGCTCGCCTCCGCTCGACACCTCCCTGCCGCCGCAGCCGTCCCCTGCGCCCGCCCCTCACCTCCTCCCGCTTCGCCCGCATGTACCTCGCGCCACCTGCATCGCCTCCCACGCCTCGCCTCGCCTCCCAGCCGCCTGCATCGACCTCGCGCCTGCAACGAAAGCGGGTTGGTCCGGAGCCATAGCGGCGACGAGGCTGCCCTAGGAGACGTCATCGTGATCCTAAGCTATGAGAGCTTCGACGCCAGGTCGAGAACCTCCTCCCAACCGACGGCCAAGAAGGCTGTGGCCGAGAGCAAGGAGGAGCCCATAGAGGAAGCCGTCACCGCTACCTCTCCATCGCCGTCTTTGTCTCCTAGTGGCCGCGGCGGCGCCCGCATCGACCTCATGCCGCCGGCAACCACCACGCGTCCAGCAAGTGCCAACGCCAGCTTTGAGCTTGTGACGTTCCCTAGTCTGTGCGGTCCTCAATCCAGCCGTCTGCCAATATTGGTCCCCCCCGTTCCAGTTGTCCGAAGCAGGTGATTCCTTGTGCTTGCTGTCATGCATCATTTTTATCATGCTGTTGCTGCCATGCATCTTGCTACATTCAAATAGTTTGTAATTTTTGTAGGAATTACATAGGATGGATTCGTTTGAGCTGAATGTCAGAAGGGAAACAAGCAGATTTGGACAGAATGGTAAAAAGTATTATCTTGGTGGCTTTGATTTTAAAATTGTTGGATATATCTATTGGACATTTGAGCAATTATGCAAGGCTTTTTGTGATGAGTATGCTTGGGGTAGTGATGATGACGTAGAAATCCAATACTATGACAAGGTTGAGAATAAGTTTGTCCAAGTTAGTTCCGATGCAGAGTTAACTCTTATGTTTGTGAAGAATATGGAGGATAGGTCAATAATTTTGCAGAATGAAGTTGTTATCAGAACAAGAGCACAATGTAATCCTAACCATCCTGTCACTGCCAATACATCAGTGCAATCCCAAGCTTCTTGCAATAAAAGTCAGCCTAGCAGTACTACAAGTGAGCATGTGAGGTCTCAAGCTTCTGGTAGTACTGTGCAGGATGTTATAGTAGAAGAAAGCTTACCTGATCAGTTTGTTTCTTGTGACAATGATGAGAGGCTTTATGCAGATCTAGTTGATAGGACCAACATAGAAGGTTGTGATGAATTAATTGCTCAATTTCAAGAAACTAATGATGAAGAGAAGGAGGAGAACAATGAAATGGGTTTGGGTGAGCTTGTAGGTGATGAAGACCTACCAGTGATTCATTATGACAAAGATAATCCATCTCTAGATGAAGGCAGCACATTCCCATCAATGGATGATTGTAGGATTGCACTTGCTACTTATTGTATTCGGGGTGAATTTGATTTTGTGATTGACAAGAGTGAGCCAGGTAGATTGACAGTGCACTGTGCATACAATAGGTGTAGATGGAGGATGCATGCCTCCCCTATGAGGAATAGCACAATTATTCAGGTTAAAGTGAACCCGTTTCTTCATACATGTCCAAGTGCTGAGAGAAAAGCCTCAGTTAAGGTAGCTAAGAGCAGATGGTGCGCCGATGTAATGCTGAATTGGGTTAGGGAGAACCCTTGCATTGGTACAGCTGCATTGGTAAGGAAAATCTATGGGACATATGGTATTCAGGTGCCTTACATGAGGGTGTTCTATGGTAAGAAAATGGCTCTTGACCGAATTAATGGTCCGTGGAAGGATAGTTTCAAGTTGGTGTACACATTCAAAGCAGAGGTAGAGAAGGCATGTCCAGCAAGTGTTGTAGAAATAGATAGGCACACGGTGCAATACAAGGTGAAAGGAAAGACTATGGAAAAGGAGTGCTTTAGGAGGGTGTTTGTTTGCTTCAAGGCATGCTGGAAGGGATTTCTTGACGGTTGTAGGCCGTACTTGGCAGTGGACGCAACCACTTTGAATGGGAGGTTTAGAGGTCAGTTAGTCGCTGCTACTGCTATTGATGCACATAACTGGCTATTTCCGGTAGCTTATGGAGTGTTGGAGGCAGAATCAACTGAGAGTTGGAAATGGTTTCTCCAGAACTTGCGGCATATGATAGGGTTTCCAAATGGGTTGGTCATACACACAGATGCTTGCAAAGGCCTGGAAATTGCAGTTGATCAGGTGTTCCCTGGAGTGGAGCATAGAGAATGTATGCGGCACCTTGTTGCTAATTTTGGGAAACTGTTTAAAGGAAAACTGTATGATGACAACCTATGGCCATCATCTTTGACATATAGCTCAAAGAAGCATATGTACCACCTAAGGCAAATGTTCACAAAGCAAGAAGTGAAGGACTTCCTAGAGAAGGATCACCCCAAGATTTGGGCTAGAAGCAAATTCAATGAAATCTGCAAGGTTGACTATGTCAACAATATCCTTGCAGAGTCGTTCAATGCATGGATAAGGAAAGTCAAGGGGTTAAATTTGGTGGATATGTTGGATAAGATCAGGCAAATGCTGATGTCCAAGTTTTCCTTGCGTCAAAAAATTGCAGCTGAAAAATTTGTTGATCACAAAATCATTCCAGCTGTGATGAAGCCCTTGCATGCTAAAACCAGATCTTTGAAAATGACACTGAATAAGCGAAAGCCTTATGAGGCTGAGGTGACAGCAATTGACAAGGAGAACAGAGAATGGAGGTATCCCGTGGACTTAGAAAAGAGGACATGTAGTTGCAGGCAATGGCAGATTACTGGGCTACCCTGCATCCATGCCTTATTTTTCATTACTTCTCTTCGTGGTCCAGCTGCAGAAATTTATCAGCACGTGCATGAGTATTACTCAGTTGCCAAGTTTAATGCCACATATGCTGAAAAAGTGCCTTCCATGGAGGGAAAACAACAATGGGAGGTCGTCAATCCAGGTTTCGTTCTACACGCTCCACTTCAGGGAAGAGCACCAGGAAGGCCAAAGAAGACTAGAATAAGGTCAAGTGCTGAGGGGAGGAGTGGACTTGGTCCAAGGAAGCGTAGATGCAAGAGATGTGGAGGTTCAGGACATATTGCAAGAACTTGGAAAAATGCTGTTGATGCATCCTTTGGAGAAGATGATCATTGGGGGGCAGAAAATGCACAAGAGCCCCCAGCTGAACGTGAAGCGGAGCCCCCAGCTGAACATGAAGCGGAGCCCCAAACTGTGCCCTCTAGTGTTACATGTGTGGCTAGGTAAATGTCTGTTTTTCCTTATTTTTGTCAAATTACAATATTTACTTTTTCCCTGTTTTTGTCAAATTACAATATTTATTTTGTAGGGAGAAGAAAAATAAGAAAGTAAGAGAGGTGGGAAGCACCTTCATTGATATACAGGAGCAGTCTAGGTAAAAAATTTGTGTTTTCCCTAAGTTGTTGGTACAGGTAACAATCTTGTTTGTTGTCTTGTATAGGAAGAATAAAAGGAAGAAAGGCAGGGAGGTGGCAAGCTTCTTGCAGACTTGATGTGAAAAGCTTGGGAACTTGGATATTGTTTCATGCAGACTCGTTTTCTGATGTGAAAAGCAGGCTACCTGTATGTTGGTACTTTGTATGTTGGCTACCCGAAGGGAACTCGTTTTCATGTAGACTCATTTTCTGATGAGCTATAGAGCTTGGGAACCTGTATGTTGGTACTTTGTACTTGCATATCTGATTTGAGTCCAAAGGTTAAGAACCTGTACTGCATTTTCTGCATGATGCTAATTTTGAGATATGATTGTCTATGCAAATGCAAGGGTGTAATATGCTTTGTAGTTAAGGCTTAAGATGGCTGGATTTTGGAAGAACCATTATGCGTGAAGAAACTGGATTTTATTTCTCTGACGGATTACTTGTGTTAGAGACATGTGTCCTTTAGTAGGAAGTGGTCACCTCAATATAAGCCAGAAGCTCAGAAATTGATCGTATTGCTTGCACATAAATTGCGGAGCCTGTGTTGCAGCAACTCCCGGTGAGAAAACAGAATAGCCCAACAAGTACATAAACTGGGCTGCCACCAGGTAGGCCCATTAACTCATAAAATACCATCTCCTCATATATACACGCCAAAAAATAGAAAATGCCATAAACTCGTGAAAAACCATTTTAGAAAATGCCATAAATTCATCTTAGGTGTAAGTGCATCTAGCCCCTTAGTGGGTTTTGGTTGATTGATTGACAACATAATTATGGATGTTGATCCATATATGTCTCTCTGTGAGTCATTGAAGCTTGATTGAGCACACCATGTTACTATCTAGAAAAGATGCAAGCAAGGATCACAATATTGAAGAAATAGCTATTCAATGGATACTTGATATGATGTGACTTGAGTATGGCTTGATAAAGTGAAGATTGCAAGGAAAGGGCTTCGAGGTACTAAGCGAAGGTGAAGGGCAAGCGACGGCTTGGGACCGAGGTACCATGGCTAGGGTGAAGAAGAGAGTACTTGCATTGGATCGAGGTACTAATCAAGCTATGAGAAGTCATGTTGTGTTGAGGATCAAAATATTAGTGGAAATGACTTGAAGCCATTGAAGTCTTTGGTCAATGTTTAGATACTTCAATGGAGATATGACCATTTGTGAACAATGTATACAATAAGTTTTTCCAAATCATATGAAATTTTTATGTCAACCTTTCCCAACCATGTCAAGAGTCCATGCCAAGTTTCAGGAATTTTTGACAACACTTGGATTTTATTTTATTTTTCTCAATATGACTAGTGGGAGAAAATGTCAAATTACTGACATAAATATTTGAATTTTGGAACAAGATTATGGAATGGGTGTACATTTTGGAAGAGGATGTGAAATATATTTTTTGTACAATTTATTGATACATATTTGGGGTACATTACTCAGTGTTGTTAGCAAATTATCCCAAAAAAACCTTTTCCATTACTCAGTATTGTTAGCAAATTATCCCAAAAAAATCTTTTCCATTACTTAGTATTGTTAGGCTGTTATGGCATGTTGGAAAAAATTAGATTGCAAATTTCGGTGAATGATACATATTTGAAGCACAACACTTCATTGTTTCAAATTACAAACAAAAGGGAAAGGGTCCCCAAGGTAAATGACCGAACTACCCTTCTACACTTACGGCCCAAAGCAAGAGTTTGGCCTGGCCTAGGTTGCTGAAGGAAGCTCGGTTTTTGTTGGACCAAAGGCGCCGAAACGCCAACCTTTTGGACCTTCCCGCACCTCTGCTCCAAACCCCCGCGCCTCTCCTCTCACACGCCTGCTTTTACCTCACCTGCGCGCAGCACCGCTAAACCCATGCTTTTTGCAGGCCGTCGGTGCTCGGGGTACGACGGAGAGCACCCACGGGAAGGTGAGCGCGTCATCCTTGGCGGAGTAGACGGAGGCGGCGGTGGCGAGGATCGACAGGAGGAGGAGGGCAAACCAGCCGGATGTGAGGCGGGAGTGGAGGCGACGTTGGGCGTCGGTGCCCGGAGCGTCGGAGTCGAGGGCGGTGTTGTCGGAATCGATGTGGGTAAAGAGGGTGTGCGAGATGTCAACGTGGAGGAGCCGAGGAGGAAGAGGGCGGAGAGCGGAAGGACCAAGGCCCTCTGATCCCTGCGGAGGATCCCTGCGGAGGCGGCGTAGATGCCCGTCACTCCCAGGAACTGCAGCTCCTCCGGCTCACACTCCATGGCCTCGATCTTGGGGGATTGCTTAGGGTGCAGTGGTTGGGTGGGGAAGAGAGGGATGGATTGGGGAATTTCTGGTCGGGGGGAGGAAGAGGAATGGGGATGGAAGGCCCTGGAGGAAGGAGGAAGTTTTCTGTTGGTAATCTCTATCCCTAAGTTCTAATATCTTTCTTGTATAAAAGACCCTCTGATCTAGAATGTGAACTTTCTGAAGATGTTGTCAAATCTCAATTAGGGGATTGAATTTGTCAAAACAAGCATTTTCTTTTGTTGCCTTTCAGCTGTTTCAAGTATGAACAATTTGCCGCAAATAATTAGTTCTAATATGTTGTATTTCATCTAGGCGAGCACTGAACCACAACATAACAGTTAACTAGCTTATTCTGTATGCCAAGTTTGGAAGGGAAAGGAGGAAGAACCAGTATGCCAAGTTCTGGAAGAAGGGCCTGTATGCCAAGTCCCTCCCTTCCTGCAGTTCTGGAAGAATGGCCAGTATGCCAAGTTCTGGAAGTAGAAGGGCCAGTATGCTAAGGTTTGGAATGAGTTTGGAAAATCGATCAAGCTGGGCATCATTGAAGATGCAACTAACAGGAACCACCTTGCCAAGCTTCTTAGATTTGAAAGCTTCATCCTTCAGTGCTGTTTCCATTCATTAAGAGTTTAATTATGTGTAGTAGGCAAAAGAAAGCTAATCTTGTATTTATTTTTTTGTTTCAGTACCAAGTCTGATGGCAAACTCGCCTCTCTTGACGAGTACATTTCAAGGATGAAGCCAGGGCAGAAAGACATCTTCTACATTTCAAGGATGTCAAATAGATGCATTGTTGTATTAAAAAAAATTTACAACCGTGCCCTCAGTTGAGGCAGGGATAGGAATTGTAAAGGATAAATGCTGATTGATTGAAATGGTACATACCTCTTCCCATAATTGTAGCTCTGCAGTTGAGGATTTCTATTTCAACATGTCTGTGTATAGCTATACACATTGTGATTCCTAATTACATGCACTGTGAATGCAATTTCTGGTACAATTATGATGCAAGCTTTACTGAAACTATAGCAAGATTGCTGATTGCATTATCTTCTCTCACTCAAGTTTCTGGTACAAGCTGCGGAGACCTGATCTTTACTCAAGTGTATGTTCAATGTTGGTATACGAACAAAGAAAAAACGTAGCAATGCACGGGCATCCTACTAGTGGTGTTTAGTTACGGGTTGGTTCCATGGGTTGGCCGGGTTGAAACCCAACCATGTACAGGTCTAGGCGATGGTTGGCCGAACTGACCATTTCTTTTGACAGAAAAAGCATGCCTAAATGGCTATTTCATTTGCCAGACTGCATTTGGACATTCAGGATCCAGAACCATACAGGAAACACAGTTTTACAAGCCTCCATGTGGACAACAGACACAATATACATTAAACTGGAACATGCAGAAATAACAAGATGTTCAAACACAAACTTACAACCCTTAATACATTACCGGCTACAGCTTCAATAAAGTACCGCACACACTGAACACAGAGAATGAAGAGTACCCAACCAGGAACTGCCAACCTACTACATCGGCAGTGAAACACAACATACCCTACAGATTCTCCAGTGACTACATTACCAAGCTTACACATACAAAGACAAATTAATTCATGCGGCGATCATGTATCTCCTCATAGTCGATGCCATGCTCCTCACACCATTCAGAGTCAATTTGCAAACGCCCATCTTCAAAGAAGTGATCTTCCGAGTAGAAATATTCTTCCAAATCCGGTGGCTCCATTCCCCCTCCCAAGCTACAAAACACTCAGCTGATACCTTCTCAAGCGACTCGGCGGTCTCCATAAGCTTACACAGGTATGGTTTCACATGATCGGCAGTGCCTTTATCCAACAAACCTGATCCAATGCCATAAGCCCCCTCCCTGATCTATTTTGCTGAGTGCTTCATCTCATCAATTGCCAACTCAAGAGAATTTCTCACCTCTTTGTACCTTATGTGCTGCAACAAAGATACATCAAAGATTAAGTTTCACTGCAAAATTACTGAACCTAACTCGACAACCTATGCTCATCAATTACCAAAACATGATTATTCATTTCCCAAACAATTATCTATGCTGATTACTCAGAAAACTAGCTTCAGGCGGCGCCACAGGACCAAAACATGATTATTCATTTCTCGAACAAGATTCAAAAATTGTTTTATCCACAACCTACAAACAAGGGTATAAAGAATAGAGAGCAAGAATGACCTTGGTACTTACCAGGACCTTCATTCGCAAATGAGCTTCTTCCTTCTAGGACAACCTTCTTCCACGAGTGGGCACGACATCAGGAGTGGTGCGTGTGGCCTCCGACGGGATGCGCGCACCAGCCTGCAGGGGGCGCGCGGCGGCCGTGGGTGTGGGAGAGACGTATTGTCGGGTGCGTGCACCAGGGACGACCGTGGCGGCCAGTGGTGCACGCCCAGGGAGGGGCGACGCTGGGTTGAGCCCACGAGCGGCAGCGGCGAGCGTCGGGGTCCACCCAGGGAACGAAAAGGGAACTGTCGAGTCTGTGGGAACGCTGGATTCGGAAGGGCGGCGAGCGGCCATTGCAGATGCTAGGGTTCCGGCGATGGGGAAGAAGGGCACCTGCGGGGGAACAGAATGGGGAAGACGACGAAAGTACAACGCGACAGGCAGTGCTGGCAAGAGAGGATCTAGGCGACGACGACGCGGGTGTTGCCGGAGGTGAGCGGCGGTGCCGGGAGTGCTACGGGGCGGCGGCGGCGGTTCGATTCGATTTGGGTTTGATGGGGAATGAGGAGGGGGGAGGGGCATGACAGGTGGGGCAACCTAGTAAGGTGGGCCGCATGGGTTCTTACAGGTGGGACCTACATGTAAGCGGCTAGCAGCAGTGGACCCACCGATCAGTCACGGGACAGAGGGACGGAATCCCTCCGTAAGGGCAGAGGCTAGGTTCCGTGCTCGCCAAAGGGGTAAAACTGAGGAACGTGGGAATCTATGGGTAAAACTGAGCTCCCTGCCTCAACTGAGGGCACGGTTGTAAAAAACCCAAATTTATAGGTGCAGCTATTGGTAAAAGGCATCAAAAACTCAACCTTTTCTGAGGGAAACTATTCTATCATGATTAAAGTATCCACCATATGTAAAAGCATGAAAGAATAGTATGACAGGAAAATAAACATCACATGCATATAATCATATTATATTGTGAATAGTATGGCCTCTTGCATCACAATGGGCTCCATCGCCATGGCTCCAAGGTGACCTCCATTTCCATCCGTCCTGTCTTGTGGTGATCATCATCGCCATCATGATTGAAGCCTCCATGAAAAGATACTAAGCTACTACATCTAATAGCTAGTGACATAATTACATGAGGATTCAAACATCACAAGTCGACACACAGGTCGTTATACAATAATGGTGCAACCTCAACCCGGTTGTGTTAACTTGCGACATGCAGGCCGCACAAATCATCACATACATCATCTCATGACATTGAGGCCATACCATTCACATCACACCCTGCAAAAACAAGTTAGGCGTACGGCATGTTCTACCAAAGTAGCGCTTAGGAAGCCGCTATAGCGAGAAAGCAACGGCGGTCCCTATGGAATTACACAGATCGCATCTATGGAATCCCTATGAAAATCTCATCAGAGTGATCGCATCACCTCAAATCCGAGCCATTCATAATGCCTCAATTTTCACTAGGTCAATCATATTGACCGTGCAAACTTTGCACTTGAGAAGACTGCATCTACATATGACCTCGATCTGTTGGTTCAATCTGCTGACTATGCACACAGTTAGTCCCTGATGGTGATTCCAGCCGGTAGGGACATGTCGTATAAATAACAGAGAAAGAACACGAACTAATCTTTTTGTCACATGCCGTGCAATCAACTCGCTCCAGTTTTAACCCCTTATGACCAATTGATCTAATCAATCCGTGCAAAAGTAATAGATCCAATCTACTACAACAACATATCACCTATATGCTAATGATCCAGACCAAAAACTACGGAAGATATCTCTGGTACCACTGTTGGGAAACGGGTAGGCTACGCTAGCATCACTACCGCATATACCCAAGATACTTGCGAGTAGAAGATCATAGATCGTTACCACTAGATGCGCAGCGCAGCGGAAGAAGTCACGCGTCGATGTAGAGGAAATAGTCAATCACGTCCCACGAACCGAGCTCCTCGTCCTTGATCCCAGCTGTCGATTAGCGCAGCAGTCGCAGCAGCGCCTCCACGGAGTCCACATGTACGGGGATGAAATGCCGGGCGTCGGTGTGCTAGCACCACACGCACGGCAAGGGCGGCGGCTGAGAGAGGGGGGCGGCGGCTAGGGAGGTGACCCTAACCATCTTTCTATCTATGCTTATATACAAGAGTACTTTGATTTAATTGGAACATGGAGAACCACCCAGGAAAATAGTGCAACCACAATACTATATGGCTCTGGTCTTGGCTAAGTAACTAGATGATCTATATGTCGTGCTGGGGCATTTGATTGGTGGATTTTCGGGTTATCGTGCTTTGAGGAGCGGGTGAAGGAAGCTTCGTCTTCTGAGGTACCGCAGAAAAAGGGACCAGTGCGTACATATAGTGATTCTTTGGAAAAGCCTCGTAGTGAATCCCTAGCCACTCACCAAAGGAAGTGTTTAAGGGCTTTGCAAACCCGGGCGATATGGGAAACACGAATTGTGGGTAAAGTGTACAACCTCTGCAGAGTGTAAAACTGATATATCAGCCGTGCTCACGGTCAAGAGCGGCTTGGACCCTCACATGATTAATAAACTTAAAGATGGATTTAAATCATTTTCTGGTTATTTCTTGTGGCCTTGCTGAGTACCAACCATAAGTGTACTCACCCTTGCTTACTGCTGCTCAGAAGGAGAAAGTTGTGGTGAAGTCTTTTGAAGATGTTGCTGAGTTCTAGGCGTACGCAACCCCCAGTCGATTGCCTGTGAAGTTTGGAGCCTTCGTTTCCAGGATAAGCTGTAAAACTCTGATAGTCTTTTATTTGTTTTAGTTTTCTTTTTCGTGATACTATTACTGATTATTCACTTATGATGTCTCTATATGTATAAAACTTGATCCTGGCATACATATAGCTATGCATTCGGTTTTATCCTTAAAACCGGGTGTGACAGACACCCGCAACAAGCACGCGGCGTCTTGTGGGCTGCCGCAAATGTCCGCCAAAAGCTAGCGGCTGCTGCGGACGGGTACTGGGTATCCCTACGCCGCCCCACTTGCATTCTGACTTGTCATTGACATATCACTGGCTTCGGCTTCTATATATGTATCTCCTCCTAGCTGTCCATCTGCTAGCTCAGGCACACTGCTAATATACTTCAATTCAATTTGCATTGTAGTGTCCACTGTCTAGCATTGCATCGTACACATGATGATGCCTGCATCGAGTACTAATTCAAACTTGCAATCTAGGAATGGAAAGTATCAGCAAGTTTTTATCCACGCCAGAAGTAACTCGATCACAGGGTATGGTATTACATCACCGGTAGAATCATTTGATTTGTCTGTAGCGAGAGACCAAGACATAGTGTGACAGAAGTGGTATCAGAGCCGTATCGACTGTAGGACGTAAGCCTAGATAGCAATGGCCGTGTTCTAAGGTTTCTTTTGATATCAAATCTATTCCTGCTTGCTCTTTGACTCCCTCCATTGAATATTCTCTCTCCTTAACTATTTTCTTTTCTCAATCAACCTTGACAATCTTTTTCTCACCTATCTATCTTATCATTTGCACTTTCTCGTTTGCAAATGTAAAAAAAAATCTTAAACTTTCTATTGACCTATTGTCCTCTTGATAAATTTTCTTTTTGATAATCAATTCTTGGTCAATTACCCTTTGTTGTTTCTCAACACCCTCAATCCTTCCGTTTATATGTCTCTCTCCTGGACACTCCTTCAGTTTCTTAAAAAATTATCTTTTTTGATATGTTTTTCTTTTCTTTATTTTATCTAGCTTTCTCCGTTGAGCCTCTCCTCTTCTTTCCAAATAAATATCGTTTTGGATTCATCCCTTGGCTTGGATTCCAAAGTATCTCTTTGGATTCAAAAAAAAATTAGATTATCCGTGCCATGTATACTAATGCCTGTCCAAGTCATCTGAGATCCAAGTCATTTGAAGAATGGAGCTGCTAGTTCATCATGAGGAGTCGAGTTGAATTGGAAATAATACTACCTGCTCACATTCCTGCTCATGTTGGATGGAGAATTCAAAGCACTACCAAAGAATCAAGCCTAAGCCACATGGTGGCACTCTCACTACTACTGCAATCACGATGGTGGAGTCAATGCTAGACAAGTTGAAGGAGACACGTGTCATCAACAATGAAGCTGGAAGATATAACCATGTTTATGAGTACCCCCTTACAGCTCTATTAACAACGTTTAGCATCATTTTGACTATGTTGACTGGTGGAATTCGGTGTTTGCATGATGTTGCTTGTCTTTATGACCTTGTTTGATTCGCTTCTTTGTAATGATTGTTGGTGTATTGAGGGTCTTCTACCTACAATGACATTGGTTGCCTAGATGGGTTCTTATGTACCTCCCACCTCCTTGTTATCTTCTATCTTTCTACCTAATCCTTTAAAGGATGTCAAGAAAGAAGTTCATGGCAACACTGATAGCAATAGTAGAAGCCTTCAAGCGTCTACAATGATTGATAAATGAAAGAAGCTGCAGACAAGAATGCACTCTTTTCCCTTTCTGTTACCCCCATGTCTTCCCCCCTCCACCTTGATTTGTTTAAGTTGCGACCACCAAGAGTTGGTGAAAAGGAGGATGATGATCAACCCAAGAACCGAAGCTCCAATAGCCATACACTCGGTCAGACGTCATTAGTTGATCCCCTTGCCAAGACGGATGATCAGGATACCTCTGCCAAATGAGAATGCCGTCAGTCTCCAATTCTCAAGCCACCTTGAGTCGCCAAGATACTAAAGCAAGACAAGCATGTTTCTACAAAACAGCGGATGCCTAAGTATATTTCGGAAGATCGGAATTTTATGGGTGGCTTAATTTTGTCACTTTACCTGGAGGTTAAGGGATGTTTATAAGGACTTGAGAGATGATGCAAAACACCCAAGCCTGAGAGAGCGCAATCTAACTCTATTCAAATCACTCTATCAGGGTACAAAGGAATTTCTTCAACAGATGGGTCAACGAAGTCGAGAAAAGAATGGGTAGTTACAAATGGAGTTAGACTGAGTATCTATAAAGTGATTTGTGAGTTACCAGGAATCCAGGATTATGTTTGAGGAAGTATTGTAAGAATGAACGACCTGGAGGGAAAGTTTTATGTGTGTTGTCGGTCGAAACCCACCGGCGAACAGCGACAGGCAACACGAAGAGCCGGGAGGTTGCCGGGGCGCTGGCAGGCACTGCTCCCTCGTCGACGGCCCGCAATTCCAGCACACAACGCGGCTCGTGAAGACGCAGGGCGTGCCACCTGACCTATACCCGATCAGGAAGGTGTGGACGTGCTTGCGACGATTTGCCTGCATACACAAAAACGTGGAAACATAAGTCCGAGCCGTGGTCGGCTCCCCAGGACGACTCTTGCATCGGCTTTAAAGAGCCGATCGAGTCCCGGTGTCAGATTGGATCTGCATCTATCCGGATATCGATAAATAAGGCAAATGAGTGTAAAGCTGCTTCAATTAAATCTAATCAATCTAATCCACGACAGTCAAAGCTTCACTACTAGATCGGAACATCCAACACGTGATTGGGCCTAATAAACATAATAGATAACTAAACCATAACCAAAACAGAGGCCTAAGAACTAGCAAGAGCCGATTCCCGGATCAATTCCCTGTTAAGGCTAAAGTAGAGCATCTAACACGCCACCGGACCATCCAACCCGTTTGCAAGGCCTAACCTAGCAGATATTATGCCGACTCTTAAGAAAAAGAGCAAACCATAACAGATTAGATCTACCAGACGTAAAAGAAGCAGGGTGTTGCCTTTACGCAGCTAACTCTATGCAACAAGAGCTAGTATAAGATGATGACATGATCGCATAAAGGCAACATGATGTTCATAGATGATGAGCAACAAAGCGCGAAAGATCTATTAAAAGCCATGCTACGAACATCAAGATAACTAGTACTGCTCGCCATAAAAAATGCTTCAGAACGAGTAATACCAAGGTAAAGGTAAGAACAATGTTGCCCTAATCGCGAGAAGCGATCAGGGCAGCATGGTGCTTACTTGGATGAAACCCTAAGATTAGGGATGGCGATGCGCCGAGAGTTGTTGTTTGTGACACGTGATGACGTTCTTTTTTCACAAATAACATAGGGTACATATTTATAGTCCGGAGACTTGGGAAACAATCTAAACTAATCTTGTCCCGATCGGACTCTATCTCTAATCTAAAGATACATAGCCCATGTGGCCCAAACGCTCACGCAGGAGCCAATTTACAAGCCTTCTTAATCTTCTGCTTTAATCCCAACTTGGTTTCGGCCCATAAATTAATCCTGTTAATTTATGGCGATAACACATGCCCCCCTAGTTTTGGCAATGATAGTTCCACAACCACTCCGTCGCTTCATGTTCCCGTTAATGCTCATTAAACATACTGCAACCACCAAGGAAGACGCAATGTCTCTGCAACTGGCTCCTCGTAGAACGTGAAACTGCCGATCCATCTTTCATCTTTTCACTATTTAATCTCACCCCGAATCGGCTCTTCTTCACAGCGAACTCCTTCTTCCTCCCAGAGCCAAATAGCGCAGAAAACACCCCAATCCTCCAACACCAGTAGCCATGGCGATCTCTTCCTCCTTCGGAGACTCTTCTTCCTCCTCTCCTTCTTCTTCTTCTTCCCTCTCCGCCTCCTCCATTGATTTCATCCCAGAGAGCCGAGAGCCGACCCCCGAATGGGACCCGACGGCAGCATACGAAACTCTGACTCCTCTGCATTGGGATGCAGAGGAGTTCGACTTCGGGGTCATCTCCGAGGAAGACGAACCCAAGACTGAGGGGGAGGACCTCCAGTTCCTGTTCCAAGAGGAACTGGAGAGCGACGAAGAAGACTCCTCGGAGGGAGTCGACTCCTCGGAAGAGGAGATCGACTCCTCCTCTGATGACAACGAGCCGATGGGCGGAAAGCCCTACCGGTTCCTCGGGTCCTCCGAGGAGGACAGCGAGGAAGAGAACAGCGACGGCAGCGACGGCTGGAGCGACTTCGGGTCTGAGGGCGGCAGCAGCGCCTTCGGCAGCGACGACGACGACGACAGTGGGGATGCGCCGGCCCGAAGCCCCAAGCGCCGTAGGTACTAGGTACCTACAAGCAGTAGAAGTAGTATTGTAGCATCGTAGGGGTAGGATCACAAAGCCGAAGGATTAATTCCTTTGTAACAATCGGCTTTCCTTGTAATGACTTTGTATTAATGAAATCAATTTCCTTTAATCACTTGTGTGCTCGTTTACTTTCCAAAAAGCCGATGGCAATGCATCAGGCTTCTATAAATATCCAAAAGCCGACGAAATTCAAACTAGAAGCAACCCGCATAAAAGTAGAGTACCACTTCCACTTTGAACCGAACTCGAAACAAGCTCTCAAATCCGAGCGTAATTCGAAAATCCAGCTCTACAAATTCGAGCAAGAACTCTCCAAGCATCCGGAATTCGAATCAGAGCCCACAGCAACCAAACCCCAAGTCAACGGATCTGAGCCATGGCAGACTCTGCAGCTCAGACAACAAATCCTACTATCGATGATGCAACCGGTGATGCGGCAATCTGCGGCCTGAAGGTAATATTCGGCCTAATCCTTTAGTTTCCCTCAGCTTATTAAGCCTCTGAAACACTAAACTCTGAAACATGACACCATATATGAACTTCTGAATTTCTGAACTTCAGGTGTCAGACATCATTCTGTCGCATCCCTCCAATCCAAAATCTTTATGTCTTGGCCCACGAACCTATGAAAATCCCACAGATTTGATCTCTTGTGAAGCAAATAGGATCCCTTTCGTGAGTCAAAACATCGATTTGATCCTCTGGGCCTACTGCTTAAGAGCCTGGCCCAACCCTCCTGAGAGCTGGATTACATGGTATAGCAGAGTAGCAAAAACTTATATGCCCTTGTGGCAGGATTTGAACATAGCCGATGCACTTAGCTTATCATTATCTCCTCTTGACAAAGATGAGAATCTTCTGAAAACCATCGGCTATTTTTGGTCTGATGCCCTGAACTATTTCCTCTTTGGTCATGGACCCATGACTCCCACTCTGCTAGATGTCACCATGATCACTGGCCTAGATATTGGATCTCCTATTCCAGCTGCCCACAAAATGGCAGAAGTCCCCTTCAAACTTTCTTCCAAGGCAAACTGCACAAACTGGGGCACTTACATGAATCAGCACATGAAAACAAAAGGTCCAGTGACTGAGAAGGAACACACAGCCTTCTTAAATCTTTGGCTAGAGCACTTCATCTTCTGTGGCCCTTCTTTAGCTCCAACTAAGAACTATCTTCCCTTGGCCTATCACCAGCCCATGGCAACCACATCGACCTAGGCAAACTTTTTCTTGGAGAAACCTACAGATATCTCCATTTGATGACATCTAACTTGCTTAACCAAAAGAAACTGAGAACTGGAGGCCCTTGGTGGTTTATTCAATTGTGGGCACAACTGTACTTTCAGCACCAGATTCCGAACTTCCAAGGCCTAACCAAGAACTTTTTTCCTGATGAGAGTGGCAAACCAATTAGATGTACTAGCTATGGCCAAGCTTTATTTAGTCTTCCTGGCAGTAAACTGAATTCAACAGATGCAGCAAACTGGTTCAGAATCTTCTACAAGGGACTGGATAATCCACTCTATTTCCCATTCACTGAATCTGAATCCTTTGAGAACCCAACTGCCTTTAGACTAGATAATTTTGCCGATGACGACAGCACTCGGCATCTATACTCTTTAAAGATCCGACATGGTTTCCTTCCTGTTGGCATTAGCACCTCTAATAGAATTATCAAGCCAGGTTATAAATCTTATCAACCAGTCATAGCAGCTTGGCAATTTGGCCTAGGACATGTCCCTCCCCACTTCCATATTCACCACTTGGTGGAGAGTAGAGCCGATCTGCCTGATGGTCTCACTAGCTCAAGATGCTATAGCATGTTCGATGACCTCCACATTCCAATACCAGCCGATCTATCCCTTGATCCTTCATCGATCGATTTTAGCACATGGTGGGGAATGTGGAAAACACATGTATTCAGTAAAGCTCTAGGTCCTCGACTGCAGCAAATTGATCCTGAATATGTAATCCCCGAGGAAGAGGTACCGAATCTATGCACTTTATCCTTTCTGAGTACTCCATCCTTCCACTTGTCTAATTCTTACTCACCCTGTTTGCAGCAACAAGATGGTCCAGAACCTATGACCAGCAACGGAGAGCCATTCCACTTTCTTCCAACTGCCCCTGATGTACTCTTCTGCAAAGGATTGCCATCAATGAAGAAAGTGATAATGACCATTCAGCCAGACTTACTTTAGTCGGCTTCCAAACGAAGACAAGCTTCTGCAATTGTTGCCCCCCGAGTCTTAACCAAGAAAAGGAAGATGATTACGAGGCGCATTATCAAGAAACCAGCACCAGCTTCCCCGAGTCCATCAGAGTCCAACACCAACCAGGTAATTCATCTTTCTAAAACTTCTTCTTTATTGCATACGCACATACTCTGGTTGACTGTAATTCTATTTTCAGGACGCAACTGAAGACATCCTTGAAACTGACACTTCAAATGCTCTGACGGATGTACATGATGAACAGGCTAACACAGTCAAAACCTCTGTTGTCACCTCCAATCCATCCGGATCAGCTATACCAGAGCCGATCATAACTTCCAGTTCAGAACAGGTAACATTACAAGAACCAATTCTGAACAAGCCGATAGCTTCATATATGTATCTTGCTATTAACTTCAGATATGTCCACAGGGCTTAGACATTTCAAGTTTGCTTTCCTTTGACCCGGTATCAATGGGTCTGACTGCCCCTGGAGCAAAAACACCATCTTTGCAGCAATCGGCTAATTTAGCACATCAGCTTCATCTCATCAAGGATCTACTATCTGCTCCACTCACTGCTCTAGTCGGTGATTCCAGCGAGATAAAGAACATCTTCGAGCAAATAGAATCCCAACTCTCGGAGCCATTGCAAATCAAGCTCTGGCCAGCCAGCAATCTTCCATTCTTCCGGGTAGAAGTGAATAAAGCACAACAAAGAATAGAAGCACGTCGCTCTCAAGCTTCTCTGAAAGCTGACATTGCTCAAAAGTGCAAGGCCCTCAACCAGAAGAAGGCAACTCTAGACATCAAAGCTGACGTGTCTGCCAACATGAACCGACTCGACCTCCTGAAGAAAGAACTGGTGGAACTCGAAGAAAAGGTCCGCACCACCAAGAAACTCATCCAGGCCGAGGAAGCTTCCATTGCAAACTCCAAACAAGAAACCCAGGAAATAGCCGAGCAGATACAAGCAGAGTTTGCAGAGATAAGCACCTTGAGTCGGCAGATAGTAACAGGCGATGACAAGGATGACGAAGCAATCATAGCATGAGCAGACGCCGTCCGCACAGAAGCCATCCATGCCATAGAAGAATTCCTGAACCAGTAGATAGGCTCAAGAAACAATTAGTACTGCATGTTAACCTGAAACTTGTAACCGTTTAAAACATCTTAAGTCGATGGTCGCACATCGGGTGTCTCACTTTTCATATATATTTTTACTAGCCAACTCAACGTGTTGGCCTTCTCACTCATTTTTTTTCTACTTCTTTTTTCTTTTTTTTACCGGCCAACTCAACGTGTTGGCCTTTCATGATGATTTTTTTTACTGGCCAACTCAACGTGTTGGCCTTTCTCCTTTATTTTTTTACTGGCCAACTCAACGTGTTGGCCTTTCTCTGTACAGCCAGATGGGTCTCATCGGCTCTTGTCACTCGCTCTCCCACATGCTCGGGAAATACTTCTTGAGGTGTTGACCATTGACAACGACAGGAAACTTGGTGCCGTCCAATTCCTCGAGCATGTATGCATTCCCAGGCAACACCTGATCAACCTTGTACGGCCCGTGCCAAGTTGGGGACCACTTGCCATACTTTTTATCTTTAGTTCCCAATGGCAATACTACCTCCCAAACCAAGTCTCCAACCTGGAAATTCTTTGGCTTGACCTTCTTGTTGTACGCACGAGCAACTTTAGCCTTATTTTCCTTGATCTTCTCCAGTGACCAAAGCCTTAGCTCTGTCAGATCCTCCACATTATCATTCATCAAGGCTGCATACTGTTCAGTAGATAGATCATTCTGAAACTCAACACGTCTTGATCCGACCGTGACTTCCCATGGTAACACAGCGTCTTGGCCGTAGACTAAATGATACGACGATGTCTTGGTGGACCCGTGACATGAAATACGATATGCCCACAAAGCTTCTGACAACACCTCATGCCAGCGCCTAGGATATTCATCGATCTTTCTCTTTATGAGCTTGATGAGGCTCTGGTTGGATGCTTCAGCCTGTCCATTAGCTTGGGCATAATATGGAGATGATCTGATCAGCTTAATTCCCATGTCATCAGCGAACTTCCTAAATTCCTCCGATATAAAGACCGATCCTCCATCGGTCGTAATGGTCTGAGGGATCCCAAATCTGTGAATGATGTGCTCTTTGACAAAGCTGATCACATCTCTTGACGCTACTGTTCTCATGGGCACTGCTTCTACCCACTTTGTGAAATAATCTGTAGCAGCTAAAACCCATTGGTGACCCTTGCTAGACGACGGGTTGACCTGACCAATCATGTCCATGGCCCAACCTCTGAATGGCCACGGTTTGATGATAGGATTCATTACTGATGCTGGCACTATCTGAATTTTGCCAAACCTCTGACATGCCTGACATCCTTTGTAATATTTGAAGCTATCTTCAAGCATAGTGGGCCAGTAATAACCCGATCGCCTAATCAGCCACTTCATCTTATGAGCCGATTGATGAGTACCGCAAGCTCCTTCATGAATCTCATGCAAGAGCCGATTTGACTCTAAAGGTCCCAGACATTTAAGCAGTAGTCATTCCAAGGTCCTGTAGAACATGTCATCCCCTATCAGAACATACTTCACGGCCTTGAGTCTTATCCTTCTGGGTGCCCCCGAGCCGAATCCTTCAAGTAATTGAAGATATCGGCTCTCCAGTCTCCGGGTTCTAGAAACTGAACTTCTACATCGACTCCATCGGCTGTTTCTTTGTACCCAGAAGCCATCTGTGCCAAATCATTGGCTTCATTGTTCAGAGTTCTGCGTATCCAGTGGAAATTGATGTACCTGAATTGTGACATCAACTCACGGCACTGCATCCATATTGGAAAAAGAGCTTCGCTCTCACATCTATATTCTTCCGTGAGCTGAGAAATCACCAACTTCGAATCTCCAAATATTTCCACCGCTTCCGCACCAGCTTCGAGGAGTAGTTCCATCCCTTTGCGAACGGCTTCATATTCCACCAAATTATTGGTGCATGGGGCAGTCATCCTGATGGAGAAGGAGTAAGTCGCCTCTCGAGGAGACACCAACAGAATTCCCACACCGCACCCATCATCACAAGCCGATCCGTCAAAAAACATAGCCCAAGCACGAATAAATAGTACAACAATATCAGTGCTGATCCTGTCTGCAACAAGATCCGCCAGTGCCTGTCCCTTGACTGCTTTTGCAGGCTGATACCGAATATCGAACTCTGACAATGCAAACATCCATTTTCCAAGCCGGCCTTTCAGGACAGGAGCCGACATCATATGCTTTATGACATCCGATTTGCATATGACAATTGTTTCTGCTGAGAGCAAAATATGACGAAGCTTTGTACACATAAAGAATAAGCAAAGACAAAGCTTCTCGATTTCAGGGTACCTGGTCTCGGCGTCTAACATGTGCCTGCTGAGGTAGAAAACCACCCTCTCCTGGCCGTCGTGCTTCTGGATCAACACCGAAGCAATGGAAGTGTCACCCACGGATAGGTACACATAGGATGGCCTATCTTGCTGAGGAGGAACCAGCACTGGAGGCTTTGATAAATATTCTTTAATTTCATCGAAAGCTCGCTGCTGTTCTGCCCCCCCAGCGAAACTCATCATTAGATTTGATCTTCACTAAACCCATGAACGGTTCGATGCGCCCAGACAGATTAGAAATAAATCGTCTGACAAAGTTAATTTTACCGATGAGCTTCTGCAACTCTTTCTTTGTAGTAGGTGGCTTCATCGTCTTCACAGCTTCTTAACTCTTCAGGCCGATCTCGATTCCCCATTCATGCACCAGGAACCCCAAAAATTGACCGGCCGACACGCCAAAGGCACACTTCTTTGGGTTCATTTTGAGCCCAAACCTTCGAGTCCGCTCCAAAACTTGACGCAGATCTCCCAGATGCCCCCAGCTGATTCGGACTTGACCACAACATCATCGATATAAATTTCTACCAGTTTGCCGATGAGATCATGAAAAATGTAATTCATGGCACGTTGGTACGTTGCACCGGCATTTTTCATTCCAAAGGTCATAACCAAATATTCGAATATGCCGACTGTGCCTGGTACTCTGAACGCGGTCTTGTTCACGTCTTCTGGGGCCATGAAGATCTGGTTGTAGCCGGCATTACCATCCATAAAACTCATCATTTTGTGGCCGGCAGCTGCGTTGATCAATGTCTCTGCAACAGGCATCGGGTATTCGTCCTTTGCCGTCGCCCTGTTGAGATCACTAAAATCGACGCAGACACGCCATCGGCCATCCTTCTTTTGCACCGGTACCACGCTAGAGATCCATTCTGCATATCGGCATGGCCTGATGAACCCGGCATCCAACATCTTCTCCACCTCTTTCTTGACTTCTTCTAGGACTTCGGCCTTCATCTGACGTGCTCGTTTTTTAAACGACCGAAACCCCTTCTTGAGCGGGAGCCGATGCTCGACGATGCTTCTGTCCAAACCGGGCATCTCGGTGTAGTCCCATGCAAAACAATCCCGGTACTCTTTCAACAGTGCAATCATCTCCTCACGCAAGACCGGATCCAACTTCCTGCTAATAAATGTCGGCCGTGGCTTATCCCCAAGACCGATATCAACCTCTTCCAAATCATCAGCTGACGTGAACCCGTATCCAAGTTTGCCGTCATCTGAAAAACTAGCTACGAACGCAGGTGAGTCCTCGTTGTCCTCAAGATCAGCGGCAAACACAGGGAGATGACAAGAAAAATTATTTGGCCAACCGCATGGGCTGGCCGTTTCTATGCTTCCATTATCATTCAAAACTGAATAAACAGTGAGTGGCCAACTGCTAGAGCAGGCCATCGTATGTACATGATGTAGCAATTCCGTCCCCAAATAGGACTTTTCTATTTTTCGGGGCCGGTCGCTGGGACCGGCCTCTCTATTTCTATTACACCCCGTAGCATGCCAGGATGCGTTTACTCTGTGAGGCCAGTGGATAAGACCAGCCTCAATCCGTTTTTTGTCGCTTCGATCCGATCAAAATCCTCCAGGGTGATCCCTGAGATCGGCTCTTGTCCTTCTGCGTGCCAGGCATTCATATCTGCAAGCGAGACTTCGCTGGAATCATCTGCAGGGACCACTTCTACTTCATCGCCATCCCATTGGACCAGATACTGATGCATTGTGGAAGGGATACAATAGTTGGCGTGGATCCAATCCCTCCCAAGCAGTACCGTGTATGTGCTCTTGTTGTTGACGATGAAGAACGAAGTCGGGATCGTCTTGCGACCCACTGTCAGCTCCACATTAAGAACCCCCATTGCCTCTGATGGTTGTCCGTTGAAGTCATTGAGCATCACATTGGTCTTGATTAGGTCGGCAGAAGAACGTCCCAACTGGCGCAGCACTGAATATGGCATCAGGTTGACTGCAGCACCGGTATCAACCAGCATCTTGTTAACGGGTTTACCGTTGATGAAGCCCTTGAGATATAGCCCCTTCAAATGTTTGTAGCTTTTTTCCTTTGGCTTCTCAAAGATGATCGGCTGGGGGCCAAGATCCAACTGTGCAATAGGCAAATCCTCCGGCTGGGGTGCCCGGAACTCTGATGGGAGCACGAACACCATGTTCACATCAGCCGATGGCTTCTCATCGTCTTTTGCCTGCTTGGGGCGCCACTCTTTTCTTGGAGGGCGCCTTTCCACCGTTCGCGGACGTTTGACTTGTTCCGCGAGATCCGGACGCGCCTTCCTCAGTACGTCAAGGTACTTCGCTTCTGCTTCTTCTAGATTGCGCAAGCGCTGCACTCTGCGCTTCTGTGAGCGATTAAGCCCGTCAGGACACCACCTTGGGCGATGGTACCTGTCTTCTTCTTCTGGCTGGGAATCACCCTTAGTCAGCTGCTCAACATGATCTTCGTGACACACTTTGGGACCCAAGCGCCGGAACACCGAAGTATCGCCTGACTGGCGTGTCCGAGGCCTGCACTCCAGACAATCATCTATAGTGGGCAATCGGCTCATGCCGGAATTCCAGCAGTACCTGAAGAACGGGCAATGCCAGTGGTCGCGTACAGCCTGGCGCCTTCCCAGCGTCCTCCCTATGCGGTACTCGTATTCCTCCTCTTCCGATTGATATCGGCGACGCAGCTTGTGCTGATATTCATACTTTTGCAGAAGCCGGTCGGAAGCAGGAAGCTGATTACGGATGTGACGCACTTGCTCTTCAGTAACATGCTGTCACCCTGGCTCATTTTGATCTTGGGGCCGTTTGCCAGAAACAGCCTCTCTCCTTTGCTCGTCACGACGACGTACAGGCCCCGCCATGTTGATCTGGAATGAAAAATTCTGGCCTGTAGGAGTGAAGTCTGACAACTCTACCACGTTGGCTTGCGGGAAGGGCTTCGTGTCAACCTTCATTGTTTGTTGAGCCAAGATTAATCGGCCTTGTTCAATAGCCGATTGAATCTGATGACGGAGCTCCTTGCATTCACCCGTGGCATGAGTGAACGAATGATGCCATTTACAGTATAGCCTCCCCTGCAGCTCTTGTGCGGTTGGCAGCTTGTGATTCTCTGGGAGCTTCAGCTGTTTTTCTTTGAGCAGCAGATCAAATATCTGCTCTACTTTAGTTACGTCGAAGTTAAAGCCCTTCACAAGCCACTTCTTGTTCCTCGCCAGAGTCATCAGATTCGTCTGCTTGGGCCATGTTCACATGGCGCTTGAACTTATCCTGGTACAGCTCAGGATGATAAAGCTCATATGCCGTAAGCTTCTGCGCCAGGTGCGCCAGAGATGTGAATTCCAACTGAAAAGCCAAATCCTTGATCGGCTTAGCGAGTCCTAGAACAGCCAAATCGACTGCCTCCTTCTCTGTGATGCGCGATGAGTAGCATCGGTTCTTCACTTCTCTGAAGCGCTGTATGTATTCCGACACAGTTTCTCCTCGCTTCTGCCTGACTTGGGCGAGGTCGGCAATCCCAGCTTCAGCAGCCTCTGAGTGATACTGGGTATGGAACTGATCTTCCAGCTGCCTCCAAGTTCGAATTGAATCTGGAGCCAATGACGCATACCATCCAAAAGCTGGGCCTGTAAGAGATTGGCCGAAGAACCAGACCCTCAGCGGATCCGATACTGAGATCATCCCAAGCTGTGTTAAGTATCAGCTCACATGCTCAATGGAGCTGGCTCCTTTTGACCTGTTGAACTTGGTGAACTCAGGGAGCCGATACTTGGGTGGCAACGGGATCAAATCGTAGTCACTTGGATACGGCTTGGAATAGCCGATCGCTTTTCTCTTGGGCAGGATGCCGAACTGGTCTCTCAGTATTGCACTGACCTGCTCCACACTAAGAACTCCTGGGGTCGATGGCTCAGCACTCGGCCCGGTAGCGTACTTTGCCAGCCACGCTTGTTTCTCCGCGTCTGCTCCAGAAGCCCCTGGGTTTGCCAACTGCACCGAGCGTGCTGAATTGACGCTGTCTGGGATGTATGCGCACGTGTAGCCGTGCGGGACCTCCTTGGGTGGCTCGGTGAGGAACTGGCCTTCTCCAGGATCACCGCCGATCTTGTGGACGACGTAGATCGGCGAATTCTGCTGTATTGCTGCCGCGAGCGAGTAGGACACTGGCGGCTTGGTTTGCAATGCAGCTTCCCCCCTGTGACTCCCCAGAGTTGGTCCCAATGGGGAGTACTGGTTCTTGATTACCTCCTGGACAACGCGATGTGCCACGCGCTCAAGCTCGTTCACCACGCTTTCTGAGTGCCGATGGAGCGTGTGAGCCACCATGTAGTTCATCTCTTGGCGTAGGGCCCTGGTACGCTCCTCGGACGGCACAGATAGATCAAAGTTGTCAAGAGCGCCTTCTAGTGAGAACCCCTTCCACCTGATGCCATGGTTGCGGGTCCACTCAAAAGAGCCGATGAGATCGGCTTTGAACTGAGCTTTGATCTCATCATACTTTAGCTTGTGTTCTGGAGTCAGCTCTTCATACGTGATGGGCTTGGGAGTGGGTTCTTGATCTTGAGCTCCTGCCATCTCTGCGGTGGGCGTTGTTGTTGATGAAGGTCCCACCAGGCGTGCCAGAATGTGTTGTCGGTCGAAACCCACCGGCGAGCAGCGACAGGCAACACGAAGAGCCGAGAGGTTGAAGGGACGCTGGCAGGCACTGCTCCCTCGTCGATGGCCCGCAATTCCAGCACACGCCGCGGCTCGTGAAGACGCAGGGCGTGCCACCTGACCTATACCCGATCAGGAAGGTGTGGACGTGCTTGCGATGATTTGCCTGCATACACAAACACGTGGAAACATAAGTCCGAGCCGTGGTCGGCTCCCCGGGATGACTCTTGCATCGGCTTTAAAGAGCCGATCGAGTCCCGGTGTCAGATTGGATCAGCATCTATCCGGATATCGATAAATAAGGCAAATGAGTGTAAAGCTGCTTCAATTAAATCTAATCAATCTAATCCACGACAGTCAAAGCTTCACTGCTAGATCGGAACATCCTACACGTGATTGGGCCTAATAAACGTAACAGATAACTAAACCATAACCAAAACAGAGGCCTAAGAACTAGCAAGAGCCGATTCCCGGATCAATTCCCTGTTAAGGCTAAAGCAGAGCATCTAACACGCCACCGGACCATCCAACCAGTTTGCAAGGCCTAACCTAGCAGATATTACGCTGACTCTTAAGAAAAAGAGCAAACCATAACAGATTAGATCTACCAGACGTAAAAGAAGCAGGGTGTTGCCTTTACGCAGCTAATTCTATGCAACAAGAGCTAGTATAAGATGATGATATGATCGCATAAAGGCAACATGATGTTCATAGATGATGAGCAACAAAGCGCGAAAGATCTATTAAAAGCCATGCTACGAACATCAAGATAACTAGTACTACTCGCCATCAAAAACGCTTCAGTACGAGTAATACCAAGGTAAAGGTAAGAACAACGCTGCCCTGATCGCGAGAAGCGATCAGGGCAGCATGGCGCTTACTTGGATGAAACCCTAAGATTAGGGATGGCGATGCGCCGAGAGTTGTTGTTTGTGAGACGTGATGACATTCTTTTTTCACGAATAACATAGGGTACATATTTATAGTCCGGAGACTCTATCTCTAATCTAAAGATACATAGCCCATGTGGCTCAAACGCTCACGCAGGAGCCGATTTACAAGTCTTCTTAATCTTCTGCTTTAAGCCCAACTTGGTTTCGGCCCATAAATTAATCCTGTTAATTTATGGCGATAATAATGTGTTAGATGCTACCCACCTAAATCTTTGTCTCCTGCTAGCCTTGTGAATCTCGGGACGAGATTCCTTTTAAGGGGGGTAGTTCTGTCACACCCTGAAATTTTTGAATTTCAAGATGTGATTAAAATTAAAAATAAAACAATAATTATCTCATAGTTTTAAAATTTTCTCAACATTTATTTTTCTTTACAGGGAATTTAGTAAAAAAACAAAATAATTGGTTGTCTTCTAAAATAATTGAGGTTGTTTTGTTTGTGTTGCATTCATGCTGAAATGCATTGTTTTATTGTTTGTTGTCCAATTTGAATTTGAATTCTCTTGAATTTAAATTTGAATTGATTTGTTTGAATTCCTTTGTTGAAAAAAAAGAAGAAAAGCTCTCTCTCCTTCCTTATCGTTTTTGGCCCAGCCCATCTTCCTCTCTCCTTTTTTTTCTTTTCCTCCCTGCGGCCCAAAACCTCGCCTCGGCCCAATCCAGGCCGGCCCGGCCCAGTCCGCCAACCCCCCTCTCCCTTCTTCCCTCTGTCGCTGACGCGCGGGACCCGCCCGTCAGGGCGTCCCCTTCCTCGTGCCGAGCCGGGACTCGCCTCCGAGTCCTGGTGCCGCACGCGCCGGCGCGGCCTTCTTGGCACGCACGCCAAGGCCCCTGGCCGCCCCCTATTTAAGGTGCCGCGGACATTAGAGCTCCGCTCGAGCTCGGACTCGACGAGGAGCAGCCGCTCCGCCACCTCCACTCGATGCCCGAGCGTCCTTGAAGCTCCACCACGGGGTGAGCAGCGTCGCGTCTCCTTTTATCCCCTCTCTCGCGTCCTCTCGCCGCCGCAATCATTCGCCGATGAGTCTCCGCCGCAAGCCGCCGCGGTGCGCCCCTCTCCGGCCGCCGTAGCCCTTCCCTAGCCCCTACTCGTGTTCCCCGTCGCGTGCTCTCGCTCCAAGGCCAAAACCCGAGCTGAACCAAGCCCCGGACTGCCGTTTGGGCGAAGTCCGGCGAGCTCGCCGCCGCCCGCTGCCGCGTAACACCGCAGCCGTCGCCTGCGCCGCAGCTCGCACCGCCTGGCCAACCTGAGCCGTCCGATGTAGATCCAACGGTATAGATTAGATCGAGCCCCGAGTCAAAAGTCAGGGTACCAGTCAACCATGGCAGATTTGCAAAAGAGACCCTCGGTTTCTTGCAAATCAACCCGCGGTCCATGCTAGGTGGAAATAATTAATAAACCAGTCCTTTATTTTATGGTTTAACCCCTTAGCTTCTCCATAATAGGACCCGCCATCCTTAGTGCGTTGTTTTGCAAGCTAGCCCCTGTATCTTATGTTTAATCTCATTTTAGTCCCTGGTTTCTTTAGAGCTAGCCCCTGAAAGTTTAAATCTATTGCAAACAAGTCCATAGAACCATGTTTTAGCCATAACTTCTTCGTTTTAGCTCCGTTTTCATCAAATCTTGTGCTCACGTGATCCTCGCAACGTGTGTAGTAGCCTTAACACTTTGTTATCCTTTGTGAGCACACTTTATTGTGCCTCACAAATCCTTTTTGCTAACCTTTCACGTTTATAGTCAATCGCGACTAGATCCCTGAAGCACCGTTTAGTCCATAGATTTGCCGTTCTAGTTCCGTTTTCCGCGTTTCTTGCGCTCTCGTAACCATAGCTGCAAGCCCTATCCTTTAATGCATTCTTTTTAAGCCTTTCTTTTGTTTTGGTGTATTGTTCTTAGATGTATCTTCTTGTTTGCTTTGTATGTTTGCCCAATGATTGTTCCGAGTAGAAGGATCATTGTTCGAAGATTGAAGATCAAGTTTTACAAGTGCGCAAGAACTGAAGAGCAGTGAAGAGCAGTAAGAGTAGCTTTTTGTTGGAGAAAGGCAAGTGACCATAACCATCTTTCTATCTATGCTTATATACAAGAGTACTTTGATTTAATTGGAACATAGAGAACCACCCAGGAAAACAGTGTAACCACAATACTATAAGGCTCTGGTCTTGGCTAAGTAACTAGATGATCTATATGTCATGCTGGAGCGTTTGATTGTTGGATTTTTCGGGTTATCGTGCTTTGAGGAGCGGGTGAAGGAAGCTTCGTCTTCTGAGGTACCGCAGAAAAAGGGACCAGTGCGTACATATAGTGATTCTTTGGAAAAGCCTCGTAGTGAATCCCTAGCCACTCACCAAAGGAAGTGTTTAAGGGCTTTGCAAACCCGGGCGACATGGGAAACACGAATTGTGGGTAAAGTGTACAACCTCTGCAGAGTGTAAAATTGATATATCAGCCGTGCTCACGGTCAAGAGCGGCTTGGACCCTCACATGATTAATAAACTTAAAGATGAATTAAAATTATTTTTTAGTTATTTCTTGTGGCCTTGCTGAGTACCAACCATAAGTGTACTCACGCTTGCTTACTGCTGCTCAGAAGGAGAAAGTTGTGGTGAAGTCTTTTGAAGATGTTGCTGAGTTCTAGGCGTACACAACCCCCAGTCGATTGCCTGTGAAGTTTGGAGCCTTCGTTTCCAGGATAAGCTGTAAAACTCTGATAGTCTTTTATTTGTTTTAGTTCTCTTTTTCGTGATACTATTACTGATTATTCACTTATGATGTCTCTATATGTATGAAACTTGATCCTGGCATACATATAGCTATGCATTCGGTTTTATCCTTAAAACCGGGTGTGACAGACACCCGCAACAAGCACACGGCGTCTTGTGGGCTGCCGCAAATGTCCGCCAAAAGCTAGCGGCTGCTGTGGACGGGTACTGGGTATCCCTACGCCGCCCCACTTGCATTCTGACTTGTCATTGACATATCACTGGCTTCGGCTTCTATATATGTATCTCCTCCTAGCTGTCCATCTGCTAGCTTGGGCACACTGCTAATATACTTCAATTCAATTTGCATTGCAGTGTCCACTGTCTAGCATTGCATCGTACACATGATGATGCCTGCATCGAGTACTAATTCAAACTTGCAATCTAGGAATGGAAAGTATCAACAAATTTTTATCCACGCCAGAAGTAACTCGATCACAGGGTATGGTATTACACCACCGGTAGAATCATTTGATTTGTCTGTAGCGGGAGACCAAGACATAGTTTTGTTACTATTGACACGGGCCACAGGAGTATGTTGTTGGGCCATATGCATGCCTTACAAGAAATGAAGGTTATGATCGAGGTTGTACTTGATAAACATCAACCCAAAACATTTTTACAGGTCTCTATTCAGGTTAATACATTGGCTTTAAGCGTTGGGCACAGTTGCAACAAAGAGATAGATAAGCTATTGATTGGAGTTTACTGGAGTATGGAATCAACCAGTGCTTTCATTGCATCTTTCGAGTGCCCTAAACACATACCCAAAAGCTAAATTGTAGATCTAGAGTAAAATATTCTTCTCCAACAGATCTCAAAATGTGGTCCTAATGATCTTTTTGCAGCCCAATAAAATTAAATGGAGCCAAACTAAGCCAGATTTTTGTGCATCCTGCCAAGCTTCTAATCCTCCTATTCTTACAGTACTGTTAACGTGTTCCTATTCATAAGAAAAACACAAGCATTTTTGCGGACGGGTGATGATGTGGCTGCACTTAAAAAATGTTTTTGGAAACCATTGGATGATTGGTTTTATTTTTCGTCCCAAAAGTTTTTGGCAAGGTTCCAAAACCATTTTCTTTATTTGATTTGCTAGTTTTTAGGTACTTTTAGAGATGATCCCGCGTCATGGAATAGTTCAGTTACTTGAGTTGACAAAGCAGTGCACAACAGACATGTCGCCACGCACACACACTCTACAAGAGCAAGATCATATCGAGCACTTGATCAAACGAAACAAAATGGCAGCAGCCAATTCAGTTGGCCCATTCTACCATGCACGTAAGCAAGAGATCGCCAACAACCAAGCCATATTCATTACTCGTCCATGTACTGTTATTACTTCAATTCTCCGTGCAGACCATATGACTAGCTTCTATATACAATAAGCCTACCAATTTTGCGAGCTAGCTGTTAGTAAGCAATGCATGTCTGACCATATGTTCATATCCACAACAAACAACTAGTTGCTAGGAATGCGAGGCATCAGCGAGTTTTCCACAACCACACACCAGGTTCAGGTTGATTGTCCGGTGGTTGCACTTGAAGAATGGTTGCCAACTCTCACTCTCTGTGCTTGATGCAACTGCGACACCATGTACAAATGCAGCCATTGCATTGCCAATTTTTCATTGCAATACTGCAACAACACCATCTTGTCCGGTCACTGCACCAAATCTCTCCCGTTCCTAAGGGTCAAATGTGGCAGAGATGATAAGGTTTTAGCTAGTTTCAATATACGTAGCGCTGCTATGGATCCTTATTGTTGACACTCACATTTGGCACGAACAAGTTTGAGCATGAAGATATAAGGATTAGCCTTAACCAAACAGAAGATTGGCATTAGTAATGGGCATTGCATCCGTTTCCCTATTGGGGTTACTAATGACTTGCCAATGGTAACGGGTTTATGCTCGTTACCAGTAACAGTCAACAGTAACGGGTATTAGCATAGTGCCCATTACAGTTGGCAGTTATCGGTAACGGGCATAAATTACACCCGTTACCCATAACAAGATATAGGTAACGGGCCTCAGTTACGCTCATTACCAATAACAGTTAACAGTAACAGGCATTATGCTAATGCCCGTTACCAATGTGAAGTTAGAAAAAATAAAAAAAGAAACCAAAATACATACATGCATACATTTTTTTAGATAAAGGATAATCAATCCGGCCTCTATGGCGAGGCATACACAGCCAAAAAAATAAAAGTTTGCAGAAAATAGAAAAGGGCACACCAGTCTCAAGAAAGACACAGAATTACTGGAAGCGATAGACATGCTTCCACCCTCCTTTAACTAAATCAAGAGCCACTGTCTCAAGAAGTCTGTTCAAGCTGGAGAAAGCGTCCTTGGCGTGCGCCTCGCGCTGCAACTGAGCCCAGAAACGAAACCAATAAGTTCCCCTAAAGATGACCTGCAAAATCGAGTTAACTTTGATCTTGTTAAATATAATATCATTGCGACATCTCTAAATCGCCCAACAAACAGCAGCAACCCCCACCCAGATGACATTCCTAATCTTTTTAGATTGATTAGATAGCCAAGAATTAAACATATGGCGAATTGATCTAGGTGGTGTTAAATCAGTAGCATAAAAGATAATCCTTCAAACCATTCTCGCATAAGGACAGTGCAGGAATAGATGTTCAATAGTCTCATTACTATTACATCCGCATCATTTTTGGCTTCCTGTCCAGTTCTTCTTAGCAAGATTATCTTTAGTCAAAAGTATCCCCCTTTGAAGAACCAGAGGAAAATCTTAATCTTTAGAGGAATTTTCAATTTCCAGATCATCTTATGTCTAAAAGGCGGTTGTCTATCTAAATAGTGCAGATACAAAGATCGAACAGTGAAAGACCGTGATTTGGTCAAATTCCATCTACACGTATCTGACCCACCCACCAGTTGAACATGCGCGATCTGAGCTACAAGGTTTTGCCATTTAATCAGTTTGTTATCCACCAAAGCCCTCCTAAAACATAAATTGAGAGGCCTTGTAGCCAAGACACTGGCCACAGTCGCATGAGGATACCTCACAACCTTGTAAAGTGATGGATATTTATCTTTGAATGACACTTGACCTGCCCATACGTCGTCCCAGAATGTAGTCTTGCTCCCATCTTTAATAGTAAAGGAGCCATTGGCAAAAACCTCATCTTTGATCTTCATAAGACCTCTCCAAAAATAAGAGTCATAAGGTTTTGCATGCACCTGCGTGAGAGACTTGGATCCTAGATATTTATTCATTAGTATGCTTTGCCATATACCATTGGTATTAAGCAAATTAACTAACCATTTTGCCAGTAAGCATTTATTCTGTAGTTGCAGATTTAAAATACCAAGTCCACCTTGATCTTTAGGGCGACATAACATGTCCCATTTAGCAAGTCGAAACTTATGCTTATTAGAAGAACCTTGCCAAAAAAATCTTGATCTAAAATGGTCAAGATTTTTGAGTACCCCTTTTGGGATTTCAAAAAAGGACATCATAAACATGGGTAGGCTACTAAGTACCGAATTTAGCAATACCAAATGGCCCCCATAATATAGGTACTTTGCTTTCCAACAAGAGAGTTTTTTCTGAAAACGTTCTTCAACCTTTCCCCACTCAGAATTGAGTAGCTTTCTATGGTGCATTGGAATACCCAAATATCTAAAAGGATATTCCCCAGCATTACAACCAAAGAGATCAGTGTAGAAATCCTGCATCTCTTTAGTTGCCCCGTAGCAAAAAAATTCACTCTTGTGGAAGTTGATCTTTAACCCGGATAACTATTCGAAAGCACAAAGCAACAGTTTAAGATTCTTAGCTTGTTCCAGGTCATGATCAATAAAGATGATGGTGTCATCGGCATACTGTAGGATAGACAAACCATCATCCAAAAGGTTAGGTACGACACCTCTAATTTGACCATCGTCTTTGCCCTCTTAATGATGAGGGCCAGCATATCTGCAACGATGTTAAATAAAATAGGTGACATAGGATCTCCTTGACGAAGCCCTCTCTTAGTTTGGAAGTATGGACCAATTTCGTCATTAACTTTGATCCCCACACTTCCACCAGAAATCATTTCTTCAACCCATCTACACCACTTAGGAGAAAACCCTTTCATGCGTAGTGTTTGTTGAAGGAATGATCACTTTACTTTGTCATAGGCCTTTTCGAAGTCAATTTTGAAAATGACCCCATTTTGTTTTTTGGTATGTAACTCATGGATAGTTTCATGTAAGATGACTACTCCTTCCATGATATTTCTGCCTGGCAAGAAAGCAGTCTGCATAGGCCCCACCACTGTTTGGGCAACATTGTTCAACCTATTCGTAGCTACTTTAGTAAAGATTTTAAAGCTAACATTGAGGACGCAAATAGGTCTATATTGTTGAATTTTTGTTGCCTCCTGGACTTTTGGAATTAGGTAATGATTCCAAAGTTCAGACTAAAGAGGTTCAAATCCTCGTTAAGGAAGTCCGCAAAAAGAGCATCCTTAATTACTTCCCAGAAGACTTGATAGAATTCAGCCGGGAAGCCATCAGGGCCAGGGGACTTGTTGTGTTCCATTTGGAAAACATCACTTTTCACCTCAGCTGCAGTGAATTCACTAATGAGCATCTCATTATCCTCTTGTGTCACTTGTGGAATATCCTGAATTTGATCTTCCTCAAGTGTAATATCCGAAGCATCCGGAGCCCCAAACAAGTCCTTATAAAACTGAGTGATATAGCTCTTAAGCTGGGCATCACAATAACAACTCCTTGACCATTTTCAAGTTTATAAATATGTTGTTTTTGGTATTTTCCATTAGCCACTAGATGGAAGAATTTTGTATTATCATCTCCCTCTAGAAGTGTTTTCACCTTTGCTCTCTCGTACCATTTAATTTCTTCCTCTCTCAAAAGGAGAACTAGCCTCTCTTTTAGATAGTGCTTAAAATTAACCTCTTGATCTGAAAGAGAGGTAATCTCAGCCTTCTTATCTAGCTTCTCTAAAAGAGCTAGAAGTTTCTTCTTTTCTTTTCTGTATGTTCCTGCTGTATGCTTGGCCCAGCCTCGAAGACGTTGTCTGAGCCTATGAATTTTATTTTGCCACCTCTCCAGAGGAGTACGTCCAGTTGTTTCTGATTGCCAAATGTTTACAACCATATCGTAGAAACCATCCCTAATCAACCATCCTCTCTCAAATTTAAAAGGACGTTGGTCAGAGTGGTGAGTGGACGCACCCGTATTGAGAATTAGAGGAGTATGGTCTGAAATCTCCCGTTCTCTAGGTTCTACCGTCGATAAGGGGAACTTATCTTCCCAATCTGTACTAACCAGAACTCTATCAAGCTTCTCAAAAATCGGATTGTCCCCAGGACCCGCCCATGTAAATTGGCGCCCTGACATAACAATCTCTTTGAGCTCAAGAGATTCGATAATAGCATTGAACAAGTTTGGCCATTTAAAGTCGAACACCCCGGAACTCTTATCTTCCGGCCTTCTCATAATATTGAAGTCCCCTCCAATTAGATACGGAAGAGTCTCCTTTGAGCAAGTGTTTGCCAATTCAACCAAAAACTCCTGCTTGTTTTGATATTGTGCTGGACCATAAACCGTATATAGCACAAATTTGAAGCCATCGTTTTTGCACCGCAAGGTAAATTTCATATAGAAATCTCCTTCTGCAATGGCTCCAATATCAAAAATCTGCAGATCCACACCTAGTAGAATACCTCCAGATCGACCATGAGGTGCCATACTATGCCAGAGGAAGTCCCGGTCCGCACAGAGGTTTTTTAAAATGCGATGAAACTCGTCCCTACCAGTCTCGGAGAGAGCTATGAAACTGATTTGCTCTTCCTTAACTAAATCCGATAAAAACCTGTGTTTAGCCAAGCCACCTAGACCTCTGCTATTCCAGAAAACCCCTTTCATTTGATCACAATTTTGGAAGGGGTTTTTGGTTTTTTCGGGATTTTGCCATTTTTAAAATTTTTGGCAGTGTTAGACCTTTTCTTCCGACGGACCGGAGAGAGATCAATAATGTGATCCGACTCCAGGTCTTGCAAGTTCTCATTTAGATTACCGCAAGCGTGGTTGAGAACTGCTTCAAGTCTAGCATCCCTTTCATCATCACTAACATCTAGTAATTTATTTGATTTTAAGTTACATTTTTTCTGATTCGCCAGAACCACCAACCTATCTATTTCTAGATTTTTGATTTTGACAGAAGAAGCTTTAACTAATTCATCAGTCTGGCCTAATTTGAAGCCTACCCTACCAAGGTTTGAAATAACATGCGAATCTGAAAAGCTGGTAAAAGATGTACCTGGTTCAAGGTTCTTTTTTGCAGCCACTCGCGAAGTTTTGTGTAGGGTGTGTTCATCCGCCTTGTCCTTATTCCTGACGCTTCTTCGGACTTTGGTGGTCTTGATCGGATCAGCTACCGCGGTGGTTGAAGACGAGGCAAGGGACGCTTGGCCCCCACCCGGCACTGAAGAGTGGACTGGTGACACCTGGGTCCCACCCACGACCGTAGGGGAAGAGGTGAGCGCCAGGCTCTCACTCGCCGTGTGTGGCGCCAGGGTGTCGCCCCAAGGGGGGACCGCCCCTGCCGCAGTGACTCCAACAGATAGGTCTTGGTCACCGTCTGCAAGCAACGGGGCAGTAACCAAGGACCCCTCCTCCTCGTCAGGTACCTGCACCACAAAGCTAGAAGCAACGGCGGGAAGACTCCCATCACCAGAGTCAGAAACAGTAGCAACACCTCGGTCCTAGGGCCTTGTATGCAGCTGCTGAGAAGCTTCCATCAAAACCTGGAACCTCGCATACTCCTCTGTTGGCGGGGAATATGGTCTATCCTCGCCATTCGCCTTCACCATGACCTTAACACTAATTTCCTCCAGTAACCTCTCACAAGTTTTGTCAAGTACCTCATCAATTAAGGCGGCTTCTTGCTGAGAAATTCCTGGGACCGTTCTACCAGTTTGTTGACCATTAGGAGCCTCAGGCTGTGGGGCTGCATCCTGAGAGTTATCTGCCATGTGGTGATCACCATTACCATCAAAACCGCGATGTGAATCATCATTCATACCGGTATCAGCATCGTCACCCAGTAAGTCATCATCCTCTGGGTTGAAATGATCATCAACTACCACTTCCTCAACCTTGAAATAGACCCGATAAATGCTTCTATTGACGCAGATATCTGCCATCTTTGGGATCTCTTTGACATCAAATACTGCCACTAGAATGCGGACCTCTCCAGTAAGACGAAGGTGATTCATATCCACCTTCTGAGTAGCACCGACCACTGACCCCCACAGCCCAAAGGGGTAAAAGAACACAGAGCGGAGTAGGAACATTTGTAACAGAAAGCCAAACTTGGTCCAGAACCTTAATGGGCTTGACCTCTGAATTGAATTCCTCGAAGATGAGAACTCCCTCCTTGTTCTTGGTGGTGACAGTACGGATTGCAACCATACGATCCAGCTCAACCTTATAAGGAAAATGTACTAAGAAAGCCTTATCACCATGCTCCTGTACTGCCCAATCCCAGCGGACCGGAATAATCCTTGCCAACTCAGACTTCAGCAACTCAGCAGAAACTGCACCCTCCTCCACAGTCCACAGTGATCAGAGCGGATACATTTGCACTTGCCAAAGGAACAGTATGAAAAGGTCTGGCCGCCTGAATACATAAGAAAACCTATAGCCCATCTGAAGCAGCACCGCAATACGATACTGATGGCTTGGGCCCTCTGAGCTGCGGGCACTTGCTAGTGTAGTGGTCCTCCGCGCAAATCGTGCACTCCAGTTTGAAATTTGCTTCATCTTTGCGCTTCCTTTTCTGCTTGGCCTGCTGTGGCCGATCCGCCGGCTCAGACGCCTCGCCGGCATGATCCACCATTGCAGCACCACCTGAGTGGTCATCTTCCACGACCGGTAGACTCCGACCCCTGCCACATCCTCCCAGACCGCGACCACCACGTCGCGGGTTAGGGTTTCCAGCAGGAATCGTAGCAGTCTGGGGCGCCCCACGCCCGCCAAAACCGCCTCCTCGGTTGCCATTAGGACCGCCTGAACCACCGTCGGCCGAACCTTGGTTGCCCCCGGCGCCGCCTCCTTGATTTCCACCAGCGCCGCCTCCGGCCGGAATGCCTGCAGCGCCCCCTGCAGGTGGAGGGCCGTGACCACGGCCAGGGTTGCGGCCCTGCGGATTGCGGCCACCAACCCTCCCCCGCGCGCGACGACCGGGGAACTGATCACCTGACATGACGACGGCGGCATAGGTTTTCCGTGGATGGGTGTCGGGGAGGAGGATCGGCTTGACTAGAACACGTGAAGGCCGCCCCAACCTTGGATCGCTAGGCCCAGAACCAGGACGTTGCAAGTCTGACAATGGGCCCAAGCCCGATCCCGCAAGTCGGGTGGTCCGCTTAGCGAGGGCTGAATTTGAATTTTGGATTGACGTAATTTGTGGATCGCCGGCTGGCCTTGGACTCGATGTGCCGCCGGCCACCGTCCTGCCGCTGGCCAACGCTAAGGCCGGTAGAAGGACATCGCCCAATGTCTTCACCGGGGAGACGCGCTTCGGCGGCAGAGGACCCCTCCACACCTTCTTCCACGGTGGTAGCGACTGCCGGGTAGGGGAGATCCTCGCCTGCTGAGACCGCGGCTTAGGTTGCCGGGGATTTGGCGTCGCAATCACACGTGGTGCCTCCTTGTGAATGGAAGAACGCCCAGCACTAGGACGAACAGAAGAGGACAAGAGGTAGCAGCTGCAGCAGTCTTGCGGCAATCCGTATGAAGTGGCTCAGCATCCCCAAGATCTTCACACTCCGATTCTGAATCCGAAGCCCAAAACTTCCCCATGCCAGCACTAAGATTAGCGCATGAGAGAAGCGCAATCTCTTCTCTATCGCGCTGGATCATATATTGATCCTTTGCCGGATCAGAAAATGGACCTCCGTCCTTGGCTGTGCACTGCCGTAGTGCAAGACGGACGGAGGGGGCGAGCTTGACCTGAGTCGGCATGCCGACTCGCCGGAGCCGGCGGCCGAGAGGCCACCGGCGTCCTTGGCAGCTCGGCTAGATCGCCCGGGAGGGGTTTCGCAGGGGAGGGGTTAGCCCGGCGTCCTTGGCAGCTCGGCTCTTATGTTGCTTTAGTAGAGTACTTTGCTTGTTGCGTTTGCGTCTATTTCTTTCTCTCACATGCACAAGTATACGTACAGTTACATCCATACTCTCAGATCACTAAATTCTACTATTTGTGCTACTAACAAAGGCCAAAGCAGGCTTGGCTTCCTATTTGGAACCTAAGTTGCATTGATGAATTTCCTTTCTGCAGCCAGTTTAGCTAGCTCAGTCGGTTAATAAGCCCCTTGTGATGGAACCTAGCACCCAAGTTTAATCTTTAAATTAAACACGTACGGGTGGTGATTTTTTGGGTTTTGGCAGTAAATCAGAGACCACAACTGCAATGTTACTTTCTATTGCATCGGCTGTCAACAGGTACACTACAGCACACTACTACAAAAACGTTGATTTGTCCCGGTTGGGAAACCGCTGTTGTCCCGGTTTCCCAACCGGGAACGCCAGTCCGGGACAAAAGGGGTGCCCTTTTGTCCCGGGTCTGGCAACCGGGACAAAAGAGAACCTTTTGTCCTGGTTGGTAGCACCAACCGGGACAAAAGGTGCAGCCAGCGCCCACGTGGCTGGCGCACCCTTTTGTCCCGGTTGGTGTTACCAACCGGGACAAAAGGTCTTTTTTTTCATGTTTTTTTTCTCAATTCTTTTTCTATTTCAATTATACTTTTGCATTTCAATTAAACTTATGTATTGGAATTCAGTGTGTATGATCTCCACTAATATATATATAGTTACTTATATAATATTTGTCCTAGATAGTTTTCATATATAAATTAATTCACTTATATATATATGTATATACATATCTATACATGTGAATTCCTTTACATATGAAAATGTCTAGGACCAATATTATATAAATATATATATATATACACATATATATTATTGGAGTGCTTATATATATAATACATACATACTCCATCATATTTGCATAGGTATATTCGTTCTTAATTACATAGTAGAATTCGCCTTTTGGAAATTTAATACATACATACATACTCATAAATAGAAATTTAATACATAGACACACATATATATTTACATAGGTATATTCGTTCTTAATTACATATATACACGTATATTGTCATATTTGCTGTGATTGTCAATATTAGATATTCCATCATAGTAGAATTCGCCTTTTGGATCGAGGACTTACTCAACAATAAATCCGGAGAATTGTTCTTGAATCGCCATAATCTTTTCCTCCAATATGAGTTTATCGCGCATCTCCCCGACCTATGGAAAAAGGGGATAATTAATTTCGACAAATTAAAATACGAGTTCAAATATTAACAAGTTTTTTACTTACTTCCACCTCCCAATCTGTCCAGCCCTTTGGAGGACCTACCAGACCATGGATGTTCTCGCATACATAGTATGCGCACAATACAGTGCCTGGTTTCTGCCTCATACACTTTAAGAGAGAAGAAATTATCAGGTATTTACATGAATATATAATAAAACTAATGAATCGTGCAACGAATCATCCAAGTGCGTACCGGAAAATCTGTCTTGATCTTCAATTCCTTGTCAAATTTGCCTGGATGATTTTTAGCGAATTCTTTCCAAACCCTGTGCATGATTAGAACAATTATAGTCAAGCAACAAAGTGATTCAAATTATCGGTCATCGACGGAGTAGTGGTAGAATTAATTTTTCATCATGTTAAGAAGATTTTCGTATTGTTCTGGAGGTCTCCTCAATGAGTCCATAACCACGAGTAGGCTCTTCTCAGGAATTATGACAATTAGGACAAAGTGTTCACTGCAAGATTATACGGAGGCAGTTCTTGGAAGTTAAGGTTTAAACAATTCGATTACAGAATAGAAAGAGTTAGACGGAAGGAATCACTCACGCAAAGTTGTAAGGAAACAATATCATTTGCTTGTTGTGATGAACGCTTATGTACTTGAACAAGTTTTGGAATACCTCATCGGAAGTGTCGCGTAGAATCCTCCAATTACAAGTAATTGGGTCGATGAAGCCGAGGTGAGAGTATCCCTTTCTCTTGCAAGTTTGTATCTCCATTCTACATGATACCGAATAAATCAAGGGATCAGTATGTTGAGATCATGCAAAACAATATGTAAGGAGCGTAAAATACTTACAGAACCCACAAGCCGACCATAGAGATGTCGAGGGCCTCCTGATGGAATAGTTGGTAAATTTCTTCCCAGTTTATCCATATAATGGCCTCCCCCCGTAAGAAATCGTCATCTTTAATTTTTGCGCCCTGCATGAAGATGCAATCGGCCATCGCACGCATGTAGTGCTGGTGCAGCTTATACATTTGCGTTGGAAGCACAGACACTACTTCGGGGGGTACAAGAGTTTTGCCGATCTCAAACGTCCATTTGACGGCCACATCGGCCTTTGGAATATCTTCTCCCCCTGCAATCTGAGCGGCCGTCAGGTTTGATTCTTTCAAAAATGTAACAAAGTCTTGTTCTTGCGTCGTCTGTTCCACTACGAGAGGCTCTATTGATTGTTCCTTTTGGGCTCCGAGCTGTGGAACGTCGGACGACGACGACTTTGATTGTCTCTTCTTTTTCTCAGTAGTTTTGATAATTGTGCATTCGTAGTCTGAAGGGGGGTCTCTCGGAATAAATTTTCTCTTATTTGCTTCGCACATTCCCTTAAAAAATTTCAAATCTATCGGATTTATCACTTTCTCGGGCTCCGGCTTCGGCTTCGGCTTGAAGTTCTCTTTAACTCTTTCTTGAGTTATCCGATCGCATTCTTCAAGGCTCATGTCCCAGGGTTTAATAGGAGCCTCCTTGGTTTTCTTCTCCTTTTCCTTCTTCTTTGGAGGCTCCTTAGCCGGTGCAGCTACCTTCTTTGCCGGCGGCGGAGGGGGTGACCATAGAGGCGACGGTGACGCTTGAGTATTCATCGGCGCATGAGATGATGGTGATGGAGAATGTGCCGGTGAACCTTGCCGAGACAGTGCTGCCCTTGGGGAGTTTTGCGGAGATGCCGGTCTTGGAGAGGCATGCTGAGATGCCGGTCTTGGTGTTTGATCATCCGAATTTAGGACAATGTAGCGCTTATCCCATAGGATGTAGCCATGAATGGCTTCTGCTAGTGTCCTCTCCCCATCGCCTCCAGGAATATCAAGCTCGAGCGTCTCCCAACCCTGGCACACCTGCTCCACGCCAACTCTTGTGTATCTAGGCGGAATTTGTTGCCCGTGGTACACATCGCCTGGTTCGGTTGGCATGGCGGTACCGTACGCAACAGTGAACATTAAGTTCTTAACGGCAGTCTGCAGGTCACAAGGTGTCCGGTGGGTGATCTCATCCACTGGAAATCGCTGCGGGGCTGACGCTTCAACTGCGGCCTGGATCCCCGTTGGCTCGGTGACGGCGACGTCTGTGGAAGCGCAGCTGCTTTTCCGCTGAGACAGGTGATCGGCTGCGACACTAGGCTCTGGAGGCACCGTTTGCGCTTGCTGTTGCTGGCTCATTGCTACGGCCACTTGGCGTTGAACCTCTTCCTCCAGTCTTTGATCGTGTGACATGAGTCGTTCCTCTAGCCTTCGCAAGTGCTCCCGCTCATCATTCTTTCTTCTTTGCCAGCTTCTATATGAATCAATGTAATCCCTGAACCCATACTTCCACGGAACCACGCCTTTGCCTCTTGTGCGGCCCGGATGCTCTGGATTCCCAAGGGCGTAAGTCAGCTCGTCCTTCTCTCTATCCGGCTGGAATGTTCCCTCGGCCGCTGCTTGTATGGCCTCCTGTAGTCTCTGGGCTGCTCGCTGGATGTTTGGCCCATAGATGCAGTCACCAGTCAATGGGTCCAAGCTTCCCCCGTGACCATAAAACCAGGTCCTTGACCTTTCAGGCCAGTTCATGGTCGCAGGTTGGATGCCTCTGTCAAGCAGATCCTGCTCCATCTTCTCCCATTTGGGTACTGCAAGCTTGTAGCCTCCTTGGCCTAGAGTGTGATGGTACACTTTCTTCGAGGCGTTGTCTTTGGCCTTCTGCACCTTCTAAAGCCCAAGCTCTAAAGATTTGTATTCCACAAATGCATCCCAGTGACCCCTGAGCTTTTCGAGCTCGCCGGTAAATATGGGTGTGGTCCCGGTCTTGATATATTTCTTCGTCAAAATTTTCTTGAATGATCGCAGCTGTTCGGCCATCTTACTCAGGGTCCAGCGCTTGCATATCTCTTCGGATTCAGCTGGAACCGTGAAGTTTTTCTTAAGCTCCCGCCAGCACCATTCTTTTTATCTTTCGGGTACCGCATCCCGTTCCTCGCTTGGATTGGAAGCTTTCCAGAGCCTAAAGCTGATCGGGATCGGGTCCCTGACAATACATCCGGATTGTCTTATGAATTTTTTGGCAGCAGCTTCTGGAGCGATCGGTTCACCATCTGGACCAACTTCCGTTATAATGAACCGCCCTTCCAGTTTTTTTGTTGGGCCTCGCTTCGTCTTTTTCTACGGCGACGATGATCCAGATGGCTATAAAAAAAACATTCATAGTATTCATATAGATTCAGATGAAAATATGAATGTCACTACAAATAAGTATAGTTGTGATATGTACATTAGCACTTTGTTCAGCAGCAGCGTCATCCTGAATAGATGGTGCCTCAATTCCATCACCGGACATATTCAAATATATGTCGGTATTGCTGCCATCATCAGCTTGTTCAGCGACATCTCCTTGACCTTCGCCAATCATATTCAACAGGAACTGTTCGTCTTCCGCGTCTGTGTGTCGTGGGTCCATCGTAACTAAAATATGAATACAAATAAAACCCTTAAAAAATTATCTAAATAATCCACATATTTAGATCGGTAACGATCGGAAACTATCGGAAACGATTCGATCGGTATCGGTAACGATCGGAAATGATTCGGTGGTATCGGTAACAATCGGAAACTATCGGAAACGATTCGGTCGGGATCGGTAACTATCGGAAACTATCGGAAACGATTCGGTCGGGATCGGTAACGATCGGAAACTATCGGAAACTATCGGAAAGGTTTGTGTGTTACCGCGAGTTTGCGAGCTCGAGACATAATTAAAGAATAAATACATGATAAATTGAACTCTTTGAATGACATAAAAAATAATAAATACATGATGAATTAAAGTCTTTGAATGACATAATTAAATAATGAATACATCATATTAGAAATTCTCTCTAATTCTATATTTCCTTCTCTATTTCTCTCAAAATTCTCTCTAATAATATATCCATATTTTGTTGCTAATAATATATCCAAAATTGAATTCTAATAATATATCCAAAATTGAATTCTAATAATATTTCCTTAATTAAATTCTAATAATATTTCCAAAATTGAATTCTAATAATATTTCCATAATTGAATTCTACTAATATATCTATAATTGAATTCTAATAATATATCCAAAATTGAATTCTAATAACATTTGCACAAAATTTGCACCTAATTCTAATAATTGAATTCTGCTTAATATATAATAAATTAAATTAACACTACTCATACATGATAATTGAATTCTACATAAACATAAAATTTGAAAAGAAAAAAGAAAATGCGGCCGGCCACACTACTCAAATAGGGCGGCGGGGAAACCTAGGGGCGCGGCACGGCCCTGTACGACGAGGCGGGACGGCGGCGGCACCAAAAGAAACAAGTGTTTGGGGGAAGGGCGAAGGAGGGAGGAAGGAAATATATGGGGGGGCCTTTTGTACCGGGTGAAGCCACCACCCGGGACAAAAGGACCTTTTGTCCCGGGTGGTGGCTTCACCCGGGACAAAATGTGTTTTTGGGCGGGCCGGGAAAATTCCAGCCCGCGGCCCACCTTTAGTCCCGGGTGGATCTACCACCCGGGACAAAAGGGGCCCGTTTTCCCTCGTTCCCGCCTAATGTTGTGTTTGTTTTTGTTTCTTTTTACTTCTCTTTTAAAATTGGCTTTCATTTGTTAATTCAGTTAATAAAATTATGATTCCAAAAATTATGGAACAAAATTTCTTATCTCTATATAAACTTGATAAACGCAACAAAAATAATTAATTTTCATTCAAGTGATTGGGTCAATGAAATATCTAACTTTTTTGAAATCATATTTGTTATTTTGACCATGCAAAAATATATTAGGTGAATTTTTTTTTCAAACTGTTGCTTTTCGACAGAAAGTGGATTCTATCATGATATTAACGTTTAAAAAGTGAATTTTAGATAAAATTAAGCAATTTCATTATATTAATGAGTAGTGTGTGAGTTTGAGAGATAGTGTGTGTTAGTGAGATTGTGTGTGTTAGTGAGAGAGTATAGTGTGTTAATGTGAATGTAATTTCATGAAATAAATAAAATTAGTTGAGTAATCCATTATTGAATGAAAATTATCATTGAGTCTAGTAATTAAGTGAAAAATATATAAAATAATATATATAACACATAAAGTATAATTGTACAGTACATATATAATAAAAGTATTTGAATTGCGATTATGTTTTTATACAATAATATAAAATGATTCAAGTACATGAAGGATTAGCGGTAACAGACTTTCTCTTCACAAATGTCCCTTGATTATGATCACGGCGCAAGTATGGAGCATCATCATTGGCTAGCAGGATGCATGGATCAGCATTTACTTCGAAAGGTGGAATGGCAACAAAATTATTATATTCTTCTGAAAAGTCTGTCTTGTCCTCCACTCCAACGATGTTTCTCTTTGCTGATAGAACTATGTGTCGCTTAGGCTCATCCTTTTGCTTGTTTATCCCCTTATTTGGCTTGCTGGACATGTCCTTAATGTAGAAAACCTGAGCGACATCCTGGGCTAGGACAAATGGCTCGTCTCTATACCCAAGATTGTTGAAATCAACTATTGTCATCCCATACTCATCTTTTGTTACCCCTCCTCCAGATAGCTTAACCCATTGGCAACGAAATAGAGGCACCTTGAAATTGGGACCGTAATCCAGCTCCCATATCTCTTCAATGTAACCGTAATATGTGTCTTTTTTTCCATTATTGTCCGTGGCATCCATACGAACACCGCTGTTTTGGTTGGTACTCTTTTTATCTTGGGCTATCGTATAAAATGTGTTTCCATTTATCTCGTACCCTTGGTATGTTAAGATATTCCAAGATGGTCCCCTAGCCAATAAGAACAGTTGTTCACTTATATCCATGTTATGCATTAGATGCTTCCGCAACCAGCTGCAGAAAGTGTTCATGTGCTCACGTGTAATCCATGCCTCAGACTTTTCCGGGAAATTGGAGAGCAGAATTTTCTTGTGTTCCTCGATATATGGGCCAACCAAGGATGATTGTTGAAGAACCGTATAATACGCTTTCTTGAATGAGAAATCATCTGTGCAGACATAAGATTTCTTTCCTAATGTACAATTTCCAGTTAGTCTCCCCTTATATCGCGATTTAGGGACTCCAATCGGTTTAAGGTCATCAATAAAGTCAACACAAAAGTCAATGACCTCCTCAGTTCCGTAGGCACTGGCGATGCTTCCTTCTGGACGAGCTCTATTACGAACACATTTCTTGAGTACCCCCATGAACCTTTCGAATGGGAACATGTTGTGTAGAAATACTGGTCCGAGGATATCAATCTCTTTGACAAGGTGCACTAGAAGATGTGTCATGATGTTGAAGAAAGATGGTGGAAATATCAGCTCAAAGCCAACAAGACATTGCACCACATCGTTTTGCAGCTTTATCAAAATCTCCGGGTCAATTATCTTCTGAGAAACTGCGTTGAGGAAGGCACATATCTTCACGATGGTTAACCGGACGTTATCAGGCAGAATCCCCCGCAGCACAACCAGAAGAAGTTCGGTCATAAACACATGGCAGTCATGGGACTTGAGATTTGTAAATTTCTTCTCTGCCAAATTTAAGATTCCTTTTATATTGGATGAGTATCCAGATGGAACCTTTATACTGCTCAAGCAGTCAAACATGGTTTCTTTCTCTTCCTTGCTAAGAGTATAGCTGGCAGGACTTAAGTATTGTCGTCCATTATCTTGCTGTTGTGGATGTAAGGCATCTCGTTCTTCCATACGTTGCAATTATTGATGTGCTTCTACTGTATCTTTTGTCTTTCCGTACACTCCCAAGAATGCTATCAGGTTGATGCAAAAATTCTTCGTGAGGTGCATCACATCAATTGCATGACGAACATCTAAGACTTCCCAATATGGTAGCTCCCAAAATATAGATTTCTTCTTCCACATGGGCGCCATTCCATTTTCGTTTGGAACAGGTTGGCTACCAGATCCCTTTCCAAAAATAACTTCTAGATCTTTTACCATGTTGAAGACGTCTTTACCACTACGGTGCATCGGTTTTGTTCTGTGGTCCGCTTGGCCTTTGAAATGCTTGCCCTTCTTTCGTACCGCATGCCTGATGGGAAGAAACCGACGATGACCCATGTATACAACCTTCTTACAGTGAGTCAACCATATATTATCAGTATCATCTAAACAGTGTGTGCATGCTTTGTATCCCTTGTTCGAATGTCCTGACAAGTTACTAAGAGTAGGCCAGTCATTGATCGTTACGAACAGCAATGCTCGTAGGTTGAAGTTTTCCTGTTTGTATTCATCCCACATCCGTACATCTTCATCGCCCTAGAGCAATAAGAGTTCTTTGACCAATGGTCTTAGGTACACATCAATGTCATTTCCGGGCTGCTTTGGACCCGGGATAAGCACTGGCATCATGATGAACTTTTGTTTCAAGCAGAGCCATGGTGGAAGATTGTACAGACAAAGAGTCACATGCCAAGTGCTATGACCACTGCTCATCTCACCAAAAGGATTCATGCCATCCGTACTCAAACCGAACCTTATGTTTCTCGCATCCAAATCAAATTCAGGGTACGTTCTATCTATTTTTCTCCACTGCGACCCATCAGCGGGGTGTCTCAACATCGAGTCTTTCTTGCGTTCCTCTTTGTGCCATCGCATCAACTTAGCATTATCTTTATTTCTAAACAGATGCTTCAAACGTGGTATTATAGGCGAATACCACATGACCTTCGCAGGAACTCTCTTCCGGGGAGGCTCCCCCTCGACATCTCCAGGATCATCTTTTCTAATCTTGTAACGCAATGCACTGCATACGGGACATGCATCCAAATTCTCGTACTCGCCTCGGTAGAGGATGCAGTCGTTGGGGCATGCATGTATCTTTTGCACTTCCAGTCCTAAAGGGCAAACAAGTTGTTTGGCTTCATACGTTGTGGCAGGCAATTCATTGTCCTTAGGAAGCATTTTTTTAACAAGTTTGAGTAATTCACCAAATCCCTTGTCGGATACACCATTTGTCGCCTTCCATTGCAGCAACTCCAAGGTGGTGCTAAGTTTCTTAAATCCATTTTGACAATCTGGGTACAACAACTTATGGTGGTCCTCTAACAACTTCTGGAACTTCAACCTCTCCGTTTCACTCTCACAGTCTACCTGCACATTGTGCAATGCCTGCCCCAGATCGTCGCTGGGATCATTTTCTGCTACATCTACTTCGGGCTCTTCCATGGGAATATCGTCATCGAATGCACCGATTCCAGCATTCCCAGGAAAGTGGTCGTCAAAATCTTCTTCTTCATTGTCTTCCATGGTAACCCCCTGTTCTTCGTGCTTCGTCCAACAAACATACTTCTCCATGAAACAATTTGCGAAAATGTGACTGTGTAGGATTCTTGAAGATGAGTAATCCTTGTTATTGTTGCAATGAACACACGGGCAGCACATAAAACCATTCTGCTTGTTTGCCTCAACCACAGACAAAAAATAATGCAGGCCATCAATGAATTCTTTCGAACGTCGGTCAGCCTTGTACATCCATTGCCGGTCCATCTGCATTTTAAATAAATCAATTTGAATTCTTTACACGTATCGAATAAATAAAATATATCAAACCTAAATTAAACTAAATGTAACATAACATGAATAATTAAAAGATATGCAATATCCATCATACATCTTGATTAATTAAAAGGAGTACTTAATCCATTACAGAACTTAGCAAAGGAGTACTATACATGAAATTTAAAAATTCGGTCAACAACACATAGGTTTTCAACCGTCCTTGCGTTGGAACGCAGAATGCTCTAACGGATTTCTTGCTGGCGCAGAAGAAGATGGCGGAGCTGAAACCTCCGAGTTTGGTGGTGACGAACCGTAACGCCGCAATAAATCCTCAAGATCAAACGGAGGTTCCTCGCCCCTTGCCATGCATTCTCTATATTCTTTTTCCAAATAACGGAGCGCTGCCCTATGAAAAGCACTAGGTTTTTTGGACCGACGACCTACTCGAGTTGTGCCCTTCTCTCAAGAAGGACAACGATCACCCCCACCGGCGCCACTCTCTCCAGCTGCTGAAGCCATATTTTACTGAAAAATACCTTTATTTTCCACAAAATTATAAATTCTTACCATTACAATGCAAAAATTATTTACTATTACAATTACAATGATCAGATTAATAACTCTTGCAAATAACAATGAAATCATATAAAAAAGACAAAATGTATCATTAATCCTCAAGAAATCTCTAATTAATTGAAAGAATTCTCTATAACTTCTAATTATTTTGACACCCTTCAGTTCCAGGAGTACACTCTTTTCAATATCCAGAAACCCTCTATAATAAAAATAAACCTTTATTTCTGAAAATGTATATGTCAGTAACCTCAACCCTACGGTGATAACACTGACTTTCGGGGGGACACGGTGCGATACAAGGATGTCACCAATCGGCCAGTCGCAGCACCAACATTTACGATTAATAGGCACAGCACTTGGCACAGGCAGTATGCTCGTTGATATGCTCTCAGTACAACAACGGCCATGCTGACTGCGTCAAATGCTGTCTTCTTATCAATCGGAAGTGCTGGTGATGCGACCAACCGATTCGCGACGTGCTTATAGCGCATCGTGTATTCCCGAAAGGTAGTGCCATCACCGTTGGATGGAGATTAACGACGTATACTTATTTCGAAATAAAGATTTTTTTAGCTTCTAGATGGTTTCAATGTGAACTTGAATAAATACATCACTAGAGTATCAAAATAATCCATTCATATTACAAAAAATTCTAATATACTCATTTCATTAATTCATTCATGAATACAAAAATCAACTATCCACAATATGGTCATGTATACAAGTACATCACATGAAGTGTCTACACTCATTCTAAAAATTTCTACTATCCACATACCCATCTAAATCTAAAAGAAAATCACACCTACATATGCAATCTAGCTAAATGTCCAAGAAATGAGCTAGCTACACATTTTCTCTATTTCTAAAGCATGAAATGAGCTATACAAGCCAAGGAAGAAGAGAAAAACAAGCCACAAATCTTTAGCGCCGATGGATGGACGGGGAATCAAAGATCTTCACAAATGTGGTGAAGAAATGAGCAAGAACTCCTCCCTTCCGAGCCGAGAACAGCAAGAAACAAGTGAGCTGAATGGCTCGGGCGGGGGGAGAGGGAAGGGGATAAGGGGGGCCAAAGCCTTTTATCCCGGTTGGAGACACCAACCGTGACAAAATGGGGGTCTTTTGTCCCGGTTGGTGGTTCCAACCGGGACAAAAGGGTACGCGGGCCTTTTGTCCCGGTTGGATCCACCAACCGGGACAAAAGGGCCCCATTTTGTCCCGGTTGGTGTCTCCAACCGGGACAAAAGGCCTTGGCCCCCCGCTGACCCGGCTAGCCATTAGACCCGGGACAAAGACCACCTATTGTCCCGGGCCCAAAGGCTGCCGGGACAAATGGCCTGGAACGAAGGCCTATTCTGTAGTAGTGGTAGGCAGTAAACCGCGAGCTAGAAATAACTGCACTATTCATCATTAGGAAGAGGCACGGGGTTTGACAGACGTAGTGGCCGAGACATCCATCCACTGCTGCTGCATGCTTCGAGCGAGGATATATATATATTTATACTACTCTCTGGTAGCTCCCTCGCACACCCAAAACATTGTCTTTCTCATACAACTAGCCGACTCTAGCAACAACTAGCTCGGTCGGCTGCTGATGACGTGTTGCATTATGTGGAGCAATAGTTAAACTAGCTAGGAATGGGAGGTATCAATGAGTTTCCGGCTACACACTACTACAGAGCTAGCCTTTACAAACTGACTTTCACCGTCAGTTCAAAATGAACCGGCGGTGGTTCCAAAGTTGATGGCCGTAAGGGCTGTTGGTAAAGTAGAGCAAAATAATACTCACATAAATGACACTATATAACTTTCACTACCGGACTCGGGTTGTTTGCCGAGTGTCAAGAACACTCGGCAAAGGCCCTATTGCACTCGGCATAAGGTTTGTCGAGTGTCGCACTCGGCAAAGAGCTTTCGGCAAACAAAGTGACGGCAAAGCCAGCTTTGCCGATTGCTTTTTGTCGGGCACTCGGCAAAGATTGTGTCGTGTGCATTTGACACTCGGCAAAAAAATAAACGAGAAATTAAAAAAAAATGGCCTACGCCGCCGCCATTGCTGCTTCCACGCCGGCCGCCGCTGCTCGCGCTGCCATCGCTCCTCGCGCCGACGGTCCACGTGCCGCCCTCCTCGTGCCGGCCGCCGCCGCTGCTCGCGCCGCTGCCGACGTTCCACGCGCCAGCCACCGACGCCGACGCTCGTGCCGGCCGCCGGCGCTGCTCGCACCGCCGTCGCTCCTTGCGCCGACGTTCCACGCACCGCCCTCCTCGCGCCGGCCGCCGACGCTGCCGCTGTAGCTCGCGCCGCCGCTGGTCCTCCCGTCGTCGCCGCTGGAGGTCGCGCCGGCCGCCTCCGCCGCCACCGCCGCCGCTGCTCGGGCCGGCCGCGGCCGCCTCCGCTGTTCGTCGCGCCGGCCACCGCCGCTGCTAGTCCTCCCGCCGGCCGCTGCTACCACTCCTCGCGCTGGCCGCCACCACCGCCGCTCGCGCCGGCCGCCGCCGCCGCCTCTGCTCGCGCCGGCCGCTGCCGCCACCCCTCGCCCCGCCGCCGCTCCCCACTACAGCGAGGGGCGAGCGAAGGGGGGAGGAGAGGGCAGCCTCGCTGCGCCATGTCGAAGGGGAGAGAGCCGGAGAGGAGGGTGCCTGGGTGGGGAGAATAGATAAGGGCGGACGATGGGGAGAAGATAAGGCAGACGGGTTTGAAATAAAGGAGGAGAGATAGGCGCGGGCGTGGGAGGTGAAAAAATTTGGTTCGCCGAGTGCCAAATCTAGCATTCGGTAAAATGTATTTTTTTGCCGAGTGGTAGCACTCGGCAAACTTTTTTTTCATTTTTTCTCTTCCTTTCTTTTTTGGCTGGGTGCTAAATTTTTTTTCAAAATTTGTTCCAACATACTTTGAAAATACCTTATCACATTCATTCGTCGATACATATTTGATGCTTTAGCGAAAAATTGATCATTATTTCATATAATTTTGGCTCAAATTTCATTTATACAAATGTAGTTAAAAAATAAAAATTATCAAATGAATTCAAAATTTAAAAACCACTTAGGCACGCGGTGGAGGTCGTGTTTCCTGAATAAGATGTTCGAAATTTCTTTTGGTTTCATAGTTGTGGCCTAAATGTGGATTGAATACCATGAATATCAAGTTTCTACTCATTTTTTTCATATATTTGAATGACTAGCGGTTCAAATTTGACTTGATTCAAAAAATTACCAAAAATTAAATTAATCAGTTAAATATAGCAAATGAACTAAAAAATACACCAAACTTGACTATGGGGTACTACATGTTGTATGTGGAGATAAAAAAATTGAGGTTCAAAAGAAAGAAAAAATTAATAATTTGCCGAGTGCCAGGAAGAGACACTCGGCAAAGGTGATTCTTTGCCTAGTGTCATGTCTTTGCCGAGTGTCGACTCTTTGCCGAGTGTTTTGGGGCTGGCACTCGGCAAGGGTGTCTTTGCCGAGTGCCCGATATATGGCACTCGGCATTGTTGAGCTTTCCGGTAGTGTTTATCCGAGAGAGTGCATGGCAGATGCAGATTTTGAAAAGTATGATTGTGATGAAAACATATTCCAATCCCGAAGCTGTCGTCATCTCGACAAAGTGGTTCGAATACTCATTTAGGAGATGAAGATCAAAACATGAATGCATTTTGTGATTATATTGCCAATAGATTGTTTGCGAGATGACAGTGATTGAAATATGCAATTCGTATGTATATGAACTCGAATTTATGTGTTTTTTTCATGTTGTATTTATCAGCTTGAAAATAGCTACAATATGAACTGTTGTATTGTGTGTGTGCAAAAACTCTCATGAACCGGATTCTACTAATAATATTATATTTACTTATATTATGTTTTGTAGTATTTAGTTTTTCTTATGTTATATTTTTGTCATTATGTTGTATTCAAAAGATAGCACAGCAGTAAGGGAAAAAAGATAAACGAGAGCACAGCCGAACAGATCAGGAGCAGCTTGGGTGGGTGGTGGGGCCGGGCGGGGGGTGTTGGGGTTGGATTAGCAATAGCGCAGAGGGGTAGCAATAGAGTGTGGAGAAGGAGGTTCCTATTGGCATGTGATTAGCACTTGGATCCGTTCAGGATAGTGCTAAAATTTAGCCGGTTAAATTAGCTGGCTAAACTTTAGCACTTGAAATTAGCTTCTCAAAACAGGACCTTAAACACTAGTAGAACAGAGACAGCAACTGCAGTGTCGCTATTCTATTGCAGCGGGCTGTCAACAGATACACAACAGTAGGCAGTAAACCACTTCGAGCAAGGATGGTTGTGTTTAGATCTGTAAAATGGTGGTAAAAAGGGTTACATCGGACACTGTAGCACACTGTAGCATTTTTTATTTGTTTGTGGTAATTGTTGTCCTACCATAACCTAACTAGGCTCAAAAGATTCATCTCGTCGTGTACATCAAAACTATGCAATTAGTTTTTTTATTTATCTACATTTAATACTCCATGCATGAAGCAAAAAATTTGATATGATAGGTGAATAGTAAAATTTGGAGAGACAAATTTTGGAATAACACACAGCCGATATATACAAGTCTCCGGTAGCTCCCTCACACACGCCCAAAACGATGTCTTCTCAGACAAACTTGAGGGACCGAAACCGGCGACCAGAGGGGGGGGTGAATGGGAGCCGATCAAAATTACTTTCGAAATCGATCTGTCGGCCTATATCCCAAAAATCACCACGAGCCCTCGACTCCTAGGAGATAAGAGAGTAGCTATGGAATAGCTATCTCCTAGTGAAAAGCCCTAGGATGCTGCGCGGAAGCAAAAGAGCCAACACGATGCAAATCGCCGAACTGTCTGCCTGGACCGGTCTGACCGGTGCAACAGACCGGTCTGACCGGTCGTGGCCTGAACAGGTCTAGACCGGTCTGACCGGTCTTGCCGTCTAGTCTGACCGGTCGCACCCAGAAAAACCCGAGAACAAGACTTCAAGAGATGAATCTCGAGCAAACGAAGTCCAAATCCAGCGAAACTTGGAGGATACCTCCGCAACTAACTTGCGAACATATCCCCAAGAGATCTTTCCCAAAAGATCAAAGAAACTTGAGAATTCGAGGGAAGATCGGGAAGGGTTGGGGTTTTCTCTAGACCTCAAAAACTCCAATTCGTAAGAGCTCGTGATTCTAGAGGATTAGGAACAAGGCTAGAGGCACGAGAATCACTCCAAAGAGCTCAACCAATCGTCGCAATCATGTGCACCAAAAATGAAATGAAAATCCATCACAAAAGAGCACAAGAGGGACGGGATTGGATCGATTCAAAAGCCCAGAGGGCACAAGGAGGATAGGGCCTCCTTTCCCAATCAAATCCAAAACAAAGTCTCACGAATCCATAGCCAAATCCTATTCTAAAGAGAAGAACGGGGGGAGAGAGACACAGGGGCGGCGGCCTGGAGGAACAAGCAATTCACGGACGAGTTACAAAAGCCGCACCAACTTAATACAAGTGAAGGGGTATTTATACCCGCGGAGACCGGTCAGACCTGTTCCATGGACCGGTCAGACCGGTTGGTTAGACCGGTTGGTCTGCAGTATCCCCCTGTACACGATCCCATCTGACGGCTGAGGTTCTTTCTTCGGAACGAAGTCTTCTCCATGATGCCGCCATCTTGATGAAGATCCGGTCCGCGGTTTTGAAGGGTCCACGAAACCCGGGTAGGTGGCCAGTTTTGAGAAAACCGCCAAAACTCCTCGCGCGGGAAGATTCCCGCCTCCACGCCGTGGTCCTAGACGATGTTCCCGCCTCGGTCTTCTGACGGCCCTACACGCCGCCCGACGCCCGTCACCTCCTCGCCCGCAATGAGGCCCTAGACGCCGTCGACGCCCGTCGCCTCCGTCAGTCCCAAGACCGACGCTCGTGCCTACACGACTTGGCGTCTTCAACCGCCATCCGCCTCCTTGGTTTTGTGGCGCAAACCAAGAAACCTTCCTTTCATTGCCGCTTGCGCCCTCGATCCAGGAGTGGACGCCTCAGCTGCCGCCCGGCCTGAGCTCCTCCACGGCAACTCTCTGTCGACACTTGACACCCGTGTACCTGCAATCCAAAGACCAAGCGCACGATCACACCGCACGGTTGACAATTCACTCATCACAAGCAGGATAGAGTACTCTCATTCCTCAATCTCCCCCTTGATGAGTGCATTGTAAACAAACCACCTGAAACCAGAGAAATGATAAAAAGAAGTAAGAAAGTGAAGAACTCAAGCAAGTGACAAAAAGTTCAGAAAAGCAAGACCAGTCACTTACTCAAGCACAGATCGATCCCCTAAGACAAGGGCAACGGTTCGACGCAATCGATCAAAAGCCAAAACATGACTCCTCAAAGACAGAGGTAACGCTCGACGCAGTCATGCTAGAAGTGGAAGGAAAACGAGAAAAACCAGAAGCCAGAAACAAAGCAGACACTCCCCAAGCAAAGTTTTTCCCTCTCACAAGTGCAACTCTCCCAAAATGATGCACTCTCAAAGCCCTGTGCACAACAAGTTTTTCAAAAATCAAACAAGTCTCCCCCTTGTTCGATCACTTCTCCCAAAAATTCTCCCACTTGTTGGCGCATGCACACATCAAGCCAAAAATATGCCTAAACCTCCCCCTGAAACTGAGACTCCCCCTGAACAGATGCTATGCAATGAATGCAATGCAGGAGCTGTAAGTGAAAGCATTCAGGGATACAAGGATATGAGCAACATCTAGTCACAAGCACGTGTGCATCCATAAACAAGACCTGCATTTAGCTCAACAGGGTATATCAAATCAGTCTAGAGCTAGGCAAGTTCAGTTTAGGAGAAATAAAAGCATCACCCATGATCTAGCACTAACAAGTAGGGAATGGAAAGCAGTGCTAATCATACTCATACAGGTGATCCAAACTCAGCCAAAAACGAATTGCAAACATTCATTTTTCAATCAAATTTATATCAAGCCATTCTTAATGCCAGGGGTTGAAAGTTTGTCATGCTTCACTTAGCAACGAGGCCAAGCCTATGCCAAAAGACAATCAGAAGCTTAAAGCACTCGTTTCAGTCATGCACAGTCTTGCCCAGGTTCTCACAAGTGCAAAGTGAGCCGTCCCGAAGGCTCGATCAGTGCGACAAGCAATCCCACCTGGATCTTTTCAATCCATTTCAATAGCAATTCAAACAATTTTATCAGATTTAGATCATTTCAAGTATGAATTGCTGAACGAAAGGCTACACTAGTATGAATAAGATAGCAAAGCACATCAACACGCCCTAACATGCTAGTAGCCAAAACAGGGTGATCATGTTTTCATATTTTCAAATCAAAATAGCTTAACTCAGATGATGTCATATACACAGTGGAGCAAGCTATACATGATCGAATTTATCAACTCACACAAGCAGGCACTAGAGGATCATAGCAAAGTATACAAGAATGCTAGTACAAGTGACACAATGCAAAATGCAAACATGAACAATGCATATGCACAATACAACTACCAAACCTAGAAAACCAAGAGAAGCAAAAACAAAGACCTACAAAGCTAACCAAATAAAAGTCAGCGATCAAAAGGGGTAACAAACCCCAAGCTCCCCTCGCAAGCGAGCAAAGGTGTCCTGCTCTAGCGGTTTGGTGAGGATATCTGCGGTTTGCCTCTCTGAAGGGACATGGATCAGGTCTATGTGTCCTCTCTCATAGTTATCTCGCAGGAAATGGAATCTGATATCTATGTGCTTGGTTCTGGAGTGTAGGACATGGTTCTTTGCAATGCTAATGGCTGACATGTTGTCTACAAAGATTGGAACCCTACCAAAACTCAATTCATAATCCTGCAAGGTTTGTTTCATCCAAAGCATCTGGGAGCAGCAGCTAGCAGCGGCAACATACTCAGCTTCTGTAGAAGAAAGCGCTACACTAGCCTGCTTGCGAGATGACCAAGACACCAAAGATGTGCTGAGAAATTGACAAGTGCCGGATGTCGACTTGCGATCCAACCGACACCCATCGAAATCGTCATCAGAAAAGCCCACCAAAACCAGAGAAGAATCCACAGAATACCAAAGACCAAATTCAGGGGTGAATTTCAGATACCTGAAGATGCGTTTCACCACCTGCCTGTGGGAGGTGCACGGAGAAGCCTGGTAGCGCGCACAGAGGCAGACGCCGAACTGGATGTCCGGTCGCATCTCCGTTAGGTACAGGAGAGAGCCAATCATGCTCCTGTACTCCTTCTGGTCCACCGCCTCGCCGTCCAAGTCCCCATCAAGCGTCGTCGATGTGCTGATCGGAGTCGGCTGAGGAGACAAGTCACTCATGTCGAACTTCCGCAGCAAGTCCCTGGTGTACTTGGCTTGATGGATGAATGTGCCCTAGTAAGTTTGCTTGATCTGCAGCCCGAGGAAGAACTGCAGCTCACCCATCATGCTCATCTCGAACTCCCTGGACATCTGCTCAGAAAACGTAGAGACAAGAGCGTGAGAAGATGAAAGGATCGATGGACAAAGAGGGGGGGTGAATTGGGCCTTTTTCAATTTCTAAAACACAATTAAGCAACCTTAACCTATGCAATGCTAGTAAGGCACCAATTCACCAATCGGATAACTAAGCTACCTACACAAGCTATGAGAGATATAACGAGAAGTAAAACATAGTGAGGTAGAGCTAAGTTATGATCTCTAAGTCAAGCACATGAATAAATTGCATGAAAGAAAATGCTTGAATAAAGAGAGTGGACAAGAGACGACCGGATTTTTTCCCGTGGTATCGATGTGTTGGCACACACCCCTAATCCACGTTGTGACACTCACAAAGAGTCTTGTCACCTCCCAAGTCACCGAGACGAGGGCGCTCACTAAGAGTCTCCGTTCACCATCCCGGCGTGGTGGAGATCAAGCCACGTACAATCTTCTTCTCCGGGCTCCCACAATCCTTGGCAAGCTCCGCGAGAAACACCTCGATCACCAAGATCGCCTAGGTGATGCCAATCACCAAGAGTAACAAGTTAAGGCCTTCACTTGAGCAAGAACCGATCACCAAGAACGGATGCACACAAGCTTCTCTCTACTCAAGTCCTTAATCTTGCTTCTTGATTGATTGAATGAACAAGTATGTGAAAGATGAAGCTCAAGGTGGGTCTTGACTATAGTATGAGTGTTTGGATGTTGCCTGGTGTCAAGAGTGGCAAAATGACCCATTGGAGGGGTATATATAGGCAGCTCACACTGAATAGAGCCGTTGGAGAAAAGCTGCCAGAAAACTGCTGTAGCGCCGGTTAATCCGACGATCCTCCAATAGCCTAGCGTCGGTTTAACCGATGAATGTAAACTGCCCCTTCTGAAAACTAGCCATTACAACTTGGGCAGATTAACCGACGTATCATCGGTTTAACCGGTGAGTGTAGTTGTCCACTGATCAACTGGAAAACCAAGTCTCTGGACAACTGCACCGATGTTAACTCAAACCTATCGTCGGTTTAACCGGTGAGTACAACTTCTGAAATCCTTGGAAAAACCATCTCACTAGGTCAATTGCACCGACGTCTCAATTCAAACAGCGTCGGTTTAACCGGTGTATAGAACTTGAATCACCCTGGAAAAACCAACTCTGGACTAATGCACCGACGTTAAATTCAAACACGTCGGTTTAACCGGTGTATTGACTTGTCCAGACTCTGCTGACTTCGTTTAACCGACGTATAGAAAAATGAAAGCGTCGGTTAAACCGGTGTTAAAGACTTTTTTGATTTTGCCTTTTCTGATTTGAGTCTTGAATGAAATCCAAATATTCTTGACATATAAGTTGAGAACCACTTATTTGAACTTCTCGGAACCTGAGTGACCATAGTGTGCATCCATTTTTGATTGACCATGTCCATGCTCAAGTTACTTGGCCTTAACCCCTCTTAATAGTGCGATCACTACAAAACTATAAAACCTATACTAACCTAAGTGTCCTTCTCAACCTTATGACACTTAGGACTAGAAAGATACTTAGTCTTGACATAACTATGAGTTGAATACCGAGATCGCCTTTTTGGATAATGAAATTGAGGGGCCTCTTTTGACATATGACCAAATGAGCGATAATGATCTATTAAGCTTGTACAAACTCATTAGTCACAATAATGGTTGTCATTAATCACCGAAACATACCTTGAGGGGCTAGATGCTTACAATCTCCCCCTTTTTGGTGATTGATGACAACACAAATATAAATAATGAGAGAGCGAGAAAGATAAAACAGGATAAACACAAGCAAACTCGAAAAAGGACCAAAGAGCTCAACTGGCTCAAACGAAATCCATAGATATGTCTCAAACCACAGCAAACTCAAGCGTCAAATGTACATATCCATGAACTAACACGAAATGTGATACAAAACATCATCAAGGTCCTGATAACTTCGAGCTCTCTCTAACTCTACCCTCCCCCTGACTCTCTCCCCCTTTGGCATCAAAGTACCAAAAAGGCGAGCTACTGATCTGGCTGTCGTGGCACGGCAAGGAAGCGGTCCGGGTCGTCATCGTCGTCGTCGTCGTCAGACGGTGAACCCTCGGTGACAGACGGGAGCTGCTGGTCAGTACTGCCTGCTGGATCTGAACTGACTGGGGGTGTAGCTGTGGTAGAGGCTCTCGTGCTAGCACTGCCTGGAAGAGGGTCCGTAGACGTGGTAACCGGCTCAGCAGAAGAAGTGTCAACATCTGACGTAGTGAGTGTTGAAGCTGCCGGCTGTGTCGACTGCTGAAGTAAGGACCCCTCTCCTCCTCCCCCTGAAAGTAGTGTCTGTGGAATGATGGGGAGAGCGACTGTCGACGGTGAGTCCTGGAAGAGTGTGGTCGCTGGCAGTGGCGAGAAAAGCGGACGACCGGCAGACCCAAGAAGTGCTGACATCGAGAACGTGGTTCTCCGGTGTCGTCGAGAGAGCAGGAGCTGTAGTAGTAACTGGAGGAGAAGCTGGTGTGACCGCAAGCTGAGGTGCTGCAACACCCTGAAGTCCTGGCTGCTGCGGGGCGAGTCCGGTGTGAGAGTAAAGCTGTGAGATCATCCCGAACATCGCCATCATGCCCTACTGCATCTGCTGGAACTAAGCGTTTGTCCTCTGAGAGACTCTATCAATAAGCCCGACAAAACGCTCCTCGGTCGTAGCCCGCTCTCGGGCGGCCTCCCTCTGTATAGCAGCAAGCTGAGCCTCATGGGCTCTCCTGGCCTCCTCCTGTGCAAGCCGGTCCTCTCTCTGCTGAGTCACGAGCTGCTGTAGAAGAGAGGTGAGCTCGGACGGCTGAGTCACCTGAGACTCTGTAACTGTAGCTGCTGCCGGTGACTCTGGGGCTGGCTCTCTGGACCCCCCTGCCTCATGGTCGTGACTAGCTGGGGCTGCTGCAGGGAAGTACTTGACGTCCTCGGAGGAGTCTGACTCAAGCTCAGACCAGTGTATCTCATCATCTCCTCCGGAAAGCTGGGCCTCGGCAGCTAGCAGTGCCTCATCCTCCTGTGCTACGCGGGCCTGTGCCTCTGGTGACAACTGTGCCATGGCAGCTCTCTCTGCCTGTCTGCGCCTCCTCCGGTCCTGTGGTGCTGTCGGTCGGTAAACTGGGAACCGGGGGGCCTCATCGTGATGGTAAGGAGCGCTGATGGGTGACTCTGCTGGCACAATCATAGAACATATATAGCTGATCCAGTGCGCATAGGGAAACTGTCGTACCACACCCATCCCGTCTGTGATCACATCCTCTATCTCAGCCAGAATAAAGTCAACTATGTCAAACGGCTCGTGAGTGAGGATGTGTAGAAGCAGGAGCTGCTGCAGACCTGTAAACCCCTCTGGGTAGCCACTCCTCGGTAGCAAAGTCCTCCGGAGTGCCATGTGTACTGCGTATGCCTCTGGGGTCAGCAGGCTGGGAACTCTGGCGTAGGAGGCAGGGAACGGCTGGCGGAAGCACTTGAGAGATCGCCTCATGAGAAGGTGCAATCCTGCCAATCATCGCCCTGCGGGGTGGGTCTGAGTCCCCGTAAACCATCTCGTGCAGAGAGACGTCAACCAAGTCAACTCCAAGTATCCCTGCGATAGTCGCCCTGGACAGACCAAAGACCTGGCCTCCAAAAACGAAAGTGTACTGCCCTGCGCTCTGGAGCTATCCAAGCTGTGGCATAGAACACTCTGACCCAGTCCTCGATAAATCTGTTCTGCTCTATCTGGAGTAACCTGGGCAGGCCTCTGAAGTGAGCGAAGTGCTCTCTGACGTCTGCTCCCCCTGCGGCTGTCCTCAGTGACACCCAGTCAAGCACTCTGTGCGGGAAGATCCTGTGGCCCCGCCTCTGGTAGGTCTCGTAAAAACTGGCCTGAAGAAGCGTCCAGAACCTACGATCGACCCTGCTGTCACGGGTCACGGGGAACCAGTCCTCCTCCTGAACACTCCACCTGAGCCTCTTGACCTTCGCCGCATTGGCCTTGGTCAAGTTCGGGAGCAGCACACCTGGCTCCAGACGCACAACAGTGTCCATACGGAACACTGCGCGCTCGGCCTCTAGGGCCTCAGCTCTACGAGCTGCTGCTGCTGCTGCGGACCTGTGAGGTTCCTGTGGCTGATGACCTCCTCGCGTCCTCGGTCCAGTGCGACGCTCGGTCGCTGGCGAAGTCTCTGCTGCTGGGGACGTCTGCCGAGTGCGGCCAGACCGTCGTAGAGTCGGTGACTCGTGTGTGCTCTGCCCCTGAGACTGCTCAGACTGTTCTGCCTCTGAATCTGAATCTACAGCTGTATCTGACTGATCTGACTCTGCTGCTGCCTCAGTCGTGGCTCTGGTAGCCCTGGCACCTCTAACTCGGCCCATACCTCGGCCTCTGCCCCTGCCCCTGGCAGGCGGATCCCTGATCGCGAACGAGCGAGCAAGGCCTGACGCCTGCTCCTCGGCGGCCTTGGCCACCATCTCGACCCTCTTGGCCTCTCTCTCTGCACGAGTCCGCTTGCGATCGGGCTTCTCGACCACGACCTCCTTCCCCTTCCTCTTCTCGCGTCCCATCTCGAATAGGCAAAAGATCGAGCACCTGGTGAGCGCGAAGCGGCTGCGGCTGTGGTGTGGACAGCGTGGAGGCGCGGGCTGCGCTGCTGCGCTGCTGCGTAGGCGTGCGAGGGTGGTGCACGGTGGTGTGGAGTGGTAGCGGCGGCGGCGCTGAGGTGCACGGCGGCGTGCGTGTACGGGCGGCGCAGGCGGCGGAGACACGCGCGCAGGCGGCGCAGGAGGGCGTGCAGGCGGCACTGCGGTGAGTGTACGGCGGTGGCGTGCAGGCGAGCGAGGGCGCGGCGTGGCGAGCGAGGGCGTGGGGGCGCGGAACGGCGATGGCGGCGTGGCGGTTCGAGACGAGAGGAAAAACGGGCGGTGGCGCGGAAAAGTGAGGACAGAGGACGCGGGCAAGAGATATATGACAGGTGGGCCCCGTGTTTTTCCTTAACGCCGGTTAAACCGATGCCTAGGTCTTGAGCGCCGGTCGATTGCATCGGTGCAGTTCACCCGTGACTCCAGCAAAATATCATCTGAGCGCCGGTTGATCCGACGTAATGCTTTTTGAACTCGCCGGTTGATTGAAGGGATCACCGGTTGATTTCTGGGACAGAACTTTATTACGTTCACCGGTTGATCCGATGTTCTGACTTTTGCATACGCCGATTGAACGCCTGAAACTGACTGAGCTGAGGCTGAAACTTAGTAACGCCGGTTAAACCGATGAGTTAAAACCTTTTAAGCGTCGGTTTAACCGGTGAACCCAGAAACCTTCTCTCAGCTCACACTTCTATGCTAAGTCCAATAAACTTATAAAATTCAATTAAACTCAAGTTAATGGACTTGCATAGGCGACATTACCCCTCAAAATACTTAGGATAGCACACTAGCTTAAATAGTTTTCTTTTTGAATACAAGGAAAAGCCGCAAAGCGAGACAAAGCGCCAAATAAAATGTATGAGCCAAGTCATAGGAATATTGAAGATAGAAAGCTTCAAACTTATCATGACATTACTCACTAGGCAATAATGCACCTAACACTTTGCTCTTTTCACTTTTCATGAATTAAGATCTTGTATATGAAACAAGTCTTATTTTCATCAAGTGATCTCCTTTGTGACCCTTACGCATGCAATGATAATGCAAACTACAACCACATGCGAAAGTAAAGTAAACATGAAGTGCACATCTATATGACAAGAAATGCATAACAAGAAATTAAGATCTACTTGTCAAGTTTGAACCCACGGGAAGCTTCCTCATGATGAGCCTTTCTACAAGCCTAGAGGAAAACAAGTGGACCACCACCTCTAGCTAAACCCTTGCTCATCACTATCTTACCATGGTTAGACAAGTATCCTATATGTATGCATTTTTCTATATGACATGGCAACTTACATGACGTTTGCCGCATCTAACACATTAAGCTCATTCCTTAGCCTTACAAAAGTGCTCTCGTCTAAAGGTTTTGTGAAAATATCCGCCAATTGCTCCTCGGATCTCACACCTTGAAGAGATATGTCTCCTTTGGCTTCGTGATCACGCAAGAAGTGATGGCGAATATCAATGTGCTTTGTGCGAGAGTGTTGAACCGGATTCTTGGCAATTTTTACGGCACTTTCATTGTCACAAAGGAGTGGGATCCTATCTAGTTTCACACCCAAGTCCAAAGGGTCATTTTGATCCATGCCACTCCAATTTCTTGAAGTTGGATCTCATGTTCAAAATCATGCCATTGAGTGGCATGATTTTGAACGTGACACCCAATTTCACGGAGTTGTGGTGGCACGAATCGAATTTTCCCAAGTCCAAAAGGGTTTGCTTCATATATAGGATTTGGGCACAACATGCACCGGCCGCTATATATTCTGCTTCCGCGGTGGACAAAGCCACGGAATTTTGCTTCTTACTCGACCAAGAAACTAGAGAACGCCCAAGCAAGTGGCAACCCCCGGAGGTACTCTTGCGATCCACACGGCTTCCGGCAAAATCCGAATCCGAGTATCCCAAGAGATCTAAGCTAGCGCCTTTGGGGTACCACAAGCCTATGCTAGGGGTGTGCTTGAGATACCGAAGGATCCTATTCACAGCCGAGAGGTGTGACTCCTTTGGGGGTAGCTTGAAAGCGGGCACACAAGCACACACTAAACATTATATCGGGCCTAGATGCGGTAAGGTAAAGCAAAGACCCTATCATAGAACGATAGAGGGATTGATCAATCGATTTACCGTCCACATCCAAGTCGAGATGCCCATTGGTTGCCATGGGTGTCTTGATTGGCTTGCACTCATCCATCTTGAACTTCTTCAAGATATCTTTAGTATACTTTTCTTGATGGATGAATGTCCCTTCCTTCATTTGTTTGACTTGAAAACCAAGGAAGAAGGTCAATTCGCCAATCATAGACATCTCGAATTCCCTAGACATCATGGTAGCAAACTCATGGCTTAGTAAATCATTAGTTGAGCCAAAGATAATATCGTCAACATAAATTTGACAAATGAAAAGATCCCCGTTGACGTCTTTTGTGAACAAAGTGGTGTCCACCCTCCCGATCTTGAAGCCTTGCATGATTAGGAAGTCACGAAGCCTCTCATACCAAGCCCTTGGAGCTTGTTTGAGTCCATAGAGTGCCTTGTGCAACCTATAAACATGATTAGGATTCCTCGAATCTTCAAACCCAGGAGGTTGCTCAACATAAACAAGTTCGTTAATTACGCCATTTAAGAATGCACTTTTCACATCCATTTGATATAACTTAATATTATGATGTGAAGAGTAAGCAAGAAGGATGCAGATAGCTTCAAGTCTTGCGACCGGAGTAAAAGTTTCACCAAAATCCAAACCTTCAACTTGAGAGAACCCTTTTGCCACAAGTCTTGCTTTGTTGCGTATCATCACCCCATGTTCATCTTGCTTGTTTCGAAAGACCCACTTGGTGCCGATGATGTTCTTATCTTTCGGAGGAGCTTCGAGGACCCAAACTTTATTGCGGGTGAAGTTGTTCAATTCTTCTTGCATGGCTATCACCCAATCCGAGTCCTCAAGTGCTTCCTCTATGCTAGTGGGTTCAAAACAAGAGACAAACGAGTAATATTCGCAAAATGAAGCATGCTTAGAGCGAGTTCTTACTCCTTTGGAAGGACTACCAATGATTTGACCAATTGGATGATCCTTGGAGATGCGACCATGCTTCACTAGCGGTACTTATGTGGATGCTTGTTGGGGTGGATCATGGGTGACTTGTGCTTGTGGTGGAACACTTTGCTCTTCTTGTTCTTGGACTTAGGGTGTTGGCGTTGGCACATCTTCTTGAGGTTGTGTATCATCTTTGTCTTGATCTTCATCCACTTGGGGTGCCATGGAGGTGCTTGGTGTAGATGAGGAAGGTCCTCCCCCTTGATCATTGCCTTCATGCACCTCTTCCGGCTTGATATCCCCAATGGACATATTCTTTAAAGCTTCTTCAATTTCCTCATCACCTATATTGTCATAGCCAACAACCTCCTCTTGGGAGCCATTAGATTCATCAAACTTCACATCACATGTTTCTTCAACTAACCCGGAGGTTTGATTGAATACTCTATATGCTTTGGAGTTTGATGCATAACCAAGAAAGAAACCTTCATCACATCTACTCTCAAACTTACCGAGCCTTTTCTTCTTATAGATGAAGCATTTGCAACCAAAGACTCGAAAGTAGGATATATTTGGTTTCCTCCCGGTGATGAGCTCATATGGAGTTTTCTTGAGGAGTCGGTGAGGATACACTCGGTTGGATGCATGACACGTCGTGTTGATTCCTTCCGCCCAAAACATCTCAGACGAGCCATAATCATCCAACATTGCTCTTGCTAGGGTGATGAGTGTCTTGTTCTTTCTTTCCACCACTCCATTTTGTTGAGGCATGTAGGTGGCGGAAAACTCATGCTTGATTCCCTCTTCATCGCACCATTCTTCAATCTTCATATTCTTGAACTCGGTGCCGTTGTCACTCCGGATCTTCACTATTGGGGAGTTGTACTCCCTTTGAGCTCTTCTTGCAAATGTCTTGAAGATTTCCGGAGTTTCACCCTTATCGCCTAGAAACATGACCCAAGTATAATGTGAAAAATCATCAACGATTGCTAGGCAATAGAGGTTACCACCAATGCTCTTGTATGTAGTTGGACCAAAGAGATCCATGTGAAGTAGCTCAAGCGGCTTGGAGGTAGACAACATCGTCTTGATGGGATGATGTGTTGCAACTTGCTTCCCGGCTTGACATGCTTTGCATAATTTGTTCTTGTCAAAGGTAACGTCCTTCAAGCCGGTGATCATCCCTCTCTTGTGAGCTTTCTTGAGGTTGCTCATGCCGATATGAGCAATTCTTCTATGCCAAAGCCACCCAAGATACGACTTGTCATGGTGCTTGTTTGCTTTGAAGAGAAATCCACCAAGTAAATGTTGCCATGCCTAAACCCCGTGAATACCAAAGACTTGTCTTTTTCATGAGTTACTACAACACCATTCTTGTCAAAGGCACACGTTAGTCCAAGATCACACAATTGAGCAATAGAAATGAGATTAAAACTAAGTGCTTCTACAAACAAAACATTAGAAATAGATAAATCTTTAGAAATTGCTATTCTACCCAAACCTAAAATTTTTCCCCTAGAATTATCACCATAGGTGACATGTTCATGATCTCCGTGGTCTTCAAGAGTGGTGAACATGCTATCATTGCCGGTCATGTGTTGAGAGCAACCGCTATCAAGTACCCAATGTTTTCCACCGGCTTTGTAGTTCACCTACACACATGAGAATTCATTTTTGAGTTTTTGGAACCCAAACAAGCTTTGGGCCTTGCACATGTGTGACAAGAGCTTTTGGGACCCAAAGTTGCTTGGGGAGCTTCTTCTTTGACTCCTTAGCAATTTTGCTAATGAACTTGGCCTTCACCTTGCCCTTCACTTTACTCAAGAGAAAATGGTTATTTTGAAACATTGATGAGTAATTCTTAGGTAAAGTGGGAAGAGGGCGTGATGGTAAGGTGCACTCCCTAGTGTGGTGCCCGGTGACTTGGCAATGTTGGCAATATGAACCAACTTCCTTGATGAAGCTAGTCTTGATCTCCGCAGAAGGAGTTGTAGCTATGTTTGGCTCCGGAAATGAACCAAGACCTCTCTTGCCATAGTCACGGGCATTGTTGAAGAGAATCTCCTTGTGGATGTATTCTCCTCTTGAGAGCTTCTCCACACTACTCTTGAGGCTTGCCACTTGATCCATCAATTCCTTTTCCCTAGAAGGAGCAAGCTCGGGCACAATATTAGTGGCATTTGCATTAATGAGTAGGTCATCACATGAAGTAGAAGCATTGACCTTTTCAATAGTTTCATGAGCAAAGTTCTCAAGACTTGGGTCAATTGCTTCATAGGCAAATTCAAGTTCTTGATATTTGTGAGCCAACTCCCTATGCTCTTGTTTAAGCTTTTTGTGGCTCTCTTCAACTTGCTTAGCAAGTGCAATTGACTCATTGTGCTTTTTGAGCAAGTCATTGTACTTGCCAAGCAAATCGGAGTGGGCAAGCTCTAACTTGGCATGAGTGCTCTCAAGAATCTTTACTTTGCCCTTTTCCCTCTTGATGACGGATGTATACTCATTAATGAGGTTAGTGAATTCATAAGGGTCAAGCTCTTCATCACTATCATATTCACTATCTACCTCACATACCTTTGTTTTACCTTTTGCCATGAGGCACATGGGAGGCGGAGGTAGCGGTGATTCTTCATTGGTGAGGGCGATGGTGACGATATCTTCTTCCTCATCACTTGACTCTTCACTTGATGAGACATCGGTCACCCATTCTTGTTTTTCTACCAAGAAGCTTCTCTTGGTGTTGCCCTTTTTCTTTGGGAAGAGCTTGGTCTTCTTGTCATGGCTCTTTTTCTTCCCAAGTCCCTTGTTTTTGTTCTTCCTTTCTTCTTCTTCATCATCGCTTGAATCATGGCGATGCTTGCTCTTGTTATCCTTGTCTCTTTTGTCCGGCTTGGGGCAATTTGGACGGATGTGACCTTTTTCTCCGCAATTGTAGCAAATTTTATTCTTGACATCCATTGGCCGGAACATTCCTCTTTTTGAGTCAAAGTTAAAACCCTTCTTATTGATCTTGTTGTTCAAGCGTGTGAACTTTCTCATCATGAGAGCAAGTTCTCCATCATCTTCAACATCGGATGAGCTTTCATGATGATCATCTTCTTCATTGCTTTAGCTTGATTCTTGCTTGATCATCTTGAGCTTGCGGGATTTATTTGCCTTGGTCTTTAGAGCAATTGATTTGCTTGAAGTTGGCTCTTCGGACATACCAAGGATACCCATTTCATGAGCGCGAATTTCGCCCACAAGTTCTCCCACTTCCATTGAGTCAAGATTCTCCTTTTGAAGCATTGCATTGATGATATTGTACTTGGGCTTCGGGAGGAGCATGAGAATCTTGCGATTGATGGAGCCACTGGCAATTTTGGATATTTCAAGTGCATTAATGTCCTTGACAATGACATTCAAGCGAGAATACATATCATTGCAATTTTCATGAGCTAGCATTTTAAAGGAATCATACTTAGCTCTAAACAAGTGATATTTTTGCTCACGAACTTTAGTGGAGCCTTCATGAATTTCAATGAGCTCTTTCCAAATATCACTTGCTAAGTCCATGCCATTTACTCTAGCAAAGACTTCCTCACTAATGGCTTCGAAAATTGCATTTCTAGCCTTGGCATTCCACTTTAGTTGTTCGGTGGTGGGAGTTCCGGTGAACCCGGTCTTAGTTGCCAACCACACTTCGGGGGCAATCGCATCAAGGTATGCGGCCATGCGAACTTTCCAATAAGCAAAGTTCTTGCCCTCGAAGTGAGGAGGCGAACCACCCATCTTGGCCATAGCTCTAGGCGGTGAAGCCTAATGATCCAAATGAGCAACGAGGCTTTGATACCAATTGAAAGGATCGATGGACCAAGAGGGGGGGGTGAATTGGGCCTTTTTCAATTTCTAAAACACAATTAAGCAACCTTAACCTATGCAATGCTAGTAAGACACCAATTCACCAACCGGATAACTAAGCTACCTACACAAGCTATGAGAGATATAACGAGAAGTAAAGCCTAGTGAGGTAGAGCTATGTTATGATCTCTAAGTCAAGCACATGAATAAATTGCATGAAAGAAAATGCTTGAATAAAGAGAGTGGACAAGAGACGACCGGATTTTTTCCCATGGTATCGATGTGTTGGCACACACCCCTAATCCACGTTGTGACACTCACAAAGAGTCTTGTCACCTCCCAAGTCACCGAGACGAGGGCGCTCACTAAGAGTCTCCGTTCACCATCCCGGCGTGGTGGAGATCAAGCCACGTACAATCTTCTTCTCCGGGCTCCCACAATCCTTGGCAAGCTCCGCGAGAAACACCTCGATCACCAAGATCGCCTAGGTGATGCCAATCACCAAGAGTAACAAGTTAAGGCCTTCACTTGAGCAAGAACCGATCACCAAGAACTGATGCACACAAGCTTCTCTCTACTCAAGTCCTTAATCTTGCTTCTTGATTGATTGAATGAACAAGTATGTGAAAGATGAAGCTCAAGGTGGGTCTTGACTATAGTATGAGTGTTTGGATGTTGCCTGGTGTCAAGAGTGGCAAAATGACCCATTGGAGGGGTATATATAGGCAGCTCACACGAATAGAGCCGTTGGAGAAAAGCTGCCAGAAAACTGCGTAGCGCCGGTTAATCCGACGATCCTCCAATAGCTAGCGTCGGTTTAACCGATGAATGTAAACTGCCCCTTCTGAAAACTAGCCGTTACAACTTGGGCAGATTAACCGACGTATCATCGGTTTAACCGGTGAGTGTAGTTGTCCACTGATCAACAGGAAAACCAAGTCTCTGGACAACTGCACCGATGTTAACTCAAACCTATCGTCGGTTTAACCGGTGAGTACAACTTCTGAAATCCTTGGAAAAACCATCTCACTGGTCAATTGCACCGACGTCTCAATTCAAACAGCGTCGGTTTAACCGGTGTATAGAACTTGAATCACCCTGGAAAAACCAACTCTGGACTAATGCACCGACGTTAAATTCAAACACGTCGGTTTAACCGGTGTATTGACTTGTCCAGACTCTGCTGACTTCGTTTAACCGACGTATAGAAAAATGAAAGCGTCGGTTAAACCGGTGTTAAAGACTTTTTCTGATTTTGCCGTTTCTGATTTGAGTCTTGAATGAAATCCAAATATTCTTGACATATAAGTTGAGAACCACTTATTTGAACTTCTCGGAACCTGAGTGACCATAGTGTGCATCCATTTTTGATTGACCATGTCCATGCTCAAGTTACTTGGCCTTAACCCCTCTTAATAGTGCGATCACTACAAAACTATAAAACCTATACTAACCTAAGTGTCCTTCTCAACCTTATGACACTTAGGACTAGAAAGATCCTTAGTCTTGACATATATATGAGTTGAATACCGAGATCGCCTTTTTGGATAATGAAATTGAGGGGCCTCTTTTGACATATGACCAAATGAGCGATAATGATCTATTAAGCTGCACAAACTCATTAGTCACAATAATGGTTGTCATTAATCACCGAAACATACCTTGAGGGCCTAGATGCTTACATAAGAGCCACCAAAGATAATATCATCCACGTATATCTGAACTAAAAGAAAATCAGTGCTAGATCGCATGAGGAACAAAGTTTTATCCACACATCCCATTTTAAAACCCTGAGCCAGCAGAAAAGTTTTCAATCTATCGTATCAGGCTCTAGGTGCCTGTTTTAAACCGTAAAGAGCTTTTTGAAGTTTATAAACATGGTTTGGAAACTTGGGATTTTCGAAACCAGGGGATTGCTTCACATAAACCTCTTCTTCAATAAAACCATTCAACAAGGCAGATTTAACATCCATTTGGAAAACTTTAAAACCCTTGGAAGCAGCAAAAGCAAGAAAGATTCGAATAGCTTCCAACCGAGCAACAGGGGCAAAAGTCTCCTCAAAATCAATACCCTCTTTTTGGCAAAGCCCCTGGGCAACAAGACGAGCCTTGTTTCGAACAACCAAACCATCCTCACCCTGCTTGTTTTTGAAAACCCACTTCGTTCCGATGGGATTACAAGCAGGTGGAGGCTCGACTAAAACCCAAACTTGGTTTCCTTCAAAATTTTCAAGTTCCTCATGCGTGGCATTGACCCAATTAGAATTAGAAAGAGCGTGTCCAATATCCTTGGGCTCAAAAGAGGCAACAAATGCTGAATGAGCAAAGCCAGCGATATTTGTTACCTTGGACCTGGTGACTCGCTCGTTGAGATCACCTAGCATCTGTTGAGGTGGATGGCGGCGCTGAATGTGTCGCGGTGCTTCCCTTGTCGAAGTCGCCTCCTCCTCAACCAAAGCTGGTGTCTCCTCAGGTGCATCTGGTGAAGCCTGAGTCACCTGCTCGACCGACCCCCGGGAAGTAGACGTAGTCGGGTCGGGGCCGTCGTCATCGTCTGAGCTCGTGGCGGAAGCAACTGGGTCCACAGCACGCGTGGTAGCCTCAGGGTCGCCCTCCGCAGCTTCTTCCTCCTCATCTTCAAAGATGGAGGTGCCGAGCTCATCATCTCCTGCAACTTCAAAGATAGAAGAATTGCACGGTGCAGTCTCGTCGAAAGTGACTTCACAAGTCTCTCTGACGATGTTAGTATCAATAATCAACACACGGTAAGCTCTAGAGTGACAAGCATAACCGAGAAAAAAACCATCAGACGAGCGAGACTCAAACTTATCAAGATTTCCATCTTTCAGCACAAAGCACTGGCAACCGAAAACTCTGAGATGGTCAACACAGGGCTAGCGTCCAAACCGCAACTCATAAGAAGTCCTGTGCATGAAAGCACGCAAGAAAATGCAGTTGGACACGTAACAAGCGGTGTTAACCGCCTCAGCCCAGTATTTGTGAGGAGTCCTATGCTCATCGAGCATCGTCCTCGCCATCTCAACCAGCGTCCGATTCTTTTGCTCTACAACTCCATTCTGCTGTGGAGTGTAGGGAGAAGAATACTGGTGTTCAAGCCCTTGATCACTGCAAAAGGCGTCAAAACAAATGTTTTTGAATTCTGTGCCATTATCACTACGAATCGCTCACATGGCTTGGGGTAGCTCGTTTTTCAACCTCAAGATCAAGTCTCGAACAAACTCAAAAACCTCATCCTTGGTTCTCATGAAAAAGACCCAAGAATAGCGAGAAAAGTCGTCCACGATCACAAGAACGTACCACTTCCCACCAACAGACATCACCCTAGAAGGACCAACTGTGTCCATGTATAACAATTCTCCAGGGTGAACGGTCATCACCTGATTAACAGGCGGATGAGAAGCGGCAATCATCTTCCCGTGGCGACACGGATGGCAAACAAGGTCCTTATCAAACTTCAATTTGGGCAATCCTCGGATCAAGCCAAATGAGCTCAGTCTCGACAACAGATCAAAGCTCAAATGTCCAAGTTTCCTATGCCACTTCCACAGATCAGAAGAAGGACCAGCCAACAAGCAACGAGAAGGGCCAAGAGGAGTTCCAGAGAAGTCAACCAAGAAAACCCGATCGCGGGGTGTAATCCGGCAAACCAAATCTCCTCTGGAATCCAAAACACGCAAACAGCCCTCCTTGAAGCGAACTTCAAACCCCTCATCAAGAAGTTGCGAAACAGAAAGCAAATTGAACCCAAGGTTCGAAACCAAAGCAACCTCTCTCAGGGTAAAGCGATCAGAAACACGAACAACTGCCAAGTCCACGTACCTTTCCTCTTCCATTATCCCCGAACACAATGTACTCCTTTGAGCGCATCAGGGGTGAGGCTGGAGAACCATTTGTCATTTTCGGTCATGTGGCGCGAACAACCGGAGTCCATGATCCACCTGTTCACCAAGCCTCCAACCTGCATATCAGTAGTGAGACAAAGGGTGAGCAAATGTCTCAACACTGGGGTTAGCAAAGTGAGAAGCAAACCAGTGTTGAGCCATTTGCTCTACAGAAGCGTTAGCAAAACCAGACAAAGCGTATCCCCCGTCCCGTCTACCGCGTGACTGACGAACACCACCGCGAGGAAAGCGTGGAGCCTCAAAACCTCCTTCAAAGCCTCGGTCCCGTGGTCTATAGCCGTACTAAAAACGACCAGGAGCACGGCCGGCAAAGCGACCACCCACTGGAGCACGGTAACCACCACCGTCTCCCTAACCTCTACCTACACGGCGCGCCCTAGCATCTTGCCTACCACCACGCCGAGAAGGACCATGCACCCGAGCAGAGTACATGTCCGCGTTCCGTCTCTCCTGCTCTCGCCTCACAGCCCGCTTCCTCCTGAAGCAAAACTCCTCCAGGTGACCTTCCTTGTCGCAGAACTCGCAGTGGTACCTCACCTCACACTTGCGAGGTGGAGGCCTAGCCTGCGGACGGGGAGGAGCATCCCCCTTCTTCTGGGCAACCTGGGCTGCGGTAGCAGGGAGTGTGTCGAGAAGATTCCTCAGCTCATTGGGCTTTGGAACCCAAACCTACTTCTGCGGAGGTGCTTTCGGTGGTTCTTTAAGCACACCATCCGCGGGGTCAACAAGCGAAGGCTGCGTGCTCGTGCTAGCAGTGTTTCCAGCAGCCTTGCCAATCTTACCATACAACCTGTCAAAGTCTGACTTCGTGTATGTGTAACCGACCCCAAACCCATCACCACGCTTGAAGTGCTTAATCATCATGCCCAACTGCGGCTCACAGCTAGAAACCCAACTCGGAATCGCCCTAAGACAGGTATTCTCACTCTCCAAGTTTGCTTTCTCTACCGCAAGACTATCCAGATCAGCAATCAAACCAGGGCAAACAGAGCAGTCAATAGGTGGGCTAGACTCTATGACCTTAGTCTTCCCAAAAGACTTGATCAAAGCATTCTTCTTATCTAGCTCCGACTTAAGCGTGGGACAAAGTTTACAAGCACCAAGCAAAACTGGCCTAGACTTCATCTCCTCTAGCTCGCACACAACAGTAGCAAACTTGGACTGCAACGAAGCTAGATCGGACTTAAAGATAGGACACTCATCGCATTCAAGCACATCGCTAACAATTGGAGTGTCCTTAACCAGTTCTAATTCATGCTTGGCCTTAGCGAGCTCATGAGACACGTCTGAAAGCGAAGTCTTAGCAACATCTAAGTTCGCGACGTTCTCATCATGCTTGGCACGGAGAGCAACAAGATCGTTCATGTGAGATATGCAGCCAGCGCACTCATCCTCACTAGATTTCTCCCTAGAACAAGCCAGCTCAGCCCTAAGCTTTCTACGCTCTCTAGCTGCTTCCTTAAGCAGCCTCTTCTGGTTGTCGAGAGCGGCGTAGAACTCCCTAACCTCTGTATCAAGCAGGTCAATCGTGGAGTTTACCTCTGAATCACTCTCAGATCCAGGAGAAAAGTTGTCGTGCGTCGGTGTAGCATGTCCACCAGGAGACGCACGAGCACCGTTGGCCTCACCCGCCATGGTGCAGAAGCCCTTGCGCCGATCGGCCGCCAAACACTGGCCAATGAAGCCGGTGGCTTCCTTGTCCCGCTTCTTCTTCTTCTTGTCGTCGTCGTCGGAGGTCGGTGAAGAAGAGCGGTTGGTGTCGGAGCTCTTGTCGAGGTCGCTGAGTTGTGCTAGAAAAGGCCTTCTCCCGCTTCTTGGCCTTGTACTGGAAGCGCTTCTTGAGTGACTCCATGTCAAAGCATCCTCCTCGGTCATGTCTGCGGTGCTTGTGGCACCGGCGCTCCTTGTTGGAGCCTCCCTCGTCGCGGTCTTGGTGGCGGTAGTAGTCGGAGTGGTTGTTCTGGCCACCTCCGGACTTCTTGGGCAATCGGCGATGAAGTGGTTCAAATCGCCGCAGTTGTAGCACCCGGGGTTCTTCTTCCTCTGCCTGTTGTGGTAGACGCGCTGGAGCTTACTGATGAGGAGGCACAAGTCGTCGTCGCCCAGCGTCTCCAGCTGCTCATCTGTAACAGAAGGCAAAGAGGCAAGAGAAAAGCCAAGAGCAGAGTTAGCGTTAGAGCACGATCCACCTGGGCCAGTCATAAGTGCGATGCTCTTGGAAGGAGGGGCACCATTGAGCTTGGCTTGTGTCTGGTTATCCACCTCTGTGGCCTTGAGCTTGCTGAAAAGCTCATTCACGGTCAGAGTCTCATAGCCAGCAGACTCAATGATCGTATTCACCTTGAGATCCCACACAGAGCGGTCAAGTGCGTAGAGCAGCTTGAGGGCCTTCTCATGCTCTGTGTACTCAAGGGCATCAACAGATCTGTTCGCATTGACTTTGTTCACAATCGATTGAAACTGACTGAACATCAAGTCAATGCTCTCACCCGGCTCCTGTGTGAAGTTCTCATATTCACGCCGGCGAGTCTCGTACAGCCTGGCCTTGACCTAAGGTGTGCCCTCGTGGTAGTTCTCAATTCACGTCCAAATCTTGTAAGCTTCCTGAAAACCCTGGACGCGTGAGAACTCCGCACGAGAAATGCCAGCGAACAAGGCATTGACAGCCTTGGCGTTAGCCTCGTGCTCAGTCACTTGAAGAGGAGTGACCCGAGCGGCAAGCACCACGTAAGCCTGGTTCTTGGTTATATCCCAGACCTCGGCTCCCATGCTCTGCAAGAAGGCTCTCATGCGAACCTTCCAATAGGCATAGTCCTCGCTGGAAAACACCGGGATCTTCCCAAGACTCGCCATGGTCGCCAAGTGGTTTTCGAACCGGTTAAGGTACTGAAAACCTCAACCAAGCTCTGATACCAATTGAGGGACCGAAACCGGCGACCAGAGGGGGGTGAATGAGAGCCGATCAAAATTTCTTTCGAAATCAATCCGTCGGCCTATATCCCAAAAATCACCACGAGCCCTCGACTCCTAGGAGATAAGAGAATAGCTATGGAATAGCTATCTCCTAGTGAAAAGCCCTAGGATGCTGGGCGAAAGCAAAAGAGCCAACACGATGCAAATCGCAGAACTGTCTGCCTGGACCGGTCTGACCGGTCGCACCTAGAAAAACCCGAGAACAAGACTTCAAGAGATGAATCTCGAGCAAACGAAGTCCAAATCTAGCGAAACTTGGAGGATACCTCTGCAACTAACTTGCGAACATATCCCCAAGAGATCTCTCCCAAAAGATCAAAGAAACTTGAGAATTCGAGGGAAGATCGGGAAGGATTGGGGTTTTCTCTAGACCTCAAAAACTCCAATTCGTAAGAGCTCGTGATTCTAGAGGATTAGGAACAAGGCTAGAGGAACGGGAATCACTCCAAAGAGCTCAACCAACCGTCGCAATCATGTGCACCAAAAATGAAACGAAAATCCATCACAAAAGAGCACAAGAGGGACGGGATTGGATCGATTCAAAAGCCCAGAGGGCACAAGGAGGATGGGGCCTCATTTCCCAATCAAATCCAATACAAAGTCTCACGAATCCATACCCAAATCCTATTCTAAAGAGAAGAACTGGGGGAGAGAGACACAGGGGCGGCGGCCTGGAGGAACAAGCAATTAACGGACGAGTTACAAAAGCCGCACCAACTTAATACAAGTGAAGGAGTATTTATACCCACGGAGACCGGTCAGACCGGTTCCATGGACCGGTCAGACCGGTTGGTTAGACCGGTCAGACCGGTGCCAGGGACCGGTTAGACCGGTTGGTCCGTAGTATCCCCATGTACACGATCACATCTGACGGCTGAGGTTCTTTCTTCGGAACGAAGTCTTCTCCACGATGCCGCCATCTTGATGAAGATCCGGTCCGCGGTATTGAAGGGTCCGCGAAACCCGGGTAGGTGGCCGGTTTTGAGAAAACTACCAAAACTCCTCGCGCGGGAAGATTCCCGCCTCCACGCTGTGGCCCTAGACGCCGTTCCCGCCTCGGCCTTCTGACGGCCCTAGACGCCGCCCGACGCCCGTCACCTCCTCGCCCGCAGCGAGGCCCTAGACGCCGTCGACGCCCGTCGCCTCCGTCGGTCCCGAGACCGATGCCCGTGCCTCCACGACTTGGCGTCTTCAACCACCATCCGCCTCCTTGGTTTTGTGGCGCAAACCAAGAAACCCGCCTTCCGTCGCCGCTTGCGCCCTCGATCTAGGAGTGGACGCCCCAGCTGCCACCCGGCCTGAGCTCCTCCACGGCAACTCTCCGTCGACACTCGACGCCCGTGTACCTGCAATCCAAAGACTAAGTGCACGATCACACCGCACAGTTGACAATTCACTCATCGCAAGCAGGATATAGTACTCTCATTCCTCAAAACTATCTAGGAATGGGAGGTATCAACGAGTTTCTAGCTACGTCAGCATCATCGACATCAGGATTGAAGCTACAACATCGGCTTGAGGCCTCGACGATTTACTGAAGCATGAGACAGCATTGATTCGATCGTGCAGAGAACGGCAGTGCAGCTCCAAAATGAAGCTTCACACATGGCCGGAACCCAACCGTGTTGGCACTCGACCATTGGCACAGTGTGCAGCTTCGTGGAATTGGTTTCGCATGCGCCAACCTCTGTAACAATTTGTAATTTCGGTTCGGGTACCCAGCATATATGTGGCCCTGTCAAAATCATGATCCCAGCAGCTCAGTCTGTCTATATCTCCCACAGGGTCGTGCCAGTGGAATCGAGCAAGGCCCAAGAAACATGACGTACGTCAAAGGTCTCACAGGAAACTGATTAGACCAGGCTACATAAAGGAAACACGAAACTATATATAAGCAAAATTTGCAAAATACTCCTTCCCTGGCTCCGTCCAATATCAAAACAACTAAGAATTTGAAATGAAGGGAGTATTGGATTAGCTGAACACACATCAGAAATTGAACTTCAACATTTTTACTTGATTGTGAAAGAAGGTAGCGTATAGAAAAAGGCGAACCATGGAGAGGAAATTTCGAACTAGCTGATGATTGTAGCATTGAAAGAAAGCCACCTCACCTACTAAATCCTAACGGTAATGCTACAGATCAGACTTTCGAGTCTGTTCATCAATCGGTCACTCTCTCAAGAGACCAGCACTAATGTTGCAATTGTTGTTTCTTTATGTCTCGTAGTGGATGTTGCACGAAAAATGGTGTTAGTGTTGCGGTAGGAATTTCCATCCTCAATTCGGATGTCAGAATTATTTATATATATACTTTTTCTGATGTTGCAAGTGTTGATTTCTAATGTTGCAACTGCTATTTATCAATTCTGCACAAACCTTCTGATGAAAAATTCTGATCGCAAATTACCTATGTTTCTTCTTATACAAGAGTTTTATATATGGATACAAAATTTGAACTCGGTCTGGAACAAACAGAAATGAATTGCATCTTATACATACTGACTTATTTGAATCCATTCCAACAAAGTTCCTCGTAGTGGTGAGACTGAGATGTGAATGGTACAATAGTCCAACCAACCAATTTATGTGGCACAATAATTACTAACAAATTTCATCTTGTAGTAAGTGAGCCTTCACCACTCACCTCTACCACAATCTGCATTCTAGCCCTTTTAGTTTCTCCTTTTCTTTTAGAGTCTGTTCCTTCTGCCATCAGTTGTGCAGTGGGCCTTTCTAGATATGACTTGACACTGGTTGTCTCCATTTCCACTATCTCCATGGCAGCCAGTGGCAGAGCTAGGTCTTTAGATACGGAGGAACTACATGAACCATGGAACAACAACTGCTTGAATCAACATGGCACAACTGCTGCGAGGACATCATTATCTCATCAAGCTCCTATTAGCTAGATATATATTATAGCTTAAGCACTGCACTAACTAGGAATCTCTATATATACCCTCTCCAGCATTCCAGCATCTAACTGGGAATTTGAGGTATCAGAAAGTTTCCAGCCACAATATCATGATATTTAGGCACATGCCCGTGCTCTGACTGGTGATCTCAAGGAACGGTCCGTGCCCTCCAGGCTTCATGAAGCTGTGCGGCAACCAAGTGGGCATGTACTCGTTACCTAGCTATCACTTCCCACTAATTGGCTACCGTCACCTCCTAGACACTACATCACCAGGTCAAGATCTAATTAAGGCCCACCTGTAGGTTAATAACAGTAGTATAAGATGTCGTGAAAATATATACAAATTGAAACTTGTACTAGTACATACTAAGATGAAAAAAATCTCATCATGTGGTTTAATTTCATTCATTATTCTGGATCATCTGCTACACAACACCGTCATTATTACGCATATTATCTGCAATCATAGTGCATAAAACCTTGAGCTTGCTCATTTTTTCTCACCTCCTCCACTGCGGATGTGCTGCAAACGAGCTAGGACCGTGGTGTGTTACCATCCTCACGGCCTCACCCCACCCCATCTTGTCTTTGACATATCACTGGCTTCGGCTTCTATATATGTATCTCCTCCTAGCTGTCCATCTGCTAGCTCGGGCACACTGCTAATATACTTCAATTCAATTTGCATTGTAGTGTCCACTGTCTAGCATTGCATCGTACACATGATGATGCCTGCATCGAGTACTAATTCAAACTAGCAATCTAGGAATGGAAAGTATTAACAAGTTTTTCTATCCACGCCAGAAGTAACTCACAGGGTATGGTATTACACCACCAGTAGAATCTTTTAATTTGTTAGCGGGATACCAAGACATAGTTTTGTTACTATTGACACAGGCCACAGGAGTATGTTGTTGGCCCATATGCATGGCTTACAAGAAACGAGGATTATGATCGAGGTTGTACTTGATAAACATCAACCCAAAACCTTTTTGCAGGTCTCTTATTCAGGTTATTAATACATTGGCTTTGGTTTTGGGCACAGTTGCAACGAAGTGATAGATAAGTAGAAGCTATTGATTGGAGTTTACTGGAGTATGGAATCAACCAGTGCTTTCATTGCATCTTTCAGAGTCCCCTAAACACATACCCAAAAGCTAAATTGTGGTCCTAATGATCTTTTTGCAGTCCAAAAAAATTAAACGGAGCCAAACTAAGCCAGATTTTGTGCATTCTGCCAAGCTTCTAATCCTCCTATTCTGAAAGTACTGTTAACGTGTTCCTATTCATGAGAAAAACACAAGCATTTTTGTCAACGGGTGATGATGTGGCAGCACTTAATAAATGTTTTTGGAAACCATTGGATGAGAGGTTTTATTTTTGTCCCAAAAGTCTTTGGCAAGGTCCCAAAACCATTTTCTTTATTTGATTTACTAGTTTTTAGGCACTTTTAGAGATGATCCCGCGTCACAGAATAGTTCAGCTACTTGAGTTGACAAAGCAGTGCACAACAGACGTGTCACCACACACACGCACACACACTCAACAAGAGCAAGATCATATCGAGCACATGATCAATCAAAACAAAATGGCAGGAGATAATTCGATTGGCCCATTCGATCATACATGTAAGCAAGAGATCGCCAACAACCAAGCGATATTCATTATTCGTCTGTGTACTGTTATTACTTCAATTCCCGGGCCGTGAAGACCGTATGACTATCTTCTATATACAATAAGCCTACCACTTTGCGAGCTAGCTGTTAGTAAGCAATGCATGTCTGACCATATGTTCATATCCACAACAAACATCTAGTTACTAGGAATGTGAGGCATCAGCGAGTTTTCGGCAACCACACATGGAATCCACACACCAGGTTCAGGTTGATTGTCGGGTGGTTGCACTTGAAGAATGGTTACCACTCTCTGTGCTTGATGCAACTGCGACACTATGTACAAATCCAGCCATTGCATTGCCAACAACACCATCCTGTCTGGTCACTGCACCAAATCTCTCCCATTCCCAAGGGTCAAATGTGGTGGAGATGGTAAGGTTCTAGCTGGTTTCAATATATGTAGCGCTGCTACGGATCCCTATTGTTGACACTCACATTTGGCACGAACAAGTTTGAGCATGAAGATATAAGGATTAGCCTTAACCAAACAGAAGATGGAATCAAAATGCAGAAAGAAGATCACCAGTTGGTAGCTTTCATCTAAATAATTACAATGGATACATGAATCTCTTAAATGGGATTCCAAATGAGAGAGTTTTGGCAATCAGAAGGTGACATGAGCTGAAAGCACCAAATAAATCGGTCCTTTTTATGTTGCTTATGGGGGTTAAATTAGAGATTTGTCATCACCATTGGATAGATCTTGTCGAGCTGATCTAAATGGACATGTGGATGACCCAAATCAGGCTTCGGATAGGAAGTTATGGCTGATGCAAGGTGAAGCGCTACAACTGACAGATTGATTCAGTCAAATGGGTCGGTCGTAGCAGAGGATTAATCGGTACGTCATTTTAGAGCCAAAGCTCAGCCGAGCCGATTGGCACCATTTGATTCGGTCAAAAGGATCGGTAGTAGTGCAATCCAGAGCTGAAACTGAGCCGAGAACGAGCTGAGCCTATGAGTACCAATTGATTCTGTCAAAAGGGTCGGTTGTAGCAGAGGAGATATCAGTCATTCCAGAGCCAAATCTGACCTGAGTTTGAGCCGAGCCGTGGAGCACGGATTGATTCGGTCATGGGTTTTTGGCATCACCAAATTAGTGGGTCTTTGTCCGAATTTGGGTTTCGACAAGTTTTTGAGATGTACTGGGATTTAGGCTTTCCTTAGCCTATGTTTTGTTGTTTTGGGACTCTTTGGTGTGCCCCATACCTACATTCATTCGTACAGTAGCTCATTGGGGAGTAGGTGAAGCGCAGTAAGCAGTCGTGTTGATGCGCTCCTTAAAACTCTATCGCCTTCTACTCCATGCAGTCTTGAAGAGGACGGAGTTCCGGAGGACTGCTCTTCCAGCGAGTCGGTGCGCCACTACTGGAACGGAGATACAGAGATGCAGCAATTGCAGTGGAGTGTGTGTGTGTGTGTGCACGCGCGGAAAAAGGTCATATATATTGCCATTAGTAGACCTTAGGACGTCCAGGTTCATTGCAGCAATGACAGCCTTCAAATCATCAGTTACCAGTAACCCTCGACCATGATAGCCATAAGTTACTAGTTACATCAACCAGCGTCAGGTACCAGTCACCATTCGAAGATTGAAAACTGTAGACACACATGACACGGCTCAATCACATGTGGCATCCTTGTATCCCTTCTACACCTTACCATGTGCAGGCTTACTGCATCTTAATTATAAGTTGTTAGGAACCTTCTCAACTTTCAAGGTGGTTTAGCCACTAGTGTAACTACCACCATTTTGTATAGAACTTGAAATTATCTTATTAATTGACTTCATTGGCCTAGACCCAATTAACCCAACTAACACTAATAAGTAACATATTCACCGTCTGGTTTTAATAAAAGGATCAAGTGAAAAAAAGTAAAGTACATCAGCAGTCCCTAAACTTGTTTTGTTATGTCATCTAGATCCCTAAACTCTTAAAATGCATTTTTAGAACCCTAAACTTGTTCCAAGGAGTCGCATAGATCCTTAATCTCTCAAAAAGCATTTATGAACTTGTCCCGTGGTGTCAGAGAGGTCCTAAACACTCAAGATGCTAAATTTAACTTCATATAAATATTGTTTTGCTACTTTAAGTTAATGAAAAATTATTTTGCTACTTTAAATTTAATAAAATTACTATTTTGATTTTGATTTAGAACGGGGACAAATTATTTTAATAAATTTATAAATAGTGTATGCAAAGTATAAATAGTCAGCAGGATATATTCAGGATTAGTATTGATATCTCCATGTAAAATTTGAAAACTATAATATCCATATTAGATTAAACCCATGATGTATGGACTATAATCTAATATCCATATTTGATATCACCTCGGAGCGCCGTGCGGCGTCCACCGCGATGTCGACGCGTGGGCATGCAACGCCGCCATAGATGCGCAACCAAGCCCATGCCAATCCGTAGCGGACCGCGTCGCTTCCACTGCGGAGGCCGGCGCGTGCGCCTGCACCGTCGCGACGTGCACCTCAGGCTGCTCCATTCCACCGAAGGCCGCACAACGTTCACCACGGCGCGATGGCCTACGTCGTTGCCGCCACCGTGCACCAGAGCCCGTGCTGCAGCTACTTGCTCGGCATCGTCATGGAGAAGCACACAGACCTCCGCGTCTACCAGTTCTATGCGAGATGGGGGTCGACTTCTGGAGCGCCAACACCTGGCATGCTGCCGTCGATGGGGTCGATGTCCTCGTCATGACACCGCAGATCCTCCTCGACAACCTCCGCCACAGCTTCTTCAGGCTGCGATACATCGCGCTCCTCATCTTCGACGAGTGCCACCACCCCAGCGGGAATCCCCCCTACGCCAGCATTCTTAAGGTCATCCAAAAGTTGGATGTGCCCTTTGCTAGTTTTGTCCAGAACCCACCCATTTGTTTTGTTGGGATGGACATTTATTGGCCAGCTTTTCAAAACGCAATGCTCCTTTGCTACTTGTTGTTCAGGAGGTCCAATGTTTGTATGTGTATCGGTGTAATATTTTAGGTGGAACCATGAACGCCGCTTTAGTTGTTTTTGGCAAATTTCAATTATTATCTTGGGTATTCCTTTTCTTTTTATCATGTATCCAAAAAATTAGTTGAATCCTTTAGTGTGGCTTTTGCATGTAGGAGTTTTATCACCCCCAATTGAATTCTAGACCATCTGATCCGATATCGAGGATATTTGGGATGACCGCCACACTTATTAATTCAAAAGGTAAGGATGAGGAAGCATTATTGTATATTTATGTGTGCATCCTCTATGATTAATTAACTCTATTGGGAAATTTTCTCTATAGATTTCACTACAAGAAAAACCCCCTATAGATATGCTTTATTTCTAGATTAGGTACACTTTGTTTCATGTCTAATGGAGTGTAGACACGCTTTACTAAAACATGTCTGTAGCGTCTCCACACGGACCGTATCAAGAACTGTAGATACATTTTTATTAAGCGTATCTAGAAGACATGATATGCTTTTTAGATACGATAAATTGCATGTCTAAGCTTGTAGAAACATTTTATATTTTGTTGCTAGCAACTTAATTAATAAGTTTCATTTTTTAATTTGTTCTTTATTATTTCTAATATAGTTTGACTGCGATGTCAGTACGGACATTATTTTGCTGTTTCTATTTATATATGCAGCCATTTTTTCATTTCAAGTACCACAGAGTACACAGCAGAGAAACCTCACAGGAAGCAATACTCATTTCATATTAGAGCATATACAGTTAACAATCATCTAACAAACTGAAAATGTTACATATGACCCCTAATTTTTATAAAATCAAAATCTATTTAAAAAGCTTCATGCTTGCAGCTAATTTGTATTTCACTCGTCTATGTTTGCTTCAGTTTTCAGATTTTTTTCATGGTCTCCCAGGATCCTGCATATTAAACAAACAAATTATTTGTGTATAAGATATAGGATATGTGTGGTGACCCAAATTTACATGATGAAATTAGAATACTTCAATTAACCTGTAAATGAGGTTATATCAAGCATCATTCAGTAGAAGTCATCATGGCTTCCACTGAAGATTAAACTATAGTCAATTTAATAGAACAGACTCTTTGATTCAAGATCAAATTGTACTAAAAGGTCAAATATAAACAGTATCATTTGAAGGATGCAAGATGTTTATTAAGCAATAGCATTGGAAGGATGCAAGATGTCTATTCTCTGAAGACAACAGTACAGTGGTCATATTAGGTGGTAACTAATGCTATCGGGATCATATATTAATACTAACATGAAAGGCTGCACCATGAGACTTACCAAGCTATAATGAGAGCATCCACGGAAGCAGATGGGAGTTGCGGCGCAAGGAGCCGGGGAGGAGTGACGGCAAGAGGCGGCGCCGGGGAGCGGCAGCGTGGGACTTAGATTGGGGGCGACGGTGGTTGGGTTTGGGGTCAGAGTAGTGGAGGGGGCAGACGTGCCTGCGACTGATTTTTTCCCCATCCCCTCCAAGCACTGAAACACATGACCATGACACGTTTTTTTAATCGTAGCAAACTTCGTATCTAGGTGCTATAGCGTGCTTAGCTTGACACACTTTTTTTAATCGTAGCAAATTTCGTATCTAGGTGCTATAGCGTGCTTAGCTTGACACGTTATAGAAAGCGCTAAAACAAAAACGTATCTATAGGGCTGTTTTCTTGTAGTGTTTGCAGCGTGACAGATACTCGGTGAAAGTATCTCATCTTGAGAATCTTATGAATGCGAAGGTCAGACTATTTAGAACACTCACATTAGCTGTATTTCTGATAATCATTATCCATTATCCTATGTTTGATAAGACATAACAAAACCATGATGCATTTCCCTTTAAAGGTGTACACTGTTGATAGCGAATCAGCATTGTCGCAATGGAGAACAGTAATTACGAGCAACATGATTGCATATATAGGGAACACTAATTACAAGCAACATGATTGCATATATGGGGACCAGTAATTACGAGCAACATGATTGCATATATAGGGAACAGTAATTACGAGCAACATAGTTGCATATATGGCGAACAGTAATTATGAGCAACATGATTGCATATAGGGGGAACGGTTAATACCAGCAACATGAGTGCATATATGGGGAACACTAATTACGAGCAACATGATTGCACATATATGAGGAACAATAATTATGAGGGTTTAGGGTTTAGGCGACATAGGGGGGACCGTCCAGTTCATACATTTGCTAACATGTTCATCACTTCTTACTTACATCACAAAAGGAAAATCACCTACATTTGCAGCTCCGTGAACTACAATAACTGATAGTTACTTTAGGTTCAGTTTGTCCATCATTACGGCCAAACAGTTCTGAAGTTCAGCCTCCTTTTTGGTGTTTTCCTCGGATTCATGAAGTTGCATGTGCAAGTTAGTGTTGTCCTCCTCCAGTGCAGCCACTCTGTATTGCAAACGCTCCAACAGATCTGCTATTAGAGGAGCACTAGGACTGCTGCCTAGCTGCTCCTACCTGGGTGTTTGCCTGTTTCAATACTCATAATAAGTGAATTTAAAAAAATGATCTACAAATTAAAAATGTGCCACAAGTAATAACAGTGGTTACAATCTCAAACAGTGAGCTGAAGGCGTTTGTATCTTGGAGTGGGTGGGGATAGAATGTATAGGGGTAAAAGGACAAGGACTCGCCTAGTCACCGGAGAGACTCTGCAACCCCCCACTGCATATGTGTTCAGTAAGGTGCTGACACTGCATGCCGAACTGCTGCCTGGCTGCTCCTGCTGCTCCTGCCAGGGTGCTTGCTTGTTTCAATACTCATAATAGGTGAGTTCAACCAAAAACTGATCTACAAATTAAAAAATGTGCCACAAGTAGTAACATTGACTACAATCACAAATGGTGAGCTGACGGTATTTGTATCAGTAATAGTGACCACAATCACAAATGTTAAAAAGGACAAGGACTTGCCTAGTCACCGGAGAGCCTATTGGCTGGACGGGAGAGCTTGTTGGCTGGACCGGAGAGCCTATTGGCTGGTTTCCTTCTGCGGCCAAATAGGAAGCGTAAGCTTCTATGGCTTTCTCGACTGAGGAAAAGCTCGCGTGTTTGGCGCATCTAAAACCGTACACACTACAAAAAATCTAGGTTTCCATGAAAAAATGATAAGGTCATGTAAAGTACAAAAATGGTCATAGAAAGTATCGTATGACAAAAATCTACCGTCATAAGGGTCGTCACAAAAGGACAGTCACAAAATGTACCTTGTGATGATAAAAAGGTAAACTGTCACAGAATGTGAGGACCTTATGTGACGGTACATTATGGTGTCATATATTGTTGATATTATATGATGACTTAAACTGCCACATAATGTTAGTCAAATCGTCACAATTGGTGCACTTAGACCCTTATTTAGTATGTATATTGTGACGAACTGACATCGTCATATGTTGCTATGCAGAATTGATGACCACAGATTCAGGACGAGCTGGCATCGTCATATATATCGAGACCAGCCACTGTTGCCACAAAAATACATTCATTCCATGAGCACACATTCACTCTCATCACAGGTCAAGAAGCACACATAACAGCGAAACCATCATCCACATACAATCGAAAGCATAATACATTACACACTAGTTTAAACATCACACAAGTACCAAGTTCTAGGTTTGATCACACACAGTTCCATCATACCAACTGAAGCACTTAAGGTGGACATAAGTTTCCAGAGTGCACATATAGTTCCGACAAAGATTTGTTGTTCTGGCAATGCAGCAAAAGACTAGACAAAGGCCATCATCAATTCAAACATCATGTCGACCTACCTCCAGCATCTTTCTGAAGATTGAGCATAGCTCGCAGCAGTGCATTAGTCTCTTCGAAGTTGGTCTGCATCCCCTTCACCTCATCTTGGGTTTGGCGTAGCAAAGATTGGTTTTCTTCAAGTGCAGCTTGGTTTGCTTGAATTGTGGCTTGTTGAGCCTGAATTTGTGCTTCCAATTGTTCCTGCTTCCTAGCATATTCCTCTCTTTCTGCTTGGATTGTGGCCTCAAACTGAGAACGCAGTCGTTCTTCTGTGGCTGATGTAGACCGAGCAGTCTTTGACACTGGAGTCACACCCATGTTCGGAAGGAAGGTTGATGAAGGACTGATCTGGCTAAGACTGTCAGCAACAATCTGAGTGGGAGACTTTTGTGCTTCACCTCCTTCTAGTTCTCTGTCCTTCTCAGCTACCATTTCCTCCTACACAGAATAATTCCACTTATCAGGTACATTCATCTACACATCTGCAACTGACTTGACTAAAGGACAGGATTCAAACTATTTAGCTTACATATATCTGACTTGCATAATCAGTATGTGGACTAGTCATACATTCCCCAAAGAATTCAACAGCATCTGGTTCCCTGTTGTTGTACTTAGCCCTCTGCAGCATTCATATAATATGGATTACAATTTTTTCGACGAAGGTAAAGAAAGTTGTCTACAAAATTATAACTAGAATACACTGGAACAGTTAGTTCTCATACCAGGCTGTAACGGTGGGCAATATAGGATCTAGCTCCTGTCATTTGGTGAAGCCGAACATTGCCTCGGTTACGTTTATTCACAGCACAATGCTTTTGCACAACAAATGCAGTTTTGGGGTTACATCCAGATGCACATTTTGTAATTCATACTAACACAGGCAGATAGGATTGAAATAAACACAGCCAAACAATGCAAGAATGGACCTGAACTTTTGGGTCACACCAATATTCTACTAGCTTTTTCCATTCTTCTACCTTCATTTTAGGTGGAGGTTCTTTGGCCAACAACTGTTCTCTTGTGAGTGATTCATCGAAGTACTTCTTTTTTATGAAATACCTTTGCTGCTTTACTCCCTTCTTAGTGATATCATTGCATGCCTCTTTGCTCGGACCATCATTCCTGACATCCACATCCAACCTTGACTGGAGCAAAAAATGACTTAGTAGATACAAGTTTTCACAAAGGAAACTTGTATGGAACGAAAATGTTAGGAACAATGAAATAGTTATCTCACCGCTACTTTCCTAAGGACTTTTCCTAGTTCTTCCTGCCCATCCGTATTTTTGTATTGTTTCCCAGATGTATAGATAGGTAGATTATCTCTAAGGGCAACACCACACTCTAAGGCCAGTTTAGCTGCTTGAACTGGGACGTCAGGTCTCAGCTTCCCTTCAGTCACCTCGATAGTCATCTTGTTTCCTCTTCTAATCATCCTCTCTAAGCCATGACCCATGGTTTTCTTGCGGACATTCCTTGGTGGCACTGCATTCCCAAGAAAATATACAAGTGATTTATTATAGATGTTATAGTTATTGAATGGAGAAGACAATGCTTGCAAGGAAATATGGTGTACCTAGAACTAAGTCTTCCTCTTGTTCTCCTCCATTTGTTTGAGCCTCTGAAGAGTTACCAACATCAAAGTGCTGACTTGGTTCATTGATTTCATTGCTTTGCCTAGAGCTCTGTTCTCCTGGCGAGTTGTTCGCAGCAGTGGACCTTGTTAACCTGCGAGGACTTGTGGGAGTAGGCATTGTGTTCACACTATTTGTAGGATTAGGCATTGTGTTTGTAGTCTGTGTGGTACTGTTTGTGGCAAACTGTTGCCCATTGGATCGTGTGCTTCTTGTTGGGCTGGTGCCTGTAGATGCGATGCGTTGCAAATTTGAGGCAGTGGGCATGGTGTTTGTGTTTTGGCTAGGTGCCACATGGTTTGCTCGTGGCCCCTATTGGTTTCTGGCTACAGTGGCAGTAGTATTTTCAGTAGCCATAATTAATGGTGCAGTGGCTCGGGTATATCTAGGTGGGGTGCACAGCCTGCTAGCAGTTGCCCTGGTGACTCTTGCTGGGCTACCCTGCATTGGGGCTGCCATTGGGGCCGTCTTTTGTTTCTTGCTTCCTGGAGCCATTGGTCTTACCTAGCAAGAGAAAACAAGCAGCCTGTAAATTAAATAGAATTGTACATATATAGAGGCATAGAATAATACACTAGAATACATGCATAGGATAAATACACAAGAATAAATACAGTTTGACTAGAACAAGGCATTGCCCATATGGATATGAAACCAAGCAATGTCCTCTTGGATTCTGATATGAATCCTAAGATTATTGATTTTGGAATATCTGAAGTGTTGAATGACAATGAGATCACCCATGAGTCCATGACAGTATGCATAATATTTGGAGTGTTGAGAGCATATACTACACTAGAATATAGGCATAGAATAAATACACTAGAATAAATACAGTTGAACAAGTCAATGAAGTATTTGACACATATACAGGCATAGAATAAATACACTAGAAAAAATAGAGCAATTATAATGTGTTAAGTGACCTACTAAGCCATCTCACCTCAGTATTGAGGTCATCATCGTAGTCAATGTCAGATTCATCATCATCACTGTTAGACTGGTTATCAAGGTAGTTTCAAAAAAAAAGACTGGTTATCAAGGTCAGAGGTTGGATCGTAGTCAATGTCAGATTCAGGTTTGTCGAACTCTAATATCTTCCTTTTGCCCACATTCTCTTTTCGTAACACAGAACTAACAGTTTCATGTAACACAGTGATACCCAAGGACTCAAAAACATCTTGAATCCTCTTTATGTTCGCCTCCCTTTCCTGCTCATACTTGGACATAGGTGACAGAAGAAGTTTGACTTACTTCTGCTGTTGCCGGATCTGAAGAACTTTAGACAAGGTGGAAAGTTGAGGTGTAGGCATACAAGCACCGGAGGCGATTGGGGCCAGGGTCGACGGCGAGCGGCGGATCTGCGGTGAGGCGATTGGGGCCAGGGTCGACGGCGAGCAGCGGATCTGCGGTCAGGCGATTGGGGCCAGGGTCGACGGCGAGTGGCGGATCTGCGGTGAGGCGAGCGGCGGCGCTGTGTTTAGGGGAGGGAGGAAGGAAGGTCAGGTGCGAGGAGGTCTCGGGATTTTTCCCCTTTTGTCTGACCGGCCAAGAGGATAAGGCTGCGGCCGCGGCTGAAAATTTCCACTTCTTGAGCGGGAGCGTGGTTGGTCCCACGCGTCGGTGAGACAATAAGCGCGGGAGAGCGGGATGTAGGTGCCAAATTTTTTGGTCTGGCGCGGGGGGTCCGCCATGTCAGTGATAGTTTTAGTACTATTGGGGATCCAAATAGATTTTCGTGATAATAGATGATTTCAAATGCAAAAAATGTCAAAAACAAAGTTGTGTAACTCGTCAAGATCTACCACTTTCATATTTGTCATTTTTTCAACTGACTTTGTTTGGACAGTTTGAATTTTGAATTTCAAAATATCAAAACTTTGAACAAACTTTTGGAGTATTATATAATTTCAAATGAAAAAGTCATGAATATGAAAGTTGTACAACTCATCAAGATCTACAGGTTTTGTTTTGGTCATTTTATCATCCTTTGTGAACAATGTTAGCTTAACTTTATCAGATGATAAAATGACCAAAAACAAAACTTGTAGATCTTGATGAGTTGTACAACTTTCATATTCATGACTTTTTCGTCTGAAATCATTTCGAGTTTCAAAATCTGGTTTGAATATTTTATTTTTTGAAATTCACAATATTGAATTGTTTAAACTTTGTCACATGTGCCCATGACCAAAATCAACACAATAAACTGATAGATCTTGATTTTACATGAATTTAGGAAAAAAAACATCACATTTGGAGTTAGTATGTGGCAGAAATACTAGTTACAAGTTTTTGAAAGAGACTAAAAAGAGAAATCACTCCTGCACAATGAACACATTGCATGAGAGGCCCACATGTCATTGAAACATTGGACCCACAGGTCATTCAAATGCTGGACCCACATGGCATTGTAGGAACACAACAAGTGCGGCTAACAAGCAGAGGCCGCAGGTTGCCCACGCGCGGTCTCGGCCGGCCACCTCTCGGCCTCCCCACCTGCACCTAGCTGCTAGCCTCGCCGGCAACCCCACCTATTGCCTCGCCGGCGACCCCACTCCAGCCTCACCGGCGACCCCCACTGCAGCCTTGCTGGCGAACCTAGCCCGGCCTCCAGAAGCTCACCGCGCTGGAGGGGCTTTTGGTGCGGCTCCAGATCTGGCGTCCCTAGTTCACCGGTGTCCGGCCTTTCAGTGAACGGGGAGGAGGGGTGAGCTAGGTCGCCGGCGCGCCATCGGTTGCTGGAGAGCATATGTCCGGCCTCACCATCTGCACCTTGCCAATTTCCCAAGCCATCCCTGCTCTTGCCAACCATTTCTTTCACCTTGTTCGACTTATCTTTGCAGCCGGCTGATCTGAACCATCAGCTGCGATCCAACGATAAGGAGGTCTCACCAGCAACATGGGGAACAGTTAATACGGGAAACATGATTGCATATAGGGGGAACATTTAATACCAGCATCATGTGTGCATATATGGGGAATAGTAAATACAAGAAACATGATTGCATATATCGGAACAATAATTGCGAGCAACATGATTGCATATATGGGGAACTGTAATTATGAGCAACATCATTGCATATATGGGGAACATTTAATATGGGAAACATGAGTGCATATATGGGGAACAGTAATTACGAGCAATATGTTTGCATATACAGGGAAGGGCCCGCCGAGGGCAGCGCCGGCCTCCACCCGAGCTCGAGGCTCCGTGCGCAGCCCGCCCCTGCCGCCGCGTTGGGAGAGAGAGAGAGAGAGAGAGAGAGAGAGAGAGAGAGAGAGAGAGAGAGGGTAGGGAGGCGGAGTAGGCAGCAGCGTCGGAGCAGAGCGGACCTCCCAACCGGATCTCGCCACCACCGAATATGGGAACCCTAAAGAGCTAGAGGAGAGGGGAAGGACGTAGCGCCTTACCGGAGAGAAGGCGGCGGGGAGCGTGGACATCGAAGGGGAAGCCTTCACCGTCTTCCCCATCGCCGTTGCCGTCGCGGTAGTGGCCGTGCCGCGCCGCCGCGCCGTCGTCTCGTGCGCCCCCAGCTGCGCGGAGCCGCGGATGCCTCCCCAGTCATGCACCTCGACTTCTCTTTGCAGTTGGCTGATCTGAACCGTCAGCTGCGTTCCAACGATAAGGAGGTCTCACCAGCAACATGGGGAACAGTTAATACGGGAAACATGATTGCATATAGGGGGAACATTTAATGCCAGCATCATGTGTGCATATATGGGGAACAGTAATTACGAGCAATATGATTGCATATATGGGGAACAGTAATTACGAGCAACTTGATTGCATATATGGGGAATAGTTAATACGGGAAACATGAGTGCATATATGGGGAACAGTAATTACGAGCAACATGATTGCATATATGGGGAATAGTAATTATGAGCAACATGGTTGCATATATGGGGAATGGCCCGCTAGGGGCAGCGCCGGCCTCCGACCGAGCTTGAGGCTCCGCACGAGGCCCGCCGCAGCCGCCGCACTGGGAGCAGACCAGAGCTCCTTCGGGATGTCGAGCCCGCGCCACCACCAGTAGTGGTGCTTCCTTGGAGGAGGACGCCGGGCGTGGGGAAGATGGACGCCGAGCGCGTGCCGCCATGTGTCCGCCGTCACCGGCCCAAACCGGCCATGGATCTGCTGCTACACCATGCGTGACCTACGAGTGCTCTAGGATGACCACGGATGAGGGGGAGGAGGATGCCCATGGAGACAGCAGGTGGCGCCGCTGCATGAGGCAGGGGCGGCCATGGAGAGGAGAGGGAGTGGCAGCGGAGGGCGGAGGAAGGAGAGGAGGCGGAGAAGGCGGCGACGCCATGCCCGCCAGAGAAGGAAGGGGGAGGACCATGAGCCGCCATGGCCGCTGCACCCAGCTCCTTATTTGTCAAGGTTCTGTTGTGCTTACGATGGAAACCTAGGATTTACCTGATCGAACCTTAGGATTTTACCTGCTTGGAACCTACAACAGTAACAATATTCAACAGTCATGGACAACCAACAGCAACATGTGGCTTAACATCGCAAAAGTAGGTCTAACATCTGAGTAGTTTCCTAATAGTTTGATACGGCCAGCATACAGCAGTAACAATTCAGCAGTCATGGACAACCAACATTGCAAAAGTAGGTCTAACCAAAAGTACCCATAGCCAGAAGTTCAAAGCAACCAAACTAACTTTTTTTTTGTTCTTTTTATTCAGAACCTCTTCAATCTCTTCAGGCAGCACTGCAGTATTTTCCTCATGCAGAACAAGGTATGCCAGTGTTATGATCCTTTCTTCATCTATCTGAAAGAAAAAGAAGATAGTGCAGGTTATGCTCCGTATTTTTTGCCTTATGTACATTCACAAAACTTCTAAGAATAGTTTCTACTTCTGCTTTGTTCCTTTGTCACATGAAAAATGCATAGATCTTTCTGATAAGGTTCCTAGATGATTGTTATGATAGTAATGATTTCTCATATAGACATATGAAACAACTATGACTCCACAAGGAGAATGTAGAGTTGGAAACATGCCTTCTGTGGTTTGCACTTCACATCAATGTAAAGAAGGGAATTCACTAACCTTTTTAACAGGAAAGGAACTATGACCATTGTACCATTGAAGGCAAAGCATAGATGCTAAAGTGCTGTCTTTGTAATTGCGGTGAAAATGAAGATCTGGCACTCTTGTTAGGGACTTGCTTACAAACTTGATAAATGGCGAGGTGAGGCTGAGGTGCACGAAGGCTTCGTGTGCCTTTTCCAAGAATGTTTGACCGTATTTTTTGTAGTCATCAAGTTTTAATTTCGAGTCATTGCAATGGAGGATAGATATAGGAATATGTGCTTTCAAATCAGCAAAAACCACAAACCATTCTTGACTGGTTTTGTGAAGCACATGGCAAACTAGCTGCAAAAACTAACATGTATTAGAATGTTGAGTGTATTATCATTGATTGTATTATCATTAGAATACTGCAGCACTTACGAATCTTAGATTTATTGCTTCTGCCTTTTTGTGATTTGGTTCCCATTGTTTGCATTTGTCTTCCCAAGAAACAAGTTCATTCATGATCTCTTGCGTAACTCCGTTGTCGGTCTGCGCAATAAAATATTTTGCTATCAGACGATGCTTTTAACCGACAGCCAAAGCTATGCTTTTGTCTAGTGGTGGTATAATGATTCTTAGTTTGTCATAAACTTCACAGCAGAATCATACTTCAGGCATTTAATGAATGCATTGATTATCCTCTCGGAAAGGTCATCTCCCTCTAAGCACTTTATCAGCTGACCCCCGTCATGGTAATCCCGTCCACACTGAACAGCTTACAATCATTGCTTTGCCAATTGAAAACATGATATGAATATCAGCCAGTTACTCAATTAAAACAACTCTCAAAAAACTATAATCATCCATAAACTTACTAATTTTCTTTGACAGCTAGGTAAATGTCTAGCTTACGCTGATAAGTTAATTTCCGTGGATCATGCACTTCAAAATTGATGGGAGGACAAATCTGAGAATTTAAAGTAAGCTTCCTCTTGTTAACCCGTTCAGCTGGTGACACTACTGGGTTATCATCACTGTCGCCCCTCAGCTGCAGGGTTGCCCTCAGTGCTTGACTCTTGCTGTTTATTGTCTGAAGTCTTCTCCATGTCCATCTCTGTGGACCCAGAGTCCTTAGGACGTTCCTGGACACTGTTTGGCTACTGTTTCGTTGGTGACTTACTACTTGAAGTCTCCACAGTAGTTTGTTGGGCACTGCCTGAAGTCCTTTCTCCGCAGTTCGCCCAGTGTCATTCCCAGAGATGTTTTCTTCATTGTCCTCTGCACCTTCATCATGTAAAGTGTTTATTGTGTTGCCACCCCTTCCAGAAATCAAAGGAGAGAGGATTGTAAGTTCCTCATCCTCATCTTCATCAACTGTAACAACTTCTTTGACTGGGATGACTGCAGGTATTGTGTTCATCCTATGGAAGTGGAGGTCTATGGAAAGCTTCTTTCGGAACTTCAACACCTATTTCTGCATTAGGGTTGCCTCCTTAAGCTCATTTTTCCTTAAAAAAATTTAATGAGGATAATAAATCAAAAAACCAGAAGGCTCAATGTTTACCTTGTTGAAGTTATATATCTCCATCTCATGGAACCATTGGATATATAATAATACATGAAAGCCACAGTCCAAGCTGCAATAATTGCAATAATCAATCAATGATTGAGGTACGAAAGAACTGATAAGATAGTCAAAGAACTGATACGATAGTTTCAGTGCTAAAAAAGGCAAACATCTACCAGTATTCAGTTAAATAAACACAAACTATGTTTTAAGTGCCATCCACTTACTTGTTTCTTTGAGGGCAAACCTTTGGGGTTTCTTAAGGATACACAGCAATATCCATGTTGTGGTTAGTAATCAAATATGTCTTCAGTTTATTTACAAAATCAGCTGCCACTGATATATGTTTTCCTGGCCAGGAGTCAAGGATATATATCCTTTCCGGCGAAGTTGAAACAACAATCAAGGACTCGTGATTAGCATAAACTAAAGGAATGAATATTTGAAAAAATATACTGTCAAACTCACTGTCCAGTTGAAACAACAACCAAGGACCAGTACATTGAAATAGAAAGATCTGATAAATAATGCACAAACCTTGTTCACGCCCTTCACTTTGTCTGTTGTAAGCTCTCTGTCCAGATAGTAAGAAGTTCCTTTGCTTAGCAACTCTCTCTGGAATAATCAATAAGACAACAATCATAGGTAGACAATAACAACAAAAAAATACATAATGCATACCAAAAGCATTATGTCTGAGTGCTTACAGCAGCATATGTAGTAAGGATGATAGTGTCATTTTAGTCTTTTGACCACAGCTCGCATACTAACTCCATTATGTCTGTGTGCATATGACCACCGCGTTTGAAGCACTCAACATACACAGACTCAGCCACCTTAAGGTTACCAAATTGTAGCACAATTCTGTCGCGGGTTCTCTCATCGATGTGCTTTTGGTACTCTACTCACGCTCTACATCAATCTGCAAACATAGAATCGGTAATTCTGCAATGCTCTCCCTGACCTTGAAAAGGGACAAAGGCATTTAATGAATGCATTGATTATACTCTCGGAAAGGTCATCTACCTCTAAGCACTTTATCAGCTCACACCCCGTCATGGTAATCCTATCCACACTGAACAGCTTACAATCATTGCTTTGCCAATTGAAAACATGATATGAATATCAATCAGTTACTCAATTAAAAAAACTCTCAAAAAACTATAATCATCTATAAACATACCAGTTTTCTTTGATAGCTAGGTAAATGTCTAGCTTACGCTGATAAGTTAATTTCTGTAGATCATGTACTTCAAAATTGATGGGAGGACAAATCTGAGAATTTGCAGTAAGCTTCCTCTTGTTAACCCGTTCAGCTGGTGACACTACTGGGTTATCATCACCGTCGCCATTGCCCTCAGCTGCAGGGTTGCCCTCAGTGCTTGACTCTTGCTGTTTATTGTCTGAAGTCTTCTCCATGTCCATCTCTATGGGCTCAGAGTCCTTAGGACGTTTTTGGACACTGTTGGGCTGATGTTTCGTTAGTAACTTACTGCCTGAAGTATCCACAGCAGTTTGCTGGGCACTGCCTGAAGTCCCTTTCTCCGCAGTTCGCCCAGTGTCATTCCCAGATATGTTTTCTTCATTCTCCTCTGCACCTTCATCAAGTAAAGTGTTTATTGTGTTGCCATCCCTTCCAGAAATCAAAGGAGAGAGAAATGTAAGTTCCTCATCCCCATCCTCATCTTCATCAACTGTAACAACTTCTTTGACTGGGATGACTGCAGGTATTGTGTTCATCCTATGGAAGCGGAGGTCTATAGAAAGCTTCTTTCGGAACTTCAACACCTCTTTCTGCATCAGGGTTGGCTCCTTAAGCTCATTTTTTCTTAAAAAAATTTGATAAGGATAATAGATCAAAAAACCAAAAGGCTCAATGTTTACCTTGTTGAAGTTATATATCTCCATCTCATGTAACCCTTGGATATATAATAATACATGAAAGCCGTAGTCAAAGCTGCAATAATTGCAATAATCAATCAGTGATTGAGGTACGAAAGAACTGATAAGATAGGTAAATAACTAATACGATAGTTTCAGCGCTAAAAATGTCGAACATCTACCACTATTTAGTTAAATAAACACAAACTATGTTTTAAGCGCCATCCACTTACTTGTTATTTGAGGGTAAACCTTTGCCATTTTTTTAGGATATGCAGCAATGTCCATGTTGTGGTTAGTAATCAAATACATCTTCGTTTTATTTACAAAATCAGCTGCCACTGATGTATGTTTCCCTAGCCAGGAGTCAAGGATATATCCTTTCCGGCGAAGTTGAAACAACAATAAAGGACTCGTGATTAGCATAAACTAAAGGAATGAATATTTGGAAAAAAAAATGTACTGCCAAACTCACTGTCCAGTTGAAACAACAACCAAGGACCAGTACATTAAAATAGAAAGATCTGATAAATAATGCACAAATCTTATTCATACCCTTCACTTTATCTGTTGTAAGCTCTCTGTCCAGATAATAAGAAGTTCCTTTGCTCAGCAACTCTCTCTGGAATAATCAACAAGACAACAATCATAGGTAAACAATAATAACAAAAAAAATACATAATGCATACCAAAAGCATTATGTCTGAGTGCTTACAGCAGCATATGTAGTAAGGATGATTGTGTCATTCTAGTCGTTTGACCACATCTCGCATACTAACTCCATTATGTCTGTGTGCATATGACCGCCTCGTTTGAAGCACTCAACATACACAGACTCAACCACCTAGAGGTTACCAAATTGCAGCACAATTCTGTCGCAGGTTCTCTCATCGACGTGCTTTTGGTCCTCACGCTCTACTTCAATCTGCAAACATAGAATCAGTAATTCTGCAATGCTCTCCCTGACCTTGAAAAGAAAGGCACTTACATCACACACCAATGGAAATCTTGCATAACAAGTATCCTCCAGCCGCATAAACTGAAAAGGAAACAAAGAAATACAAAGTGTCAATAAAAATCAGATGCAGTCATGATTATAGAACGATAGAAGATGATTTGAACTTACATTAAAATCCTCTAGCGGCTTCGCACCCTTCCGACCCCTCTTCTGAGGCCCCTTCGGCTGAAAGGCACAAAAAGAAATAAGAAGTTGCACCAACAACTAGGTGTAGTCTTACAGGTTCCTTTTCATACCTTAGTTATTTTTCTTTTCTTCATCCCATCAACTTGTTGAATTGGTTGTTCGCAGAGAAGTTGCTTGAACAACTTGTCATTATACAAGTTGATTCTACCATCTTGTTCCCTATTCAAATCATTCCGCTCAATGCAGTCCATAAAAACAACCTGTGAACCAATGGTTCTACAGTTAGTCACTTTCGTACCCAAAATGAGAGAAGATTGTTGAAGCAGCTCCTAGTACTCACTAGAAATACAGCCATACAACAATTCATATCTCGACTCTTCACAAACTCATCACACGCTTTCTTTAAGCGTTCATATACCACATATGACCAGTCAATGTTTTTAAATTTTTCTAGGTCTTGCAATGACTCAAGTGTAGCTTTCGTTATATAATTACTTTTTCCTGGCATTAGCATTATGTCAAAAACCACCCCCAAGAAAAGCTTCACCAGCATATCCATGTCAATAAGTTTGGCGATATCCTCATCACAATACTTTGTAGCCAACAACGCAATGTTCGGCGCAGAGAAAAACTGTCATATCTCATTGGCTTTCATTCCAGCCACCTCATCAGTAGAAGCATCAGCAGAATCAAGAGCATCAGTAGAAGCAGCGGCACTTTTCTCAGCATGCTCAGCAGAAGCAGCAGCAGAATCAAGAGCATCAGCAGAAGAACCATCATTTTTGTCAGCATGCTCAACAAAAGCAGTAGCATCAGCATCAGCAGAAGTAGCAGCAATTTTCTCAGCATGCTCAGTAGAAGCAGTAGCATCATAAACAGCAGAAGCAGCAGCATCCTCACCATCTTCATCTTGATTTTCCTTGGGAGCTTTACCCGGAAACTTTTCCTTTACTTTCATCAACGCTTTGAAGATCCTTAAGTATTCTTCTTTATCTTTTGCATCTTTTGTTGCTGTCGGGAGCTCCTTATCCTCACTAATTGGCAAGTCGAGAACATGTTGTATTATCTCCTTTGTGATATACATTGACACTCCATCCCTGATGCAGAGCAATTTGATTTAAGTCCGCATGAACAACTGCTTTTTCTATGAGCCTTCCACAAGTTTTACTATTTAAGTTCATATCGCCCCCCAAGTTCAGTAGGTTACTTAAACCTAGTTGTTTAAGCCTGTCAAGTGCTGGTTGTACAAGGACCTTAGCCACCATGTCCACGGTGTTAGGGGCGCACCGTGTTTTTGGTTGTCTCCGTGTTTTTGGTTCACACTGCCTTTTTGACGTTCAATCCTGCTTGTTCTTGTTTGCCATTTTGAAATTGCAAATTATTCTTCACAAGTCTAGTATGTGAAATGTTATTTGAAGAAAAATGCTATTAGAACATCTGAATTGCTTCTAACAGGGAATGGGAATGAAAGCAACGTATACAAAAATTGACAGTAACATACATTAGGTTAGAACATCTCTGTCAATTGCTTCTAACAGGTAATGGGTAATTGACAATAACATACTAACAAAAGCAAATAGAAAGGAGCAACAGGAGTGCATACAGGGGGGACATTTTCTAGGAGCAACATGACCACATATAGGGGGATCAGTTACTAGGCGCAACATGCGTGCATATAGGGGAACATTTTTTAGGAGCAACAGGACCGCATATAGGGGGATCAGTTAATAGGCGCAACATGCGGGCATATAAGGGGAACAGATTCAAAGCCAACAGAACCAACAACAACATATGGCAAGAGAGTTTATGGTACCTGAGGATTTGACTATCCTGCCAGGGAGGGACGAATCTGCCAGCGGTGTAACATGATCAACAAGGGCATGAGGAAGGGTGCGGATCTTGACTCGCCGTCACAAGGGCTCATTGATGTTGCAGCCGGCCGGCACGCAGATTTTCATCGCCGTCGCCATCGCAGGGGCTCGTTGCTATAGGGCGGCGGCCGGTATAGCTCCTCGTCACCGTCGTGGGGGCTCCTACTCTCCGGCGAGGGTGGAGGTTGGTTGCCGGTGATTCATGGGGGAGGCCGCTACATCGGGAGGTGGAGGCCACTGAACCCTATATGCAATCATGATGCTCGCCACTGGGCGCTTCGGCTGCTCGCCACTGGGCCAGCAAGCAACCAAAAGCCCAAGTCAGGTGAAAAATACAGCCCAAGCCCGTATATGCAACACGAGCAACATACCATGTTGCTCGTAATTAATGTTCTCCATATATCCAATCATTTTGCTCTTAACTATTGTTCCCCGAAAAGGCAATCATGTTGCTTGGAAATAACTGTTCCCCTATACTCAACCATGTTCCCCCGTATATTTAAGAATGTTGCACATATTAACTGTTCCCCATATATTCAATCATGTTCATGTTCCCCCTATACTCAATCATGTTGTTCATATTACCAGTTCTCATATATGAAACCATGTTGCTCATAATTAGTGTTCCCCATATATGCACTCATGTTGCTGGTAATTAGTGTTCCCCATATATGCACTCATGTTGTTGGTATTAACCATCCCCCTATATGCAATCATGTTTTCCGTATTAATTGTTCCCCATATATCCAAGCATGTTTCACATATTCACTGTTCCCCCTATATGAAATCATATTTTCCGTATTAACTGTTCCCCATATGTGCAACCATGTTGCTCGTATTTAATGTTCCCCATATATGCAATCCTATTGCTCGTAATTACTATTCCCCATATATGCAATCCTGTTACTCGTAACTAGTGTTCCCCATATATGCCCTCATGTTGCTGGTATTTAGTGTTCCCCATATATGCACTCATGTTGCTGGTATTTACCGTTCCCTCTATATGCAACCATGTTTTCCATATTAATCCCCATATATCCAAGCATGTTTCGCATAATCACTGTTCCCCATATATGCAATCCTGTTTCTCGTAATTACTTTTTCCCATATATGCAATCATGTTGCTCAAAATTAGTCTTCCCCATATATGCAATCATGTTGCCCAAAATTAGTGTTCCCACCATGTTACTTGTATTAAATGTTTCCCTATATGCAATAATGTTGCTCGTATTACTGTTCCCCATATATGCAAGCATGTTGCTTGTATTAAATATTCCCCTTATATGCAATCATGTTTTCCGTATTAACTGTTCCCCATATATCAAGCATGTTGCAAGTATTCACTGTTCCCCATATATGCAATCCTGTTGCTCATAATTACTTTTCCCCATAGGCTTCTTTTTTTAATGACCAGTTCAATGTCGGAACCCACCCTAGAAATAATCTTGTGGATCCGGGACTATGGACCGACCTTGCCAATGGCTCATTTATTTTTAAGGGTTAGTTGGATCCATGCCACTACAACTTCTTGAAATTGGATTTCATGTTGAAATCCATGCCATTGAGTGGCATGATTTTGAACATGAAACCCAATTTCACGGAGTTGTGGTGGCATGAATCGAATTTTCCCTATTTTTAAAGCTAAGAATGTACGCACACCATTTTGGACAAAACCATTCTGCAGTAGTGGCTACCTCGTGCAGGTGCACGGATGGTTAGCTCCTCAGTATCCTTAATTTTTCCTATCACATAGTAGTAACACAAAATACGGTGTGCTCGGGACAAAGATTACAAAATTACAGAAATATTACGAACCTATCCCAACACATCTCAACACGTAGTAGGTAAGCTGTCATCTTGAACTATTTCGATTCTGGTGTGGGCTAAGACCAGTCTCAGTGGGAGTTTCATGGACACATATATTAGACTGAGAACATGGAACCGTGTCAGATGAGTTTCATGGTGATGAAACTCTCCTCACATCTTATGAAACTATATCATTCTCTCTCCTTGCCATGTCAGCAAAATTAATGGTATTTAATATCATAAAACCCTTCATGAAACCCCCACTGAGACTGGCCTAAAATTGTAGAGACGGTTGGCCTTCCTTGTCCCTATTTCCACCATTTCCAAGACAGCTCAATTATAGAGAGGATTGTCTCAGGTTACAAAAAAAAGGGCTTAACTGTGAAGGAGCAATTACTTGAATCAACGTGGAACGAACTACTGCTGCAAGGGCATTAATTCCTCCCTCACCGAGCCCAATATGCTGCAATAGCCTCATCACGTGACTGGCTTCTTTATAAGTTTAGTATCCTCTTTCCGTCAATAGCTCTAGCTACTAGCCCAGGAACACTCGCTACTATATCTTCATATCCAGCATCCCATGGCAAGCACGTCTGCCCTAATGCTCATATGTGTGTATGGTAGCTAATGGCTATAGCTAGGAATGTAAGGTATAGCATGCATGGTTCCAACCACCACATCGAAGCAACAAATAAACAAGGCTCAAGCCCCTCATGTTAGACGCTCTGCTGGTTACCAATGGAATCATTGCCGAACTCTGGCTCCTTTCACCTGGTTCGAGCGGCGGTGGTCAACTTTCTCGGGTATCAGTTCCTGCTTCTGTGCATGCCTTCGCTCTTTTTCGTCCTCCATATCAGGTCATCGTCTGGCGATACTTTGCTGCCCTTCTTCACTGACGGATGCTTTGACGCCATTGTGGTGTTGGTAGTTGATCGCTTCAGGTGGATGCTTTGCTGCCTTTTAGTTTGGAGACTTTATGCATCCTTGACGGTGTTGGTTGGATGGATGCTTTGCCACCTTTTAGTTTGGAGACCTTATACATCCTTGACGGTGTTATATCTTTCAGCAGGTTCATATGCTTGGTCATGTCTAGGTGTGGGGGGTTTATGTCTGTTTCCTCCCCATTGTTCTTGCTTTGTTTTGGTGTTGGGCTCACTTGACACTTGCTTATTAGTAGTGCTTTTAATCACCTTAATAGTCTCTGCATTTGTATTGGTCTTATTGCTTTTTTTTAATGAAATACATGCTTAGGCACGTTTATAGAAAAAAAAAGCTCAGGCCCTTGCTTCAACGGCTTGATGCCACCGTGCTTGTTACCCTGAAATTAATTCCTTGGCCATTACAAATAAGGATGTGTTCCCCTAAAACTAGGGCCAAGACATCTAGTGAACATATAGGTATGTGGCCTTGGCCATTGGCGGTTCGAGAGTGAACCTGCGTCATGCTTCTAGATCCTGTTGTCTGTCTATCCAGCAATTGGAACTTCTCATCCTGGCCAGATTTTTGGGATCCAGATTGCGAAACCCAAACAGAAGGAAAGCTGAAATGTAAGCAAATGTGATGGATCTATAGAACAATGGTAAATAACATTATATTCCAAAGAATCAACACCTTACAAGGTAAATAGGAGGGGTATTTATACCCTCTGACCATAATTACATGATTTCGGAAATGTCCCTACTTGCCCACATCTATTGAGCATCATTCTGGGTATTTGGTCATTTCCAAAGATTGGAATATACAAATTGTCCACCATTACATGATCATGCTTCTCATAGGGGGATTCTAATTTATGGGTGACTATAGGGAGGGTGTCCTACGGTCGATCTTCCGGCCATCTTTTTTTTCCTTTTTTAGTATTTTCTGTCGATTTTTGATAAAAATTTTATAAGAAACTTTTTAAGAAAAATATTTTGAAGAGAAAAAAGGAAAAACCTTAATGACAAAAATTATGGAAGAGAAAGTTTTGAGAAAAATTGAAAACATTTTGAAGAAAAACTTTTGCATCCAAAATAAAAAAATGGGAAAACAAATTTTGTAAAAAAACTTTTGCATCCAAATTCAAAAAAAAAAGAAAGAAAAAAAATCTACTACCCGGGGAGGACCATGCCGCCACCGCGGCGAGCGCCCTCGCCGCCGCCGTCTCCCCCATCCTCCGCATGAGTCGAGGGGAGGGCCCTGCCGCCGCCACCGGCGGCGAGCGCCAAGTGAGCGAGCCGCCGTACTGCTGCGCTGCGCCGCTCACCAACAAAGTTTGGGAGTCAGATCCAGACCAAAAGAGAAAGAGAGAGAAGAAGAGGAAATGGAATGGGAGAGAGGCTAGCCGCTAGAAGAGAGGATGGGGGAGATAATCACGTAGGTGCGGGACCCACCACGTTTGCAGTTGGCGCGACCATGAGTTCCCTTAGTAGTTCCGATCGACTGTAGAAACATTATTGGGCATCTCATGTGATTTCGTCGGCAACCCTCGGGGTTGAATCCTCGCGCAACCTTTGACGCCACCTTCGCACGAGTAATATGCGCTGCTGCAGATCACATTTTCAAACATAGTTACTGATTCCATCAGATCTGATGACTTTGTGGATCCATCAGATTTATTGGCACATAGTTAAACGTTCAGCTTGCTCATTATTTTCTTACCTCGTAGCCACTGCAATGTTCTCATGTTTATATTAGTGTCAAGCAATGACAATGGCGTACATTTACTACTGATGCATTGAAAGAGTGAGGTTAAAATAAATCACATTCATTGCAGCTGTCGCAGGGAGCTAATATAATAGTTTGCTACCACCCCTTCTTGTCTTTCTCACAACACCGGTTACTGCTTACAGCCTCTATATAAGTTTCTCCTCCTATCTGGCCATCTACATGCTGCTTACAGCCTTCAATTTGTTACAGCCTCTATGTTCGCACGAGTAATTTGCTGATGGATCACGGAATATATATTTTAATTATTTCTTATAAGTCGTGGGCAGCAGATACGTTCTGGCTGCAAGAGCAAAGGTCGATCACTTGAGTACTACTTGACCCAACGAGTAATCAAAATGGCAGCGGCCAATTCAATAATTGGCCCATTCAACCATAAAGCCGTGTGGGCGCACATTAATTCTGTATTTTGCAGTTATCTTCCATTCAGGACTTTATCACCAGGCACCAGCAAACAAGCGAAATTCATTCATGTGACTAGCTTCTATATAAGTTTATCCCATTGCTAGCTATAGCTTGCTGCTAGCCCAAGCACCGCACTACTGGTGGCTATTTTATTAACTCCACTGCCTCCTCTAGCACTTTGTAGTAAGCATACGTATGTCTGCCCATATGTGTGCATATATATCCAGGAATGCAAGGCATCAGCGAGTTTTCAGCAACCAAAGTAAATCAACAGGCCACATTTCAGGTCTTCAGGATCAGTGTTCGAGTGGTGCCATCCATGCTCGATGCAACTGCACAAGGCCCGTGCACACACACAAAACTGATACACCTTCATATCCTGTGTAAGGGCGCTAGCGACTTGCAGCCACCATCGAGCTATGGATATTGTTTGTAGGTCTTTGTGTCAATATCACATACCAGAAACCCATGAATTCAGAAACTGAGAAATCGGATCCCTCTCGCGTAAAAGAAGGCCTCATCTTCTTGGAACATGTTTATATCACACTACTACAGAAAGGATCTTTGATCCTCTATATTTGTCCCGGATGATATTGGACCCCTAGGCTAATAAAGACATTAGTCCCAGTTCTAACGCCTAGGAGACGAAAGAGCTCTTTAATCCCAGTTGTAGCCACCAACCGTGACTGAAAGTCTATATTTAGTCCCGGTTGGTGGCTCCAACCGGGACTCAAAGTCTATATTTAGTCCTGTTTGGTGGCTCAAATTGGGACTAAAGAGCTCAACTCTTTATTCTCGGGAGGTACTACCGATCCGGACTAAAGAGTAACCATTTAGTCCTGATTGGTGACACCACCCGGGACTAAAGAGCCCTTCACGGGTTAGTTCAAAAGGAAGGCATCCCATGTAGAGACACATGTGCTGCGTAGGTGGGGTAGTAAGAAAGTTGTACGCGAGGCAAGAGGTCTACAACTGGGACTAAAAGGGGGTTAGAGACTGACTAATTGGTGTTTCTGTAGTAGTGTCAACTAAAAAGGAGGCCTGATCCCTTGGCAGCGTAAAAGAATTCAGAAATAGGGAAATCGGATCATCAGAGATGAATGAGTCAACAAATCATTATTTTCAAATTAAAGATAGAAGTTCGTCAAAATAGGCAACAAATAATTTTGTTTGTGGATAAGAACACTACAAGCAAGGTTGGTGCCCTAATAATTCATATTTAGTTGTGAGCTTCAGGTGCGAGAATAGTAATATATTTGTCTTCTGCCAGTGCCGCCTCGTACGCCGCCTGTTGCGCTTGCATTTGGTGCTACAATAGTTCAGGATAATGTTACAATGCAAAGCAAATATACGTACAAAACAAATGAACTATGAATAAATAAGAAATAACCTGAAGTTCCTGCACTTGGAGCTGCGACGCGGACAGCCGTGGCCGTATGGCCGGGCTATTGGCCGTGCTCCTCGCTCGAATCTGGGAGAGGGTGGGAGTGCTGGCCGTGTCTAAAAGGCCGTCGCCAATGTAGTAGCGCCCATGTTTTTTGCCTCCTCCCACCCTCATAATGACTTCTCCATCAAGGGGCTGGGTCCTCGGATCCCAGTCTGCCCCATGGACCTGTCTTCCCATCTCTGTGTACGCCTGGATACGACTGTGGACGGACGGGTTGTTGTACGCCGAGGGCGGGTCGTCAGGGTTATAGGTGACGTTGGATGTCGCCTTGCCCTTGCGGGCCAGAGCCCATCCCAGGAACGGGGGGCACTCCTGGCCTTCATGTGAGGACGACTGCAAAAAAGGAAGAAGTTGATTACAAATTATGCTGAATTGAACGTTAGATTAGAGAAATGAGTCTGTGTAGTGTGTACCCATCTAGCCCTGTACTCGTCGTTGTTGAGGCTGCCTTGATGGTGCGCTGGACCTGGCATCAGCAATCGCCGCTGCCGGCCAGCGTCGTGCAAAGCCTGCCACTCGGGGTCGAACCACTTGTCCACTATGCGCTCCCAGCACACGGTGTCATTACGACACCACCACGCAGGAACCTACACGTGATCAAATGCATGACATGTAAGAAAAGAGACATTTAACGATGTTTTTCATCTTATAATAAATTTGAACTTACCTGTAAATATTGCTCTCGAGTCAGCTTCAAATCCCTCGCCTCAGACTTCCCGATCTTCTGCTTTAGGAAATGTGCACAATAGTTGATGACGCACTGGACTTGCGCCTCATAATGCATGTCCTTCATGAGTTTAACGCATCGATTGTGAGCCACAATCGCCGCCCGCTCCTCGTATCCCTCATCACACCTGTAAAAATCCTGCATATAAAGACGATGGATCATGTCATCATTAACCAAATGTTCAATAAATGTGATGTATTCACCATTTTTTGCCGGAAAAACTTACCCAGAGCTCGCCCTTTACCCGCTCCGCCTTGTTCTCAAAGGCTCTGCCGCTCCGATCCAACTGATCGTTGTTGGCGGCGATGTAGTGGTCCCACGTCCAGGCCGGCTCGTACCGTCCTTGATAGTGGACCAGGCCTGGGAAGTGCTCCCTGCACAAAAGACCCAGGATGCCGTTGACCTTGCGTTTGTGAGCACCGCCACTGAGGACAGTCCAACTCCTGCAAAAGTGATTAAGAGAAAATATTAGTTTGTACCGTGATTTTCGAGTTAGAAAATGAAAAGGTAGTAATAACATGTCAAATTACTTACATATCCCCGCACAGTTGAATCAGCGGGCGCAAGGCAACAGGTATCGGCCTATCTGGGAGTCGCGAGGGACCTCACAACCAGACAGCCGGCGTAGAGGTATCCTCGGCTGTGTCCTCCTCCTCAGACGACTCCCCCTCCTCCTCCTGCGCGTCCGCCTACCACTCCTCCTCCCGCTCCTGGGCAGGCTCCTCCTCCTCCTCCTCCTCCTCCTCCTCCTCCTCCTCAGACGGCGGTACAGGCGAAGGCTCTCGACGCCTCCTGCCTCCACCCTTCCCTCCCCCCTCTTGGGTCCACCCTTCCCTCGACCCTTGCCTCGCCCCAACTCGGAACCCCTATCGGAGCCCTCACCAGCATTTGAGTGTGGCATCATTCTTCTGTACAGTGAGGCGACCGATCGTTGAAGTCCGCCGCCCGGCATCTTTCTTCAATCACCTGCAATTAAAAATAGTATTTACCGTGTATTAGAAATAAATGCGACATAATTAAAAAGTAACATAATTAAAGAAAATAAATCAATTAGTACGGATCATACATGTATTAGAAATAATCATCTTCATCGGGATTAGCTGGATCATATGTCTCATCATCACTATCACGCAAGTCGAGAAGTTCAAGCCCGTGCTCTAAAGGTGGAATTTCATCCTCATTATCATCGCCTAATTGTAATCGCTCAAGTAATTCTAGGTCCTTCGCATTATGAACCTCCTCACCAGCGTCCTCGTTATCAACCATTTCATCATCGTGTACTTCCATTTCGATCACTCCAGTTAAGTCTATCTCAAAATGCCCTTCAAGCCCATCTTCTTGAAAGAACTCCCCGTCATATGTGTTTGGGTCTATATTGTAATCCTCATTATTTGGAATAGGTACTTTACCGTGTGGTGATACCTTGTACACAACGTCCCAACCCATAAGATGATCGTCGGTTTTGCACGGATATGAGAGATAATAAACTTGCGTGGCTTGTTGAGCCACAATATAGACATCGTCTCCTGGATACACTGATGACTGACGAATTTCGACTAGGCCGAGATGAGGGGTCCGTCGCACTTCGTTAGGATCAAACCAACGGCATTTAAATATGACAGGCTTAAGAGGTTTGCAACCATGAAATGTGAGTTCATAGATTTCTTCAATTATGCCATAATACTCGACCCCATCAAGGGCTGTCGTACAAACTCCGGAATTTGTTGTTCTTCGATTGGGCCGACTCTGCTCGTGGCTTTTTGTGTGAAAGCGATATCCATTTACATCATATCCGGAGTATGATAAGACCCTATAGGCACAACCATTGGCAACCTGTCTCAACTCGGGACACATAGACGCATCATTTTGGGCCTGCAGGTAGAAGCATGATGGTTTGTCATACTATTCGCATGGAAAAGGAACTTCAAATGCCTAACAAGCATGATGGTTTGTTATACCTTGTGTTTGAACCAAGAAATGAAATCGGTGGCTCTTTGTCCCGCACCGACTTAAGAAGGGCGTCAAGTTCCTGCGGGGTTGGAACTCTTCGGCGACGCCAGAATTGTTGAGTAAATTCCCTATATAAACGAGAGGTAAAGAGGGTTGGATACAGAATAGTTAATACTCGAGGAAATAGTTTGTTGAGGACTTACTGTATGTACGGCTCGACTTCCACTAGGTTCGTCAACACATACATCATGATAGTGCGCAACTCTTCATTGACCAAGGCCTTAGGAGTCGCACCACTTGCACTTCCAAGTTGCCCTTTGAAGAGGCTGAGGTCCGTTTCATTTTCGCCTTCATTGTAACGAGTGGGTGGATTATGCACGCTTGGAAGGGTTTCACCATAGTATTTTGTTGTATAGTTGGAGACCTCATCCAGAATGTATGCTTCTGCAATGGAAGCTTCTATTTTGCATTTATTTTTACATTTGGTTCGAAGGATCTTTTGTTGTCTCTCAATTGAGTAGCACCAACGGCCCTGAACAGGCCCTCCCATCCGTGCCTCATACGGGAGGTGCAAAATCATATGCTGCATCGGATTGAAGAAGCCGGGTGGAAAGATTTTCTCCAACTTACAAAGCAACACAGGGGCCAATTGGCACACGGCGAAGAGTAAGGTTTCCCGTGTGTTTTTTCTTTGCCGTGTGTTCTTCTGGCGACACACGGCAAAGGAGGTCTTCGTCGTGTGCCCGAAATAATGCGCACGGCGAAGATTCTGGCACACGGCAAAATACCGTTTTCCGGTAGTGTCTGCACCAAGACCGTGTACACACACGGCAGTTACCTCACCGCTGCTCACCCAAGAACTGCTACACAACTTCATATCCTTTGTAAGGGCGCTAGCTAGCCACTTGCTGTAGACGTTGAGCTGCTATGGATCCTGTTTAGTAGGTCTTTGTGCCCATATGAAAGACCAGCAACTCATACTGTAAAGTTGCTGGGCGTCCAACAGGGGATAAGAACGCCACAAGAAAGGTCGATATGCCAATAATTCATATTTAGTTGTAAACTCCAGATGCAGGAGTAGTAATGTATTTGTTTTTGAAAGATTTTTTTTTTGAAAGATGTAGTAATGTATTTGTTGACAGGAAGGTTTCTCATATAAAGAATAAAATATGTATTTATAGTCGCAAGCCATTAAAATTGTAAATTGAAAATAGCTATATCTCATTAATGTTCTAATTAAATCATTTTTTAAACAATTTCTCGTGAATATTGGTAGCTTGTGCAAAAGCACAGGGCGATGGCCTACCATCTCTAATATTTCCATCACACATGAATATCGTTCACGATACTACAAAAAATATTTCTAGGTACATCAAATTTTTTCGATGACCAATTGCACGTCAGAACCCTGAAAATGGAACATAATGCCGGTTGTAGCTACTCCTACATGTGTATCTCATGATACATGACGTATCTGATCCAACGAAGAGTATGTATGTGAAGTATGTATTCATAAAATATATATGATGATATATATATGTTGGGTATGTGACCATACATAGAGTATATGGATATACTTATTTCATATACTAATACTAAGGTATAATTATAGTATATTTAAAAAATAGGGTTGCTTTTGAAATTTTTCATGTATATACCTTTGAAGTATCTTAGAATAAGTATATGAACATACTCAAAGTGATAAATGAGTATGCAGACATACACACGATAGTATACTGATGATGAGAGTAGCTACACGCGAATATAGAAAAAACTCGTTCTATATATATCCTTAACTTTCCAATCACATATAGGTAAAACAAAACGTGGTGTACTCGGCACAAAGATTACCAAACTACAGCATTACAAACCAATCCCAACATGTAGTAGTTAAGCTGTGCCATCTGACCACATTTCAATTCTGGTGTGGGCCTAAAATACTAGAGACGGTTGGCTTGGTTGCTTGTCTCTATTTCTAACATCTCCAAGGCGCAGCCAGTGGCAGTGGTGTAGCTCAATTCTAAAGAGGTTTGTCTCAGCGTTAGAAAAAAAGGCTGTGTGGATGAGCAATTACTTTAATAAATATGGAACTACTGCTGCAAGGGCATTATTTCCTCGCTCATGGAACCGAGCCCATATATATGCATATATGGTAAGGCTCATGTGACTAGCTTCTTTTTAAGTTTATTATCCTCTTTCTGTTAATGTTATTAGCTCTAGCTACTAGCCCAAGCACTGCAATACTCGCCACTCTAATTGCAATAATTTTACACATTCATCTCCAACACTCCATAGCAAGCACGTCCATCCATACTTAGACATGGTCATAGTAGCCAACGGCTAGCTAGGAATGTGAGGTATCAGCGAGGTTCCAGCCACTCCATACAACCCACAAACAAGGCTCCACAACTCCAACAGCTTGATGCAACCAAAGCCTATGAACTAGCCATGCATCCCTTACTGAAATTGCTAACTTCATCCGTTTCTCATTGCAAAGATCTGTTCTGCTACAAGAGGGGTAGTCGAGACATCTGGTGGAGATGGCGGTAGCTCCAAAGTGACCACACGTCACACTTCTTGATGTTGCTGTGTGTGTAGCAGTCCTCCGACTATTTTGAGCGTTGGATGGTGGTGGGTGTTTGATGCTTGCTAGAACTGATGTCGGGGTCAGCTGCATTGGGATAATGGGATCAGTTTAAGGCTGAGCATGATGTAATTGTAAGCTTTTGTTAGCTCCTTTCAATACTTATTAATGCTGAAAAATTAGTGATTAGTAAGTCCATTCTGAATTGGATTTGTTATTTTGGGGGGCAAAATTTCTTATTTGCGGTTCAAAATGCAATCGCTTTATTCTCCATTGATGTGTCCATGATACATCTAAGGCCCACATATATAGGTCGACAACAGTACTATAAGATGTGAAAAATAGTGATGGCAGAAAAGAAATTATTGTTGCTTTCCAGATAGCCACTGCACTTGTACGTTCTCAAGTTTATATTAGTATCAAGCAATGAAAATGGATACACCTACCACAGAGCAGTGCAATACTGATGCAATTGAAGAGCAAGGTTAAAATGAAATTACATTCATTGCCGCTGCAGCAGGCGTGCTAGTATAATGGCTTGCTACCATTTCGCCTTGCCTTCTCATATCACCGGTTACACACCCTATAACTTTCTCCTCCTATATCTCCCCATCTACAAGCTGCTCGTGCAATGTGCAACTATTCAATTTATAGGCTCTCCTCCAGCATTATTGCATCGTGCACATGATGCATGAGCGTCTTGAGTACTAATGCAAACCAACTAGGAATAGCAAGTATCAGTGAGTTTCCAGCAACATGGAATGTGCCTGTGGCAAAACTACTGACGCTGCAGAAGATTTTGACGAATGTCTGCCAGACTCCAGGACAGACGATGCAACAACTGCTAAATGGCCACTGGCGACAGCTTCCAAAATTTAGGCTACCCCCGGGCCGGTTGGGGCCAATCAATGAATGAATCAGGTGGGGGATTGTCTCCCCTTCCGTTGACCCTTCAAAAAAAATTAGGCTACCATTGTCAAGATGGCTCATGGAGTTAGCGCTGGCCATCTTTGAGTAGTGCTCGTGGAACAAGCAGCAAGCACTAGCTGCATGCACTGTCCTCTGCGCGATGTCTTGCTCGGTAGGGATGCAATTCGTTCAAGCTGCATGATCCAAACACGGGTCTCAGTTCTTTCAGCATTGAAGTGCCAGCAGATCCCGACAGACATGTTGTACTTAAATGGAACGACAGCATTATTACATGGTAATCAATGAGCAAAGCACCTATATAGTGAATTGGTCTATTCAACCATACGGACCCATATTAATTAGTGATTGTACTGTTTTCCCCTTGAGGACTCTGTATAGCAACTAGTTCCACACTACATATCGCCAACAACCGAGCAATATTCATTGGTACGTGTACTGTTACTGTTATGTCCTCGAGCAGCTCATATGACTAGCTCTCTCTCCATATATAAGTTCAGCTCGTTGCTAGCTAGCTCATCCCCCAAGCACTGCATTGCTAGTGGCTATTTCAACTCTGTTGTGTTGTGCTACGTGATTCAGCTTCTCCGATCCTCTAGCATTTTGTACTAAGCATTGATCATGTCTGCCCGTAGCCCCATATATACATCCGTAACAAACAACTAGCTAGAAATGCAAGGTATCAGCGAGTTTTCAGCCACCTAATGAAGGCTATATAGCAAGTTTAGGTCCCGGGTTTGGGTAGTGCGCTTGAAGAATGGTTGCTACTCTCCATGCAACTGCAGTAGGACCATGTACATGCGGGGCTGTGTTGCCTCACAACTACTTGGGGTAAAATTGCTACACCTCCATCTTATTTGGTCACTGCACCAAATTTCTCTCCTGTCGTTCCCTACGAATGAGCCTCTGGTGCGGGCTCTAGAGCTGCAAAGGATGTGTTTTGTATTATCTATGTGATGGGAAAATGTGTAGTAAGTGCAAATTAAAATAGGCTCATTTTTAGTATCATTAATTTTCCCACCACATATCACATGTAGTGATGTAGATTAAACAAAATGTGGTGTACTCTCAACAAAGATTAGAAAATTGCAGAACTACTAACCAATCCCAAAACATTATATGTCAGACGTAACCTTGACCACATTTCGATTCTGGTGCGAGGCTAAAATCCTAGAGACGGTTGGCCTTGGTTGCCTCCATTTTCACCATCTCCAAGGCAGCCAGTGGCAGTGACACAGCTCAATTGTTCAGAGGATTGTCTCAACATCAGAAACAACACTCTATTGCAAATATGTTAAATAGACAAGATTTTAATTTGAGGAAAATTACACAAAACATCGCTACTGCTATGTAATTCAGATCGAAAAACAGACAGATCAAAATAAGATGAAACAAATTCATGTTAAAATCCATCGCCGTGAAGATCATAATTGAGGCAGTGCAGAATGTAGTCGATCGGCCTCCAGTGGTCCCGTGGTTGCGCTGCCTAGAAACCTTATTTCCGCCCCTCATGTAGGCTTCATGACGGCAACAGTTTGGAGATACCACTCACCCTGCTTCTTGATGCACGCCAAGGAGGAGAGCTGGCGAGATTCAGCAGCTCAGTACCACAGCACAGTTCACCAGATGGAAAAAAAATGAGAGGCAGGGGGGAGAGAGAGAGGTTCGTGCATTTCCTGAACGTCTCCAGGACTTCTTATGGACGAGAAAGCAGCCCACCGCGGACTGTTTTTGTTATAAATTGACCACTAATTAGTGGTGGTAATCACGTCTAATGACTATTATCAAAGAACTAATACACGAATGGCAAAAGGCTTACACGGACCTGGCTGCTTGCTGCGTTGTGCAGTTCATCACGCGAAAACATCGACGCATATGCACGTGTGTTGTGTGTAAACTAGCCCCATTCTTTCCTTTATTGTATATTCAAGCACGGGGGAGTGCTCTCTCATTAAGTTGGCTTGCACCAACTCAAACAAGCAGTATGAGACTAATAAGTGTCATGCACTCTTGCTTTATAATTTTTGAAATGGGCCTCTCATGGGCCTATTTTCCAGCACACTCAACTATGGAAGAGCAATTACTTGATTTAGCATGGCACTGCTGCTGCAAGGGCATTATATATTTCCACCCTAACCTGGATTTTTATATGTGCCTCTTTCTATAATCAGCTGGTGGCTGGTGGCAACTAGATAGCCCAATATAATCACTGCACTGCTGACCACTCGAATTGCAATTGATATGTACCTTCTCCTCTAGCATCAAATAGAAAGCACGTCCGCCCATAATTAGATATGCTCATAAGAGTGTATATTAGCTAGTAACGACTACAACTAGGAATGTGAGGTATCAGCAAGGTTTCAGCCATCGCATCGAAGCCACTAGGATCGCTCACGATCCAACTTCGATGGCTTGATGCAACTGTGCCTACAAACTAGCCATCACTCACCCTTGGAATTGCTAAGTTTGTCCCTAGCTTGGCCATTACAATTATGTGTTCGGCTACAGGAGGGGCCAAGACATCTGGTGGTGGCTCCAGAGTGAGGATGTGTCACACTTCTCATCTTGCTTCTGTTTTGGAACAAAGTTAAAGATATATAAAAGAAGAAGTAAAGCGTGATGACAAATAAATGAAAAAAAATAAAAGAGAATAACATAATAAATAAATAAATGTGTTAAATCCAAACAATATGTTCAAAAATGCTGGATTTTTTTAGGCAACATGAAGTTCGATCCCAGACTTCTATTAAAAGCTTAAAAATAAGGCTGAAAACTTAGGAGGGCGTGTTGAAAGACATGGACAAGTTCTGGCTTATATTTAAAAGAAGGCTTCAAACTTAGTGACTGGCAAGTTATTCGTTATGAATTGATAACGGTACAAAGTCCTTGTATAACTCGATTGTTATTACAAAAGCTATTGCATTGCCACTGTGTTTCTTGATCTCATGTTATATTACTATCAAGTAATGGCAAAAGTTATTTCTGGAGTACAACTGCAACAGTTGCTATAAATTGCATGTATTCATGCTCGAGAGATGCTTCAATTAAAAATGATTTTGATTGCCCAAGCCAGCACTTCGGCATTCTAGTTGCAATTTGTATAGCTTCTCCTCCAACATCCCATAGCAAGCACGTCCGACCATACTTAGATATGCTCATAAGAGTATGTATTAGCTAAAACAGCTAGCTAGGAATGTGAGATATTAGCAAGGTTCCAACCACCGCATCGATGCCACAAACAAAGCTCGCTTAGGCTCCTACCCCTATGGCTTGACGCAACCGTTCCTGTTAACTAGCCATCGCTCGCCCCTGCAATTGGTAACTTCATCCCTTGAACATTACAAAGATGTGTTCCGCTACAAGAGGGTCAGGACATCTGGTGGAAACGGCGGTAGCTCCAGAGTGAACACATGTGACACTTTTGATCTTCTTGTCTATCGAGCAGTGGATGGCAACTCCTCATCATGGCCAGTTCATTCTCCTCCACTAGCCTCCGGCAGCTGGTTCGGACCGATGGATAGTAGCGGGCGAATCTAGCTGGGAATGAATGATGTTGGGATCAGATCCATTGGGACAATATGGGGTCAGCCTAAGGATGAACATTGCTTCATGAAGGAATTGCAAAATATTATCGGGCCAGTTGGTCCCCATTCATGAAAGGACCTAGCTCCGCCTTGAATACCATAATGTGGGACCCAAAGTAAGAGAAACAATGGAACATGTCTGTATCAGCGAAAAAGAAGCTCGTGATCTTGCGACATCAATATTTCAGGCACCTAGACATTGATTCACAAACATAGATCCAATTTTTCCCAAAACTTGAATGCTATCAAAATAATGGTAGCAGTACTCTTACTACTCTTCTCGGAGAGATGACCAACAAGAACAACCGAGCAATATTCATTTGTGTGTGTACTATTATTACTATTTCCTTGAAAGGATCGGGTGCTCTAGCCTAAGAGGGGGAGGGGGGTGAATTAGGCACTAATAAAAACTTTGACCTATGGCTCCAACTAGTTTGCACAAAACTTAAACTAAAACATGCTATCTAGATGTGCAACTAGGTTGTTCTAGTGTGAAACCCCTATCCCAAAAGAGTTTAGCAACCTATAGCCTTTCCTATCAAGAAACTATTCTATGAAAGTAAAGGCACACAAATTGCTAGTATGAAATACGGAAGCTTAATGAGCGGGATAGGAGATAGCAAACTCTTGACGCGGGTGTTTATCCCGTGGTTCGGTTAGCCACAAAGGCACACCTACATCCACGTTGTTGTAGCACTCACTAAGAGTATTGCTACTCGGCCACCAAGTCTCTTCCGTGAACACAATCACGGTCACCTTGGCCCCGGGTTCCACTAAGGAGCTTCTCCACAAAGGATGGGGGTCTCCACGTCCCCCGCACAAAGATGTCGTCGCTGCTCCACACCAAGTCGGAGGGTCGATGACGTTGCCGGCGAGCTTCACGCTCCAAGGTGCCGGCGCACCAAGCTTTTGTTTTGGTTCGCTAATGAACCACAGCACAAAGGCTCGAAGCCTTGCAATCTCACTCACTAAGAGCTAATCCTTTACACAACACTCTCAAGTGTCCTAAGGGCTAAGGATATGATCTTGATGCTCTTGTATGGCTTGGAGATGTTCTTGAGTATGTGTGGGAAGTCTAGCAACTCCAGCAAGCTTCAAATGGCCGGGGTGAGGCGTATATATAGGTCACCAAGTCTTGTAGCCGTTGCTCCAACGGTCAGCAGAAAATCTGCGTATCATCGGATGAACCGATGCCTCTAGCTGGGGTAGCGTCGGTTCATCCGGTCACTCATAACCCGAAGTAGTCGTTGAACAACTGACAGCTGACACAGTGACCACCGGTTGAACCGATGCTTAGCCGTCGGTTAAATCGGTCACTCACAGCACTCAACTCTTCTGTTGACGTCATTACACCAATGGTATGCACCGATGCTTCACCGGTTCAACCGGTGCTGAAGACTTGGCTTTTGCGCGACTTGCATCGTCTCTGGAACACAGTATGCCCAATGCACCGATGCCCCTTTTTGAACCATCGGTTCATCCGGTGCCTATAAGTTGACTTGGCTTCGATTCCCTTCTGCACCAAAAAATCATGGCGTCGGTTCTTCCGACAACCATCGGATGCACCGATGCTCATGCGTCGGTTCTTCCGGTGCAACTGACCGAAGAGCTTTCAGGGCGCTGCCCTGAGACCCGCGAGGGGCGGCTCCCCCTCGACCCCCGTCCGCTAACCGGGTAGTGGAACCCCCGTAGGGGCAGCCCTTCGGCCTAGCTACGCCTATCTTCTCTCTCTTTGTCATCACTTGAACCTAAAAGCCTAAGAATGGTCATCTTAACAATCATATTAGTCCCATTGATTGCGTTGTCATTCGATCACCAAAATCACTCGAAATGGCATAAATGATGCCATGTTCGTTTCATTCCTCAAGCAGCTCATATGACGAGCTTCTATATATAACTTTATCCCTTTGCTAACTAGCTGCTAGCCCAAGCACAACACTGCACACTACCGGTGGCTATTTTAACATTGTACAATATTTTTTAGGGCAACTACATTGTACAATCTTTTTTTAGGGTAACTACATTGTACAATCTGCTACAGGTTCTCCCTAGCATTTTTTTTGTACTAAGCATGTATGTCTACGCATATGTGCATATCCATAAGAAATAACTAGCTAGGAATGCAAGGTATCAGCGAGTTTTCAGCCACCAAATGAATCCATGTAGCAAGCTCAGGATCTGTGAACAAGTGGGGTGCACTTGAAGAATGGTTGCTACCCTCCATGCTCGATACAACTGCGCCAGCACTATGTACACACGCGGCTTTTGCTCACTACCGCTTACAGCCTCTATCTAAGTTTCTCCTATCTAGCCATCTACATGCTGCTTGTGCAATGTGCTGCTACTATCCAATTTGTTTTACATTATTGGTTCTTCTCCAGCATTATTGCATCATGTACATGATGCATGAGCGTTTCGAGTATTAATTCAAACCAGCAGAGGAATAGGAAGTATCAGCAAGTTTCAAGCCATCCACACGAATTCTACCTGTGCCACAACTACTACTGACACTATACAATATTTTAAGGAATGGCTGCAAGACTCCAAGATAGATGTAACAACTCCTGAAAGACCACAGCCGACAACTTCTAAAATGAGTCTTTAGGCTGCTATTGTCATGAGTCATGATGGCTCATGGAGTTATTAGTGCTGGCCATCTCTACAGTGCTCGTGGAACAAGAACTAGCTGCGTGCACTATCCTTTACGGTGTCTTGCTGGGCAGGGGTGCAGTTCAAGCTTCATGATCCAGACACGGGTCCTCGGTTTTTTCAGCAAGTGCCAGATTTGCTTTCCTAGCATATTCCGTCAAAATGAAGAGTGTCCGATTAGTTGGACTAGGTCCTTAAATGGAACGGCAGCACTACATGATAATCAAGGACTGAAGACTTGCTCCTGTCGGGTTCGATAAAAGCCGAAAGGAAAAACTTGAACCATTGTTCAATCTACATTTTTCTAGTGGTGTGTCGTGAATCATGTGGAAACTAAGCACCATACATCATATATATGTATGAGTATGACTGAATGAATAGCATGATCTCAAGTTGTTTTCGATGTCATGATCTCACTAGAAAATTCAATTGGCCCATTCAAGTATTCAACCATACCCATGCTAGCCTACATTAATTGGTAATTGTACTGTTTTTCCTTTCAAGACTCTGTGCAGCAACCAATTCCATAAAGAGATACTGCCAACAACCAAGCAATATATATTATATCTATTCATGTGTGTACTGCTACTATTTCCTCGAGCATCTCATATGACTAGTTTCTCTAAATATAAGTTTGTCTCATTGCTAGCTAGCTGCTAGCCCAAGCAATGCACTACTAGTGGCTATTTTAACTCCACAGTGCAATCTGCTATATAGCTTTTCCTCTTGTACTTTGTAACAAGCATACATGTCTGCCCATATGTGCATATATATCTAGGAATGTGAGGAATCAGTGAGTTTTCAGCAAATGAATTCAATCCACAACCCATGTTCAGGATCAGTCATGCATCGAGTGGAGGAGCCGTCTAGCATGCACCATGCTCAATGCAACTACACCAGGATCATGTCCACACGCGGCAGTTACCACACCGCTGCTCACCGCAAAACAGCTACGCCTTCATATGCTGTGTAGGGGCGCTAGCCACTTTCAGTAGCCTTCGAGCTGCTATATGGATCCTGTTTGTAGGTCTTTGTGTCCATATCAAAGACCAGCAACTCATATTGTAGAGCTGCAGGACGTCCAACATGGGACCCGGTCACAGGTAAACTATGGAACATGTCTGTATCAGCTAAAAAGGAAGCCAGATCCCTTGGCAGCATAAAAGAATTCAGAAACCGAGAAATTGGATCATCCGACGAATGTGGTCAACCAATCCACATATCGAAACTAAGATAGAATTTTATCAAAATAGGCATCGAGTAATTAATTTTATCAGTGGATAAAAATGCCACAAAAAAGGTCAATATGCTATATATTTAATTGTGAACTCTAGATGCAGGAGTAGTAATAATATATTTGTTGACAGGAAGGTTTCTCATACAATGACTAAAATCTATATTCATAGTTGCAAGCCATTGAAATTGTAAATTGAAAATAGCTATATCATTAATCATTTTCGTTTTAAACAGTCTCCCATGAATATTGCTAGCTTGTGCAAACACACAGGGTGATGGCCTACCATCCCTAATATTTCCATCACACATGACTATCATTCACTGTGCCATAAAAAACATTTTTAGGTACATCTATTTTATTTCGATGACCAGTTGCACGTCAGAACCCTGAAAATGGCTCATTTATTTCTAAAGCAGAGAATGTAATGCTGATTGCACACACCATTTCCGACAAAACCATTCTGCAGTTGGGGCTATCTCGTGCAGGTGCGTCCACTGGTTAACCTAGTATCATTAACCTAGTAACAAAAATGCTACTATTCAATTTACACTACTAGAAAACGGCCCAAAGGTCCTGGCCAAAGATACCAACTGCTTTTGCAACCGGTACTGATGCGCATCAGTGCCGGTTGCAAAAGCAGCCGGTACCTTTGGCCAGCGGCGATCAAAGGTAAGGGGTTTGGTACCGGGTTAAAACATTATCCGGTACCAAAACCCAGTATAGGTACCGGTTAGTGCCACCAACCGGTACCAAAAGATCAAGGAGGAATAGGTACCGGTTGGTGGCACCAACCGGTGCCTAAAAGACGGACAATGGCACCGGGTTTTGCCATGACCTGGTGCCGCCACGTGCCCACAACAAAGGCACCGGTTGGTAACTTCAACCGGTGCCTATGTCTATTGTTTGGCACCGATTGTTGAGCATCAATCGGTGCCTTTGAGCCACGTCTATAAATACCCCAACCCCTCCCCCCTCCAAGCTGCCATGAACTCTCTGTTCATAGCAGCTGAGTGAGGGGAAGGGAGACGAATTTTTGTTTTTTTCAAAAAAGGTTAGTTATTTTTCTCCATAACTTAGCAATTGGTTTTTAGAAGCAGTTATCACTTAATTTAGTTTATACATGTGATAATTATTTTTAGTTGTAGCATTTTATTGTAGTTATATGTGTTATCAATTTATTTAATATGTGAATACTATCAAATTATTGTATTTATATGTTTTATCAATTTATTTGATAAGTGAATAGTATCTATTTATTATAGTTATATGCATTATCAATTATATATTTGAATTCAAATTTTGTATGGAAATATTATCAATTACATATGCAAGGGTGCTTTATTTAGTTCCCTTCAAAATTCTAAAACTTTACAAGATTCCACATTCGAGATGCATGCTGCGCCAATTCGAGACCCGCAGCTCAGCTAGGCCAGAAGGCCACATGCGTCGTTTCTTGAACAAAAATATAAAGTTTCATATAGAGAAACAAAGTTTTTACACAGTCATACAGTCAGAAGGTCATATGCATCGTTATAATTTTGTAGTTCAGTTTTATTAATAGCGTATTCAATATTAGTTATAAATTGGTAGTATGAATGAACTATTTATACACTACAATGATGTATATAAATGTATTGTGGACCCAGATGAGTCGGCAATAGATGTACATGGCCGACTGGCGTTCAAAGGAGTTCATTGATGGCGTGCATGAATTCATAGAAGTGGCCGAGAAACACAAGTATGGCGGTTTCGTTCATTGTACATGCAAATTTTGTAAGAATGAGAAGGATTACTCATCATCAAGAACCATCCACAGTCACTTGTTCAATAGTGGTTTCATGCCGAACTACTATGTTTGGACCAAGCATGGCGAAAGAGGAATTATGCTGTATAATAATGTAGAAGAAGAGGACAGGATTCCTGACTTTGCAGTCAATTAAATGCCTTTTTCAAAGACACTGCAATGGGTGAGTCTGAAGAAGTACTAAAGGATACGTTGTAGAAGATGATCTTGGTCAGATGTTGCGCGAAACTGAGGAAGGTTGCGAAACAGAAAAGGAATCGAGAGATCTGAAGTGTATGTTGGAGGACTACAGAACATTGTTGTACCCTGATTGCAAACAAGACCAAAAGAAGTTGGGTACGACATTGGAATTGTTGCAATGGCAGGCATCAAATGGTTTGTCTGACAAGGGATTCGAGGAGTTGCTGAAACTTATAAAAAACTTACTCCCTGAGGGTAACACCTTGCCGGCAACAACATATGAGGCAAAAAAAGTTGTTTGTCCTTTAGGATTAGAGGCACAGAAGATACATGCTTGTCCTAATGACTGCATCCTATATCGAGGTGAGTATGAAAATTTGGATTCATGCCCAGTATGCAACGCATGCCGGCATAAGATCCCTCGAGATGATCCAGGCAACGTTGAGGGGATGCGTGTCAAGAAGAGGGTGCCTGCCAAGGTGATGTGGTATTTCCCTCTTATACCACGTCTGAAACATTTGTTCACGAACAAAACGAATGCTAAATTGATGCGATGGCACAAAGAAGAACGTAAGCAAGACAATATGTTGAGACACCCCACTGATGGGTCGCAGTGGAGAAAAGTGGACAGAACATTCCCAACATTTGCAAATGATGTGAGGAATATAAGGTTCGGCTTAAGTACGGATGGCATGAATCCTTTCGGTGAGCAGAGTCGTGGCCATAGTACCTGGCCTGTGACACTCTGTATATACAACCTTTCACCCTGGTTGTGTATGAAGCGGAAATTCAATATGATGTCCGTGCTTATCCCCGGCCCGAAGCAACCCGGTAACGATATAGATGTGTATTTGAAACCACTGATTGAGGATCTTCTATTGTTGTGGAAAGAGGAGGGTGTTCGTATGTGGGATGCGCACATAGAGGATCATTTTAACCTTCGTGCATTACTTTTCGTAACCACCAATGATTGGCCAGCACTAAGTAACCTCTCCGGACAATCCAATAAGGGTTATAGGGCATGCAGCCATTGTTTAGAAGAAACTGACAGCACGTACCTCAAGCATTGTAGGAAGATCGTGTATATGGGTCATCGTCGATTTCTTCCGATCAAGCACCCATTAAGGAGGAGGCATGCTCACTACGATGGAAAGGCAGATCATCGTACCAAGCCTAGGCACCGTTGTGGGAAAATGGTGCTTGAAATGGTCAAAGATATAAAAGTAGTATTTGGAAAAGGACCCGGCAGCAGATCAGTGCAGAGTGATGACGGACGTGCACCTATGTGGAAGAAGAAGAGTATTTTTTGGGAGTTACCTTATTGGGAAGTCTTAGACGTCCGCCACGCAATTGATGTGATGCACCTAACAAAAAATCTTTGTGTAAACCTTCTAGGCTTCCTTGGTGTCTATGGTAAGCCAAAGGATACATTGGAAGCGCGGCAAGATCTTCAACGTATGAAACAACGGGCCGTCCTACATCCAGAAAAAAGGGATAAAGGACGTCATTATCTAGGTCCTGTGTGCTACACTCTTAGTAAGGAAGAGAAGCAAAGTATGTTCGATTGTTTGAACAGTATCAAGGTCCCATCAGGCTACTCTTCGAATATAAAGAGGCTACTGAACTTGAAAGAGAAGAAATTCGCACACGTAAAGTCCCATGACTGTCACGTGTTGATGACGCAATTGATTCTAGTTGCACTTAGAGGTATTCTACCTACCAGCTAATGTTCGAGCAACAATTATAAAGCTATGCGCCTTTCTCAACATAATTTCTCAGAAGGCAATCGATCCATCGAGTTTAAGCAGTCTACAAGAGGATGTTGTCCAAAGTTTAGTCAGTCTTGAAATGATATTTCCTCCATCACTCTTCAATATTATGACGCATCTTCTAGTTCACCTGGTCAAAGAGATTGGTATTCTCGGTCCTATTTTCCTTCATAATATGTTACCTTTTGAACGATACTTTGCAGTCCTAAAGTAATACGTTCGTAATCGGGCTCGTCCAGAAGGAAGCATTGCGAAGGGTTACGTCACAGAGGAGGTCATTGAGTTTTGTGTTGACTATGTGGAAGAACTTTGCTCAATTGGGATTCCAGTATCACGTCATGAGGGGCGGCTGATTGGAAAGGGCACACTTGGAAGAAAATCAGTAAATGCCACAGATCATGCCACGTTGAGCAAAGCACATCTCACAGTTCTGCAACAATCAGCCTTGGTGGCTCCATACATGGAGGAGCACATGCAAATTGTGTGAAGCATATACCCTTTGAAGTCTGAGACATGGATTACAAAACATCATAACGATACATTCGCCACCTGGTTGCAGAAGGAAGTCATGGCCAACGATCAAATTCATGAGCAGCTAGCTTGGCTGGCCAGGGGTCCAGCAAATTCAATCCTGATGTACCAAGGATATGAAATTAATGGTTACACATTTTATACAAGAGCCCAAGATAACAAGAGCACCAATCAAAATAGTGGTGTCCGTATAGATGCCACCGACTCTAGTGGCCAAACGAACTCATATTTTGGTTACATTGAAGAGATCTGGGAACTCGACTATGGGCCGTTGAAGATACCTCTATTTCGTTGTCAATGGGTTAAACTCACAGGAAAATATGTCGATATCGACGAGTACGAAATGACAACGGTAGACCTCAAAGAGCTTGGCTATCGAGACGAACCATTCGTCCTAACTAAAAATGTCACTCAAGTTTTCTATGTGCAGGACATGTCTAGCAAACCGAGAAAGGACAAGTCTAGAAATAAATCAAGTTTTGTAGGTGCCGGAGATGAGCCAAAGTGCCATATTGTTCTGGCAGGAAAATGGAAAATTGTGGGAGTCGACGATGTCACAGATGAAGAAGAATACAATAAGGTTGAATATATGACTCCGTTCGCAGTGGAGGTTGACATAAGTATTCTTTTAGCCGAAGAGGAGGCTCCGTACGCACGTCATGATCATAATGATGGGACGATTGTAAAGCGAACCATCGTTAATATTTCCTTAGTTGAATGATTATGTCTTGTAATATTTTCTGTGAATATTATCAGATTTCTTATGCAATGAATTGATTTATTGGGCAATTAAATGATTTATTATGCAATTATTTGATCTATTATGATTTATTATGCAATTAAAATGATTTGTTATGCACCTAAATGATTTATCATGTAGTAATTAGAATTATTATGCATTTAAATGATTTATTATGCAATTATTTGATTTATTATGCAATTAAAAAATTAGTTATGCACCTAAATGATTTATTATGTAGTAATTAAAATTATTGGCATTTAAATGATTTATTATGCAATTATTTGATTTATTATGCAATCAAAATGATTACATATGCTACTAAATGATTTATCATGTAGTAATTAGAATTATTGTGCATTTAATTGATTTATTATGCAATTATTTGATTTACTATGATTTATTATGCAATTAAAATGATTTATTATGTCTTTAAATGATTTATTAGGCAATTAGTAGAAAAATATATCATTTATGTGGCAATTAAGAGAAAACTCCTTTGGTACCGGTTGGTAGTTTCAACCGGTACCAAAGGCTTTTTTGTCAAAAAAAAAGGTGCTCTGGGCGGGAGTCGAACCTAGGCTCCCGTGCTCAAAACAAGTTGAGTTACCATTGCGCTATTTAGAGATTTCAAACATTACAGGGCCACCAGTCTAGATAAAGCAAAAGAGGCCTTAGTCACCGGTTTGTTTTCCTCACCCGGTGCAAAAGTGTATTTCATTTCCCGCCTGTTGGGATCCTAAGGCACCGGGTGAAACAGAAACCGGTGCCTAAGGCTTCATAAAGGCACCGGGTGATACAGAAACCGGTGCCTAAGGCAGCCATTGGCACCGGGTGATGTTTTCATCCGGTACTAAAGGCCCTGCCTATATAATCCATCCCCTTCTTCTTCCTCAGCTAAGTCCTCCCCGATCTTGTTCGTTGCCACCACCGCCACTGCGTCGACCCCAATCCTCGTGCTGCCGTCGCCGTCCTTCGCCGCGCACCACCGCATCGTCGTGCCGCCGTCTCCGGTGGCCTCCTCCGCACACGCTCCTCCTCCGCCCTCGCCCGCGCCGGTGGCCCGCCCCTCCTCCGCCCTCGCCCGTGCCGACGTCTTCGTCGACGTCGACTCCGGGTGACTCCACGCGCCCGGTCCGGCTGGGAAACGCCCTCGTGCCGCCGTCCTCGACCTCGCCGGTGCTCGCCCCATCCTTGATCGCCCTCCCGGCCCACCTCGACTATGTATATTAGTATTTAGATAGAATAATGCTTTTAACTATTACTATTAGTATTAGATACAATAATGATTTTTAGAATTTTATTACTTTATGTATAATTTTATTACACTGCATAATGTAATGACGACGACGAGTAATGACAACGACAATGAGTAATGACGACGACGAGTAATGACGACATTTGTGTACTTGTATTCAAAGAATTCAATTTACCAAGTATTGATTATTTTATTTTGTAATTCTTGATTTCATGTATTGCATTTGTAATTTAGATTGATTTAAATTAATTCTCGAGCTCGAACCCGTTCATATTCGCTCTCTAACTCACACACACATTCGCCGTGCCTCGACCCTCGACCCCGTCCCTCGACCCTCGACCTCGACCCTGTTATTCGACCCGGTTTCTCGACCCCGTTCCTTGACCCGGATCCATGACACACACACACACTAACTCTCTCTCACACACACACACTCACTCTCTCTCACACACACCCCCTCACTCTCTCTCTCTCACACACACACACCCTCTCGCTCTCTCAAAGACACACACACTCACACTAACACACACACAGAGAGAGACACACACACACACACTCTAACACACACACAAACACACCCTAACACACTCTAACACATTTATATAAAGTATCGACCCTCGACCCTTGACACACACACTCACTCACACACACTCACACACTAACTCACACACACACTAACTCTCTCTCTCTATTTCTCTATCCCACTAACACACAAACACACAGACACACACACCCACACACACACTGACTCACACACACTCACTAACTCTCTCTCTCTCTCTTTCTCTGTCCCTCTAGCATACGCACACACTCTCTCTCTCAAACATGCATATTTGTTCAAAGAATTTAATTCTCCTACTTCATTTAAGGATGGACACATACTCTAACACATTTTTACGGTTTCAGTTAAGGATGGACCCCTTCGGTGATGACAAGGTCACCAAGCAATACATGTTGGATGCAATAAACGAAGATACGAGGGCCAACACCACCCAGCCAATCGCTGAAGAAGATGCTCGGATAGCTGATTCGTTACTGAATATGTCTGGAGATGCCGATGAAGAAGATGATGACTTTGCGCCGCCGCCCAATCAACAGCAGCATGTTCCAGTACGAATCTTAAAATTATATGCATGGTGACTTCGGTAGATTAGTTTTACGATTAACATATCTTTTCTGTAATTTAGTCGACCTCCGCATCGACTTCGTTGAGCCAGTCAAAAGGGAGACGCCGGCCAACCAAGAAAATGGAGGGAAGATAGGTCGTCACAGAAGTGGACGTAGAGGGCTGTCCAAGTGCTCCAGAGGCTGCTAGCACAAAATTTGTCAACCAATGTGGGGTTATTGTTCGGGCAAGAATTCCGATCACCACAAGACTATGGAAAACGAGCAAACCCGAAGAACAGCAATATGTCGTGCTTGCACATCAGAAGGAAATGCTATGGGCAGAACTCAAGGATATGTTCACTCTTCCTGAAGGAGTTGACCAAGAACTTGTGAAGAAATGTGCCTTGAAAAAGATGGCCCTTGCCTTTGCAACTTTCAAGAAGAAGTTGTACATCAATTACATCAAGAAGGATAAGGAGCCGAACTGGGACGATCTTCCTCAGGTTAAACCATACTGGGAGGAGTTCAAACAATACAAACTATCAGAGGAAGCCCAAGAAAAATCCAAATAGGCCAAGGTGAATGCAGCAAATAAGAAGTACAGCCACCACCTTGGGGCTGCCGGGTACAAGAAGTCAGCTAAAAAATGGCAGAAGATGGAGCAGGACCTTATGGATAGAGGCATCAGGCCGACGACTTGGGATTGGCCGGATAGATCCAAGTGGTGGTTATTTACTAATGGCATGACATTAAACCAGTTGGATGGAAGTTTGGTCGTGCCCGAACATATGCAAGAAGTGTCCCGCGATCTAGTCGCTGCAATAGATGAGACCCAACAAGGAACATTCCAGACTCAAAGGGAGAATGATGAGCTGACAAGGGCATTAAAGAATCCGGAACACCCTGGACGAGCCCGCGGCATCGGCGTGATCCCATGGAAAGTTGCTTGGGCCGGAGATTCCTCTTACAAGACTCACTGAAAGAGCAAAGCCGAACAGGAAGAGAAATTTCAAGCCATACAAGAAGAGATGAACAGGAGGGTTACGTCCTTGGAATCTCAGATGGACGCCAGGGTCAATGAGGCAGTGCAGCTAGCTCTGAGCCAAAGGGGCACGCTGGGTCGCACCCAGATGTTGTGATAAGCCCGGCCTCTCAGCGACGCAGCAACTGTGCATCCACGGCGGCGCCCGACGTACAAGCGGAACAACAACCCCAAATTGAGCCAACGGCGGTAGATGACCAGAGGTATCTAGTGGATGATGTCACCATGCCGACACCGTGCGAGCTTCATGTGCGAGCAAGAAATATATCCATTCATGTCGCATACGGGTCAGCCCTGCCCGTAAATCCTTCTACTACAATTCATGGAAGGCCGATACCCCCTGGATACACCTCCATCACAGTCGAGCAGATAGTTGGAAACAATGAGGATCTTGAGCTCGACTTTGTTGGAGGGGATGGAGAGAAGACATTGGGAGACGCACTGCACGGGGCCGTTCTATGGTGCAAGGCCGACATCAAACTTACTGCAAGCACAACAGCTCCCGTGCAGACCGATGGCCCGTCTCCGCGTCCTCCCTCACTGCCGTCCCCACAACCACCTCGTTCACCACCGTCTCCGCCGGCGCAAAGGGCCACGAGTACTCCAACTCTTCCTGCACCAGAAAAAGGAAAGAAAAAGACAGCATCCCTCCCAGCGGCTGGACCCTCAAAGAAGAAGCAGAAAACGGTCGAAAGAAAATTAACCTACGAGAAAACCGCTGAGGAGTTGGAAGAGGAGACTGCTCGATATATAAAAGAACAATTGAAGCCTAAAGTCCCCCCGCCGAGGGAAAAGGTACCTCTAGAACTAGGGAAAAACCTTCTCGCAAATCTAGACAACCCACCAAAACAGAAAAGCTTACCCTCATACTATGATCGTACTCTGAACACAAGGTGAGAAATCTGAAGAAAAAATGTGGCAAGACAATTCCTCAGCTTGGCACACAACAAAAAGAACTCGAGCCCCTCCAGGTGGCAGGGTTGCCACTCCTACACCCGACGGACGTACAACTCCAGGCGGACCTACAGGCCGCGATATTTCTTTCTGAAACTGGATTAACGCTAGAGGAGGCAACGGGGCAAGTGGAGGCGGAAATCCCTGTCGCTCCCGTTCTTACTCCATTCCAGCATGGAAAACCTTTTGTCACTGAGGAAGAGGAGAAAAGTCTAGGCACGCAGATGTTCCATTTGCATAGATGGTACCTGCGAATGTCGAATGACGAAGGGAAAATGTTTGGAGTCAAGTATCGTGACCATGATTTCTTCCGCGGGGAGGACGACTTCTGGGTGTACTTCGAAAATTTATATCACATTTACCATCGACAAGCCCTCGACGCCTCTATCATCACCATTTGGGTTTTATAAGTATCACTTACCTCTACATTAATACTTTTTGTTAACAAAAACATAATTATATATGTGCATTATAAAATTTCTATTGTATCATTTAGACAGGAGACCCAAAGAAGCTGAAAACATGGATGGCACCATCAGATCGGCTTCATGTCTCCTTTGCTAGTCAACCAGAAAGTGCTCAACGAAAATTACAAGGAAACGTGCCAAAACATGTATGATTCGTTGACTAGGCAAAATTACAAATCCTATATATTCATACCATACAACTTTGGGTAAGTCTTGGTCGACTCAATCCTATGTTATATTACTAAATAAATACTAAGTCGTCTAATGCATGTATGTATATATCCTATCTATATCTGCAGTTATTATTGGATTTTACTCATACTTTCCGTAGAGACCGGCAATCTTATAGTCTTTGACTCAATGAGAAATCCAAAGTCCGCAATCCAACATATCCTAGACCCCTTGAACAGGTAAGTTCAGTTTGCACAATCAAATCCTTTTTCTGTTAATAACAATTCCTGAATATCAAACTTAACTCTGAGCACAGGGTTTGGAAAAAATTTGTGAAAAATAACAAAGGATGTGGTCAATGGAGACCCGAACTGAACGTTAACATGGATTATCCGGTATGTTGATTCATAAAGATTTGTCTAGTTAAGTATATAATCCCAAATTGTTATAAATTGAGTAATTTATTTGTTTCTCCTTAAGTGTGCGAGACAACAACAAGGAACTGATTGGTGCGGGTACTACGTATGCGACTACTTGCACATCATGACTCCATGCGGGAAGGCTACTGATGAAGACACGAGAGTACATCCAAACCGTTCACTAGTATATTTTCATAATTGTATTAACGCACATGATGTTAATATTTTTTTCCTAAATGATAGATGTCTCAAATGGGGGATGAATGTTACTCTACTGATCGGATCAACGTCGTGTGTGAGCAGCTCGCCGGATTCATTTTGAACGAGATCTTGGATCCTAGAGGTGAGTTCTACCACGACGGTCACATCCATAGAGGACTTCCATCAACCTCATGAGGGGACCAGTAGTTGGACTACAAACATGACTTGTACATTTGTAAATATTTTTAAACATTATGCCTTGATTTTTTATAAATTTGTAAATATATTAGTCCATCTAATTAGCTTAATTATATGCTCGCATTTCACTTTTAGTTAGTTTCAAATATTCTCTAAAAACGAACACGAACGACCAATAAACGTATAGTACTGTAGAGCTTGAGTGCGTTTAGCAATTATAAAAGAATAAATAGTAATAAATATAATAAACAAAACTGGATTTGGGGAAAAAAAGAAAAAGGTCATTGGTACCGGTTGGAAAGACCAATCGGTACCAAAGGGGCTGCCACCTTACGTCAGCGTGGCAGCCTCTTTGGTACCGGTTGGTCTTTCCAACCGGTACCAATGGAAGGCTAAGGCACCGATTGAAAAACCCGGTGTCTAAAGGCGAGGCCATTGGTCTCGGTTTGCGGGAACCGGTTGGAAAACCGGTGCCTAAGGGAGTTTCCAACCGGTTCCCATGGCGTGTTTTCTTGTAGTGTTATAGGCTCTCCTCCAGCATTATTGTATTGTGTACATGATGCATAAGCGTCTTGAGTACTAATTCAAACCAACTAGGAATAGGAAGTATCAGCGAGCTTCCAGCAACATGGAATGTGCCTGTGGCAAAACTACTGACGCTTCAGATGATGTTGACGAATGTCTGACGACAGACTCCACGATAGACGCAACAATGGCTAAAAGGCCACTGCCGACAGCTTTCAAAATGAGCTGTTGAATTGTCAGCATTGAAGTGTCATATTATTAGTTTCCAGCATTGAAGTGTCATATTATTAGTTTCCATTGCTGATTCCAAAAAAAATTAAGTGTCAGATCAGTTGAATGAGGTCGTTAAATGGAGCGGCGGCATTACATGATAATCAAGGGACAAAGCACCTATATCGTGAATGAAATTGGGGAAACTAAGCACCTTGTATCATATATCTTTAAGTATGTGTACTGAATGGGTAAAAGAAGTTACACGGTGTAACCAACAGACAATGAAGATGTGCGCTGAATTGGCCAATATGGCGTTACAGAGGAAAACCATAACAAGTGGTTTCAGTCGCGAAATAGTTCAATTTCTTAGGTCGATAAAAAAGCTGTGCGCAGTAAACATGCTAGCTGCAAGAGCAAGGTCGATCACTTGGCCCCAGCGCAACTCATCTTAATTGAATTGGTCTATTCAACAACCATATGGGCCCATATTCATTGGTGATTGTTGTTTTTCCCTTGATGCCCCTGTAGCAACTAGTTCCACAAGATATCGCCAACAACCGAGCAGTATTCATTTGTACTTGTACTGCTAATGTTATGTCCTCGAGCAACTCATATGAATAGCTCTCTCTCCATATATAAGTTCATCCCGTTTCTAGCTAGCTCGTACCCCAAGCACTGCTTTGCTAGTGGCTATTTTAACTCTATTGTGTTGTGCTACATGCATCAGCTTCTCCGATCCTCTGGCACTTTGTACTAAGCATTGATCATGTCTGCCCATAGCCCCATATACACATCCATAACAAACAACTAGCTAGGAATGCAAGGTATCAGCGAGTTTTCAGCCACCAGATGAAACCAATATAGCAAGTTCAGGTACGGGTGGTGTGCACTTGAAAAATGGTTGCTACTCTCCATGCTCGACGCAACTGCAGGCTGCAGCAGGACTATGTACACGCGCACTGTTGTTGCTTCACAACTGCTCGCGGCACAATTGCTACACCTCCATTATCTCTGGTCACTGCACCAAATTTCTCTCCTGTCATTCCCTACGGGGTGGCACGACTGGAATTTCTGCCGCTGCTGGACGGGCTCTTGCTAGTTGGAGAACTTACACATAGATCTGCGAAGGATGTATTTTGTGTTTTGTATCCTGATGGGAAAATGGGTAGGAAGTGCAAATTAAAATAGGCTTTGTATCGTTAATTTTCCCACCACATATAGATAGAACAAAATGTGGTGTACTGAACAAAAGATTAGAAAATTGCAGGATTACTAGCCAATCCCAACATGTTGTATGTGAGCTGTCACCTTGACCGCATTTCAATTCTGGTGCTGTGCGGGCCTAAAATCTTAGAGACGGTCGGCCTTGGTTGCCTTCATTTCCACCATCTCAAAGGCACAACTCAATTGTTTGGAGGATTGTCTCAACGTCAGAAACAACACTCAACTATGGAGGAGCAATTATTTGATTCAGCATGGCACTGCTGCTGCGAGGGCATTATTTATTTCCACCCTCACCGACTGGCTTATTATATGAGCCCCTTTCAATAATCAGCTGGTAGCTGCTATAAATAGCCCAATCACTGCACTGCTCACCACACTCCAATTGCAATTTATGTACCTTCTCCTCTAGCATCCCACAGAAAATAGGTCCGCCCATACTTAGATACTAGCCACTGATGCCTGCGCTTCGCTGCGGGTGACCAATTGGTATACCACAAAACCCTAAAGGTCATATATATATATATATATATATATATAATCTGAACCTATGTTGGAATGCGGTAGGTTTGGCTAACCCGTATAATACACGAAAGCATCAACTGTCATAACGGTTATCCATTAAGCATGAAGTAGGTGTGAGGCTATTACATTATAGGCAGAAAGATCTTGTTCTACATGGGAGCACATATCCCTTACACGAGGGTTTACACAAAAGTGAAGTAATTTTCACTTCCCTTAGTGTAAAGGAGCTAGCTAAAACTAAATCTAGAATTCTAAATTCGGACAGTAGCTTCATTCCCTTGGATCTTCGAGTGCCTAGCTAGATCATTCATCTAAGGATGAAGGGCCTTCTAATGGGATGAGAGGAAGACCAACTTTGCTCTCTGCCGGTGGCTGATTTTGCTGGAGGACTTCTTCCTTGGTAGGCTCCAGGTCTGAAGCCTCCTCAGTGACCTCTGTAGGCGGAGGTGCTGGCGGGGTCTCACCAAACTTCTTTTTGGCGTTATCCATGGCTACAATTGGGATTCCATCTAGCACATCACACTCTTTGCCACCCAATATGAGAGCCCTTCTTTTCACCCGAGTGACTAAGTAGGCATCTTTTAATTCTTGTGCATGGCGGTCATCGGCTTGCTTTAAGGCTTCAATTGTAGTGATCTCACGACTTTCAGATATGGTCACTTGGGCCTTAGACTCAGCAAGCTGCACACGAAGTTTCCTGATCTGCTTCTCAGCTTCTTCTGCCCTGTGGTTGCACTCCTTGAGCTTGGTTGCTTGTTTATCATATTCCTCATCTAAGGTGAGCAAGTACCTTGCCATGAACACTACAGTTGGGTTATCTTCTCTTAATTCACAACCTTCTAGGGTCTTCATCCGAGTAATCCATATTGGGCGGTTCCTTACCAGAGGCGGAAAATACCGCATTGGCGTACGACAGATTGGCTTCTCATATATCTGGCATAGGTACCTCAGAGCCTTACGGGCAATAGCTTGGTAGGTGTCCTCAAACCGGAACCCTGTGGTGGTAACTGACCATGGCTTTATGTCAGGGAAGTCTTTACTTGCTCCGATATAGATAGTCACTTCACATCGTTCTGTGCCGTACTCCTCGTACTCTCTTCCCATGTATTCCGGGTGGTCCAAAATACCAAGCCTTGCCATGGTGTTGTACAGGAGCTTGGGGAAACCTTCTATGTTCAAGCAATGGCTAGTGACCCATCCTTCTCCTTCCATCTACCACAAAAAGGAGGGGGTAATCATTTCTGGACATGAGAGGAAGGTATGAATTTCTAGGTGGTGCTCACAAGCTACTTACCTTGCTAAGGGTGCTGGCGGAGAGGGAGGCCACCTTTTTCACCAGATCAGAGTTCTCCAAGAAGATTAGATGGATGAAGAAAGTGAAGGGTCATGGATCAATGGGAAGGTAGTGGAGCTATGGGAGCATCAGCGTGGGAAAAAGAGTTCTTTGGTGTCATATTTTATAGGTAAGAGGAGGGAGTAGCCAGCAGCTCCTGGCCCATATTTAATGGCACAACTGTGGGCTCATATGCCAGCTGGTCAAAGGGGCAACAGAGCTAGGGTTGTTGAGGTCACAAGCAGTCTGTGGTGGTCGGATGCAAGTACAACATGCCCCGTGTTTCATGGGCACGCATCTACCTGTGTGCAACATGCACAAGTCGAAATGGAATGAGGCAACAAGAGTGAGGTGGAAATAGAATTGGTGGAGGAAGCCGGGCTACCTTATGCCGACATGCTCTCATGCAGACATCCTCTCATGCGAACTGTCAGTGTGACAGCATGCATAAAGGGGTAGCAGCACGCATAAAAGGGTAGCAGAGATAGGTGCGTCATGTAGTGGTGCAGGACTTTTGAGTCGGCAGGGTGGCGTATGGTGGTCAAATCCAAGCCCGGCATGCCCCGTGTTTCACGGGCACGCCTGTGCCTATGCGCAACATGCATAGAAACGAGGCAAGAAGAGGGAGGTGGAACCAAGACTGGTTGGAGGGAACTGGGCTGGCCTAAGTCGACACTCCCTCATCTTGGATACCATTGCGCCGCATGCTATTAACGGCACAAACTGGTTGCCACTATGGTGCAGACTGCAAAAGACAGTAGGCACGGGTAAAGGAGTAGCATAGTTAGGTGCGTCGTGTAGCGGTGTGCAGGTGTCGAGGTGACAGGGTACCAGTGGTGGTGGGATGCGAGCCTGGCGTGCCCGTGTTTCATGGGCACGCGTGTGTCTGTGTATGTGGTGGAATGGGAAGGAGGCAAGAAAAGGGAGTTGGAACAGAATTGGGCAGAGCAGGTTAGCTGTAGTAAAGAGGCTGGGGCTCAATCAATTTTTCAGAGACCATGCATGCTCTACTGATTTTTGGTGTTTTAGGGTCCAACAAATCTACACAGCTATATCTATGAACTCTATTCTTGACTTCCCTATGTTTCAATCCCCACATCCTACGCAGTAAAAATGTAAAAGACTCCATTTCCTCAATAACTGAACGCCGTTCTAGCAAATCGCTCCATACATCGTTAGTAATTTAAAGTTCAAGGGGTTATTTTGTGGTCCTTTTTTAAAATTTTGTGTAGGCAAAGTGCTATCGGTGTCCATGGTTAACTATGGTTATCTGATTGTTCCATCTCCAAGCTCTCGCGTCACTTGATGCCAACATAATTTTTATTTGGTCCAAAACCTATGTTGAAAAGGTTGGCTATAAACGAAAACTTATCGTATTCATGGGATGAAAGTGCACATAAACTATTTTGAGTTAAACATGAGATAAACAAAACATGCAGTATGTGCCTATATTTATTGTACTTATCTACCTGGTTAGGCAACCGTGTATGAAGTATAAATGCCTACGATGGCATCGCATGCAATAAAATCGGTAGATCTAGTGACCTATTACCGTATACCCGGATTTCTATTATTGCTATTACATCTACCGGTAAACTTAAGGTCCATGGGTCCTAAAACACCTTTCTTTTTCTCATTGCACACACCCTTCACTCTTTGTATAACATGGCCTAGTGAACCCATAGGCACTGTGCTAGAAGCACTTTCTCCTTCCTCTCCCCACTCCATCTCGATATCTGTTTCACCATATATTGTATCTTTGATGTCGATGTTGTCGATTAAGCCAGTGGTGATCATGGGTGCTACTGGTACAGGCAAAACCAAGCTATCAATTGATGTATCCAAGGTGATCAGCGGTGAAGTGGTAAACGCCGACAAGATGCAGATCTATTCTGGCCTTGACATCACCACCAACAAGCTCTGCCTAAATGATCGACATGGTATTCCTCATCACCTCATCGGGGCCATTTCGGAAATTACCGATGATGTTTCTATACCTCTCTTCCGATCTGCTGTGACCAAAATTACTGAGTCTATTGTTAGGCGGGGTCACATACCAGTTCTGGTAGGTGGATCGAACTCACTAATCCATGGATTCCTTGTTGACAAGCTTGATGCCTCCCTCATTGACCCTTTTGCAGTAGAGAGTTACCGACCAACTTTAAGGTTCCAAAGCTGCCTTCTATGGATCCAGTGTGATGAGGTAGTCCTCAAGAAATACCTCAGTCGTCGGGTTGATGATATGGTTGATGCTGGTTTGGTCAAGGAACTGAAAGAATATTTTGATTCTGTATCAATTCATGAGTCTGTTGGTTACAGCGGCCTGGCTAGGACAATCGGTGTGCCCGAACTAAGAGAGTATTTTGCGGGATGCAAGAGCCTCTGTGATTCTATAAAAGAGATGAAATCCAATACATAAGCTCTCGCAGAAGCGCAGATCGCAAAGATTAGACATATTGTGGATATTTGGGGTTGGCCTGTCTATTTCTGCTCAGTTTCCATGGTGGTGAGGGCCTCTAGACTTGGTAATATACACAGGTGAGTTTTACCTATTGTATAAATAGTGGGTGACCCGAATTTTGCCAAATTTTTTATTTGGCTTTGGTAAATCGTGCCAATGCTATCTATGCCAACAAATACAGACAGGGTAAGGCATGGCAGTGCTATGTATGCCATTTCTGAATATATACTTTACTCCCTCCGTCCATGAAAGAAGGCAATTCTAGCATGGTTCACTCAGAACAATACATAGATAAAATGACACATGTGTTCCGAGTATATCCTCTGAAACGATGGCTCGAACACCAAAGCGAATGATTTGAAGTTGTGCACTATAATAAAATACTGCACTAAACAATGACTAAATTAATGCTTCTCCGAAGCATATGTTGCTCTACACAACAATACTTTAAAGAGAAGATAAACTCAAACACCAAATCATCACATCACTATGGGAAGCTACTAAAAATATCCACGAAAAAGAGAACGCAAAATTCAAACTCCCATCAGCTTCCCTTCCTTGTTTGGCCTATAAAAGGGTGCTGGCCATAGTTTGCACGCCAGCCTCTTCTTCCATTTAGCACCCGTGGCTTTAGATCTTAGCCAAGCACCTACGTGATCCATTCATTAGTTGATCCCATGCTACCAAGTCGATATGTATGCTAGAGTTGCATTCTTTTGTGGGCAACTTTCAAATCCTAAAATTGCATTCTTTTGTGGACGAAGGAGTAGGTGCATACAGAAATAAAAGTTCGATTCCATAAACCCTAGGTACCTGGTAGGCATAGGCTGGTCGTCAACACAGCACTAGGAGAATAATATAGTACGTGGGTACATTTGATTCAAAGGCTAACTAATTAACTAAGTCCATATACAGCGGCTGCCTAATGTTTAGCTGGGTATTCAGGCGAGGCAGCGGTAGCTTAAGTTCTTATGTGCACAGATCAGGGATTCGGATTAGAGAGGGAGTGTTTTTTTTCTAGAATGTGCTTGCACTAAATTCCTGAAGCGCCCCGACCCCAAAGATGGAGGCTAAACCATGTATTAATAACCAAAGCAAGTCTCTGGTACAATACATGTTACATCAAGTGGAGTCCAAAGTCATACAGAGCTTTATTCAACCCGTACACGAGGAGTAAAGTGACAACACAAAGTTACTGCAAACAACCACAGGATAACGAGTAGCATAACGACATGCAAGACTAGCTCTTCGTCCATCACGACTCCACTCGATCAGCTTGGGTGCGGACACGATCTACTCGTAATCTTCAGGCACAAAGTCAGGATCCTCTGAAAAAAATAATCAACAAGGGTTGAGTACGAAAGTACTCAGCAAGTCCCACCTCACCCTTACGGGGAGGGAGTTACAGATTAATACGCAAAGGTCCATTAATCAACCAGAATAAATAACAAATGTAGTATTAAAGGTAACCCAAACAGCCATCCATCTCAGGGGCTAGGTGGCTCAACTAGTTGAGATGTCCACACCATAACCTGTCCAAACCGAGGACACGGACCATTCGAATGGATTGTACACTCTGCAGAGGTTGTACGCTTTACCCACACGCACTTCACAGTCCAGAGACGGCTCCGTCATAGCCGACACCCAGCCATGGCTCAACCCCGACTAGTCGCCCACAAACCCCTGGGTCTGGACCAATCCAGGTCTAACCCCAAAACATATCCAGCACGGACGACTACCAGGTTAGCCGGTGGGATTAGACTAAGGTTTGCCCATACAAACTCATGTGGTCGTACTGAAAGTAGGTTAGGTGAGATGGCACCACAACACAAGGTCCTTAAGGTTTATCAGGGCAGTCAACAACCATAACCAACCAAACCCGAGGTGTCACCACGACAACGCTCGGTCGCAAGTCTACCACCACGGTAGCGCATGCTCCAACACATTCCACACTGCCCTAGTCTCATTCCCATTCCAGCTTCATCAATTAACAAGGTATGATAATATGCCAGTCTGACAGTAAATCGTTATGCAACATGGCTTCAATCAATGGTTTCTCTCAATCCCTCAGTGTATCGTCTCATGCAATCCCTAAGTCTAGCAAATTTTATATTTAACCTTACTTGGGATCAATCATAGTCAACGTAAGGGATCGATGAGACTTGCCTTCTCTTTCGTACGCATCAGCGGCGGCGGTTTCCTGATCTCCCGGCTCCTCTGGTTTTTCCTCTGGAATCGGTTCTACTTCGTCATACGCGGCGGAAACAGCACAACCGACAAATAACATAAGCAAGCATAAACATAAAATAAAATGAGCTCAAAAAGATATGAAAATTGGAGGAAAAGATAGTACATGATTTTAGAAGAATTTAGGAAGAAGAATCAAGTCAATCGGAGTTTGGATGGAGAAGTTATTGCAGTTATGGGATTGGGAGCTTTATTAATTCCGAAAAAAAAATACTGATTAAGTGCATGACGTGCTTGTGGCCTATCTTAATGTGTGACCGTGTGGGTAGTGCATCTGGGCCGGTTGGCCCAGCAACGATGTCATTGGTCCATAAAGGACTAAACCCGTTCGTGCTTATAGGAGAACAAACAAGGCAGGCAGAACAGCAGCTCGGGTTCTGCCCCCTGCCGCAATGCCATGGTTGGGCAGCTCGAGCTCGAGCCGGCGGCAGCTCCGGCCACCATTCTCGAATCCGAGATCACGGGGAGAGAGGGGAGGGCGAGGGGGTTCTACTTTGGTGACTCCGGGCATGGGAGACGGGGGTTGGCTACGGCGGCCGCGGCAGCCACGGTTGCGGTGGCCGGGAGCTCGTGGGCAGCTCAGCACAGGCTGCACTAGGGAAAAGCTTGGCTTGAAGTATGTATAGGAGGGTATGGGGGTGCTCAGCGTGTATGGAATTGGACCGAGATGGCCTGAGCGAGGAGATCGACGGGGGTATGCTCTTGGGGAAGAAACAGAGGAACCGACGGAATCGGAGTGAGGAAGACGATGGGTGACGGAGCTGGGCGGCTTGTGGTGGTCGAGGGCGGCGCGCCGGCCTATTTATAGGCGCTGGGAGGTGGTGGAGAGGGCGGGGCAGCGGGGCACGCGGCGGCCGGCGGGGCAAGCTCCGAGGGCGGCGTTAATGGTGTGGGGGCGGGTGCTGCCAGAGCGGTCACGTCGCCGGGGTGGTGCAGCGCTGACGCGGTGAGCATGCCGAGGCGGCCTGGTAGGCAGTGGCGTGGTCGTGCTGCACAGCTCGGCTCTGTGCGAGCTCTATTCGAGCAGTGCGGGCTCGAGCGGCGAGGCGGTGGCGCTATGCTGGTCGACGGGCGGCGCGGCGAGCGCAAGTCGGCGGGACGGGTCAGGCCGCGAGGAGGCGGGGCTGTGCAGAGGCGAGCGGCGCGGCGAGCTTTCCGGGCACGTGGAGCGCGTGGGGGCGGGGCGCGCGCGGCGCGTGCGTCGCGTGGACGCAGGGAAGAAGCACGTTAAGGAGGCCCTGGCTTGGTGAGCTGCCACGGAGTTGTTCAAGAAGAGCGGCAAGGACAATGGTTGTGTGTTGCGGCAGCTCGGCGTCAACATGCACAGTGGTGGGCTTGTAGCTGAGACGACGGCGGTATTGACGGTGTGTGCGACGAGGCGGCAAGGCTGAAGTGGCGTGGGTCCGTGGCGAGGCATGGCGTGCGAGTTTCAGGGGGGGTGGGCGCAGCAGTGAGCTGCTCGAGCACGGGTGCGTGCTGTTGCCATGGCTTGCTTGTGTAGTTGTGTTCGTGTGGTGTAGCAAGTTAGAAAGCTAGCAACATGCATGCTTGCTGCTGCTTGCGTGCATGGGCGCATTGATGGGTTTGCTGTTTCTAGTGCTTAGCTTGCCTCTGCACTGTGTGCGCAAAGGTTAGAGGGAGCGAGCAAGAGATTAGAGAAGCAAGGATGATTAGCTTCAACGATGGGTTTGAACGGCAAAAATAATTGGATGGACATATTAGGTATAAGATAAAGATTAGATAATCAAGGAGTTGAGCTCAAAAGATATATTTTACAATAGGTTTTGAAAATGATTTTAAGCGAGTGAATTTGGTTAGTGAATTTTAGGGATGTTACAATTCCTTACCTAGAGGAACTTTCTTGGTAAAATAACACAAGATAGAGTTGCAATAGGTACTCAGGGAACAACGGATTATCTAGTCAGATTTTATAAGTATACAAAAAAACAAATGCTATGAGTTTTGTAGGAACTATGTATAGAGAGATCCGATGAATGATAACCAAAATATAATGGTGGACACTTACAACGAAAAATAGTGTTATCAGTATTCCATCACATGGAACCACGCAATCCACTAATATCAGCCATTCTGCTATTAAATGTACTAGGACCAGCTGTAATAGTGCTTTAAGTATTACCAATAATAATAATAATAATAATAGTAATATTAGTAATAATAATATCAGCGGAGGTAGCAGGAGGAATAATAATTATAGAGCTTGGACGAATAATAGTAGCATAAGCAACAATAACAACACCAATAACAGTACAAGTATTCAGAGGAATACAGTGTTCAACCTTACATGCTCCCAACATAGATAGGGAGCTGATGTTCTACATACTGGTAAGTACCTAGCACATAGGTCATTGTACGGCTATTACAACACCTAAGAAGTGCCTACATTCATCTCTAAGCATTTAAAGCTTTCCCGTAGGGACATTAGCACGCAGGCGAGAATTTGGTGCATGTCATGAGATAGATGGGAGCAGCATAATCAAAGGATATTATTATGATAGTACTTGGCTTCAAAGGCGCCTCCATTGTTATCCTTGGGTGATTAATAAACCCCTGCAAGATATGTTGCACATAAAAATATTTAGTTATTGCACCATTGCGAGGACAAAGCAAGTAACCAAACGCGGCATACCAAACATGCCTACCATTTAGTCAGTAATTGGACATCCATTGGGGGTGTTTTCCTGCACAATATTGAATAATTCGCAGGCAAGCAGCTCGTGACCCGTCTTTGGTGGCTTCGATCCTGTGTATATGACGGGCTCCATAGATATGCTTGCAGGTTGTGGTGGCGAAGCACAAGACACTAAGGGAAGGATATCACCGTATCTAATACAAATAGAGCTCAAACGCTTCAAAAGTTCCATGTGGGCACTGAATAGTCTGTTTTTCTCTATACGCAAAGTTTCATGTTTCATCTGAAGAATCATGGACCAGCTCTTATAGTGGTACAACTGCCTATATGTTTCCAGGAATGGAGCATGATTCACATCATTAATGGTAACATTCATCTTTGATACGAAATGAGAAATTGCCATTTCAGAAACATTTTCTTGAGCTTCATACTCCATAATGCAAGGGATTCCTTGGAAACCTTCAACCTCTACCACGCCTTCGCCGCCTCTGGGGGGGATCCCAACCGTGAGCCAGGCTACCTTTTTATCACTCTTATCTAACTTATACACCCCTTCAGTACGAATGGTCGCCCCCATCTGACTAGTGATCTGTCTGAGGATGCCTTTGCATGAGATGTTAACTACAACCTGACCCTACACGCACAAAAAAAAGTAAATACAGTTTAAGTATGCATGTGTAGGTAGGTAGACTATATATCGGATTAATTCCCGTTCAGGCACATATTCATATATAGGCTAACTAACCAGCAACATGCGCACCATGGCATATATATATAGAACATATGCTGCTGTTGTTGGCTAAAAGAAATACTTGCGCCACAGAGCCATCATCGTGCGAACTCTTGAACGCTGGTTCCTCCATGATGCCCTTTCCCTTGTCCATATTACTTCTACGACAAGTTGGCATATAACGTAAATCAGTGGAAGCATTTTTTTTTTTGCAAATAGAACGTACAGGGAACGTTCCCTCAGATTTGGGCTGTTACTACCATTTAGTCGCAGGAAAAAACTTGATAATTTTCATCCCTAATTTGCTGCAGTACTTCTGACATGGGCATTCAGAGCTTTTAGTGGGAAGAAAGTGTAGCAAAGCAAGAAAGCTAAGGGACGAGTGCTAAAAAGTGCATAGAATATTTGAGTGGGGGATGCAGCAGCACCTATGCTGGGCTACAACACAGTGGCTATGTGAGCATGTGCACCAATAACAATTTAATGACGAGTTCTTTGGCTATGCGAGCACGCGGAACAATAATAATTAATGACAAGATCCTTGAGAACTCGAATTACCTTGCGCTGCTCTATGCCCGACTTGGAAGGAGACCATGCTGGAGGTGCATGTCCAGAACTTTGTTCCATAAATAGGCAGGCACACGCTTGGATACAGCTATAAGGCATTCCCTTCATCCCAAAATAAGTGTAATTTTATGATTCAAAATTTGTCCCAAAATAGTTCTCGCACACTCTACCTTTTTACCTCCCCTCCTCTACCTCTTCTTGTTTCATGTGCACCCTCTACTTTTTTACCTCTCCTCCTCTACCTCCGCTTGTTTCATGTGCACTCTCTACTTTTTTACCTCTCCTTAGGCCAGTCTCAATGGAGTTTCATGGAGAGTTTTATGATATTAAATATCATCAATTTTGCTGGCATGGCAAGTAGAGAGGAGGCTGGAGTTTTATGGCATGCGAAAACAAATTCATCACCATGAAATCCAACTAACACAGTTAGCTAACTTTCAGTCCATCTAACTGTGTCTACAAAACTCCCACTGAGACTGGTTTTCTCATGCCCAACTCCCAAAACTACACTTGTTTTTGGGACAGAGGAGCAGACAGCAAGGATAGAAATCCTAAAAAAATATTGGTGGGGAGAACTGCAAGTTGTGATACGGTGGGGTAGTCCAAATTAAATATTGATGGTGCCAATTGCAAACTGTTATGTCACTTCGCACCGGCACACAACAAGGACAAATGGTAGGTGTTGACGCCAATCTCAATGGAACCATTTATGCTAGAAAATAAGGGCCACTAGATTAATCATGTCACATATTTTGTATTAAATTTATTTGGAGATTTAAATGTTAGTAGTTCTGTAAAAACTTAGTGAAACCTAGAATTGTTTGAGCTCTCAAGAAGCTAGGGCTGGATTGTTTTTCAGGACGGACAAAGCACATACTCCGCCGGGTATCCATATCTACCGCAAAACAGTGGAAAACTGCATAGCAAGTAATAATTAATGTGAGACGATGGAGCAGCTCACCAATATCGGATGGAACAAGTGAAAATGACATAAGGAATGTACACTGTCTGCAACAGCTTGTGGCCGGTGGCCCTACCTTCATCAATGCCCACTACCGATTAGGTCAATTAATGCGATTGGCACGACAAAACTAATTAGGTGCCACCCTCGACATCCGTGCTGCTGTGTCTGCGACAAACATATCATAGGAACCTCCTTAAAATGAAAGATAAAGTTCATGTGGAGCTAGCAAGAGAGATCAGCGCCAGCCTATACCAGTATACCAATAAGGGAGCACATAGGACAAGGTACGTGTAGCCATAACAAGTGTATTTCTGTGCCTATTTTCATAAATTCCTAGTGTTCATACAAAGTTTAGTTTTAATTCCACACTTTCTACTATTGGGTTGCTCGCCGCTGGAATTTTCGTTAGGCACCTATGAAAACACATCATGGAAAGTTTCGGAGAGCTCTCATACCTGCACCTTAGAGATAGATGGATGATAAGGCAACTCCCTGCTAGACATGGGTAACCGAGCTCCGCCGGTCGATAGCGATGGTGGTAGAAGCGTAAAAAAGGAGCACCAGGATGAGTAGATATCCTTATTACACATTTTCAAAGCATAATTAACTTTCTGATTCAGTTAGCCTTTAATTGTTAAGAAATAATGTAGCCTCACGCATCCTAGATTCAAGATTTTCTGTACTCTAAGTCATATGTCTCATATAATGGCATGCAGGCCCTAATTGTTCTTAAATACCATTCCAGGGAGGCCAGATGGCAAAATTGACCATAAGTTATGTGAAGACTCTAGCACAAATCATAGATCATCTTGGATTGGAGGAACCAAAAATAGCGTATGAGAAGGGAGAGAGCGGAACGTTCCATGCTACCATAGAAGTGGACCATGTGAACTGGGTATCCATGGGATACAGAGGCCAACAAGAATTCACAGGCAAGTCATCAGTTTCCGCAAGAAGAGCTGTTGGGAAGGCCGCTCATAAAGTTGTCAATACTCTGGAGAAATATGGTCTCGTCAAGATCAATGATTTCAGCAGGAAACAACTGAAGCTGTGGAAGAAAAGAGTCATGAATATTGCTAAGGTATGCAAGGAACTCATCGACGAAAGAGATGTACTTGAGAGGAACAACGCGTACCTACAAAACAAGCACAATAAATTACTTGCAGAGAATGCTAGGATGGAAGAAGAAATATCGAGGCTGGAGGAAAAGATAGTTGGGCGCACAGAAGGTGAAAAGGAAGATAAGGAGCCCACTAGCAAGAACGACCACTTGGATGGAGATAACACTACAATGGAGGAATTCATGGAAGTTAAGTAGGAAGGCACATAATATAAATTGCTGCGGTACTAGGTTTCCATCTGTGCAAGTACTGGTCAATGTGTTATATATAGTAATTCTGTGTCCTAGGAAGGTACCTGCAGCTCAACTAATGGTGCTGATAGTAGTAATGGTTTCAAGTACCTATTATATATTAGTGTCGCATCTTAAAAAAGAGGACTGGTTGTACGTCTTGATGTTGTCTTTTCGCTATTGAATGCATGGTACTTGGAGGCATGAGCTATTTCCAGAGTTTTGATGTTGTTTTTTGCTATTGAATGCATGGTACTTGGAGGCATAAGCAATTTCTAGAGGCGGTGTAGGTGATAGTGTTAGGTGGCCATTTAAAGAATATGGGCACGGTGGTTGTACTCCCTGTATACCAAAAATAACAAGTAATCATAGTAATTGTTGGGAAAATTAATAATACGGTAAAATAAACATGTTTACTCTATTTTTTACTCATTTTTTGCACTAATTGGTTTTTATGGGAAGATACATTTTGTAAATAGAGTAAAATGAGTCCTTTTTAGGGACAAACTCTAAATTCTAGAATAACTTGTTCTTTGGAACGGAGGGAGCAAATATCAAAAGCATATCTAATTGGTGTTGGTTGTACTCCATCCGCCCACAAAAAAATACAAATCCCGCTAATCGGTGAACCAAACAGTTCATGTTTCGATTGATTTGTACAAGATAATGCTAATGCTTATTGTATAAAATAGGCAACACTTAATTAGTTATTAAATATAATTGTCGTGCCACATCCATTCAAAGGCATACATGAATGTAATTTACTGCACAAGTTTGGTAAAATTTGAACTTGTTGACTGCTCGAAAAGAGAGTTGCATTGTTCTATGGATGGAGTGAGTACATATATAAAAAGCGTGTTGAGCCGATGTTTCTTGTATCCCCTCTTGCGAGCAATCGGTTTAAATCAACTATGGCCATGTTTATTTTTGGAAAAAAAAATTCTGCAGGACGTGCCGCATCGAATCTTGGGACACATGTATAGAATATTAAATGGAGCTGCCAAATAAACTAATTGCACAATATAACTGTTTCATATGAGATTAATCTTTTAAGTCTAGTTAGTCCACGATGGGACATTAGTTGTCAAATAACATCGAGACAGACTACATTATGAAAACCCAACTTTTTCGCGACCTAAACACAGTCTATGCATATGGACTGTATTGATGTGATGCAATGTGACAGAAACAAAACAAGTGAGCAGATTTGACGTGCACAATGTAGACCAACATGAAGTACAGGTCTGGCAAATGAAAGTAAATGCCACTTTTCAGTCTATGGTCTGCCTTGTCTATGTTCCATCAATTGCGTGCACCAAGGAAACACGGAACACTTTTTTTTCTATAAGGGGTTTTCCCATCTAAAAACAGTGCATCCCTTTAAATAGACCATATATATGCTCCTTCGAGGGCATTACCTCCATGCTCTCCACCCCCTCCCCTTCCCACACACCCCGCGCCTATCACCATAAAACCAAGAACCTAGTACAATATTTCTAATATAACCATATACTAGGACCGGTACTTGTACAGAGGATGTTCGGCGAATAGGTGGAAGTACCTAACACCACCCATGAGCAAGCTTTATGCTTCATTCATTTTGTTATACCCCTTTTTAGATCGGGTGGGCTTTTCATTGATTATTGGTGAAGATCAGCAATCGTCTATGAATTTTCAATACAAGTATTACAACTATAGACCACCTGTGCTCGCGAAGCCTAATGTAATTGATTTTTGTTGAAAATTTTATCCACGTGCATCTTTGACTCCAAAGCTCCTCCCTTTTTGGTGTTTGCCTGTTTCTGTATCCAAAAGTTCCCAAAGTTTGTCCCATCACATTTGCCAATTTGCTTGCCAAAGTGGTTATCTGCCTCGTCATACATTTTGACCATCATTTCGATCTACCTTTGTTAGATATTTGGATGGAGGCTGCCGACTGTAATACTGTTGGGCACATTGTTTAGTAGATGTAAGAGGTCCTCCTCCGGCAGATGAAATCTATAAATGTATGCCACCTTTTGCAGTGGGAGCGATGGCTGCTGTAGGCATAGGGGCTGACCGGATGGCCACACTGCTCTGCAGCGAATTTGGCCACCCATGTGCAGTGCACTACGACCTTAGAAAAAACATGTGCGTCTACTTTTGTCTGGACTGCCAAGGGCTGAATGAAGAGGCTATATGTTTTCATTGTCATGTAGACAACACATCTCATCGCATACTCCAGGTTCTTTTATTTGCCACTTTTGTAAAAAAAAATACACTATTCTGTTGTTGTTTGTACCCATTCACACAGGAGGAGCCTAAATAAGCAATCATCGAGCAGGTGCGGAAGGCATCATTAAGTGAAGTGTTGCGAGTAGTAGATCTACCAGGTGTGATAGATATAACAGGAATACAAATATATAGCATCAACGGTATCAGGGTAATCCATCTCATAAAAAGATCATGTGTTGCTTATTCTCCACTGGGTCTCAAGCGTCGCCCCCAAAGGTTCGCATGCGTGGTATGCAACAGGGGCCTAAAGGATGCTGTCAGGTTTTGCTCGGTGCAATGCAAGGTATAAAGACCTGTCTAATTTATCCTCTACAAATAATAAAGTTGCCAAAAAAACTGGCACACCCTATGACTGCTCCTTTCTCTTTTGCATTCAGTTAGAAGGTGAGGCGCACACCAGCACAGGAAATTCTGCAGTGAGCCTCCGATGTCGTCCCTTGCATGATGTGATCCGTGACACTTGTAAAACAAGGAAGAAGGAGGTCACACCATCCAGAGGTTTACTCAAGATGCAAGAAACAGGACCACATAGCCGCTCACTCAAAGAGCAGGAGGTTATGCCACCTCGAAGCCGTAGACGACGCAAGGCCCGACCATCACGTGCACCGTTCCACTGACCTATGCCAATGACACCACTCTTGGTGTGAGAAGTGGTGAGCAGGGCGTTCCATCTAAAACTTGGCAGAGTAAATGACGCGGGTGCCTGTATTGACCATATGCACCAGGGTAGTTGTGGCACTAGGTAAAAATTAGCGGCAACAATGTGTATATATGGCGGTTGGTACTTGCCTAAATCTAAGCAATGTGACGTGCCAGTTGTTTGGATAAACAAGGTTATGGTTGTATCTACGCAAATGATTAGACGGCGAGGACTCTCTTCAAGTATGTCGGTAGAGGGTTCCCATCAATGAGCACTGGCAAGCGTCTGGAAGAGTTCCCATCAAAATACGAGGACCTTGGAAACAATACAAGTTCTAAACTACAAAGGGACTTTTTTTTGTAAGGGCTAGGAAACTAGACTTTTATGTAGAAACATAGTAGTGCACATAGCATTCAATGGAAATGCACATAGTAGCGGTGCATATATATATATATATATATATATATATATATATATATATATATATATATATAGACGTATCATTATGTAAAAAGGTAGGGCCGACCAAGGGAGCCGAGCTCACCTGCTCATTTGCGTAATCCCACGCTCTCGTTATTAGACTCTTCAAAGCCGGCGCCATCGATGGAGGTCAGAGCGGGCAAGCGCCGGGTGGTGCCGGCCACAGGCTCATGCAGCAGAGGCGACCGTCGAGGGCCCAAGGAAAAAGGGGGCCCAACAGTCCATATACGAAGCCTCAGAACACCAAGTGTTGCACCTTTTTGCTTTTAGAGCCGGCCGCAGCATCGGGATTCGGGAAAATGAAGGCACGTAGCGCATCTTTTTGCATCCGGAGGCAGCTGCGTCGCAAACCTGATCGAACCTAAATAGGCGAAACCAAATTGTCAGATCAGAGAACAGGTCGACCAGCTGCCAGTGCCTGGTCATTGCAGCGTCTTGTGTATAGCATGCGTGCAGGTACCCACTACCGTAGTGCTCTAACCTGCCCACCGCATCCAGCACACTTTCATCATCAATTTAGTTAGTTATTTTATTCTATCGACCATGCTAGATCTTCCATTTAAGGTCTAAACTACTTTTATTTTAGGGCCCACACTTTCATCCTCGGCTTAGCAAGCTATTTCACTTTTATTTAGAGTGGGGATCTCCAATTTAAACTGTAACCTAATTTTATTTTTACGGCTCTGTTAGTTTGTACAACCATTATTTTTAAACTAATTATATATATATACAATATACATTACACTTATTATCTCTTTTGCCATTCTATAAATAAAAAAATATTTAGTCCAAAATTCTATAATGGCAAGAATATTTTAGCATTTTTCTTTATTATCCTTTCAACTAAACGTGGATGGCTGGTCGAAGGAGGGCCATACGCAGGCTGCCGCAGGCGGGGAAGAGCTGCATGCGGGCATGGTGGCCAGTCAAAGGAGAGGCACGCGCTGCTTGCCACCGCTGCAGGGAAAGTTCATTCTCAAGTCGCCGCCGCACAGGTGGTGTGCTAGCCGACGTCTAGGCCTCGAGGGAGGGCCGTGCGCCGGCCGTGAAGGAAGGCAGGCTACCGCCGGCGGGCCAGAGGTGGATGCTGACCGCTGATTGAGGTCAAAATTGAAGCAGCCAAGGATGGCCTTCCAGAACAAGGAACAGCGAGATGTACCTGTGTTGGATAAAATGACTGAACAACCCTCGATTAAAATAAAACACTCCTACATACATTAACGCTCCAGATAATTTGGGGAGGGAAGGAACGGTGGTTCCTCTCAAGCACCGCAAGTCTTGTTTTATACGTGGCTGCAAGGACATGTTAATTGCAACTGCCCATTAATTATTGGTTGACCGAACGTCGAAGGACAGCAGATACTGGGCTTCCAGGGTTGTCCACATGATAATATCCGTAATATTTTTGTGGTTCCACCTCATACCACTGTATCAAGTGCATGCGTCGACAAGAAATTATCCGGTGAATTTGATATTGATGCTATTATCACCAACTTCACTCCTAGAAATGTTACGGAAAACCACTCTAGTCAATACATATAATTTTGCACATGAATGTTTTCTGCATGCACAGGTTGTGTCTACGGCAATAACATTCCTAGTCTGATTATTACTACTGAGAAGGCGCTTGACTTTGTCTTGTCCTAGTCCCTAAAATCTTACAGTTGTCCCTGCAATAATGAGACCACGCAGAGTTAGCTTCCATGGAGGCAGGGACGGCAGTGGCCCAAACAGGCATGTGGAAACCGTCGTAGAGTTACGGGGGGCAATCAAGCCGGTCATCCCGACAAACAGTACATACCCGGACCACCTGCAGGTACGCATGGGAGGGGGCCATTGCGCCTTATCGTGGAAAGCTGATCTATGGCACACCGATCGGCGACAGGCCACATAGAAATGAGGTGACAAGGGGAGTGGATCAAGAATGGATTCACGCGGTCTACTTTGGGCTGATGGAAGTGGTAAAATTCTTTACCCAAAAGGGCATGAGTTCCACCTAAAAGCAGTTTTAAGGGAGCATTCCCTGACTAAATATTATTTAGTCGGCAAAATGCGCTCGTGAGAAAATTAGAAATATTATCTCTCCTAGCAAACGATTCGTGTTGGCCTCTGCATAGTGCTAAATTAATATGGATAGAAAAAACAGCATAATGAAAACAATGCTGACATTGTAACATACATTACACATAGCTTGGCATAAGATTATTCAATATACACCTGATGATAACCCAATATCAAATAAGCATCCAAACATCTGTCGCAAAAAAAAAGCATCCAAACAAACGACCAGGAGGCCCTACAAATTATTGATCGATACCTCAATACTTTCCATGGCTACCACCAAGGTGGCACGGAGTCATCAACCCAAAGGGAAAGGGCCCTAATACAAATATTATACTAAAATACTCCTAAACATAAATATTCTTCTACACTAAAATAACAAAGTGGCCTTCGGAATACAGGTAGCACCAAGCCGGAGGCCGACACAACTGCAATACATAGACGAAGCATGCAGGCGAAGCAGCCAACCCTTTATTCCTCGACAAGCTTATAAGGACAGAGTGGTGAACTGGCGATCAGGGCACAGGGCACCAGAACAAGGCATACGCAGCAAGCACTGTTTGGTGGAACCAGAGGAGCAGGAGTCGATAGGTGACGTTGTGGAGCCACAGGCCTAATCGGCACTGTAAAGTTAAAGTATTCAAAGTCAAATTAGATGTACAATGTTAACCAACAGTGCGGCAGGCCAAAACATAAGTTACCTAGCCTTCTCCTTCTTCGAGGTGAATAATTCCTTCCGAGCAGACCGCGAACGTTTACCTAGAGCACTTCTGCACCATAAAAACTACTATTAGGCTGCCGGCACAAGTGCTCCCTGCTTTATTATTTGGTGTTGCCTCTGCACCCCTCAAGGACGTAGGAACTGTGCTATAATAATATATTCTAATAGTGCCACAGCAAACTATCACATAGAGGACAAAGGTACATACCCAGACTCTTCATTAGCTCCAGGGGGACCTCCTTTCCCTTAGTCGATGAGTTCTTGCCATCAGGAGGCGTTGTGGGTCCACCTTCTGGATCTAAGACCACTTCAGTTATGGTAGGACCATCTTCGGTTTTCTTTCCAGAGCTCCCAGCTGCGGACGAACCACCAGGAGGACCACGCACATCGCCACTAGCACATCTAGATTGCTCCCCAGCAACAGTTGGAGCCACGAACACCCTCCTAGCTTGGAAACAGAGCTGCCCAGTTCTAAAGGTTTGCTCACTGATAACCACCTGAAACACATACCTCCGCCCAACAAGGCTGCGGAGGGATGCTGGCAACAAAATTTGGTTGGATGAACTTTCTTCCACGAGGCCAGCGGCAGTCCGCCGCACAACCTGCTCAGCCACACCTCCAAACAGAAATATTTTTGCACGGCCAGTGTTGTCCTCGATAACCACATTTAGATTGTAACTAAGATACCAATATAAGGCACGTCAAAAATAAATTACAAGACGGGGATTTGGAAGGGAATGCAGTATCAAATTATAAGGGCTACCTGGGAATGACTACTGGCTTCATTTCATCACAGTTAGTACATTCAAATCCTTCAAAAGTTGGCTTTAGCCCTCCCTTGCACTTACTGCACCCTTTGTACCACCAACCATTTGTAACATCAATTTCTTTAATCTTTGCATCGCAAGTAAAACGGACATCCTGGTACACAAAACAAGGTAGAATTTGTTACTTTCACATAAAAACTTTACATGGACCTACCCTTAGAAACAGGCTTACATTGTTGTCGTGAGGATCCAAGGAGAGGAGCTCCGATATGCTTTTCCTATTAGATGTTGCATCGTCAATAGCGCCTGCAGCCGCACCACCATCCCCCGGTAGGAGCACGACCTCGGAACCTCTTCCCTCTAAGCTGCAAGCAGAATAAAGTGCACCTTAGAACACATATGCATGCAATACGTGGCAAAGGTAAATAACTGGGTGCACAGTAGGCAACCTAGCACGGAAAGCATTAACTTCAGGGGTATCAATGTTGATATACCACTTCGTTGCAGAACCGCTTGCACAAGTTGTAGCACCTATTTTTGCATTCAGTTTGGTGGGTTAGAACACAGCAAGGTGGGCCTGACACCCATAGTACATAACTGATGATTAGCAAGGGAAGTACTAATACCCACCAAAGAACGTCTTCACCTGCATCCCAGCAAAAATGATAACAACCGGCTCATCATTCCCAATGGTCTCAATAAGGAACTCATCCTCAAAAGATGTTGCGTGTTCCCCCCATAATGTTACGGGCAAAACCCGATCACTGCAACATTATGCTCATTAGAAACACAGGAACCCTAGAAACGTTGTAAATCAGCTTGGAGCAAACCTTAGATCACGTATCTCCACTGATCTCCTAACAGAAGAGCCATTCAAACCACTACTCTACACCACTAGATGGATGGTTGTAAGTTGACCAATAACATCTGTTGCCCAATCATTCAGGGTATCATCATACAATGGAAAATGCCCTGCCTAATGTAGAACCAAAGGCTGGAACATAAATAATTATTGAGGGTGCGTACCTACTAAACCATCTCCTTTCCTTCCCTTGTGATCTAAATCCTCAAAGTCAACGAAGTTAAAAAAGTAATGCGGCATATCTGTGGCCAAGTCAGCAGATAATTCCTCAACAGCCGATGTCAAGAAGATTGATTGTTTGTTGGGAACAGCGTTGAACTTCCTTACTTGCCAACTAACTTGAAAATTTTTTATCATATAAGAGCGACCTTCCACTAGAAGTTTGGCAAATTTGTTCATGTCTTTTTGCCCAATGGAAGCTGTAATGCCTATGCCCTGATGCACCAAAAATTGAAAATCACATAGCAACTACTAAGGAAAATATGTCAGATGCATATGTAAAGTGTCGTACCTCTTCATCAACTAGAACAAGTTCCATACCACTAAAAGACCTCCCCTTAGAGGTCCCAGATACCATCCACATCCTAGCAACTCTAACCCTAATGCACCAATTGTGTCTCGATGGATTTATTTGTGACAATAAGTTGTACTCCATCTGTTACCAGATCAATCAGCAAGGAAACAAATGAAACTGTTGTCAAATGGAGGATTGTGGTATGTGATATTTAAAAAAATATAAGATGCGGATGCACGCTAAGGGCGCTAGACATAAAGATATAGCCTAGATGGCATGGGGTGTGTGGAGATGAGAATGCATAGGAAAATTACCAAAGGGATCGGAGGATTTCTTTGTAGACAATATTTTGGGTAGCATTGGTATTTGGGTCTGTATCATCGTCAATTAGGATCCTAAGGCCCTTCCTAGATGTTACACGTGATATAGCAACATAGAGCTGACCATGGGAGAAAACTGGGCGTGGCAAGTATAGGCCAATATTCTGTAAAGTTTGCCCTTGGCTCTTGTTTATGGTCATTGCATAACACAAACAAACTGGAAATTGCCGCCTACTAAGAACAAATGGCCATTTAGCGCTTGATACATGCAAGGCAATCCGAGGAAGAAGTACCTTGTCACCAATGTGTGATCCAGTTATAATTTGAGCCTCCAATACCCGAGCACCTAACTGTGTTATTATAAGACGTGTACCATTGCAAAGGCCAGCGCTCTGATTTAAATTGTGCAGTAGCATGACAGGGGAGCCAACCTTAAGCATAAGCTTGTGATGAGGGATACCTTTAAATTGGAGCGAATTTAAGAACTCAACAGGGTAAAGCAAGTCTAGATTACCATTCTCCTTTGAGGATTCAACCAATGTATCTGAGCTGAGGTATACCTTTTCATTGCCTGGAACTAAAGAAAGAATACGGCTATTAATTTCGTCGATGGTGTCGTTCTTCGGAGCTATAATAGCCCTTTCCCTCAGGTAGGTTGGGTCTGAATATGATGCCCCCAAGTTGGGATAAGTAGAACTTATAATATCATCGATAGCAGAATCTAGTCTTGGGACTAAGATGTCACTTGGTATCTCAATCAGCTCCGAGTCCCCGTCATCAATCTCAGCGGTACCTTTTGTAGTACCATCACCAACACTCAATACCCAGTCACTGAAGTCTTTCACCTCCTTAGCTGCTAAACCACTCCTCCCCATCCCAAGTATGCGCATGTTGGTTGTAAGTTTTAGTATCTTAACATGGTCCCACAAATAAGAGTTGGTGATTGATGCATCAATTGTGTCTAGCCTATTACCACCCTCAACTACGGGCAGCACTTGCCGGAAATCTCCACCAAGTAACATTGTCTTCCCACCAAACATCCGGTCAGAATTTGAGGAGTCCAATTGACCAAGAATGTCACGCATACTACGATCCAACGACTCAAAACAATGGCGGTGAGTCATAGGAGCCTCATCCCATATTACCAGAGAACTCTGCACTATTAAATCAGCAAGGAAAGTACCCCTTTTAATATCACACATCGACGACTCATCAATAACAATGGGAATTTTAAATCGAGAATGCGCAGTACGGCCTCCAAGGAGCAAGAGCGCAGCAACCCCTGATGAAGCTACAGCAAGAACAATGTGTTTCTCCGATCGCAAGCGGGAAATGATTGCATTCCAAAGAAATGTCTTCCCAGTTCCACCATACCCATATACAAAAAAGCACCGACCAGTTTTCCCATAAACTGACTGTATGACAACATCATATATATGCCTCTGTTCATAGTTTAATTGGTTAATGAGAGTTTCATGCACATGCAAGAGCATTTCACTGTCGTAAGCTAATTCCTCAGCCATCAATCTATTTTTCACCTTGCTGCAAAGGGTTGGATCAGGATTTGGTAGGCCATAATCAGTCATTGAGGCACCATTCTTGACAATCTATCGAGTTCAAGTAGGACATGATTTCTCATATGTTCTTCTGGCACTTTATAACGAGGCAGGCCTACCATCTTTCTAATTTTATGGTGTATATCATCAGTGAAGTACGTATAGAACTCAGAAAATAAAGAAGGTGCATCACAAACAGAGCAAAAAAGTATTATAGTAACAAGCAACTGGTGCATTTGAGAAGCTGTACCCCAAACAGATGCTTCCTTGAGACATTCACGCCACTCATTGTCGTCACCAAGAAGTCCAGCAGCTTGACACGCATCCTTAAATGTTGGGTGCAGGACACCACTAACTATACGAAGGTCCTCATACGATGTAGCACCCTTGGCAACATTCAGAAGCATACGAAGGTAGTAGAGCTCACCACAGCTAGGATTGATATATATAGCCCTGCCGATCTTTCTAGATCCCTTACATGAATGCCATGCCTTAGCCTTTCTATTCCAAACCCATTTTGTTGGGAATTCTATGTATGTTAACTCTCGAGCAGCTGGGAAAATCGTATTAGCAGTAAACCACTCTGTTAATGTTGTCTGCATGTAACAAGGGTCATCTACAATATTGGCCAATGGCTGGTCAGCTGGGTACACAATACTATTCATCAAGGGAAGATGCACAGCTAACCTTTCCACTGCTGGCGTCCTAAAGTGGATATCAAATTCGAACATACGCCAGATAGCCTTGTGGGAGGATAAATAGCGACAATCAATGTATTCCCGGACCTCGTCAACATCATCAGGGTGCTTCTGCGCATTTACTGGCTGGTCACCAAGGCTGCTAATGGCTTCACCATGGGAATCACTACAGGGCGCACCAGCTCCAAAGGTCTCGATGACAGCCCTAGCACGGTCTGGACCTTTTGTAATATACTTAAACAGGTATTTGATTAGATGGGTTTTATTGCACCACTCCACATTTATATGGGCCCTAAACCGTTTCAATAATGCCAAATTATAGGGGACAACCCACCCATTATCAAGCCTGATTCCATATCGCTCAACGAAATTTGCAGCCTCAGGCCCGCGCCTGTACTGCACGAAACCATCCTCACCTACTACTGTGCTTGCTTCGTAACCCTTAGGGAAGAATTTTGAGCACCTATTGTTTTTCATGCACGCGCATTTTTTGTTAAGCTCGCCACAAGGGCCATGCACCATAAATTCATCGACAGTACTATAACCCAAAGGATCAACTGATTTATCCGGTATCTCTGCAGATATTATTGAGTCAATAAAAGAGGGGCGAGGGTCCTTTGTATTACCTTCAAGCCAAACCAAAATATGGACGTGAGGCAGGCCGCGCTTCTGAAATTCCACAGTGTAGAGCACTACGACCAAGAAACAATAGTAGCAATAACTCACGGCAGAGCACATCGTTTCAAAAAAAATGCATGTATGCATGCACATATACACCCAAACAATATATTCAGTGCCTTATTTTCAGCGACCACAGCGCAAGGCAGGTGAACAAAAAAGGTAACAAAGCGCGCGATACCAACAGGCCTACTGCCCACTCTCATACATTGGTGCGTCCTAGCATGGATTGGGGCTTTTGTAATATACTCAAAGATAATGGAGTATTTAATTGCAAAGCACAACAAAATATATGTGCCAAAAAACTGATACTCATACCTGCTTGCGCCTTCCCAAAGTAAGTGCCTTTCTTCAACTCAGAAAACAAGCTCGTCGACCTTTAATTTGAAGACTCGGCTAACTATGTCAGGTCTAGCGTCAGGCCTCTGCCCTGGAATAAATGCAAGAGCATCAGCTATTTCCTGCCACTTTGGATTGCAGGTAAAAGTAATAAACAGGTCTGGGGGCCCATAAAATCGACAGATTGCCATTGCATCCTGATAGTTCTGTATCATGTATCTTTTACTCCCAGTGAAGCTAGCAGGCAAAATAACATTTTTCCCAACATTGTTTCCATCCACATCACCCTTAAGCAGAGCATCCTCAATACCCTTGTACACCTCAGACCTTAGATTTTTGTTATTTTTTACAATGTATCTAAGCATGTTCTCCTCTACAGATGCATAAGCATCAACAATGTACTGCTGAAATAGCCGGTCACCGCGTATCAGTGTTGTTGCCTCGCATCTACGTTGCTGTAATCGGAAAGCATAATATTCAAGCATGGTAACCTCACCCCTAACTCCAACACGCAAAGTTCCTGAACGGTTATATTTAATTCCTAACTTGAACCCTTGCTCCCCATAAGGGAACAGGATTGGGTACTGTAAGGCCATATAGTTTGCATGAAGATTGCTGATTCTTCTAAGCCCACCACCTCTATCCTGAATGATTACGTCAGGACTCTTCTTATCTTCGGAGAAATCCCCTACTATTAAACCAGCTATCTCAGATCCTGCTAGTGCACTATACTGAGGTGCTTCTTTTGACCTATCGTGCAGGAGCCTAAGGCGTAAAGGCTGGACTTGGCTTCCTCCCAAAAGGTCCCTAGCTGCCCTAAATGATTTTACCAGCTCATTCGACTCGTCGAACATCCATACCAAGCCTTCAACAATTTTTTTATCAACTCCATCATCTTTATCGCACTCCCTGTCCCTCTCAAAAATTGACATTCGATTCTGAATCTCATTTTCAGTGTCAAAAATATAGAGTTGTGCATACACTGGGGGTTTACCCTCATCCGGTAGCAAAGAACCAATCCGATGATGGACCTGACCATTAATTTTGAACACATATGGCCCAGGTTCCTTATTTATACCAGTATCAATTTTGTCACCAAGTGATGTGAAAGCAAACATTGAATTATATGATCTTATGGACTTAATGAAGTATTTAGACAAAACATCACCGTGTGGATCCAACAACCCAGCCAGGAACTGAGGAGGATCCCTTTGAAACGGCAAGACAACTTTACCTCCACGACAACAAAGATGGAAACGAATACAGCCTCCTTCACCTGAGTAGGACCTTTTCACGCACTCCTGGTGCCAGAACTGCGCGCCGCAGTACTGGTACGCGTGCGCAGGAGGGCCGTAGTATGAAATCCCAGGTGTAAGGTAAACTGTACAGACATCAGGAGAATAGGTAAGCCACACAAACGATCACTCAAATGGTTCTTTTATGAGTGCCTCTAATAAAATAATCTAGGCTAAATATTCGCACCTTGATTTTCCGCCTGGGCCAGACACTTTCCTGCACCACGAATCAAAACCAGCGTTCACTAATAAATAGGGGAACCTATAAAGTGGACACAAAGAATCATTCAATTCACCTTCTTTCTTTCCCTGTCTTGTGGATCTTCGGCGAGCCTGCCTCCCACGAAATGTACCCTCAGCAGTTGCCACTGATGGAGAAGGGAATAAAAAATCTAGCATAACTATCAGGTCAATAAAATCAAAACTATAATCTTGGGGCATGAGAATGGAAACAGCAAAAGTCCATGGGCAGCTTTTTCGTGTTTCCATAATCACCAAACAAGTGCAGGCAACCTGCATGGATCCCACGCATACTGGTATTTGTGTTTGTAAAATTATTCCTTGCATAATTCGTTCCTTGCAGGGGAAAAAAACTCCTTGCTAGGAGGCCAAACAGGTTCTCTGTGCGGGATCGCTAAGCCCATTTCCATTATCTGGCGGACATCATTATCCCCAATCTTCCCTATTACAGGGCCAGCCTCAGGATTTTGAACATGGTATTCAAATTCTCACAAGGGTAAAAAAAAATTCATGGCTTAAATCCTGGTACCTGGCATCTATAAGTGAGTATAACATCAATTAGTGCAAATGGGCTATATAATATAAGAGGAACAGAATGAGTTATCTAAGTTGGATCAAACGCAACGATCAAACCAAAGTAATTAAAATAGGAGGCTTTGCAATCTCGTCACTAATATTCCAATCGAAGTAGGTAGCTGTATACTTTTAGTACCTATTAGGTACCTCTTATCACTAGTGCTCCATGATACATGACGAACAGGCCACCAGGAGTCAAATCGGAACCAACAAATTAGTACCTCCACCGAGACGCAATTCCTCGCTCGCGGTTCACAGCTTGGCTGCCGCTGGCCACCACGGAGGTGCGGAACCCCTGCGGCGGTGCGGCCTTAGCGGCTAGCGCACGGTGGCCGCTCGCCGCTCGGCTGCCGCCGGCCCTACGAAGACGCAGAGCCCCTGCAGCATGCAGGCCTAGCGCGTATGCGCTGGGACGCTTGAAGCTTGCCGCTCAACTGCCGTCAGCCGCCGCATAGACGGGGCTCCTGTAGGCCCAGCGCTCGCTCGGCCTCCGCCGGACACCCTCGTCGAGCCGAACGGCCGGGCGCTGCCCCCTGTGCAGGCAGCGCTGCTGCGCCAGGGACAAGACGACCGGGCCGGCCGGGCACTAGTTGCGGCAAGGCGGCGCTGGTGGGGATCGGTTGGGCTGGAGGCTGGCCAGGAGCACATTTTTTTGGGCTACTTGAGCCTGTGTGGGCCGGCGGGGGAGGTGGGCTGTTAGATTTTTTGGGCCAAAGTACAGACTGGAACACCAGAAGCCTGTGTTGTCGTATAATTTTCGTTTTCTCCAATCAAATACATAGGATATGCTGTATACATAAATTTGTTGGTAAAAAATCATGGCATCCAGTTGAGTACCCTTGTATTTAATGGGGCCCGCCACTGCCCTATCACCTTCCAGGAGCACCCGTATACAATTTCAGCTCTGTATCTGCTAAACTTTTTCCCCAAAATTCTACCCTCAAAAAATTCTATTCGAAAAGGTGGTAAACGTTGCTCTTTAATTTATTATTCCTATTTTGGGGTGCCCATTATTAATTTCCTGTGATCTCAACGCATAATATCTTGTTCGGTGCATGTGTACTGCACGAACACCTACGTATAGCAAGGGAAAAGATGAAACAACATGACGGTGCCAGCACACCTGATGTGCAGGTAGCTGCTTCTCTACAGCACCGTCTTTTCCTTGTCTGTTTAGACGAAGAAGCAGCATCCATATGGCATTTCTATACCTGTGTCAGAAGGCTGCAAGACCTACCTGCTAAAAAGGACGTCAAGAAGAAGAAGGACACAAATAAAAGGTAACCAAAGCAAATAGTAGAGCAAGGCAAGTCAAATAAAATACATAATTAGCAACGGAATGTATTAAACAACGGTAAATAGTACATAGTCAAAAAAACACGTGAGCTCTCTATAGAGGCCCCCAAAACGCACTTCTTACTCCGTCTCATAATTATTCATAACCCCTATTAGCACGGTAATTATACAAATTTTATTTCTACAAAACTATAGTAGGACCTTTATTATATCTCAGCAGTTGTCTACACAAATCACTTCTCTAGAATATGTCACTTATCTAGGATATTGCCGGTTCGAACTATATATGGCTGTATAGCATGCTATGTTAAGAAACGCACCGTTTAGCTAGACCAAAAGATCTTTGCAGCTGCCAATAATTCTAGTGGCTCAAGCGTGCACTATATCAAGACTGCGGGAGAGGGTGCGCTGAAGGGAGGGGTGCGATGAAAAGAAGGCAGCCCCATGCTTTTATAGCCAGGCGACACACTAGACATCAAGGAAAGTTACAGAGATGAACAGACGGGTGAGAAAATAGATACCTATATGCAATAGTGCACATTCATTAAATGTTGTGTTCTCCCTTGAGAACGGTTCTACCAAGCACACCAAATTTCACTGGCTTGATGGCAGCACCATCAATGCACAAGCTCACGTCGCTTTCAAAGTTTGGAGGAAGGTGGCAGCACCATCAATGCACAAGCTCACATCGCTTTCAAAGTTTGGAGGAAGGACGACATCAACTTGCAGACCAGCCTGACGCAGTACATCAACTTGCACTGGATGAGCACTCCCAACCTTCAGAGAAAGGAGAATGAGTTTATCTGAGTCGCACAAATTACATCGAATGGATCAGCTTCACGAGGCTAACGTGGACACGCTCGGAGGCCGCCGAAACGGCGCGGCCTCATACTTCTAATCACTAGTAGAAAATAAGCCAAAGGTCCACTTTAAAAGTACCGATATGAAAATGAACCGGTACCATAGGTTATGGTACCGGTTCATCTTCATACCGTTACTTTTGGGGTTGATGGAATCTATGGATGAGCCTTAGGTACCGGTTGGTAACACCAACCGGTACCTAAGGCTCACCATAGGTACCGGGTGGTAACTTTTACATTAGTACCGGGTGGTACCATCAACCGGTACCTATGTATGAGCCTTAGGTACCGGTTGGTATAGGTACCGGTTGGTGTTACCAACCGGTACTTAAGGCTCATCCAAGAGTTACTTCAAAAGTAAAATATCTCTCTTCCCATCACAAGTGATGTGTAGGTGAGATGGTAAAAAAAGTGCATGTGACGCAAGAAGTCACGAGTTCAAATCCCAGCCACCACCGCATGCATATTTTTTTAATAAAAATGAATGCCATTGGTACCGGTTGTGTTACCCGGTGCTAAAGCCAAGAGCCTTTGGTCTCGGTTGCGGGATACCGGTTGGAAAAACCGGTACCTAAGGCCCTATTCAACCGGTGCTTAAGGCCCTTTTTCCAGTAGTGAATGCTCATGAGGGTATGTAGAGCACAACGGCTACAGCTAGGAATGTGAGGTATCAGCAAGGTTCAGAGACCGCATATCGAAGCCACGAACAAGGCTGGCTCAGGCCCCAACTCCGATGGTTTGATGCAACTGTGCCTTTTACAAAGATGTGTTCTGCTACAGGAGGGGTCAAGACATTTGGTGGAAGCTCCGGAGTGAGGATGGGTCACCCTTCTTATCTTGCTTCTGTTTTGGAACAAAGTAAAATATATATAAAAGAAGAAGCAAAGTGTGTTAACAAATAAATGGAAAATTTTAAAGAGAACAGAAAAAAAACAAATAAATGTGTCAAATCCAAATAACATGTTCGAAAATGCTGGATTTCCTTTAGGCAACACGAAGTTTGATCCTAGGCTTCTATTCAAAAGGCTTGAAACTTAGGGGGGGGGTAGGGGGTGAAAGACCTGGACGCTTATATTAGGAAAAAAAGGCTGAAAACTTAGTGACCAGTCTGTTATGAATTGATAACAGTACAACGCCTTTGTATTGATAACAGTACAAAGCCTTAGTATAACTCCATTGTTTGCATTGCCACTGATTTTATCGGATCTCGTGTTTATATTAGTATCAAGTAATGGCAACATTATTTCTGGAGTACATATGCTACAGTTGCTAAATTCTACTATTATGCATATTAGTTTCAACATTGTTGCATGTATTCATGCTCCAGGGATGCTTCCATTAAAAAGATTTTGATTGATTTGTGACCTAATGCGTAGTTTAGCATTTTTTATAAGTTATTGTTAATTTTTCTTAAAGGCAATACCATTACAAAGCGACATAATTAAGTGTCTGAGCACCATTAATTATGCGGCTAAATAAAAGACAAAGAATATAATTTTCCCTGCATCTCAGGAAAATCACCGACAACTTAAATGTTTGAAAGTACTTTGTGAGTCACCGGTTCTATGATTTTAATAGTGGGTGAATTTATTACAAAAACATAGAGAGGAATTACACTAATATACTTACACTTGAATTGTAACAGTAACTCTGGTAATATTAGTCCTACACATCGTGAAAATAAGAAAGAAAACACTAAACAATCGTGCATAAAGTTTAAGGACCTTGATGGCGAATTGTTTATGTGTTAGTAGGTGGTTCAGAAAAATCAATGAACACATCTTCCCCACGTGCAGAGAGACAACACATGTACAAGATACGTATGAGCACAGGGCTTCATGTTACATGGAAGCACGCTCACTGAGTTTGAAACTGACGCAAATGTTATTGCTTGAGAATCACACATGTATACCATTCGCGTACGATGTACGGACGCATCATATATATATATATATATATATATATATATATATATATATATATATATATATATATATATATATATATATATTATTCCTATTGTAGAGCAGAGCTTCACCCCTTATGACTTGTATCTATTGCTACCAATGTTAATGAAGTATACCGGAGAGAAGCATTTCAGTCACCGATCACCAAAGAGATTCACACATGAATGAATCACCCATCGATTCATAACAATCATCCATTATTCCTCCCCACCTATGAATTGGATTGGACTCGACATTCCAGTAAAGCCCTGCATGAGCTAGTGCCGTCCACCAAGATATATAGTACGAGTGAGTGGGTCCTTAAAGTGGGCGGTTGAGTATCCAGCGTCTGAACATGGCAAAACACCTCTCCGGCTCGTACTCTGGCGCCGTGTGCCCAGCACCCTGCAATTCCCAAACCAATGCGACAGTCATCAGCAACATGGTATCTGGCGAAACTAAAGCTGAAATCAACAGAACAATCGTGCATGCTCTGCTACCTTGATCGTCGCGAATGTCATGTTGTTTGAATAGCTTATCGTGAATCTGCAAATCAAGAAAGCAAGAAGTGAAGATTTGGTCAGAACGAGTCAGCCCAGCAGTTAAGTACTGAAGTTAGCTGAAACAAGCGGAGGGCGCGCGGAGGAAAAAGACCCACCCGGCGGATTGGCCGCCGAGATGCCACGCCCTCCAGTCGTCAACGATGGAGAAGTTGAGCGACCTGACCCAGGCCTGGGTGCCCAGGTGCGGCACCACCAGGTCATGGTCGCCGCTGCAGCCATGACAGAAAAGAGTCATGCGCCATTCCATGTCATGACACGATTATATATTCAGAGTTTCAGACGACGGCATGGCACTCCTTAACGGGAGCAGAGATAGTATCACCTGTAGACCAGCGCGCGGTAGCCTCTGGACGTCAGGTTCCGGTGGTACTTGATGGCACTGCCGAGGTCGTTCGTGTAGGGCAGATCTTTGTCGTGGCATCTCACCCACTCTTCCACAGTTCCCTGATCAGTTCGCGGTACCTCACTATCTCAGTACTCACATCGAAATGAATTCTACTTTTATTGGAAATGTCACCTTGATCGGAGTAACTAGCGTAGGTATGTAGCTCACCTTCTTGATCCCGAGAGCTTCTTGGGTGCGTTTATCATTCGCCCAAAAATACGACAGATAATAGCCGTAAGTCTGCATACGGAACAGACAAGAATGACAGATATGAAGACACATACAGATAGAACGAATGCACAGAATAGAAACAGATGTCTTTTTTGCTGCACTGAGGCAGGGGTGCTTCGGATATGCGGACTCACAATGCAGCCAAATGGGGGTCGAGCTGGTGGGTGATTCAGCTTCCCTGTTCCCACCTCCTCCCCAAGGATCCTTCTACCATCTGAGGCGTCTGTCTTGCTGTCAACATTTGGTACAGCCGATGCGTAGACGCACTTGTCCAGCAGAACCTGGGCCTTCTCAACTTCGTTGATGAGCTGCATGAGGGCAGTTCAATCAGTAGTTCATCTGGAACTATCGGTAACCGGCAACCGAAGTCACTTGAAGCATGTATGTGCCTCCTCATCTCAGAGGAATTCAGAGGTACGAAACATACATTTCCAAGAAGTGAAGAATTGTTCTTACATCATTGAAAGTATTCATAGCCTGAGCACAGAGCGCATTTCCAGGGTCAATGTAGTCCTGTCCTTGGCAATGCGTCACTATTGTCTACATACAGATAAAAGAACTACACCGAGTTACAAAAACAGAAATGCATTACGACTTGTATCAATGTGGTGTCACAATTAAACTACAATAAAATTGTATGCAGATGGTAGCGGCTGAACTAGATGAGATTGGTTAATTACCTCGTAGAGTTGATCTGAAATAATACCAAATCCGTGAGCATAAGGTACTCTAGAGCTAAAATCAACAATTTCTCCTGTGCCCGGGTTGCCCGCTAGATAGCCCTAAGAGGATCGACACAAAATCAACCAGCAGCATATAAGGCAATGTCAGTGTGCAGAATATAAAATAGTCTGATATAGCATTTTCTTTTTTTGGAAAAAAAAATCTGATGGATACCTTCAGATTTGGAAGGGTCCTTCCTGCTTCAATACCTAAATAGGATGAGGTGCAGGTAGCTGATTACTTGGATTTTGCTTAACGAACGGCAAAAAATAATGACAAATTCATTGAAAAAATTAGAAGGAATTAGTACTTAGATTATTCCACAAAGTAGCGCACCCTATATGGTATGAGCAATTGAAAATTGAATTGCCAGCTATGAGGAATGAGCAGTACTCACTCCTGGCTGTGATGAGTGAATTGTCAACCGTGCGGTGTGATCGTGTGCTTGGTCTTTGGTTGTAGGTACACGGGCGTCAAGTGTCGACGGAGAGTTGCCGTGGAGGAGCTCAGGCCGGGCGGTAGCTGTGGCGTCCACTCCTGGATCGAGGGCGCAAGCAGAGACGGATGACGGGTTTCTTGGTTTGCGCCACAAAACCAACCAGGCGGACGGCGGTTGAAGATGCCAAGTCGTGGAGGCACGGGCGTCGGTCTCAGGACTGGCGAAGGAACGAGCGTCGACGGCGTCTAGGGCCTCGCTGCGGGCGAGGAGGTGACGGGCGTCGGGCGGCGTCTAGGGCCGTCAGAAGGCCGAGGCGGGAACGGCGTCTAGGGCCACGGCGTGGAGGCGGGAATCTTCCCGCGCATGGAGTTTTTGCGGTTTTCTCAAAACCGGCCACCTACCCGGGTTTCACGGACCTTCCAAAACCGCGAACCGGATCTTCATCGACGTGGCGGCATCGCGGAGAAGGCTTCGAGTCGAAGAAAGAAACTCCGCCGTCGGATGAGATCTTATACCCTTTCCGGTTTTGCCCCTACGGGCATTTTAGTGTACGAGTCAGGGTGGAGGTCATTTCTGGGAAGGGACCGGTCTGACCGGTCGCCCCCGAGGTCGTATAAATACATCTCACCTGCCCCCTTGGACAGGTGAGCCTCCAAGCCACTAGTCCTTTTCTGTTTTTCCTTGCTCCTCTCTCTGTTCTAGGGTTAGCCCGAGGTCTCCATGGCAAAGTGGTCAAGATTATAGCTAGGTCCACAAATTTGAGAAGGTGGATGAATGGGTGGAGGTCGAGCTCTTGTATAGGTGAATTCCTCTGTAAATCACGATGAATTTGAATGAAATTGAGGACCCTTTTGAGCAGCTCTCTTGTGTTCCCGCTCATCTTTTGTTCTTGGATTGATTTCCTCTCTTTTGGTGGTTTTTGGGATCAAAGCTTTCTCTTAGTGGGTTTAGGGACTCTGTGATTTGCATCTCGACCATCTAGCTTAGAGCTAAACCCCCGAGAATCACGAGTCCCTCTGATTGAGGTTTTTGGAGTTTTTGGAAAAACCCTCTTTTGCCTCTTTCCCCCTCGAAATTCTAGTGATCCTTTGCGTTTTGGGTTAATTCTTTTTGTGGAGAGGTTCGTCTCTCTCCCAGGAACCTCCCTGCAAATTTTGAGACCATTTGGTGATGATTTGAACGAGTAATCTTGAAATCACCTCGAGTTCACGGGCTGGAATTCTGTTCTGGGCAGAAGCGGTCTGACCGGTCGCAGAAACCGGTCTGACCGGTCGCAGAAACCGGTCTGACCGGTCGGAGCAACCGGTCTGACCGGTCTGGAATTTCAAATCCAGCCCGACCAGTCTGACCGCCCAGAGCGAGCGGTCTGACCGGTCCCTGACTGCTAGATCTGCAGTTTTTTTCGATCACTTCCGTGCTTTCTCTCGCTCATTCCTAGGGGTGATTTGTGTTTGTTTAGCTCTTCTATAGCTACTCCACACCTCATCTAGGATTTGAGGGTTTGTGGTGATTTTCGGGATATAGGCCGGCGGATCGATTTCGAAAGAAATTTTGATCGGCTCCCATTCACCCCCCTCTGGTCGTCAGTTTCGGTCCCTCAAGCTATTATATAGCAAAAGAGTGATAATCAATACCTTCTGAAATAATTTGCGCAAGAAATGGCACAATTTTTCCGGCGTAGGAGTCTCCACCAATATAGAAAGGATTCGTGAGGAACTGAGGGTGGTCATTAAACCACTGCATGCCGGTAGAACATACCAAAAAAAATAGCACAAACATCAAGAGAATACAATTAATTTTGTTAATATGTATTACACCATGATATATGTGCTAATATTATTGACGTAAAGCAAGGAGTCTAAACTGTACCTTGATGAGGAAGTCATATAGTTGTAGTGTGGATGAGATGTCTCCAACATCATAGCCTTTAGGTTCTCTAGAAAAGGAAAACCCAGCCCCAACCGGCGAATCGACAAATAGGATATGTGACACCTAGTGGGTGAGCAGAGTGAACGGCATAACAATCAGATAATGGTTCTCTCCATTGCACTGAAGATGAACAAGTATGTAGCCAGAAAATGTAGTAACCTGATTCACCGGCTACAATTTGAAAATGGATATGACTAAGATTTTAAACGCGATATATGGATACAATTTTAAATAAACCAGATAAATACTTGAGATTTTTGGCTCAAAGAATAAAATGCTCTGGATATTCAGATAGATGGTGCAGCCATTAGCTCCTTGATAATGTGCAACATTCATGTGGCTAAGGTGAATGGCTGGGCCGTGCTTCCGAGATGAAAATATGCCAAGAAAACAAGAAGCAAATCAAGGAAAAAATTCTCAGAAAGGGACACGTGCATCATCAGATAAAAGTTGTATGGACAATTTTATCCGTGTGGATGTCTAGACCCAACGGCCCCCTCATTTTTTTTTTGCGATCTACAGTATTCAGTTTTGAAAGTCCCCAATCTTTATAACCAGTTTTTGTGCTCTCTCGAATTCTAACTTAAGGCAGGACATCCATGGATGGCCAAGCCTTTCTTTTTTTCTTTTTGAAAAACAACCAAGCTTTATGCAAATAATAATAGGACTGTACAAAACAATAGAGAATTCGAGAGGATAAGGACATAAGGTGAGCACATCACCTCATTTTAGTTTGTCAGTATATTTTAAAGACAGGATGAGAATCATGTCACTATCATTCTGTCCTTTTGCACTAGTACCAAGATCTTTTTGAAAACAACTCCTGGAACTGAGAAGCGAATTCGAAAGTGAAGCGAGTAGTAGCTGAAAGGGGCGGAGGAGCCGAGCACCTTGGCCCACGAGTTTTGATTGTACTGCAGGCGCGGCAACGTGCCGTCGTAGGGCTCTACGACGAACCTGACGGGACCTGCTTGAGCAATCATCAGTCAGTTGCATCGATCCAGGCACGGATTGATAATTCTAATAGTGTGTTTAGTTCCGGAGTGTAAAGTTTTTAAAGTACACCGACACACATTTATAATATTCTATCTGTAAGTCTATCTGTAAGCTGCCAGCAGAATTTATTAAACCTAATTAATTCATCATTAGTAAATGTTTACTGTAGCATCAAATTGTCGGTGCAATTCAGTTTAAAAGATTCGTTGCGCAATTTACAATTATTTTTTATTTTATTCACATTTAATATTCTATATATCTAAATATTTGATGTGATGTATTTGGCAAAAAAAAATTAGAACCTATTCAGGGGCGTGGTGTCGTGTGCCTACCGATCTCGAAGGCGAGGCCGCTGAAGACGGAGCAGCGGTCGCCGCCCGTGAGCCAGAGGAGGAAAGGCGCGGAGGCGCCGGACTCGGACTGGACGAAGTAGTAGAAGAGCGCGGCGCCGTTCTGCGCGTCCACCTCCACGTACCTTATTGCAGAGATGGCAGCTTCAGAGCAGCGATAGGAGGAGGAGGAGGAGGAGGAGGAAGAAGAAGAAGAAGAAGAATGGTGCGCACCCTGTTTCGAGGTGGAAGGGGAGGGGCCCGTCGAAGCCCGGGAGGCTGGTCACCACCCGCCCGGAGCCGGAGGAGGCGCAGGCGGCGAGCAGGAAGACGACGAGGGCGCAACGGGAGCAGAGGCGGTCGCCGGGTCCGGCTGGCCGGAGGCGGTCGCCGGGTCCGGCTGGCCGGAGGCGGCGCTGCCGCGGCCCTGCCGCCGCCGGCGGCGTCATCATCGATAAGTCGCGGCTGCGGGGATAAGATCGAGCAGCCGGCGGCGTCATCATCGATAAGTCGCGGCTGCGGGGATAAGATCGAGCAGCAAGGGTGGGTCATGGATCGACGGGGCTCCTCCAGGCTATTTAATTTGTTGCCGCCACGTGCACGTACGGGAGCAAGAAGAAGATGGATGGTTAGATGAACGACGTTGACGCCGGTTACCAGTCAAACCGGTCCGGTCCGGTTCCGGTTCCGGTTCCGGCCGGTACCCAACCGGCCAAAATTCAAATTTTAAATTTGAATTCAAAAAATGAAAAATTCCCAAAAAATTCCTAAAAATACTTCAATGTGTGATGAATCTAATGGTGTCAAATTTTCTCAAAAATTCATTCATTTAGTATAGTTTGTGGGAATTTAAAGTTAAATCAAAAAAGAAAAAGAAAAAAAATGGGCCGGCCCATGAAGGCCCACCGATCAAACCGGTCAAACCGGCCGGTAAACCGGTTGCACGGGAGCTTTTGAATTTCAAACCGGTCAAACCGACCGGTAAACCGGTAAAACCGGCCGGTAAACCGGTCAAACCGGTCGGTAAACTGGTCGGAACCGGTTGCACGGAAAAATTTGAATTTAGATTTGAATTTAACCGGTTTCCACCGGTTACCGGCCTAACCGGTCCGATAAACCGGTACCGGAGGGCGGCGGTAACCGGCACGGCAGCGCGCGGTGCGCCGGATGTTTGGTGGATCGAGCTCGAGTTTCCCCGGCTTGGCTAGCACCGAGCGCCAGCCATCCGTCGGAACAATAAAGTATCCATTACCAAAGGCCGGGATACGTAGAGGTAACAGACGGAGGTAGGTGGCACCGGCCGCCGCCGCCGCCGTCGCCGTCTATAGGAAATTTAACACGTTCTTTAATTTAGTGCTACTAAAATTTAGTCCATTCCTCCGGTGCTATTGAAAGTTTAGAGACTGTTCGGCTTGCTGTTTTGGATGGGCTTATTCCTGTAGCGGCTGATTTATGTGAGAGGCTAGGTACTGCAGCGGCTGATTAATGTAGCAACTACACGTGGTATAGGCTCGAAAACACGCGGGAGTGCGTACAGTGAATCAGCCGAAATAAGATCAGTGCAGCCGAACAGGCGTTAATCTCAACCCTTCCATTGCTTTGTCTGGAACGCGCGGCGCGGACCGGCCGGGCGCCGTACGCAACTTGGGGATGGTCTGCTAGCCCGGCGCCACTGGCGGCGTTCGCGGGACGGGGAGCGCGGAGGTGCAGTCGCTGTGCATGGGGATTGGGGAGGCTGGCTGGGAGCGGGGTCGGCACCATAAAGCAAGAGGATTTAGACCCGGTTTGGTACTGTAGCGCACTGTGCGGCTACTGTAGCGCTCCGGAGTCGGAGCCGGTGGGGCTAAGTTTTTTTGGGCCGTAGAGAGCAGCAATTTAGATATTATTCATCGTTTGAATGCTGAAATATAAGCACATATGCTTAAACTTGTGACTCTAATTTGGCGATGGACAATTCCCATTTATACATATCAGCATTAGGCTTGACTAGTCAGGTTCTTCTGAATATATATGGAGTAGAATTGAAATGTAACATCCCTAGAATAATTATAGGTTCACCATGACATCATATGCATCATCAAATATTTTCAAGAAAGGGTTATCTGGATAAACCCGGAGTTTCCGGGCTAGCAACCTAAACCCGAAGTTTCCGGGCTTATATCCGGAGTTTCCGGATTTGGCAAGATGGGTGCGTGTCAAACTCGCAGAACTTCGACGCCACGTACCCCACTTGGGCCCACGCGTCAGCCCGAGCCTCACCAACACCAGGGCACCCTCCCAGCTCTCTCTCTCACTCCCATTCACTCCACAACTCTCTGTCACCCTCTCCCTCTCTACTCCAAGCCATGGAGGAGCTTCACCCTCTCATCCACCATTGAAGCCCCTCCACCTCGCCGGAGCATCGTCGGAGGATGCCGGAGATCGACGCCAACGAGCTGCATCGCCTCGACTTCATTTTCTTCCTTGGAGCTAGGAGCTTCCCCAAACTTCACCTCCATCTTCTTCCTCCTCTTCCTCAAGCTTCAAGTAAGAAGAACGACCTCGAGCTTCACCAAGCCCTCTACACCATCTTGAAGCCCTTGCCGGTGTTCCACTCATCGCCGGTGAGCTTATCCCATCCCCGATCTACTCCCATTGCCATTTGGAAGCCATGAAGCTCTCTAGAGCATTTTCACCATAGATGACCTAGATCTTTGAAACCCTAATGCATGCATATTTTAGATACCAAGATAGACTCCCCACACTCCCAAGAACCTCTAGAAACAAACCCCACCTCAAACCATGGCCGGAATCACCGGCAATGGTTATTTTTCCCTTTTCTACACAAAGAAACGCAGAAAAACCTGGAGTATCCGGGGCTATACCTGAAGTATCCGGGTAACCCGGAGTTTCCGAGTTTTAGCTGTCCGGACTATCCGGACACATATCCAGAGTATCCGGGCACCCATAGAACACATCCCACTTTTAATTGTTTAATTACATTGCACTTACCTATGCCTAATACATATGTGTACTATATGTCTAGCCTCTTTTAGCATGGTTTTGCAATGTTAACACAAATTTTCTCATATCATTTGCATATCATTACAATCATTCATGGCATAGTTATTTATCAAGCATCATTGCACTCGTGTTGAGACCGTGACACCGGAGCAAGAGGAGGTTGAGCCGGAGATTGTTGGAGACGATACTTCTGTTGTGAATCAAGGCAGGCACCTATGCATCTCTTACACCCTATTTTGGATCAATGAAGTATATGTGTCTTGTTTGTGCATAGTTACTATATGTACCCTTATTTGCTTAGAACCTAATTGATGCATTACCAACCTTGCTTAGGATATTCCCTCATAGTTGAGTATGTTTGTTAGGTGTCACGAATTATATGCTTAGCCATGCTTAGCTTTGGTACAAGACGAGAGGTGGCAAGGGCACCACCACTCGCGAGCTATAGGGTGTATATTTAATTTCACATGATTCGTCAAGAATGGATAAAAGTTGAGCAACTATGAAGGATGATTCGGACTTGGGCAAGTATGGTAGGGCCATTTTGGGATGGAGCTTAATTGGTTAGACTTGCTTGAGTTGATTAAGGACTAATGCATAATCGCTTTGATACTTGATCACCTTTCCGTACAAACCACATACTTTATAATGGGACGGTAAGCCAACTAGCATGAGTCACACCTTGCTTCGATCGGATTTGGTGCGAGTTGTGATGGAGTGTGATCGGCGAATCCGGTGCACTTGTCCTTCCCGACCGTTCGTTCATAGTCGGTTGTGTTTGTGTGAAAGGTTGAGGTATGAATCAACACTTATCCTTGGCCATGGGTATGGTCGTTGGTCTTGTTCTCGTGTGGGAAAAATTGTACACCCCTGCAGGGTTTTTAATCTATTGCAATAGCCGCGCTCTCGGTCATTGAGTATGCTCTTGTACTTTGACTTTAACGTAGAGTTACCGAGGAAGTTCATGGAAGATTGAGCTTATGATTCATGATCACTTTACTTATACAATTGTATTGATGTATGTTGTAGAGATCATAGATGCTATGTCTTTTGCTTATTATAACTTGATCAAAGTAGATACTTTTTATGCAAAATTAATTACCATGGCCTATCCTTGCTACTAACCAAATGCATTCTCCTTTAGGTCGGGCTAATATATACCTATATCGGATAAGATCTGCGAGTACCTTTTATACTCATGGTGCTCTCGTTAAAGTTATTGCAGGTGAGACGCAGCCAGAGGCCGTCTTTGGGTACTTCTACCCCGCGGACGGAGGTGCGGATGAGGAGTAGATGGCCGGTGGCTATTAGAAGGTCACTATCGACATATAGTGTTAACCTTCTTATTATGTACTATGTATGGAATGAGAGCGATGTAGAACTTTCCGGTGCAAAACTCTAAGACTTGATGTTCTTGTACTTGAACCTTTTTTATGTAATCTAAACTCGGTGTACGGTTGTGCTTGTGTGATGATGTCGATATGTTGTGCTAGTGGAGTGTGTTTAAATCCTAGGCGGTGCTCATGACACATTTCAAGGACTACCGGAATTGGTCCTTTTTAATCTAGTTGATCAATGAATGATGATTTGATTAAACGGGATCAACTTTTACTGGTTCCTCACATGAAAAATCTGATATTATAAGTTATCGATATTATAAACTTTTGTATTTTGAATTCGAAATACCCAACTCTAAGATACTCGGCCAAGGTGCTGCGGGATGACCCATGTCGTCATCCTCACCACCACCAATGTCAAACGCAATAATGGTACCCGCCACAACCGCAATGCAAATGGATGTGATGGATCCAGCCCCTGCTCCTGCTCTGTTCATTCAGGCTCCGTTTGGGAGGGGCTCCCGGAGGGGCGGAGCTGGAGCTCGAGCACGTAGAACTGTGGAAAGCGGATGGAGCAACAAGAGCACTAAAAAAAGCTTCGGTTCTCACGAAACTCCTCCGCTGGTCGCCGGAGCCGGCGATGGAGCCACCCGTTTGTTGCGGCTCCGGATGCACCAAACGGGCCCTCACTAGGTTCCAGAGAGGCCAGGACAAGGAGAGACGGACGGATGGTGCCTGGCGCGAGGAGCTGGAGCACAGCAGTTAAGGCACGAGAGACGACAGCGACTGGAGGTGTTCCCACAGCTCTGACCGACGGTGTCCCAGCTTGTTTTGGTTAGTAGCTACAGTACCATCACATTACCACTAGTTCGCTGCATTCAGCGAGTGTTTTCCTTTCATACCAAATCAGCACTAGCTAGCTAACAATATTTTTCTCTCACAACAAATCAGCACCAGCCACCAGTCACAGTGAATAGAGGCAAACTATAAGTAATCGAATCTCTACTTGAAGTATCTGCTACAGTAACAGGCCGATGCAGTATATATCCTCTCACAAAACTAGTAGCTACAGGGAATCAGCCGGCGCTTATATCGTTCACGAGAAAAAAAATGCCTATTTCGGCTGACCACATTTCATCACGGCTTTCACGCGCGTGACTTGAGAATTGCTAGTGAGCAAAAAAAACATTTTTGATAAATGTGAAAGAAACGAAACGATGTTAAATATGGGGAAGAATACTGGCATCACAACGAACAAGTACACTGTATCTTTTTTTTCTTTTTCCCTTTTTATACTAGACTGGATTAACCACAGCTGACGGTCGTGTGGAGTACACTGTATCTTTCTTTTTTCTTTTTTTTAGACAATTATACACCGGATTGAAGTATTGAATACAGCTGACGGTCGTAGTATGGGGACAACTAGCATCAGCTACTTCGAACGGCTCCACGAGTGCGTGAACCCCCACAGCTGCACCAAAGAAATGCCAGTGAGGTCAACAATAAGGCAGGCCAAATCACGTGCAGAAATGAAAATAATGCCTTCGTTGTGCTGTGGCTGGTGCTGATTTATTGTGAGAGAAAAGTATTACTGGCTGGCTGGTGGCTGCTGGCTGGTGCTGGTTCGGTGTGAAAGAAAAACACTGTTGGCTAGATGAAGCGAACAGAGTGAATGTGTGTCGGCGCTTGCAAAATGGAAATCAAGCATGTCGAATTTCCCATCTGAATAGTGGTTTTCTCACAGTTCGCTAATTCAAACTAGATGGAAGAGAAATGTGAAGGTGGTTCGCTACTTCCATTTCTGACCCGTAACATCTTCAAATATCTACATTGGTCACCTCTAATGATGTGCAAACATTTACAGTTTGATTGTATTTTACTACACGGATGTACACACGCATTGCAATAATAAACTTGTGGCCAAAGTATGAACTTTTAACTCAAGCATTTTTTTGTAAAACACCCTTTAATTTCTGCTGCATTTCTTACATGTAATATTAATGAGTAGAAGACTAGTATGACTATCACATCCGAACCTTTTTGGTGTAACTCAAATTAAAAATACCTTACCTCAACATTCTTTAGTTCAAACTCTGGAGTATACGCCAAGCATGAATTTCCAAATGTATCGCATGATCCACTGCTTCCATGTAACCTATTCAAACAGGATTTAGATACCATAAGGATACATTTCTCCACGAACCGAGCAAAAGTATGCCAACATAAGATAACTTACAAATCTTCATCAACACACAATGCGAAGCTTCCACCACCTCCAAACGCCAAAGCATCATTCAAGCACAAATAGTAGAATCTGTTTTTACCTGGATATGCATTCAAATAAGCTCTTTGAACCAATAAAAATATTTTTATATATTATTCTAGTGTAAAAATTCTGAAAAAGGGTGGAGGCATATACAAAGTTGACAGTTCATTAAATAGTAAATGTCAAGTTACATTGAAACATATAAATTTGTGTGATACTGGATCAGATTGCCTCATTATCTTGAAAGCTCTGTTAGCATGCATTTTAATCTTCCTATCCCACTAAGCAGTGGCTCGAGTGAACTGGTATTGTGCAAGATGTCTAGGGACAGACTATGTTGAGAGTAATGTTGACAGACACTAGACACAACAAGAAACAGCTGCTGGCCTGTGAAATAACTCAATATTTTTTTGAATACTCTTCACAAGCTGCTCATTACACATGTTTTTCCCATAAATTCTTATTACCAGTTGGTCTGAAAAGTCTAGGTTCACCATGTATTGTTGTGAAAACAAACGTCTGGTTTGTTCCCTGGTCCACAAGAGCAACAACAATAGTTACTATCCAAGATGGATGAAACTTAGCAATCTTCATGCACATGCAGCATGACTTGTATTTATTATGCACGAGTACAGTGTGCAATTTCTTTATGGCTGACCTGGTATTTCCTTTTCTCTGTAGGCCGCAAAGGACTGTTCAATAAGCCACCAAACACAGCCCCTTGCATATCCCCAACAATCTAATGAAAGAGGAAATATGGGAAACATCGTTAAAAAAAGAAACATGGATTCCACAAAAAAGTATCGCATGAGTAACAAACCCTTGAAATGGCAAATACAAGTAGATAGTTGGACATACCAATAGGCATGGACCCTGAATATTCTCAGTTTTACGAAGAAGTGTTCTTAGAGATATCCCATGCTTGCAGGTGCTGCACTTCATTTGTTAAAACAAGAAAGAATTACAAAGTGCGCGGATAAGCATTAAAAAAGGTATTTTCCGAGAGAAAACTGCAAAGCATGACAGGCTGATTAATATTTTACCTATATAGCAATACCCAGTGGCACCCCTTTAAGGTCCCAGGGAGAGAAGAATCAAAGAAGGCAAACAGTTTTGGAGATACAAACATAGACTTTTCAGTTAGATAATGTAGAGTGCCTGCACAGTCTGAAGTTGATGTTTCCTCATTTACATTTGAGTTTCCCACAGATCTGTATGACTGGTGGACCTGGTTCTTACTAGACTCTCCATGCCTTTCATCTCTCTCACTTTCGGACCCAGACTCCTCACTCAATTCCTGTGGCAGATCTTGCCATGTGAATTCACTCCCTCTCCATCTCTTAGGAAGTGATTCAGGAGGTAATGGTCTCAATGTCCCTGAACAAGGTGAATTCTGCTCAGGCCCCGTGTTTGAGGTTGGTAGAAGGGAAAATACATAAGAAGATAACGACGACTTCTTTGGGGAAGTAAAATGTTCTGCTGGGAGAGATATTGCCTGAAACAAATTCAGGTTATTATAATGTCCAAAAAGAAAAAAGTAAAAGATGTGTTATTGAAACTAAAACAGATAAGTGCTTAATGAAAAATTCATCGACATCTGCAAACTAAAAGTATCAAAATTACAGATGATCCACATAAGCTATAGGGCGTACCCAGTGCCGTAGGCTTCCCGCACTATACATTCAGGTTAATTTCGTTCTCCCAACAAATATTGACAAATCATTTGATGTAGCATGGAATGCAATGTTGTACACATAACTGCTGACAAATGATAGTTGATAAAGATAATAGATCTACTAACTACTTAAAATAACTTAAACTAGGAAACAAACTGGCATATCAACATGGGACGGCTAACATGGGTTTTGTATATTTAACGGCCCTGTGCAACTTTGTCAAAGAAAACTTTCAGGCATTTGAATGATACATTTAAAGTTCAAGGGGTCTGATTTCAGATCAATGCATGGTTCATATGTTCTTTCACTGAACACAAACTTACAAACTTATTCAAATGGATCGAACATTGAAAATCTGATAAGTGCAGTATCTGAGCTAATCCATCCAGGCATCGAGGACTTTTCAGTCGAACTCATGTGGGCCACAAAGATCTCATCCTCATCCATAGGGAGAGGACTTAAGAGATCACACATGAATTATTGAGAAAAATGTTAGCATGGTTACCCTGAGCGGTGAACTTTCAAGCATCGGAGTGAAGACAAGACAATGCACAACAATGCAGTAGTAAAAGAGGCAATCGCTCTGCACCCCTCGCGTTGCAGCATTGTGCAAATGCACATCCAAATCTGCACAGGCAGGCGGCAGCAAAACAACATGGTTTGTCTTAGCTTATCACACGGCGCGGTTCCAAGGAGCCTCATTTCGCCCAGGAAACCCACACCCCAACTCCGAACGTAGTAACAAGCCCAGGAGATCACTAATCGCCGACGCAACAGCCACGGAGCTACATCATCCGCAACGCCCGCAATTCGTGACGGGGGAAGATGAAAAATCGATTCTTTGGGCCTGATTCGACAGCACGGGTCCTCCAAGATCCCACCTTCCGCGAGATCCCAACTCCCCCCGCACCAACCACCGTCCACCGATCGACCCCGCAGAAAAAGGAAATACAGGGATGGCACCGGCGCAATGCGATTGGCCGGGCGCGGGAGGGGGTAGGGGGCGAGGGGGGCAGATCTCACCTCCGGCAGCTGGACGGCGGCGGGGCCCGGGGAAGGGGAGACGGGGGAGTCGGCGAGGAGGCGGGAGAGGCGGTCCGCCACCTTCTCCTTCCACGCGAGCATCGCCTCGCTCCGCCCAGCCTCACGCCCGCCCACCTGCCCGCGAGACGCGCGCGGCTCGTGGACGGAGGGCGACAGGCGACCGCGCGAGCTAGAGCGGCGGGAGGACGAAGCAAAAGGAAGGAAGGTAGGATGGAAAAGGGGGGCGGAGGGAGTTTGAAGCATCAAGCCTGGGTCGATCGATGGCGCACGCCGCACGCGTGGAGCAAGTTAGGCCTGGCGCCGCACCACGCCGGCCGTCGCCGCGACCGCACGCGGTTCACGGCACGGCACCGGCGGGAGGGGGAAGCGGGGTGGTGGGCCGGCGCGCGGTCGGGGAGACGCGTCAGCGGTCAGCGGCCGTCCAAGCGCGTGCATCGCCAACGGGTGAGATGGGGTCAGCGTCCGTCAGCGATCGATCCCGCGAGCTACTTGCCTGCCCCCACCAGTCAAACAATGCGAAATGTTAAATGCCATTTCCAATTATTTGTTCTTCGTTCTGAAATATAAGACATTTAAATTTATTCTAAATCGAACTGTCGAAGAAAAGAGTAATCATATTTTAAATGTCGAATGAGAAATCTATAATCATATATATATTTATAATTTACTTATTTGATGTGTTAGATGTTGATATTTTTCTCTATGAATTTGATCAAACTTATATCGCTTTGACTTAAGACCAAACAAAATGTCTTACATTTTAAGATGGAGTATATTGTAGATTTTTTTGTATGAAATATGTGGAGAAGTTCCATTTTGGGAATTACTATTTACCATCGTCCAAAGGGAGTATTTGCGAAATTGAGAGTGGTTTTAAATCATTATTTTTACAAGGCTACCACTAAGATTGCTATTCGTAATTTTTCATGGCAACTGTTGGGAAAGCTACCTTCCCTATGCATTGACCGAAGGTTGGATGTTAAATTATTGGAATGCCAAAACATAAGCATGCTAATTTTTTACGAAAATCTTGGTAAATTTAGAATAACACTTGATTAGGTGGGCTGCTTTTTTGACCTTCAATTAAATGAGTATCAAAATTTATAGATTTACTCATGATTATATTCATCTCGCAAATTAGACTAGGAATTCTGCAATTAGTTCTGTGATCATATTTTTAAATTTTATTAAATATTTATAAATAATAAGATTTTTTTATGTGTTTAGCCCTCCGAAACCAAACTCCTTGTTTATTAGCTATGGCTCATAGTCCTTTGTTTGTCCCAAAGCACCACACACATATACAACAAAATGGACATAGGCAGGATTCAAATTACTACGACACTCTCTACACTCCCTTGTTCCGAAGTGGCATGCCGCTTTTTAATTGCCACCTTTAGCGTTTAGCCCCCTTTATCCGTACCGCTGATGCCCTCGGCGTGCCGAAAGGAGTAGAGACGGCTGCTGGATTTCGTTTAGAATCACCACTACTGAATTAGGTCTGGCCCTCTGCTGCTCCCAACCCCAAGCCTGAATGGAAAACGTTATCTCCCTCGCCAACCTAGCGTTCTCGCTCCTCGCGACTTGTTCAGGTTCAGGCATGGCAAGAAGAGAGCAGTTCGTCAGGCAAGCATAACGACAAGGCCTCGTTCAGGTTGTGTCGTCGGATTCAGAGCAACCTTGTTTCATATTTGCCTCGTAGCTTCTTTACCGTTGCGGTCGGTGCGTGAGCAGGCAGGACATCTAGTGGGACGGTTCAACGAATGCGCACGCCCGATTAAACAAAAATGCATGGTGCCTCGTCTTAGATTAATATTAACCATGTTGCTCTTGATGGTTCTGAAATCTGTAATATAAAAGATTGCACACAAATGTTTGCCTAATCTCTGACGGATGGCGAGCAACCGATGGACAGTGGTTGGGCAATGTGATTGATGACTGAGGCTGCTTCGTTCGTGGCACTTGTGACGGCAGTTGCAGCCTATAGAATGCATGTAGCTCGGCTGGGTGGGAGTAGAGTTAAAAATATCAGCTGAAATTTGACCATATACCCGATATCTCAATTTTATCGGTAGGGTCTGAATTTTTTTACCTGCAGAAATTAATTTTATAATTTTGTTTTCCATTAAAAATAAAAAAATAAAAAACCCGAAATTTCTGATATTTTTCCATGAAGGCGATAATGTATCTTTGTGCCCCAAAAGTACGGAGAAACAAAAATCTATCACTTCATCGCTAACCTATGATAAAGCAGCCTCAGGCCTCAGCTCGTCTGCTCGTGAAAATTCACATCAGCTTTCAGTGAGTGTTCATCAGCTAGACAGCTATAAGCCTATAACTAACCAACTCTACTGATTGCAGAAATTCAGTCTCCCGCTGTGCTTGCTCTCTGCAAATTGGGGTTGGTTGATCACACTTTGGACCTTCCTCGGACTAAAATTCCTTCCTTCCAGGTACAGAGAAACTATACAAATCTTATCATTACTATACACACACGCACATCGTTTTCCTTACTGGAAAACAATAGTACGTCGCTACTGGTTTCCAGAAATGAAAAATGAAAGGACAATCATCAATACGTAGCACGTTTTGCAAGCCTTGAAATGTGCCATTGGTTGGTTCTCGTCGTACACAAACCACACATGTGGCCGAAATCTTGTCAGTCCCCTCATGTGCAGCCTCGTGCACATCCGCAGTGTTATCAATGCAAACACAGCAGGAATTACAGGTAGGAAAATCTGGTGCCAAATGCCTTCCAATCACTATGCCAAAGTTTTTTGGTGACAAATATGCTTCTTGGCCACCAGATTGTATCTATGTATAGGGCACTTGATGATTGGGCTTACAGTTACAACATTCAGCAGTTATAAAAGAGGCGACTAAATTACCCTCGGCAGTACACAAGACGTATACTTTGGCGTGTGTAGTGAACATCGTATAACAATGACACCAAATCCTCTGGTGGTGTAAACTAGCTTGTTCTACTGTCAGACACCTAGGCTGTGCACACGCGCGCGTAAATATTACGGGGTAATGCTTGGTGAAGCACAGATCACAGTACTGAACTGAACTATGTGTCTTAATTGTCTTGTTTGAAGAGCTGAAACACTCAGTTGAGGTGGTTGCTGTCGGTCTGAAGGGTGTACTTCACGTCAGGCAGCGCCTGGAGAACGTCAGGATGCTCTGGTCAAGAAACAGGCACAAAAGTCAGTATATAATAAGTTCCCAGTGTCCCCTGTTTGGAAGCTAGCAAACAAATTTTCATGAATTTTGTTGGAACATACACAAGGAAAAAAAAGTTTGGAGGCCTTATGAATTAGCATGTTCATGCACGCCCAAAGAAAAAAATTAGCATGTTCATGCAACCAGAGGGCATTCAAGGATAACGTTATTAACTATGTTGTTTGCTTAGTGGTGGTCCCTTCTTTTCCTTCTTTTCACCTCGAGAGACTTGCAGAGTTGGAAACCGAAAGTATGCTTGTCTTCTCGACAAGAAAGGCGCAAGAAAAAAAGAGAAGCTTTCAAGGAAGGTTTCATCAGGTTCAGTTTTTACTACTCAAGTTAACACTTTTCAGCACATCGAGTTTGTTTAAGTTACCACGAAGACGCCCCCTTCTTCCATGAGTTTTAAAGTTTAGCTACGGAACCACACATACTATGCGTGTCTGAAAATGGTTTGCACTTTCAGCTGCGCGTTGCATTGACCTCGGAATCCGCCAAGAGGATTCCCCTCCCCTTTGACTAAGATCTGTTGACAGGGCTTACTGAAACATCTTCTACGCATTAGTTAACTGTCAAACAGGGATTGGCACGATCATGTGCTGACCATGTGGTAGATTTTCTAGTAATGCAACCATTTGCCGAAGATTCTATCGCACGCTAACCGAGAGGCTCCCATCGTCACCGACACCATGAATCCGCACAATAAAGTAACCAGGCAGAGATCAGAGCGCGTCGTCATGAATGCAGAGATGAACTCACTCTGCAACGCGGCGGCCTGCGCCGGCGTGAGCTTGGCGGCGAACCCGCTGACGACCGTCTTGTAGCTGTAGACCAGCGCCGCCTTGGCTCTCGCCTCGCTTCCAAATTCGCAACAAATTAAAGAGACCAATAATCAAATAAAACCACAAGAAGAAGAAGAAGAAGAAGAAAATAAAGGCTGGGTTTGATGCCATAATAATTAGCTTGCGCCTTGCGATCCCTACCTGCCGAGCGCGGTGGCGAGGATGCCCATCTGGTAGGCCTCGCAGTCGACGCCCTGGGCGGGGGGTTTCACCATCACCATGTACACGCTGGCCTGCTGCTGGCCGTGCTTGCCCTTCCTGCCGCCGCCGGCCGTGGCCGTGGCCGTGGTCAGGGACACGGCGGCGGATGTGAGGAGGACCAGCAGGAAGGCTGCCGCGGCGCGCGGGCGCGTCATCGCCGTCGGCGATCGAGAGGGGCTGGCCGGGGGCAGATGGACAGGGGTTGGCGGTGAGCGGTGGCGCGCCGTGCGCAGTGGGATCGGATCGTATGACGCGCTGGTTTCTTGCTGCTGATGGGCGTGGCGGGAAGGGAAGCGAAGCGAGGGAGCCGGTGGCCGCTTATATAACCGCGGCATCTTGTTCGGGCGCTCCTTTTCTTTGTCTGAGTCGCTGAGATGACAGATGACAGATGACGAAGCCACGCACTACAGTGCTAATTCTGTGATGAAAATAAAAATAATAAATGGGCTGTCTAGGGTTCGAAAAATGAGACGGGGAGCAGGTAACCGGCCGAAGCAATCCTGGTCACTCTTAAAGTTCTTAATGCGTTTTCTCAGTTTTAATTAGTCTCTAAGCATCGTTTGGAACAGTTTTTAGCCCGTCAGTGTATGCCTTCATCATAATTTTCTACTGTACTAAAATATGTTTTATAAAATTTGATAAATTTATGACATGAACTGGATTAATTCTACAAGTTGCTGATGGTCAAAAGTCTCGCATGAACTGCAGATGTGAGTAGAAAATATGCATCAGATATTAGGTAAACTTTACATTTAAGGTTTTTGTGGAATATGATCCCATGACCTCTTATCGGCATTAATCATCAAGAATTAAATGTTGGGTGACAACTACTGGACCGTATCACTGGAAGCAATTGCACATGTGAGTGCAAAGCTTTTTCTTTGTTAAGTGAGATTAGATAGATACTCCAAATAACTTCATGATCCACATCACATATTAGGCAACCGTACCGTTCGCCTAATTTCAATTAAACCAAGAGACCAGCTGAAAGTTTCGCCATTCCTTGCTTCCTCCCGGACGCATAGCTCGGAACAAAGTCACTAGGGTGTCCTGTTCTTGCTCTTGCGCACGGCCAACCCTACACAGACGAGCTGCTGATTCACGCACCGCACGTGCACCTAACCATTGTTCGGCACGCATGTGCCGTGCCCAAGTAAAATTGTAGCCCATTGCATGCTTCAGTTTACAAGAAAGAGAAAGAACACGATTCTGCACGGTCACAACTTACCTATTTTCTGCAAGTGTATAAAGTGCAGCACATGTACAAGAATCACGGGCCGGCATGGGTAGAGCAAGATAAGATTCATCATTTATGAGTCACCTCGGTCTCCGAAAAGAAACGGTCAGCATTGACTTTTCATAGACTCAAGAATATATGAGGTGATTTCGGTAAGACTGCACAGCAGGACCAATCGTGTAATAAAGAAGCTTTCTATACACTCTTTTGTAAAGGAACACTTAATTCAGATCAAAGGCGATGTATGGAGCTTGTTATTCACAGTTTCGATTATATTACAACAAACACTGATTTCTGTTTATGAGGGAGGGCATGCCAATAACCATTCAACAAATTCCAGTTAAAACTTTACACATCACAACCTTCAAACCGAGTCCAGTATATTGTCGGATACAGTCCAGCCCATGAGATGGTATAAATGATGGACTAATGTTTACAGCACTCTATAACATACATGTATATGTATTACTCTCCAGCCAAAAAAAAAAAAAAAAAAAAAAAAAGAGGAGAACCCCCAACATATTGGAGAACCCCCACCTGCATCTCATTTGTTTGCCTTGGCCTGATTCGCTGCAACCGACATGGCCCGAAGCCTGCCAGCAATCTCTGTGAAAGCTGGGCGCTGTGCCGGATCTGGGGCCCAACACTGCTCCATGAGCCTTCTCCACTCTGGATCACATGACGCTGGCACAGGTGGCCTCAGTGTGTTGTTTACAATGCCCCCTGCAAAAGGAATTCCAAAAGTTATTCCTGTGCTAACCGCCTGAAGGAACAAAAAAAGCTAGGATCTGGGAAAAGGGATAAATTCACACATGGAGGAGCTTCATCAGACGACACGATGAAGTTTAAGAATAAATCAGAATAATCTGGGCAACCAGGGTGAAAGACGGAAGGTGGCAGACAAAGCGGTGCATTCAATCCATGTTTTATATAATCCCATCAACAGTTTGACTAATGAGCAAATGAACAAAAATACTGAAGGAAAAATGATGAAGATCCTAATGGTCAAGTAGTCCTCTTTTTAACAGGGCTAGTGCCATGGAAACAGTTTCAGCAATGGCTAGTACAACATAGGATTTAAGCTGGCCCAAACCCAACTCCAAAAGTGAAATGAGGCGGGGTTGATGACTCAGGTAAGACCATTTTCTCAAACTTAACAGAAAAAAAAACATAGGAACCACCAGGAACATTCTCAAGTTTAAAGAAACAATTCATGGACTAAGTGTAGGTGATGAACTGTATACCTATAATTGCGCCATAGTGCATATTGGCATATGGTTCTTCGCCGGTGAGGATTTCCCACATAACAATACCAAAGGAAAATACATCAACCTGTACCAGTGGAAACAAACAGCACCTTAAATGTAACGTTTCTATATATACAAAACTGAAGCAGATATGGATATTATAGCTTCTCAAGTAAATGAATATAGAAAGATAAAGGATCACCATATGTGGATGGCAAATATCATGAACCACTTTGGAACAGTAATGGTGTTAGATTTGAGGAATCACCTCATCCTAGATTGGATGATTAACCATGAGTTGATCCCCTAAATTTTGGTAGGATGATTCCATTTCCCATGTTTATACTAATCATGTGCATATGAAAATATGATGAATGAGTGATAGATCAACCCATTCCATTCCTCAAACCAAACAAAAATCTGAGTGAGATAATCATAGATAACCTCATTCCTCAAACCAAATACCCCTTAACTGCGGATGGAAAACCAAGGAATTATGTTTTTACCTTCTCCGACACCTTATTGCTGCTTCCATTGAGTAATTCTGGAGCCATCCATGGGAGAGTCCCTCTCACACCACCTGAAACCAGGGTATTTCTTTTTATTTTGGACAAGCCAAAGTCACCAACCTGTACAGAAATAATAAATTCACCGTAAGAGTAGCATTAAAGTAATTGGAGAAATATGCACAAAACAGATATGCAATAACACTATAGATGGACGTGATGCTCACTTTACATATGGGACGTGATTGATCTTTAAGATTTACGAGCAAGTTATCACACTTCAAATCGAAGTGCACAATGTTTTTCGAGTGCAAATACTCCAGGCCAAATGCAGCATCCATTGCTATGATAAGCCTCTTACGACGGTCGAGATATCTGTCCGATAAGATATCACTTTGTTACTCGCAGTAAAGAATAATTGGAATCAAAATAATCACAGGAAGCAATTACTTGTCCTTGCGTTGCAAAACATGCCGAAGTGAGCCATTAACCATGAACTCAGTCACAGTTGCCAATGTACCTCCTGGCCCATCTTTCACAACACCATAAAACGCCACAACATTTGGATGATGAAGCTTTGAAAGAATTTCAGCTTCTCGCCAGAACTCATGTGCCTAAACAACCAAACAAGGAAAGTAAATTTTGATGAACCAGGTGTCAGCCAAAGGTTAGTGGGCTAGTTTGAGCCATGGTGGAAGTGGGGGCATATCAATCAGCATTTGGCCATGTGGTAACATGACTAGTTTTGTAGCAATTGTGAACACATAACATTGCCAAATAGCATCCATAATAAGATCCTAATGTGGTCAAAGAGTTGTTATGTTGCAACAGAGCTGCAACCTCTCATCCAATCTATTGCCACAGTTTCCATTACTACCAAAATAATAGCTATAAATCTGAAATTGCAGATCTGCAGAAGTGGTGCTTGGGAGCTTACTAGTCTTTCTAGTTCTGAAGACCGTCCTGTGAAGCAGCTTTTTTTAATTCTCTTAATGGCTACATCACTTCCCCTCCATTTTCCGTGGTACACAGTTCCAAATGTACCTGAACCAAGTTCCCTAAGCTCTTCAAGGTCTTCATTCTTGATGATCTGTGAAGAGTTCCTATGTTTAGTACTCCAATAAGATAGTTCATAAAGAAATTAATCAAATGAGTGTACAGCACATCAATATACCAGGCACAACCATTGGACTTCTAAATACAAAATATGGCATTCATTGTGAGTAGTTTAACAAACAAAAATTCAGAAAACAAAGAAATAATTACACTATAAATCCTGGAACAGTAACAAAAGGGGATAGTATCTCATCAAGATTACTAAATGCTCAAATACTCATTATAGTCCACTGAATTTACCAGTTTGGTGTGTGAGAAACCAAGAAAATGTTTCAGCAATGCAACTCGTCACATGGATTTTTTCGAAACAGATCAAAACAGTAATACCAAATAAGAAAATATAAATTAATTTTCTCTAGCAACACAAGAGAACCATGTATCATTTTATTAAGTGTTATGTACAAAGAAAGATCAAAGAGGCATCTGCCTAACCCACCCAGCACACACACCCAGAAAGAACGTTACATTAGCGCAGCTGCTAGGAATTAGGCGACCACGATCATTAATTTGAATCTTGCCTCAGCAAAATCAAATTAAGGAACCCATATGTGTATGCTTAATCTCATTGCGCCAGGTTATCTAACTAATGCGCACAATTAAACTGCAACTACATACTGTACTTTATAGTGACTTTACTTCCACGCATGTAATGAAAATCAAAGATAATTTATTCTTTAAATATAAATACAATAAAGTTCAAAAGACAAAACGAAATTTTACATGAATTATAGCACATACAACTGGTTTGTTCACATACAACTTCACATTCATAGATTATCTTGGAAAAACAATAGTGATATTTTACTTGTTTTACCTTTCTAGTTGAACTTTATTTGTCCTTTTAATCAATGTGCAATTCCCGAACTTTAGCAATACTATAACTCAACACTACAAAAAGCAAAGCAACTAATGTTGTTGTCGCTACAGTAGGGAATGATGATGCTAGTAAATTTCAGAAAACAGCAACTATTTGTGCCCCCTAATAACATGAACCTACAACTTTTGAACATCCTATCGGAATGGGTGCTTAGTCCTGGATGCTATTTGATTGAAACCGCATCTACTATCAATATTTTATTTTCCATTAGGGTTGAAATTGGACTATCAAATGGTATCCAGTATCAGTCTTATATTTTCAGCTAGGGTACAAAACACAAAAGCTAGTGTCAGGCTTTTAGCTCAACGATGTCTAGAAAAAGAAGAAATCATCCAAAACCCATATATTCAATAGTTATGAGACAACTCCCCTTCAATCATACTGTCTCAAGTGCATCACACATTCACTTTACTCTCATGGATTCTGCTGAAGCACCTTTTCAATATTACTGCCAACAGCGTGGCATGATTATTTTTCCCTCGAACACGCAGGTGAGCTGGTGTCATTGCTTTATAGAAGAAAAAACAAAAAACACTCCACATAATGCCACAGCCACACTACACCATGCTTCTCCTAGATTGGTGTCTATTTATTATTTCCATTTCCATTTTAAAAAAGATGGCGTATTTAGAAAGAAAAGGTAGTTGTTTATAACAAAAAAGTTCCAGTATTAATACATTTGAGTGCGATGAAGCTTAGAAAGAAGAGGAGACTCCATTAATTATTGCTTAGTCAGATTTACACAACCTCCTCTAAGATAGACTGTATCTAAAAAATCAACACATATAAATGACAATCTAAACAAACACTATCTACAGTTACTAATGAATCACCAAAATAGGGTTAATAAAATTATAGCTGCCCACCTCTCTGCATAACGTGTGGTACTGTTAAAGCAAAGTAGCATTAGCTTGGCGTGGGTTCAAGGGTAAAAGGCTGCGGAGCGATCTGTGAATAGGGTGAAGCAATTGACCACCATCCTAGCCACATCTAGACTTGCTCCTAACTGTGACAGCATGCTCTGGTACATGCCTCTTTCGAAGGGGTGTTTTTGTCTGGATTTGTTCTAAGTGCATAAAAGGCAGCCATTATAGGTGCCACTAATTGAACTACTAGAACTTAACTTATATGGAAATGACAATAAAAAAACTAAATCTCTTCTCCCCTTGATGTGCTTGCTTCAGAGGCAACATGGGAACATACTTTCCAAATTACTCTGAGCTTAACAAACTTGTCACCCTTCATTTGCTTGGGCTGGTAGGGTACTACAGTTTAGTGATCTTGCCCAAAAACAACCTGAAATGGCATCACGTGAAGAGTAGTTTGGAATGAAGAGTTGTAGAATTCTCCCCTTGAAGCTACTATAGTTGATGCATTGGCTGGTCTCTGCACAATCGGCGAAAGCACATGCAAATGGTGCAAATGTCGACCTAGAAGTTGTCTAGAGGACTTACGTGAATCATGGGTTCATGATCCTCTATGAAGTTGCTAGTGAGCACGGATCTAAATCACACACAATGGAGTACCAAAGAGATGAAAAAGAACACTGCAGCTTAAAATATTGAGGGCAACTAAATTAGTGATGTTGGAGGTGCACGAAAGCAATGAAGTGAGCACGCTTGGGGATACGTCAATAAACACCATGTCACAACCTTTAGAAAAATCCATTGTAAAAGGAAAAAGTCTATATCACCCCCCCCCAACCTATTGGGGGTGGACTACATAACCCCCTAACCTATGAAATGGTCTATATCACCCCCTGAATTTTTCAAAATAGATCAAATTACCCCCTAAAGCAGTTTCAAAAAATCATAGTATATCACAAAAAAATCATAAAATAAAAAAATCAATTGTGTTGGACTCCAAATGAGTAGATCTACACAGTGAACATATAATATGGTATGATTTAGTACATTTTTTTACAGCTATAAAGAAAAGCATAGATCTAAAGCTACAACAAAAATAATATACTAAAGCATACCATATTATATGTTCATTGTGTAGATCTACTCATTTGGAGTCTAACACAATTGGATTTTCCATTTTATGATTTTTCTGTGATTTACTATGATTTTTCAAAACTGCTTTAGGGGGTAATTTGACCGGTTTTGAAAAGTTCAGGGGGTGATATAGACTGTTTCATAAGTTGGGGGTTATGTAGTCTACCCCCATAGGTGGGGCTGATATAGACTTTTTCCATTATAAAACATAGGATGTTTTCCACCCAAACAACCAACATGGTTTCAAGGATCGGAGAAGACTTTTCAATCTAGTTGCGTTAGCAAAGGGTTGTGGAAGTGCGACTAGAAATAATAAAGGTTCTTTTCCACGCCTTCACGCCAGGGGTCATGTCCTTCAATGATTTTATAACCACAACAGGGCACATGCGGCATAAACATTTCATTGCTATTCAACATCATGTCATCCCTCTTGGGCCTAGCCTTATTGGCCTCCCCTGCCATCTTTGGTTCCAACGATGATGATTTCGAGGTCCGCAAGTTATGAGTGGCTACGAAAGCCCACCTAAGCAACTTCATTTCTTTGAAGTGAGATTACACGATAAGCAAACCATCCTCGTAGTCGAGGACGGTTATCAAGGTACAAGTTAAAAGGAGTAGGAAGTTACAAGGGATTACAATCACAGCATAGACACACACCACACGAAAATGAACAACCATATTAGATGTACACAGAACATAAAGGGGGTGAATCATGCTCCTTAGAGGAGTAACTCCATCAATCATTAGGTTGAGCCACCATGCTTGCTATTTTTGCATCGAGGGAGCACCCAAGTGTGCATCGAGCACAAAGACACCCTCTTCGCAAACAGACACCAAGCACCTAGGTAACCAAATCCATGGCAAGAGAGGATGGCACAGGTAAGGATTAACCTCGACCTTGAAACAGTCCTCGCCATGAACTAGGTGACGGACTGACAGGAAATGCCTATCACCCATGGTTAGCCATGGTCACCCGCAACATGACACAAGCTTCTCAGCGAGCCAGCCAATTTAGCGAACATTGACATGCTCCGACATCGACAACCAATCAAAGAAGGCAAAACTAAGTGAGAGCTAGCAATGGCGAATACTTGGCTAAGGTCCAAGGCGAGATAAAAGATGCTGGCACTCTCGTCGCATGGAAAATTTCACAATGCAAAGGTCGTCGAGGGCTGATGACAACTCAAGGCTCCAGCTAGGGAAGAGTCAGCCCCTCCCATAGATCACAGCATGGCCATACAAACCATGAGACATGGTCAAGAACAGGGGAGAGCAAAGGGTTCAACAGAGAGCGCGGATTCTGCAGCTAGGGGACACCGGGCACCTAGGCAGCTAGATCCAGTGGCTAGTAGCAGTACCAGGCAGGTACAAGCGCTGAGTTGCTGCCCATGGTGGAGTCCAGCTCGCCGGCCAGCTAGATCTTGAGGAAGAGGAGCACCAAAACTAGATGGAGAAAGAGAGAGATGGGTGCATGGGGTGGTGCTTATGTGGCTCGAAGCACACTGCCACCGGAGCCAAAGTCGACCACAATGACGGCAAGGGAGCAAAAAGGGGCGGAGGTAGGAGGTCCACAACAATGTCACAAGCATCAATGATGCCGAAGTCGGGAGGAGTTTAAGGTTTACAGCCTAAAAAAAGTGATAATTTTGAAACATGCAGCATAACATTTTTTTTTGTGCCACATCATGTCATCCACATTAGCTCGAGACTTGCCAACTCTCCCTCATCATCTTGGCACGCACAATTAATTATTTCTAGGTCTAGCTATTCGGCATAAAAACATAAAAATTTGCTAACTTGGGAGCAATTTTGGGTTTAAATCACAAAAGTAAGTGATAGCAAAAGCTAAAGGACCATCGCCGTCTTGGCCGCAGCAAAACTTTTCCCGGTTCATGCCAAACGGTTTTGTTTTTTTTTTCCAAATTTGGTGAAATGGGGAGGGTTCTACCTTATTTTACCCCCTTAGCACACAATTGGATATCTTTGTGGGTTTAGATACCACTAGTTGACCTACCAAGTTTAACAAATTTAACTTTAAAGCCAACAATACTAAATACCTTATCTCTAACTTACTAAATTTGTCTCCCCTTGATCTTCGACTCCTATTTTTTAAGATGTCGTATCTCGTTTTTGGAAAATGTCGGAAAAGGATGTCGTATTTGTGTAAGGTTGCGAAACTCTTCGGCAGACGAGCGTAGTAGTTAAGGAGCGATCGCCTCGTTCCTACATCCAGCGCGCAGCGTCTGCGAGTGGGCAAGCGTTAGCGCGGGTGGTTGATGGATTTGCATGCAGGGAGCCCGACCTGACGGGATTTGCATGCCGGCATGCAGAATTTAGCCAGAGTATTAATCTAGGCCAGAATTAATGGGGGAGAGGATTTAATCACCTCATTGGTCTGTGTAGCCAAGGCAAATACGACATCTAAAAAGACCGGAGGACTAGTTTCAAGCCAATTTCTTTTAGGCTATATAAGCTTGGACCAACGCATGTGGTGGTACTCTTCAATAAATACGTCTAACATCTATACATGACCACTTCTCTATTCTTTGCATGAAAGCTCACTCTAGAGACATGATAAAGCATGGATGAACAAGTCCTGGGGGTTAGGGGCTGTTTGATTGCCTGGTTCCAGCCTGGCCAGGCTCTCGGCATGCGATTTCTGTGTGTTTGGTTGCCTGCACCAACGGTTGAGCCAGGCTCCCGCAGTGCAAGATGTGCCTCCCGGCTAGGCCCGTAGGAAACGTAGGAATCGAGCATTTCTGGAGGGCCAGGCCGGCGCAATGCAGGCTTTGCATGAGAGGAGAGAGCAGCGGTGCAAGGACAACTCGATTTCCCTGCTCGGCCATGCTACATGCACCTAGGCAACCAAACGGTGAGCAATTGCATGGCAACAGCCTAGCTAAGGAGGGCCTGGCTAGGCCGGTGCGATGCAGGCTGGGGCATGCAGGAAACCAAACAGACCTTTAATAACTTAACACTAGGTAGCATGAATATATAGTGGAATGGGGATATCATACCCTACATGATGAGATTAGAGAGGCTATGGTGCATGGCTAAGGAAATTATGCCTATTTGGCATTTTTAGATGACGAAGATAACATGATTGACTGGAACAAGAAACCACCCAAAGGGAGCAAATGAGATATTCCACCCATGACATGCCACACATTTGCTAGGCACAAAATAGTCATGATCCAATGTATGGTACCATTTGTGCTCCACGGTATGGATCTCAAAGCCATTATCAACGATGCAAAAAGGAGAACAAAAACATTGTGCAATCACATTGCCACATTCGCTGCAGCTAACACAATGACACTGCATTCATATTTCAACTTTTTCTTTAAAGCATCATGCTTACCATGATGAACTTCCTCTTATCAAGCAAGAAATCTGGGGTTACTTTGGCAAAAGAGGTTATGGTATTGGATCTCACAGCAAATGCGATGAACCATCCAAGGACTTTACAAGAAGGGACTTTACTTAACAGTTTCCTAATATAATGAAATGGCAGGTAACCTAACCAAACAAACATGTTTGACCAGCAAATTTGTTCAGAAAACCATCTATTATCCCTATAAGCATATTGAGACATTTTGGGCTAGAATTGTTCTGAAAAGTTCTTTTCTGAGGGAAAAAAAACATTAAACGTTAATGAATGCTGCCAGTGTGAAGATCATTAGCCAATTTATGAGCCATAAATGTCATATATTGAGTCACATGTATAACAAAAATCATCACAAAGTTTAAAAAATAGAAATGAATTCTATAAAAGAGTATTGTACAAACAAGATGGAATTTATTCTTCGCGAGAATCGAATTTTTTCTATTTATATAGTTGGATTTAGCAAATTACATATTATAAGCGGCAAGTCACCAGATCCATTGTTTTAGCTAAATTTTTCAAACTTTTCTTCTGCCTTACTTTCTACATTTCAATTAGTTTTGGAGTTCACTCAAGCCAAAAAAAAACATGCTTGTTTGCCCACATACAGATCTATGTCAAATACAAACACAAGCATGACTGCTGCAGATAGTACTTCTAGAATACAACCAAGCGCTCCTAATATGTAGAAGGACATCACAACAAGGAAAGTGCATAAACTTCTCTGCAATAAAAAACCACTTATACCTGCAAGTATTCAAAATCAGTGTCCTTAAAGGAAGCATCCATGACTGGACCAACAGCTTTAGCCTCTTCAGTCTTCTGTTCCTGAAACCATGTAAACAATCTCATAGTTAACGATTATCAACATCACAGAATAAAGAACAGTTCAGACTTATTTCCAGACATGCATACCTCAAAATCAGGATGAGATGGCATCATTTCATGCATATTTGTGAAAGGATTATCAACTTGGAACCCTTCAACATTCTTCATTGCTGCTGGATTGTCAATCTGTGATGAGATAAAACCTGGTGGTGAAATGTTTGGATCAACATTGATGCGGGAAGCTACTGGAGGCCCCTCCACATGAATATCATTCTGAGGAGCTGAATTCTTCACATTAGTTGTATCATGCTCCAAGCTATCAAAGGGATAAGCTCCCTCCTCAATCTTTGCCAGATCTTGTGTCTCATCCTTTTGTGGAAACTCATTTTGTGCAAGATTTCTGAAGAATGACCACCGCTGGGGTTCATAATTAGGCATGTTTAAGCTATGGACAGGATCAATGAAAGGATTGGATGATTGTGCTGCGGAGTTAGCATTTGCAAAGAAATCAGAAAGAATGTCAGGGGAGGTCCTTTGTGTAGCATCAGGAATGTCTCTATTCTGTGTGCTGGAGATAATAGGTTCCTTGTGGGAAACATCCACAGAGCTGGTGGATGGTACAACAGGATCACATTCAACATCAGTTGGGAGTGTTGGCTTTGGAGCATCCCTACTAATATGATGTGGCATAGCAGAACGAGATCCTGGCTGATTATGTGACTCTACATCTTGAGAGGTTTCCTCATTGTGTCTACCTCCTAGAACCTGTTCAGCTGCATGGGCAACTTTCTCCACATTTCTACTAGTGTCATCTGAGGACCTCTTTTCACCAAGCAGCTGCTCACTAAACGGCGAAGTTTGTTGTACAGTATTGGTAAATTCTTTCTCAAACTGTATCAGACTATCATCTACAGCTGGATCATTCAAATTTATTGCATGGGCAACTACATTTGGTTTTTCAGTCCCCTCAAAAGCAGAGTCAGTATTTTCTGCAATGTATTCACTTGCAACACCAGACTGTGATTGACGAATTAGAAATTCAGGATTAAGTGAATCCTCAGATTTAGATAGCCGGTTCAGAAATCCTGCTTGCTCCCTTGGAATCCGCTCAGAATGAAAAACTCGCCCAGGGTGAGGAGGCGGATTCTTATAGCTGTGATCTATCATGTCAGCATGAAAGTCAGAACAGCCGGATGCAAAAGCTCCACCAGAGTGCCGATCATCTTCACTGATATCTGAACCCTGTGTTGTCGACCTAGCTCTTGGTGCGTTACAAGTCTCTAGGCTCTTCATACTGTCACTTGGTTGAAGAGATGTTACACCTTCTTGAACAGAAGCAGTAGGGGGGACTCCTGAAGCAGATGAATCATTATGCGCCATATGACCACTCAGATTTTCAAGCGATTGAAAGTAATCTAGCTCATTATTTTGATGAGGCGTGTTACCAGAAACCCGTTTTTCCTCCTTCGTTGATGTTTCCTTCTCAGCATCCTGATAAACTTGTTGATCAAAAGATCGCTGTGAAGCAGTTCCAGAGAAAGGAGCATACTGGGATGTATATCTATAATCAGGAGGTGTAGATAGAGGAATCGATATCTGGCCCTCAATGTCATAAAATCCTTCACTGGTAGCAGTATTAGCATAATTACCCTTCAGATTCTGCATCCCATGGCTATAGTAAGAGTGCAATTTTTCACTATTGTCGCCAGATACAGCAGATGGGATTGGTCTTGAGAGCATATCTGAAGGCACAAAAGTCGATGCGTTCACTGCATGCAAATTTGAACTATCTCTGCTTGAGTTTACCGGCCTACTATCAATATTGAGATTAATGAACTGATCGAACTCATTAATGGACGGATTTACTAAACCCTGCCCACTTGATGAATTCGCACCTATTCCATCCATCCCGTTGATGGCAGCAACATACTGGATCCCAGAATCACTATCCATACTGCCCAGGCTGAAACTCATATCATCATATTCAATAGATGATACTAGGAATATCCTAAGCTTCTGGGACCCATCCCCATTATCAAGGAAACCACATTCTTCCATCATGTTTCTCAAATCTTCATCATTTGAAACTGAGATCAAGGCATCAAGATCTTCACCGGGTAACTGATACTTGATAACATGAGGTTGATTATAGATGGCTGTTGTCTTCTGTTTAAGCTCCTGCCAGAAAATGTTCCTACTAATCCGAATTATGTGTGTCTCACCACCAACATATCTAAGCTTTCCATCACTTGGTCGGGGTAATACTTTACCCCCGAAGCTGCAGAAAATTTTAATTGTTCTGGAAGTTTCTGAGGTCTCAGAAGAAGCATAGCCACGAGACAATCCCTGACTACTTCCACCACCGGATAGAACTCGTGAAACTGACGTACCTGACATGTGCCTTCTTCTGTTTTCATTTTCAGAAAAAGGTTTTCTTTCAATCTCATTTGTTTGATGAGTATCTGATGTCAAAAATATTGATGCATCAAATCTAGTCTCTGGTCCTGTTCGATGGGCACCAAGGCCTACTCTAGAATCTTTGTGACCAGCACCAGAAGTGACATTCTGATTATGAGGCATACCAGGAACAGGATGCTTCTTGGGTATAGCTCTCATAAATTCAAGAGAGAACTCCTCCCCGGTCTGAATTGAGTAATTAAGGACAGGCTTAACATTGCCTGCGACAGGGTATTCTGGAACGGGATAACTGGTGCATGCTGAGCTTGAGGATCCACGCACCGAACCTTGGGCTGCAGAGCGAATATCATCTTTTCTAGGTTCCATCAAGCTTTCTTGTCTAAAGTATATGGATGAAACAGGATACACAGTTCATTGCCATGCTATCCATTTTGCTGATAACAGTCCATTTCCCTCTATCCTTTTTTTATCAGGCAAAGCGAAGCAACGTGCCAGTAGTTGGAGAGCACAGAGCACCTAGTAAAAGTAGTTGAACCTACAGCAAAAGAAAAGCACACAAGGTTATTGTTAGCAAGGATCATGAGACATAAATACCAGTCTAAGTGTCTAGGTCACAAACAAACACCGCATTGTGTGTGGCAGCAGACTGAGTACTCTGGTAGAGCATGAATTGCAGGGGGGTTAATGGTGATAAAAGACTACTCAGCCAAAAACTACAGCAGCACGACAAACTTGCAAGCTCTAGAGCTCCCCCATGTACTAGCGACTGACACATGAACAAACGTTGCTGGTGAGAATATGCTGATGACTAGAAGCTCCACCCACAGATTGGTTGAGGGTTTATGATAAGACTATCTTAAACTGAACGGTGCAACAGAAAACCGCGGTAGTGCAGTAACGAGGTACTGGTCGACAAAACCAACTAGATACCATTTATCCCGTGAGTTGGAGTGCGAAAATCAGACGGTCCGTAGCACAGACACTAAGATTCCAGCACGCCCAGCGCGGCGGCGCTGACCGTACCAACCGGCGAGAACCGTGCTCCCTCAGCTTCCCCGCGGAAGATTTCGTCAGTAAACCTCACCGAGCACCCTGCTCGCTGCCCCCGAATTTTAAAATCCCTCCCACGCGACATTCATCAGGTCCCCGAGAGAAGCAATCGCGCCAGACCGGGGGACCCGGCAAGCTCTCCCCCCCGAGCTACGGAAATGGTAAATTTGTCTCACGATTGAAACCGCTGACAGCAATAGCAGCCAATCCGCTACCGCGGGATAATCGATCGAGGCTTGGGAGAAGGACTGACCGGCGGGCGGGAGGACGAGGCGAGGCGGGCCCGGATTCGCGGCTCCAGCGGCGGAAGAAGACCGGGCCGGCGCGGCGACGGGAGCAGCGGCGGGCGGGATGAGGCGGAACGGGCCCGGGTGCGGGAGCGGGTAGGGTTCCGATCGGAGCGGCGGGGACAGGGGCTCGGCCGGATGAAGCGGCGGCGACGGGGCGCGGGGTTGGGGCTGGGAGGGAGCGTGAAGAGAAGGGAGGGGAGGTGGGGGTTTCAGATTGCAGCGGGGCAGGGGAGGAGAAAGAGAGAGAGGAGAAAGGGAAGGATGCTGACTTCACGCGGGCGGCGGGGGAGCACTGTGGGACGCGATAGGGGGGCGGGGTGGGCCCCACCTGAATGATGTGGCGTGCCCGCCGCGTCACCGCCGTCGGGTGCGGGGTGGGGACGTGGCGGGGGCGTTTAGGCTATCTCCAACAATTCTCTCTCCAACTCGCCAAACGTACTATTTACTATATTTTATTATAGTCCTCCAAAAATTTTCTTCTCCTATAACTTTTTCTTTCCAACCATTCCATCCATATCTATTCCCCTATATACTATCACTCATTAACAAATTATTTATTTATCATTTTTAAATTTAAAAAAATCATACAGTATTTGTACTGTCATAATACGCATTATCATTATGTTACAGGGCTCAAACAGAATTAATATCGTGAAGAAACGGTGTGATTAAAATATAGAGGAGTTGAAACTCACCTTATATATAAGAGGAATCGTATATAAGGGTAGCTTTGGGGAATCATTAGAGAGAATTTCCGGTGGGGGCGGTTCCAGGGAACCGTTGGAGATCGCCTTATCTGGAGCGTGGGGCACTGGGGCGGAGGAGTTTTTTTTGGAGAGTTGGGGCGGAGGAGTTGGTAGAGAACACTGGAGGCGGATGGGCCCCGGCAACCCGAAGCGGAGAGGTAAGAGCAACTCCAACAGATTGATTATCCCCTTTTCTCTTTCCACTTTTTAGCCATAAAGGGGATTTAGGGGAAAAATTTTAGTTTCAACAGATTGATTTTCTCTTTTCCCCTTTCCCCTATATTTCCCTCCCCTCTCCCCTTTTTAAAGGGGAATTCCACCTTATCCCTTTCCTTCTCCCTTTCTATCCATTCTTTCCTAGCCATAAGATCCACATGTATGAGAAGATCCTGGCCACTCATGAATTAAAGGGGAAAGGGAAAAATCAATTTGCTAGAGCACATCTCTCCAATAAACTAAAATTGTGATGGGAGATTTCCATATAAGATGAGAAAAAGAAAAGCGAAAAATCAATCTGTTGGAGCAGCGGTGTGGTTGGGTTGGCGGCGCGTCACCAGTCTCGATGGTTTTGTTACGGGCTTTTTTATTTTTTTTGTCACGTACCGCTTGTTTCAAGGGCTTTTTTATTTTTTTGTCACGTACCGCTTGTTTCAAGGTCGCCCAGATGCTTTTATTACTTTTTCTGTTATAAGAGATGAGACCGTGTACGGCTGCTCCGTTGTTTGATTTGATAAATGTAATCCTCAAAGAAATTTAACAGATTTGTTTCTTTAGTCTACCAACCAAATGATATGATATGGATAGCAATTAACAACCAAATGATGTAACTCATCTACTTTTTTTCACAAAGGAGGTGGATAGCCAAAGAGGGCTCTTTCGATAAGGTTAGGAGCCGGTAAAAGATCCAACCAGAGACGATAGCGGTTCGGTTCGCTTCACGGACCGTCTATGCAATCGGATCGGTAAAACTGATTGGATCGGCCGGTTTTTTCCGGAACCGGTGAATCGGTCGGTTTCAATTGAACTGGACAGTTTTTCATATGGGCTTCATATGGGCTCCAAATTAGACAAGTAATATATCCATTTTAATTATTTCGACGAGCTTTTTACAATAGTGAACTTCATTTTAGCATTTCAGGTTGTTTTATAATGGCAAATATCTAAATTAAGCATTTTTTTAGTTCATAAATGTTACATATATTATCATTTCATGCATATTTATTTTTGTTATGTCCCGTAAAACTGGGGGTGTCAATGGATGACCCTTATAGGCACCTCCAACCCACTTTAGTTTAAAATATTGTAGTAGTTTTTTAAAATAAAATATAATTTTGGAGAAGTAGTATAAAATTTTGAACTGCCCCTAAGGGTCACACATTGGCACCCCTACGTAAAACAACTCTAGAGCACCAAAACTTATGAAATTTATTATATTATTATATGTTGGTCATCATATTATTTGAGATAACAACCACAAACACACAAAATGTTAATTTTTGAGTATCCTTTGTGGACTTGTGGCTAGATTAGTTGGAATTTGTTTATATAATTATATTGTTTAATAGTCTATCTATATATGTGGTCAACTCTATATTTCTAATTATCTATTATATATTATGATATCACACCAGTTTGAAAGTATATGTGGGCTTTAATTCTCCTGCCCGAAACTATCGAACCTGCTGTTCAACCAGCTCTTTACGGTTGGACCAGTGAACCAGCGAACCAGCGAACCGATAGTCTCCCCGGTTTGATCTCCGGTCCAGTCCTAATAACTATGGTTAGGAGGAGAGCCCCTCCTGCCCTTCCCCCTCTCATGAAAGAAAAACAACGTGCATAGCTCGTCTTCCTCCTCGCAAGCTCTCCACCATCAGCTCCGCATCGTCTTCCTCATCCTCGCCTCGCCCCACCCCACTGCACGTAGCCCCGCCCCGCCACCAATCTCCCCTCGACAGCGTCGCCTTCAACGCCGGCGACCACCGCCCTCTCCCCCCCCCACATCCTCCTTATCTCCTCCGGTCAAATCTGCATGAGTGCCCCCACCCCCGCCGCCAGCCCCCACCTCGCCGGTGTTGCGACGCCGGGGAGGGCCGCCCTCTCCACCTCAATCTCGTATTCAATCTTGTTATCCCGAGTGTTTTTCTTTTCATTATTTTTGAGTGATTTTTGGATTATTTTTGTTCCTCATATTTGGCCATGATTTGAGCCGGATTTCTTGAAATGATTTGTTGCTAGGATACATGTGAGAAATTTTGGTTCGATCCTCCTTCAAATATTTCTCGCGAATCGGCTCGAATTTTGAGTGTTCCCCAAATCGTGTTCTGGGGAGAGGCACCCGGTCTTTCTTGCGCATACTTTCTTTTCTTGATCTTTTTCCTAAATTTATTAGATCTTGTGGCGGCACATCTGTTGCCAAAATTTCATTTGGATCTGCCGAGTGTTGAAAGAGCAATTTGGATTTGAAGCTGTGGGATGGTTTGCTCTTTTGTTTTTCCATCTATCTGTTCGTGCGCAGGATTCGTTAGTGCGTGGTTGGAGCAATCTGGCTCACGCACGGCAGCGTAGGAGCGAGAGCGACCGAGTGCTGCGCGACGGTGTGCAGCTATTTGGCGGGGGCAAGCGCCTGGGCTGCTCCTATATATCTTGTGGAAGATGGTTAAGCAATTCATCTATAAAGCCCACTAAGACCTATCTATCGAAAAAATGTTGAGCCAACCTCTGAAAAATGTTGAATCAACATTTTGAATGTTGAACCAATGTTGAATCCTTATCTTCTCTCGCGATGGCTCATGGTGCGGGCGCGGTTTGCTCACACGGGGCAGCCGGCCGGCGAGGCGCGCGCAGCGCCTGCAGCGGTGGCGCTCGCTGCAGGAGCAATGCTCGAGCGCCTGCTACATGAGGCAGCAGGGCGTACTGCCTAGTAGCCAGCGAGGCTCCGCTCCATGCGCGCAGCAGCGGCCAAGCGGTCCAGCCTGGCGAGGACTGTGGCTTGGCGAAGCGCATGGGAGCAGCTCAAAGAGGGGCACGGCGGGCGGGTGACCAGCGGCGGCGGCAGGGTAGGGGATAGAGGAATGTGAGGGAGGAAGCTAGCGTTTGGGTGTATACAAGAACTGAGATTGTTTGTACGAATCTCAAACATTGGAATGTGGGGAAAAAACTTTCAGAACTTGGCTACTTTATGAACTTGGCTGCACAAGCAGAGCCTATTCCAATTTGTTTGGTTGGCAGCTGTAGCTGGATCATCCCACCACATGCACAGGTTCGGTTAATTTACCCCCTCCTCCACCGTTGGTCTGCCCCGGTGAAATTACATCACATCTGTCGTCACCCATTCGTTCACCCTTCTATCCTTTTTCTTCCCCTCGTCTCTTCTACTGCTAACCCTTGGTCTCCTACTATCCTCTGTCTAGGCGAGATTTTGGTGCATAGCTCCGGGTAGAAGGCGCTCAGCCACCAAATAGATGGCATCTTCGCATGGACGCCGCACCTACCGCCGCCCACAGTGCAACAACAGCTTGCCGGCAACGCAGAGGATGTGCACTCCTGCTGCTTTGAGGCCTCCCCGCGCGGTGCTTGTCGCCTCCTCCCCGGCGTCCCTAGGCCTGGAGCCGTCCCGCGGGTCCTGCGGTGGTGTTGACGCACAAGGTGCGGCGGCGACAGTAGCGCGACTAGGGAGCAGCGATGGTAAGCGCAACCTCATGGGGGCATTTTCCCTGCACAAGGTGGGCTGCGGTGGCCAGCGTGGGCCCACCAAACTTGGCCTCATGGGGCGCTATGCAGGCTGCAAAGTGGGAGACGAGAGGCTCATCTGTGTTCGCCAATGTTAACAGTCACGCGCGTTACTGTGATTCGTTCCGTCACAGAAGCATTATTCCGTGCTCGGCCCGCTCGCTTTCTTCTATCTTGTCGGCCCAAAGTTTTGGCCCAGTTCCTCAGTTCTCGGTGTGTTTCGTGCCGTCGACGGGTTTCTTCTTCTCGACAGTGCTTCTTAGGTTCCACTGGCGAGCAGGATTCACCGGCGATTCCAAGGGTCGGCGCCCGGTTCTTCGTTGCAGCGCCTCCTGGCTTTTCGCCGTCGCGGGTGAGCGTCGTGCCAACGGAAGAGCAAGTCACCACGCCTCCGTCGCCGGATATCGGGAAGCTCAGTGTGATGGAGACAACAGTCCCCACTCCCTTGACACCTCCTTGATGCATCCTCGTTTGCAAGCTGTAGGAACTTTGGTATACACAGGCATCACCAAACACACATATCAGCCATCGAGGATGAGAAGCAGAAGGAACTTCGCTTAAAGATAAGTACACTAATTTGATTTTAATTTCATCAAACTTATTTAATTCTTAATTTATTCTACAATTTTTAAAATTGAAAATTTGTTTCATTGGAACAAATGTAATAATTCGTTCCTAAGTAATTATCTTCTACATCGTTAATGTGCACAATTTGTTCTAAATCAACAATGTGTTCGACTGGAACAATTTTTGTATTTCTGTTCTACATGAGCAAATAGAATAATCTGTTCCTAAGCAATTATGTTTCTACATCATAAATGCGATTTAATTTATTATTTGTTCCTTAATCAACAATGTGTTCCATTGGAACATTTATCGTAATTTGTTCCAAAGGAATTATTTTCCACATGATTAACCATCAAACTTATTTAATTCATAATTTGTTCTACAATTCAAGTATTTTGACCTACAGTTTTTATGAATTAGAATTATTGTTCCATTGGAACAATTCTAGTATGTTGTTCCAAAGAAATTATGTTCCACATAATTAATTTATTTTTTGTTCTGTAGGAACAAATGAAATAGATTATGTTCCATTTCGAACAATTCATGTATTTTTTCAAAAGGAATTATGTTCCACATAACAAATTTAAATTTGTGTCCAGAAGAACAAATAAAATAATTTGTTTCTAATGAATTATGTTCCATTGGAACAATTCTAGTATTTTGTTCCACAGGAATTATTCCAACAAGTTTTTTAGTTCAAAATTTAGTTCTGTTGGAACAAATATAATAATTTGTTCCTCAGCAACATCATTGTTTTTAATTCAAAAAAACTCGCTGCATGCAAATCGTCGGAATGAACGCGAGAAGAAAAAGACTCGTTCCCAAAACTCGTTCCGAACGAACGAATAACCTTCGTGGGTCCGAATCCCACTATCAAGCCCACGATCGGGAACAAATCAACCGAATAAGAGCCCATGAAACAAAAACAGCCCACGATCGCATGCAACGAGTCCATCCATCAGTATGACCCGTTCCGCGAAATTGGCCCAACAAAAAAATCGGTGGGGCAGCGAATTCACTTCTGCGATGGAATACATCGCAGTCACATATGTGACCCCTAGTACTTAAATAAATAAGACACTTGTGTTCTCCATATTGCATCTTTTTCAGTTGTTTGTTACAGTTTTTTCTAGAAGATGTTTTACAGGTTCTCGTTGGATGACACGTTCTCTCACGCAATTCAAAACACATACCATCTCGGTTTGATCTTGGGCCAATTTATGTTCTGGGCTGGGCTAGGTCTAAGTTTGGGTTGGACTAGCATGATTAGATTGGTCCCTTCGGTTACATATAATAAGGTTTATACTAATAAAAATTATAGGTCCTCTCCCCCCTCTATAAAATTGTCCAGTTTCATTTATTATTGATCCCGCTTCAAGAAATTGTTTAAGCAAAATGTTGTAGGCAGTGAAATTGCTTAAGTTCGAAAATAATGTTACTGTTGCCATGAGCAACAGTAAACGTGTGACTACTAGCTGCATGATCACCGACACGTAAGTTAAAAGATGATAGATAGTTAATGAAGTCTGCAACTGATTTTCATTAGTGGCTACCTGCTACCCCACTAAAGAATGCAATTCTATATATACCTGGATGGAGGGAGTATGTTATTTTTTTATATAGGTCGAAACGTTTCAAATATTGCTGATAAAGTGAAAAGTTTTAGATTAATAATCCTATTATTTGCTAGCTTTCATCGGGCAGCTGCCTCCTCATGCCCTAAATATGTAGCATTTGATGGTTATTCCTCCATACCTAGTATTAGACTAACAATTGTTCTGGTGAAGGACCAAACACTTGTGGTCGGATAGATTCAATAATTCCATCTTTTTGGACCATTCAAGGCATCTTTTTGAATCTTGGACCCTAAATACCCTAACTCCTCAAGGTCCATTTTGTATCCACACAACCATTCATCTTTATTCTTCTTCGCGTACATTATTTTGAACAGAAGTCCTTGAGTTTTTATCCCCACCATCTCTACAGAGCCCTAAAAACTACGAATGTATGGCACCTCTTGACTGTTACATTTGACGGACGAGCCTGGCATCCACAGTGTATGGAACCTGAGGTGGCGCCAAGATCAGGCCATGTCATAGTTGTTAGCTTAACCAAATTCGGTCCAATATATTGCACCACTTTGCAGCTCGCCATGGATTGAGGTGGGACCCACAACCGCATCTTTTCCACCCCTCCCTCCTCTCCCCTCTCCCTGGTTCCTCCCCTCTCTCTCCTCTAGCACCAGGTGCTAGAAGTTGCCACCGGTGCTAGTATAGCACCTCCACTCCAATGTATGGCACCTCAAATTTTCTTTTCTCTCTCTTCCTGGCACCTCATTAGCCACAACGTTGGAGCTGCCCTAGTCAGATGCGACTCCAGTAGCAATCCTCATGTCATTCAATCCCATGGAACGAATTTCAAACTAGGGTTAAAAAATGCCCCTTTGTTAAAGTCTCTGCTCTTGGCCTTTGCCAATGAAGACTGAGGCTCAGTATGGATTCATTGCCTCTATGGATCAGAGTTCACCGCAACCCAACCCTGCCCGAGTGGGGATCTTCGCTTTTTTTAGATAATGGAAAAGAATATCCGGCTTCACCCTCATTGAGGGGGCTCAGACCAACCTTATTACACGTAGTAGCAACCACACCATATTCTCACAATGAGTTTAAAGCATACAACATTGATATTAAAAGTCAATCCGTAAATTAAAAGGTTATCCATGGGATGCGAAGAAACAAAGAGCTGACATCTCCAGCAAACGACATGCCTAAATTATCCTCTCCTTTTGATCCTCACTGCGCTGCAGCTGCGCCCAATGGTGTAGCCAATGTGCTCCCCTGAATAAAACCTGCAAAAAAGTTTTTTTGTTGACATTTGTTAAAAACATCATTCCTAGAAAGCCAAATCACCCAACACATAGCTAATATGCCTGTCAATAAATGTAACTTTGATTTATGACCCCCTTTGTTTTAACCAAGTGGGGATCTTCGCTATCGAGCTTTGCTTCAAGACCCACCGAGAGTCTTTGTCCTCGTGATTTGCCTCAAGAGTCTTCGCTCCTATATTCGTCTTCAGCCTCTAGCTCTAACGCAGGCTTCTTATTTCCGAGGGTTGACCGCATCAATCTGCAATGAAAGAAAAAAGTTAAAGTCTTCGTTCAAGGCAGTAAACAGGTCCCGAAGGCCAACTCCTAACAAAAGGCAAGGACATTCATGGAATGACACAGACAAAAAAAATGTTAGAATAAATACTTTTGTTCTTATTCTTGTCCTTGTATTTCTCTTTCATTTTACCATGACATTATGTTTGTCTAGGCCCTGTTTAGATGCGTAAATTTTTGGGTGTAAAATATTGTAGCACTTTCATTTGTATTTGGTAATTATTATCCCGTCATGGGTTAATTAGGCTCAAAAGATTCGTCTCACAAATTATAGACAAACTGTGTAATTAGTTATTTTATTTAGCTACATGTAATACTTCATGCATGCGTTGAAACATTCGATGTGACGGGGAATTTATAAAGTTTTGGAATTTTGAAGATAGTCGCTGAGAGTTGAGATTTTGGAACCTCCTCAACCTCAATTACAGAACACGGAAGTTGTTGAATGGAACCCTTGACCAGGGGCCAAGGAGGCCCTATGTCGTAGAGTTGGCAAGTTAGATTATTGTATTTAGTTATTCTCTCTAGGTTAGGCAAATTGGCATGTGGTGGTATATATCCAGTATAGTACCACACAGGACCTATCACAGTGCCACATGGAATGCCTTTTTTAGCTTGGGTGGCCAAGAGTAACCGAAGGCAAGATAGGTCTCTGCTTTTCCAATGCTTTTCACCATTGACACAAACCAAACTCCTAACAACCTAGTAATCGTCGGGTTGGCAATATACGAGCTAAACACCTAGGCATCTTTGCATCTTATATATGAACGTTATTTGTAACTCAGAAAAAGTAGTGGTTGCATTGGATGCCTACTGCTTTTTTTTTTTTGTCCTTCTGCACACATGCTCGACTTTTGGCCAAGAGACTCCAGATTAGTATGGCATGATTTAAACTAGGACCAAAATTCCTTGGGTGAAAAATGAGACGCATGGCAACAGAAAGAATTTGTATAATGTCGCATGATCGATCACATATTCGCTCATTGCATTGCTTTCACATGATTTTTCGATGAGGGACGACCTGGCTGTGCATGGCACATGAAACCACTTACAAACACTACTCCAGTGCTCTCATCACTGCTTGTTCAAAATGGCTATCACCGCCTGTACAAATGCCTACTGCTTTTTTTTGTCCTTCTGCACACATGCCCGACTTTGGCCATGAGACTCTAGATTAGTATGGCATGATTTAAACTAGGACCAAAATTCCTTGGGTGAAAAATGAGACGCATGGCAACAGAAAGAATTTGTATAATGTCGCATGATCGATCGCATATTCGCTCATTGCATTGCTTTCACATGATTTTTCGATGAGGGACGACCTAGCTGCGCATGGCACATGAAACCACTTACAAACACTACTCCAGTGCTCCCATCACTGCTTGTTCAAAATGGCTATCACCGCCGGTTCGCATTACGAACCGGCGGTGATGAGACACATCACTGCCGGTTCCAACGGCCACCAACTTTGGAACCGGCAGTGATGAGGCATCACCCCCGATTCGTTTTGAACCAGCGGTGATATCCCATTTGCAAATGCTATTAGTTCTCTAGTAGTGAAAGCCAATGCAAGCAAGTCTATATTTATTTACTGCTCTTTACTTTTGGATCCACCAAGAGATGTTTCAAGGCAATTGATCAGTAATTGCTTAATCCAGCAGTTGCTACTAGTCTGTTATTTTGGTTCTTGAGCAGTTTTCCCTTGGCAGATCTGGCAAAGAGGATATTGACACCCAAATCGATCAGGTCACCAGATTCTTCTATAGTTTCATTATTCTACAGAATTTTGCACGAGGAAGGAAGGTGAGAGGCACATTGCAACCCTTTATTGTAGAGCTCATTAGGAAACGATTTGCTACTTCATCCATCACAATTTTCACTTTTCTGTCTATATGCTGCTTACAACATGTTGCACCGCAGCCCTGTAGGTTTGTGTCAATACCATTTTGTTCCTCATGTTGTGACTTGTGAAGTAGTGCAATGCTGCCATTTACAAGCATATTGTGATTCCTATCTTTTTACATCCCTTTTTGCTGTAGAAAATACTTCATCACACTAGCACCTGTTTGGCTGACCTTAACATAGAAGTTTGCCTTCCTGAAGCCAAAACTATGTGACAGCTTTTTCTAGCTTTGGTTAAAAAAAAGGCAAACCAAATGGGGTCCATATAAACTCAGCCGTGAATATGGGGGATGACTTTCCAACTTGCAACCACATGAAGCTAAACTTCTCCTTTAGACCACACTTAGCAAGACTTGAACTGAAGGTCATTAATCATTCTGATGGTGCGGCCCTAGCTAATGGCACTATAGCCAGATAGCTTTCTGGAATCAACTTTATTTATCAGTACGAATGATTACGTGCATGGCCACATGGCTTTTGCAAGTACGATAGATAGAAAGAGAAGGATCATTGAAATGATTGTTGGAACATGCATGCACTCCCACAGCAAAAGGTGAATTGGCCCTACACGTTCTCTCTTAGCACTAAAAGACTATATATCCTGGTACCTGTTGGATCTTGCACTTCACGCACACTACTGTATTAGAAGATACTATCGTCAAAAGCAGTAGGCGGTGACCGTATTCTTACAATAGGATGGTCCGCAGGCATACTTGTATTCAGGCTTGCGAGTCTGAGTTCAAATTAATTTCAGAATATCATAGTGAACATTCGACAAAGATACCGTAGGATGGTCCTGCAAGGATACTTGTATTCAGGTAAGGAAGATGCGACGTTTTATTCCAGATTTGCATTCATATTAATTTCGGAATATCATATTGAAATTTCCACAAAGATACATTAGGATTGGCAACCCAATCTTGCCTATGCAGAAAGAAAAAAAACATTAAGTCGATAAAGTTTTGGTAGGCTGGTAGCATAAATTTTAATTTTAAAAGTGTCAAATTTGCAATATTTTCTAATCAAAAGTTCCATAAGAGTGGCACGAAGTATGCACTGAATTTCGTATCACCAAGCCCACATCGGGGTTAGATAAATCAGCAGTAGCATGCGACAGCTTCAGTGTTACTTCATTTAAACAAACATGCATTTCTTGTCAGTTGTATGTAGCTGTTCATGCATTTCAACAATCCAAATAAGAATCCATGTGCAAAGTGATCTAGAGGGCTACACCTCACAAGTAGACAGACTCCTACTAAATTGACCTTATTTATTGGGTATTATAATAGACCGATCGAAGTGAGCTAGTGGGAGCGCAATGACAGAATATAGACCATATCCTCTTCCTTTCAGAAACAGAAGTTCACAAAGTCAAAAGTCGCCGCTGCCAAATTGTTTTCTTATCCATGAATAAGTTTCTTGACTGAAATAGAATTCCTAAATATTTGCTATTTCCATGCATATTCCTTGAATGGATTCTTCAAGAGGAAAGCTAAGCCTCAAACGTTGACAAGACATGGAGTCACTGTTCTGGTCACGTGGACTAAAATTAAAGCAGTATGGTCATCAAATCAAGTGAGTCACGGTTTGTACTCCATAAATAGCACCCTTCTCTTGAGAGTTTAGCAGTCGAACTTGACCTTGAAAGCGCCCTTGTCTCCACTGATTTTGCAGGATCCCTCAGTCGTTGACGCTGTCGAGACAGCCACCACAATGCATCAAGATCAACAATTCATTTAATGGTAGAAAATTACCTCAATACAATCTTTATCAATTGACTAGAATCGCCGTCTCCCCTATCTTATAAAATCCGGCGATTTTGTTCTTAAATCTTGGAGGAGGCTGACCCGTTTCTAGTTATCAGTAGCTTTTAATTTATCCGAAAAACTCACGTCCTTCTTCAGAAATTTTTTCTCTCTATTCTTCAAATAATTAAGGTCTAGTGAGTAATAAAGAGTACATTACACAAAATTGAAAACCAAGTCTTCAACATTTATAGCCCCAATTTTTTTCTGTAGATAATGGAATGACGACATATTTCTGTGTTTTAGCTTGTCATATTAGTTGGAACATTTTCAGGATTATTTAATTTGAAATTTTGAATTGCTGCTGCCAACACAATCTTGGCCGCAACACTTTGTTCTTGAACCCGAAGGAAGAGGGAGTAGGACAGTGACATTTTAGTAGGCACACCGCCAGAAGCGCATCCGATCAAAGTAAGTGTCTAAGCCCATATCTGGTCAACATCCGAGACACAAATTTTATTAGACTTGCTTGGGAGCTCATCTTGGCAGGTCAAAATCTTTTACGCTGCTGTCAACTTCCAGACAAATTTAGGCCGCAAGGCAGGCAGATACCATTTCCACAACTGCCATTTCCCAGACAATTTGGTCTCAAACTTGTTAACATGTCGCTTTTTACGTGATGAGGGTGTAATAATGTTCAGTGCCACTAGCTATTTGCTGATCACCAAGTTGAGAAAATACCATCCCAATTATGGATGCCATGTGGTCCCAGCTCCACATGGCATCTCCATACTGGAAGAACTTGCACACATCTTTCGCGACGGTGTTAATCGGCCAAGTTTCTTAATTACCCAACACATGGCTGGATCGGAACTCCCGCGAAAGCACATCAATCCCTATTAGGAGCATGGTGCAATACCACTGTCGCAGTAAGTTCACTTTGGAGAGGTGAGATTCGTTCATAGTGATTTGCATCTGTAAACCACAAAAAGGCCGGTGATTGCCATGATCATTTCTTGATCTTGTTGAATAGCTAGGATTTTCAAGTGATTGAAGTTAAGCTTTTGGGTAAAGTCCACAGCATGCATATGGTTAGGGGCGTAACTTTATTAATCCGTATTGTTAATTCCTGATCAGTGGTCAATGTTGGAAATGCAAAATGCTCGATTAAAGCACATGCCATGATGACACACTAGTTTATAAACTATCACATCAAGGCCTGCACACTGCTTTGGTTGGTGGCTTCGTGCCACGCCCAGCATTTTCAGATGAGTATCTCTGTTCGCTGAAAGGATTCATGCTGACTCCTGATGAGGTATCGTCTATTGTTGTTAGCAAATCATTGCAGATCTCACCTCTCATGTTTCAAGTCTTCAATCATAGCCTTTGAGACCATGCTAGCTGTAAGCATCTGTATTCTTCTTGTTTGTTCTTCTAAGGACCCGATCATGTCACTGTAACAATCAAATACTATCCCCAACTATAAATTAAAGAGGAAACTGGAAATAGTTTCTATTCAGAGATAAAAAAATATAAGAATAGTTTCTATTCAGAGATAAAAAAAATATATTATGTATATATGTTCCAGAAATTCAACACTTGAAAATTGACTAAAAATATGTTGGCACACATCGTTTTCCAAGCTGCAAGCAACATAACTTATGTATATATGCATCTTTCCCCTTGCTACAGTAAGGAGCTTAGGCGACGGGCGATTTCGGTGCCCCCGGTCTCGATTCGCCGCTTCCCCCTCCTCTCCGGCGCCCTCGTCGGTGCCGGAGAGGGAGGGGAAGCTCAATCGGCCGGTGGGTTTGTATAGTTTCCCTGTCTTAGCGTAGTTAGCAGCTAGGGTTAGGGTTAGGGTGGAGTGGCTCCTCGGCGATGTGCGCTACTTCTTTTGCTGCTCTGGGGCGCCGGCGGAGTTGAAGGCCATGGTGGAGCTGGCAGACGCGTTGGCGACACTTGCTTCTTCCTCTTCGCTGGCGGTCCATGGAGCTTTTGGTGTCTTCGCTGTTTCTTCTCCGGCTCCGGCGATGACAGCGTGAGTTTGTATCTCCTGGTCTTTTGCGAACGGGTGGGAGCTCCGGTCACCCCTCTGGGTGTGTGGCTTGTCCCCGTTGTTGGGTTCCCTGGCGGCGGTGGACTTTTATTCCGGTCGTCGGTCATCTGGTTGGCGACGGCGGATTTCTTCTTCCTTCCCCTTTCTGTCAAGGTGATGGCCGATACTCGTTCATCAGATTTGATTCACTTGGCGGAGTTCTGGGCGATGTCTCTTGCGGCGTTTCCAAGGCTTGGAGTCCCTTGCCGGGAGGGGAGGTGGATCTGGACCGATGCGGTGGTGGTGACGGCGAACTGGAGACCAGAGATGAGGAAGATGACGCGGTGGTGGTGACGGCGAACTGGAGACCAGATATGAGGAAGATGACGATGTGTCCTGAGGACTCATTTGTAATTTTTCTTTTCTTTGGGGGGCCAGTTTGTAAAAGGGGGGTGTATTATGCTGATGTTTATCTTTAATATATCTTTCCTTTCACAAAAAAAAACTTCGTTCCCCCACCGTGTCCACGGGATAGCTTGTTTGCTGTGGGCTTGAAAAGGACATGGTACATGGACAGCCAATAGCAAGCAGCCACAGAATAAACGAATTATTGAAATACCAAGTGTGGATGTATGTTGGTGGATAATACCGATGATTTATGCTGAAAGAGGAATGTCCCATTGCCATTTGTACGCTTGGTCGCGGCTGTGTGCAGTGCAGTGGAGAGCTGCACATTGAAGCCGGGGCGACACGGGTTGGCGGATGTGGATATCTCAAAGGATCTGAAAAACCGCGGAGAACCGACCGACAAAACTCAAACTTGGGCAGGCATGGTTCTAGTTTTGTAAAACCGATAAAATATCCTGTGATCAGCTTAGTGCCTAGCTATAGTTAATTATTTCTGTTAACTACAGCATGCTAGTTGCATTTAGAAATTTGAAAATTTGAATATAAAATATCCAGTTTTGAAATTTGCATTTAGAAATTTGCTATTTGCACATGCTGCCATATATAGCACCCATGCATGCTGAAGTGAGCAACTGAAATTTTCAGACCATCAATATCATGGTTCACATCAAGATGGCTACACCCCCTCCAATCTCTCAGCGTGATCAAATCTAGTTTTCAAAGGCTCTAGCTATGAATCCAAGTTGCAAGCATAATCGATCCACAGGCGCTGGTGTAGTGTTGAAGTTTCAAATCAATTCTCCTTGAATTACAGCAGTGAGAAGCAACACACATGTTGACAATTTTCTGGCGGAGGCGGCGAAAACCCCGAACATACATCGGGTTAGAAATTTCTACAAATTAACTGATCAAATAATGAAACTTTGCCGAATTGATCGAGACGTTTAATAATAATGCATGTTTATTTTATTCGACTCGAGCTGAAATTAGTCCTGCGAAAATCGAGTAGCTAGCTAGCCAGGAAGATCATTGTCCCGGGAGCACACCTAATTCCCATTGCCCCCCAATGATCCGAAAACGACCAGTCGGATGGATCGGCCCATGGAGCTAGCCTTGAATCATCCCGATCGCAGCTAGCTCCGTCGCCGTCATCTCGATTGAATGCACTGTTGATAGCTAGCTAGCTAGCCCTCTTGGCGTGTTGCAGTTGCCAATAATGCTCCATTGCATTTGATAAAGATCATCGATCATGACGACTGACACGCAGGGTGTGGATGTGTGTTAGGCCGGCGGCCGGCCGGTCAAGCTATAGCGCTCCACGCTGGCATGCAGCGAAGGCAATTTGGCACTGTTTCTCCGTGACGCGTGATCGCTCGTGGGTGCAATGATCCCTGCCGGCGGCGCAGGTCAAAAAATCTGTTTGCGTTGGGTGTGTGTGTGTGTCCGATCCATGGGTTCTCGTCTCGTCCAAGGGGTTGACTGTTGGGGCACCGTACCAATCCATCATGTTGCGAAACATGGGGTGTCATCGTTCGGCACTGTGGTGTGCGTGCCCCGGCCCAGCGAGGATCGATGCCCGGGTACGTCAGGCACCGGCACAATCGACCGGACACTATTGGTCACACCACACCTAGCATGCACCGACTGACCGACGACTTGCAGCTCCATCGTCTACACCGTACGTACCTGTGAACTTCATCTTGGTGTCTTAGTTTTTTGGTCCTGCTCTTGAGCCCCTTCCAGCTATAGGCAGCCATAGAGGCTGGGCACGACGACGAACCAACAATACTGTACCACACCGCGCACCACGAATAAAAAAACCTGACCATCTAGAGCAAGTATAATAGCAGACTGAATGTTGAGGTGGAGGAGGAGAAAAATTAAATGAGAGAGAGGAGAAGTGGGCTATAACCTCTAAGCTTTAATTTACAACTGGCTTCAACACAAGAACCAAAAAACTTTGTGTGAGAGACAAATGGTCCATATATATTACTGGTGAAGAGCTACTATACGAGTGGGATGAGAGATAGCTAGGTTGCAAAGATTCTTACATTACAGGTTTACAGCTAGCAGCCAGCTGTATTATTAACCTTGCTCTTAAAAGGATTGGAATGGGAAACTTTAGTTTCGACAAACGCAAGCTATCTAGCAAACTTGTAGTAAGTGTCCAACTAATTCTCTATTGCATACAAGTAGTGAATACTCTTTTTTTACACTAGTCTCAGTGCACAGTTTCATGGTACAATTAAAAAAACTAAAAACTACGTAATTGTGCTGGCTGAATTTCATGAGGATGAAACTCCTCTCCCATCCTATGAAACTCTCTCTTTCTCTTTCCTCACCATATCAGCAAAATTGATGATGTAGCATAGAATCTAATGCTATGAAAGTTTTCATGAAACTCCATTACGATTGGCCTCAGTAGTACATTTGGAACGAAGCACCCCCTGATGAAAAGTGAGAGAGGGAGCTGAGAGTTCCAATATAATGCATAGACGACGTACTTTGGCCGAAGGATGGATCCATTACCAGAAAGCTAGCGCAGCCGACTTTTCTATAGCACGACCTTTTTTTTTGTTGCAATGCCGGGTAGGCTTTCCGCCTGCAATTAGTAGGCGGAATGGCCGATCGATCCCTTTCTCTTCGATCCAAAGGAAACGCGCCGGCGCCGGCCGCCGTACACCATAATCTATTTGCTAGTGCTGATGTGCCTTTCGGAAAGGTTAAGTTGGTGTATGTGCACGCCGGCCCCTGATCGATCGGCTGTAACTTAATTACCTCTCACTACTCACCAATAAACTACTGTTTTACCACAACGACGTAGATCTAGCTTAGCTTGCATCTTCTGTTTTAAACTAGCTAGGTATAGCTAGCTAGGGTAAAAGTGGAAAAAAAACAGCCAAGCAAATGCCAGTGCGCCCCAGTAATTATGGGATTCTTCCATGCTTCTGTAAAAGCCTGCCTTTCACTCACTACTCTCGGTTACTCTTAAATATCAGTAGCTCGACAAAACTAGGCCACTGCAAAATATAGTTGCGTTGGATCGGAGCACTAACGATTATTTAGCTTCTAGAAGCAATGAATTGATCGATGGCGCTTGATAGGAAAATTTGTAGAGTTAGAAAATATAAAAAAATGGTACGGCGTGTAGCACTCCTTCTGCCAACCTTCAATTCCCTTCAAACCTGTCCAATTTGAGGAGACACAATCTGAAAAATGAAGGCTTAAGTTCAAACAGTACGTACCTACCAACCGGCAAGAATCCCCTAATAACTTGCTTGAGGTGCTGAATTGCATGCCTTCAGCATGCTAGCTTCAAGTCGCAGGCAGGCGTACGTGTTTGAACTTAACTGTTCAACGGGACGAAACGTGTTTCATTGACCGCGTAGAAAGTTTTAAATTACTTGATTATAATTGTTATAGTTAATTACTTGAGACGATTATTCTAGGGTCAGTCTCAATGAGAATTTTATGGAGGGTTTCATGACATTAAATAACATCAATTTAGCTGACGTGACAAAGAGAGAGAAGGATGAAGTTTCATAAGATGTGAGGAGAGTTTCATCACTATAAAACTCATATGGCACAGTTATCTAGTTTTGTGCCCATGAAACTCCCATTGGGATCAACATACATGTATGCGTGTAGTTAGGGATGCAAGGTTTTGGCGAAGGGGCATTTAGCCCAGTGGTTAGAAGAGCTTTAGTAACACATCAGGTTCTGGGTTTGACTTCCCGTAGGAGCGACTATTCCATGATTTAAGAGCATTGTACTTTCAGTGGTAGGCGACGTTCCAGTCGACAGCGAGACACCTATGGCGACTTCGTCAATCTTGAGGAATTGCCAGCTCTGTTTTCGAAGATGCTCATAGTAGGGGTAGAGCTTGCGTACATGCGTTTATAGAGGTGAGTATACGTGTGTTGTGAGTTATGTAATACTGTGTAATCGCAAAAAAAATGATGCAAGGTTTTGTTTTCTAGGTTATTCGATCGATCCAAATTCACTCTTTTGAATGAGCTAGCTAATTCTACCTTTTTTGTGGTGTAGGTGTAGATAATATATAACCTAAAGTGGTGACCTGGAACTAGCCATCGGTGTCACCACTTGCATCCCCTTGTGTAATAATGAAGTGTAGATTATTATTATTTCACTTAAGATTGGATAGGATGATATAGATAGCATCATGCAAGTTAACTCGCTTGCAGCCTGAGCTGTTGAGCTAGCTGGAGAGAGAGAATCAGCCGCCATACTGGGAATCAATACCCTGGAATGAAGGATTATGGCATGCATGACGCACGTAGCATTAGCTTTCCAGATCAAGTGGTTCGGATGGAAGCTCATATTCTCCATCTCAATTTAGTATAGCCTCCTCATCCGTGTTGCTAAGATACCTAATTCCTTTTGATGGAAGAATGCGCCCATATAACGACGAGTAGTCCACACATGCTGAGGGAGCACTTAGTGCAAGTGCATGCATAAAACCGGATTAAAAAAAAGGAAATGTCCTTCCACTCCAGCAGAACATCACAATGTATCAAATTCAATAATCACACTTAGCTTTATGTACGGCGATGATGCCGCCTCAACCATTTCTTAAGATTAATGCCAGATCATCTAAGCGATAAGATGAGGGAATGTAGCTTGTCTCTTTATTAGCCAAGTGGTACTGAAGAAATGACTCGAGAAACCAAAAAATTAGGCCTCGTTTGATTTTTTAAGTTGTTGTCACATTAAATATTCGGATGTCAATTCAGATGTCAACTTAATATAAAACTAATTGCATAAGTTGCAATGAGCGGCTCTAAAAGAATCTATTAAGTATAATTAGCGCACGATTATAGACTAATTACTGTAGCAGCTCTAGACGATTAGCGCAGATAGTTACTATAGCAATTAGTGGTCAGATTATAGACTAATTAGGCGTAATAGATTCGTCTCGTGATTAAGTCACGGCTTATGAAATTAGTTTTGTAATAAGTCTATGTTTAGTACACCTAATTGGTGTGTAAACATGTGATGTGACGGGACCTTATGACTCAACCTGAAAAAAAACCAAACGAGCCCTTAAAGAAAAAAAAAGCTCAATAGGCCATTTGAAAATCTTATATTCTTAAAATGACAACTTATCCGTAGACAATAATGCATTGTAGAAATCATGTCGTAAGTACGGTCTCTTCAGGCTTACATTAATATTTAATTTATAAGAAGTGGTACCAAAAATTGCAACTTCAGTTTGCCGCAGCACTTGATGTGCCCAAATTTATTAGTGCTCTCAAATTATAATAAGGACCCGGCCGGGGCTCCTACTATATATACTCCATTATATATATTCGTCCACAAGTGTAAGCACATTTAGATTTATCCGATCCTGTTGACTGTCAATAGCAGAAAAATCATGAAGATCCATCGTGAAACAAACTATCATAAAAGAGAAATTTTATAATGATTGAAAAAAATAGGAGCCGTCCATCTGGTAAAATTCTACGGTGGTGATGGTAGGAAGTACCCAGAAGTACGTAGTGTAAAGTACTTGGTACTTCCAAAATGTGAGACCAAGTACCAAAAATGGTGGGACCAAGTACTGATTTAATTTAATTTTTATAGATCAATGGCCAGAAAAAATTCAAGGGAATAAGTACCTGAAAGTATCCTTTGGTACTTTACAATCATTGTAAAAAAAGCTTATCATAAAAATATATGGTATTGCTGGATTCATCGTGAAACAAACTACCACAATATATATATGTGCCTCTTTACGTTTAAAAATGATTTATTTTGTACAGAAATCATCGGTCAAAATATAGCAAATTGGAGGCGGCATCAACAATGTGCGAAGAAGATGCTCATTATACATTTGTGGATGGAGGGAGTACATGGTACAAGATCAACATTGATCGAGAAACGTACATGGCATAAGTGATGGTAAGAGATACTCCCTCCGTTTCAAATTGTAGGTCGTTTGGCTTTTTTGACCTTAAATTTGACTAATCGTCTTATTGAAAAAATTTGTGCAAATATAGTCAAATTTAAGTTATTATTGAAGAACTTGTATTGATAAAACAAGCTACAACAAAATAAGTGATATTTTGCATAAATTTTTGAATAATACGAGTGGTAAAACTTGAGGTTGAAAAAAAAACAAACGACCTACAATTTGAAACAGATTGACGGAGGGAGTAGCAATTAAGCTCTGGTGACGCTGTGAGGCGGGAAACATGCATCGAGCATGAAAGCAGCAATAGCATGCTGCGAACTGGGTGTCGAGTTTCAGGTATTTGTGGAGAATATCGATCGATCCACTTGCAATTGTTTACAATTATATTAGTCGGAATTTCCATGTCAAACTATATATATAACTATATATGTACATGTATATATATATAATATAATATAATAGTTTAGAAGTCTTGGAAACTTCGACGGCAATTTCGCACCGGCGTCGCTCGTATATAATGTCGAACAAAGGCGTGTGCATGCATTGCATACATGAATGCAAAGACGACAGGAGGCCAGCCGTGCTCATACTCCCCCTGACCAGCACTACTGTATCTGCACGTACGCGTATATGTCAGCGCACTGGTAAACAATTGCTGCGTGCCAGCAGGCCGGCCTGGACGGGACCCTCCACCCCATCACCGACACGAGAGTTAGCAAAGCATAGCCCTCGCCTAGCGGATCGCCACCGCCAGAGCCCTGCTGCAGCAGACATCGAGACGCTGGGCTAGCTGCTGGCAGGACGCCGCGTGCAGCGCTGCTAGCTTAGCTAGCTAGCTCTCGGAAAGACGAGGAATAATTCATGACTGTGTTTAGATTCGTAAAATAGTGGTAAAAAAAGTCACATTGGACGATGTGGAACACTGTAGCATTTTTCGTTTGTTTGTGCTAATTGTTGTCTTACCATGACCTAACTAGGCTCAAAAGATTCGTCTCGTCGTGTACATCAAAACTATACAATTAATTTTTTTATTTATCTATATTTAATACTCCATGCATGAAGTAAAAAATTTGATGTGATAGATGAATAGTGAAATTTGTACAGAAATTTTTGAAGTGAACACAGGAGCGAGGAAACGCAGGGATCGACGACGATGAACACACAAGCCCCGGCCGCCAGCGAGAGGAGTCAACAATACTATACACCCATGCACAGGCTTGCGTAGCGCCCATGCATGCAACCGCTTTATTTGGACTACTGCTTGCACACGCCCCATGCCATCCCTTCACAATTTGGTTTCTTGCTTAATAATATATACAGAAGTTTTATTGAGTTGCATGCACCAACCAGCAATTCAATCCAAAAGCATAAAGTAGTAGGGTCTCATTTGACATAGCTTCAGCTTCTCTTAAAACAGCTGATCAAGCTAAAAGAGCTTCTTCCTGTCGAAGCCAGTCCAAACTACGTGTTCTGGCACATATGAGCTTCATGGATGACTTCAAAACTAAAGCCAATCCCAAAATACCCGTTTGGCACAGCTTCACGTGAAGCTACCCATGAAGTTGTGCTAAAGGGGGCTTACACTCCAACAGTTGTAGCTGGCGATTGATGGAGTTAATATGTTCAAAGTTTGTTGAGTCATTTGTTATTATGCTCGGAAGACCATTGAGACCTCATAATAAGAGGTTTGACAGCAAGTAAGGTTTTACAAATTAAATGAATATTATTTGCATCAAGAAGACGCAAGCATGGCCATCCATGACGCTGCGGATCTGATAGCTAATCTACAAATGAGTATGTCCAAACCCGATAACTCTCTATCAACCCATCATGAGCGCATAACCGAACCGCGACGTTTTACCACCGTATACCCAAAGAATATGATCGAGCCCGGTGCTGCCATTTACATACCAATTTGACTGTTAATAATAACCAGGTCTCATTTCACATGTGAACCAATTTTTCAAAACTTTCATAGCCTTTTCTCATAAATTATCACATCCGTACCTATCATTAATTTCCCCTAAATATTTTTTTAAAAAAATACTTACTGTCTAATTTTGATGCCTCTAAAATTTTTTTTATCAGGATGGCATCGTGATCACGATTGGTCATCATAGGAACCCAAAGATCTAACAACCAATCTAGAAATGGCTCCGTCCATCTGATTCGGGGCGGCGCGACCGGATTGGATGCAAATAAGTTCAGGTTCTCGGCGCGTCGCCTTCGTCGCGATTACTGCTGGGATGGACGCGCGGAAGCAAAAAATGGAGCTCGCTGGCTTGGGCGTGTCGGCGTGTCCACCGCGACTAGCCCCGGTGGCTGGATGGATGCGCGAACGGACGGGTGGGTCATGGGTGACCGTGATGTTTTCGGATGGGACGGGTAGGCAACGGCCAACGGGGACGGCACAGGGTAGTATCTGGGTATGGGTCAGGTGTCCGTGTCGCTGCTGAGATATTTCCTTTCTGGTTTGCCAGGGCCGAACTTGAAAGAAGATTGGAAGAAGATGTAGCCCCTCGAAGAGGAAACAAGGCAGGGGCCAGGGGCCAATCTGCTTGCACGGTTCCAGGGCTTGAACCTGCCGAGATGGATATCCTATCCAGCCATCCAGGTGGTTACCCAGGGTTTAGTGCACGGTCTCGGTCTGCGTTCGGCGCGATCCTTTTGCTCTCATTTTTTTTTCTTCAAAGGGTCCCTTCGTTTTCCTTTTCCTGTTGTCTAATCGCACTTATCCTAGACCACCCATCATCAGCCAGCGGGCACCCAGGACAGGACACCTAGCGCGCTGGCCCAATCCAAGGCGTGCCGGCTTGGACTGGCCGTCATGTGTTTGGACTTCTGCGATTTTCCGTCATGTGTTTATAGACTTCTTCTACGATTTTCCGGTACTGGTGTGGCCGTCAGCTGCTAGGTACGGAGTAGCTGACAATCAAATACCGTATGATTGGTTGGGTCAAGTGAGCTACTGGAACCCACGCCGTACACACATGTACGTACCAACACTACTGGAACAATACTACTGGAAGGAACAGTGGCCCTGGGAGCCTATTAGTACCAGCTGGTGGCTCCAGCTGGTACTAAATTCCGCCACCGACAGGCTCTGACATCCGCCACCGACAGCTAGTGACAGTTTAGTACCGGCCGGAACCACCAGCCGGTACTAAACTGCAACGAGGAAATTTAGTACCGGCTGGTGGCTCCAGCCGGTACTAAATGTGGCGCGTTAGTACCGGCTGGAGCCACCAGTCGATACTAATGCGCCCACTATAAATTGGCACCCTTCTTCCTCCCCGAGCCCGAGCCAGTGTCATTTCACCAGAAAAGCTCGAGCTCGGGGTTGTTCTTCCCTTAGAGAGTTGCCGCCATTTGTTCTAGTTTTAGTGAGTGTTCTAGTTATCCAAGTACGCCAAAGATTTGCAACTTCATCCTCTCTTCATTGATAGTCTTTATTCTTCGTTTTATGCTCTATAGTTAGAGAAATTTGTGACTTTTAGAAATAGTGAGGATGAGTATGATTTCTTTGATTTATGCAATGATTTGAGATATATAGAACCGATGACTTGAATGTGGGAGTAGGTTTATTGGCTAGGTTGAATATGAAAAATTTATAGACATATTTTTCAATCATTTTATATATATTACAAATGACCGTAGCACATTTTTTATTTTTAGATTCAGATGAGCATGTGGATAGTAGAAATTTTTAGAATGAGTGTAGACAAAACATGTGATTGTAGTAGATATAACCATAATGTGGATAATTAATTTTTTTATAATGAACTAATGAAAGAATTATAATAGCTTTTTTTATTATGAATTGATTATTTTGACACTCTAGTGATGTATTTATTCTGGCTCACATTGAAACTATCTATAAGCTAAAAAAATCTTTATTTCGAAACAAGTATACGTCGTTAATCTCCATCCAATAGTGATGACACTACCTTTCGGGTAAACACTATGCGCTATATGGACATCGCGAATCGGCTGGTCGCATCACTAGCACTTCCGATTGATACGAAGACAGCATTTGACGCAGTCAGCGTGGCCGTTGTTGCACTGAGAGCATATCAACGAGCACGCTGCCTGTGCCAAGTGTTGTGTTCCTATTAACCGGAAATGTTGGTGCTGCGACTGGACGATTAGTGACATCCTTGTACCGCACCGTGTCCCCCCGAAAGGCATTGTCATCACCGCAGGGTCGAGGTTACCGACATATACATTTTCCGAAATAAAGTTTTTTTTTTCTAGATGGTTTCTGGATATTGAAAAGAGTGTTTTCTTGGAACTGAAGGGTGTCAAAATAATTAGGAGTTATAGAGATTTATTTCAATTAATTAGATATTTCTCTCAATTAATTTATTCAGGTTTTTTTGATTGAGAATTAATGTGATTTTGCATTGTAGTTCAAAGACACTTACCAGCAAGTGTGAAATGTAAATGAAGTAGTGTTGCTATTGGGGCATTAGTCACATTGTGCCTGCTCTGTCACAGCTCTTTCTAGACCCTTCATTATGTAGATAGGGTGAGGTTAAGACCGACGAAGAATAAGGGCTTAGAGAGAGCTGTGACATAGCACGGCACACAATGATGATTAATACCTCAATAGCAACTCTAATTTCATTACATTTCAGACTTCATTGTAAGTGCCTGTGCAATTCGAATATGAGGATATAATGATGTACATATTTACATTGTAATTGTAAGAGTTTTTTCAATCAATTTGAAAATTAATGTGATTTATTTTAATTAATTTATTCAGATTTTATTGTAATTGTAAGAATTTATAATGTTGTAAAAAATAATAGTGTTTTCTAGTAAAATATGGCTTCAGCAGCTGGAGGGAGTGGCACCGGTGGGGGTGATCGTTGTGGAATGTATGTGTCGTGGAATAAAATGTGTATGTGTTGTGGAATCTATGTATGTGTTGTGGAATGCATCATTTGGTATTTGTTATGCATTTAGTTGCATTATTTTGGCACTGTAATGATGTATTTATTGGGGCTCATATGGAAACCATCGAGAAGTTTAAAAAATGTATGTTTCAGATCATGAATATGTCGTTAACCTTGATCCTTCGGTGAAAACTCTGATATTTGGGGCTAGAATCGATATCCACGATGCGGTGCGGTATATATGAGGACGCGATAAAGGAGTACGGTCTTGGTCCCAATAATGAAATCCTCGATGGTTTTAGAGGAAGTGACCCTGAAACAAAGCCTTTGCAATATGTATTTATTAATTTGGACTTCTATTAATTTTGTATTTCAATGTTAAATTCGCAAAAATGGCTTTTGTATTTCATTATGTTATGTGCCAATTTAAATGATATGAATACAAGTAAAATAATATTGTTACTTAATTCAAAATTGTAGATCGATGGACCGACAATGGATGTACGGTGACCGGTGCACCATGGCGTGGATTAATGGTCTAAAGTCTTTTCTCGATGCGGCGGAGGCCCACAAGTCATCGAAAGGTTTTATGTGTTGTCCGTGCCGCGTTTGCCAAAATAAAAAGGAATACTCTAAGAGGAGCACTCTACACGCCCACATTTATGAAAAGGGTTTCATGGATAACTATACTCTTTGGACCAAGCACGGTGAACCTGGAGTTGTGATGCAAGATGGTGAAGAAGATGATGATCATAATATTGCAGACTGGGCTCATCTATATGAAGCGGGAGCCTTTGAAGATGAACCCATGGACGATGCTAAAGAAATGGACGAGGCTGGAGAAAATGCAGCAGAAGACCAACCACCTGATGAATTAGGTCAGGTTCTAGTGGATTCGCAAAGAGACTGTGAAACTTTAAAGGAGTCAAAGAAGTTTGAGAAGATGTTGGAGGATCACAAAAAAATATTGTATCCAGATTGCAAGCAGGGGCTTAAAAAGTTGGGTACCACACTTGAAGTGCTGCAGTGGAAGGCAGCTAATGGTGTCACCGATAAGTGATTTGAGGAGCTACTTGGAATCGTAAAGAACATGCTTCCAGAGGGAAATGAATTGCCCTCTACAACATACGAAGCAAAGAAGGTTGTTTGCCCTCTTGGATTGGAGGTACAAAAAATTCACGCATGTCCTAACGATTGTATTCTCTATCGAGGCAAAGAATATGAGAAAGTGGATGCTTGTCCTGTCTGTGATGCAAAACGGTACAAGATCAGACAAAATGATCCTGGTGAGGTCAACGGGGAGCCCGTCAAGAAAAAAGTTCCCGCTAAGGTGATGTGGTATTTCCCAGTAATACCATGTTTGAAGCACTTTTTCAGAAATAAATCCAATGCTAAATTGATGCGGTGGCACAAAGAAGAGCGTAAGCAAGATCAGATGCTGAGACACCCTACGGATGGGTCTCAGTGGAGAAACGTGGATATAGATTTCCCAGATTTTGATAATGACCCAAGGAACATAAGGTTCGGTTTAAGTACGGACGGAATGAATCCATTCGGCGAGTGGGGCAGCAGTCACAGTACATGGCCTGTGACCCTCTGTATGTTCAATCTTCCTTCTTGGCTATGCATGAAGCGGAAGTACATGATGATGCCGGTGCTTATCCAAGGCCCAAAACAACTGGGCAATGATATTGACGTGTACCTAAGACCGTTGGTTGATGAACTTTTGCTACTGTTGAGGGAGGAAGGTGTACGTGTTTGGGACGAGTACAAACAGGAGAATTTTCACCTGCGAGCATTGCTTTTTGTTACCATCAACGATTGGCCTGCACTTAGCAATCTGTCCGGACAGTCGAATAAGGGATACCAGGCATGCACTCATTGTCTAGAAGAAACCGACAGCTTGTATCTAAAAAATTGTAGGAAGGTCGTGTACATGGGTCATCGTCGATTCCTTCCCCTCAACCACCCCTTAAGAAGAAAAGGAAAACATTTCAAAGGGGAACCAGAAACTCGTGCTAAGCCTATATTCCGAAATGGGAAGCGTGTTTTCTCGATGGTGAAGGATCTCCATGTCGTGTTTGGAAAGGGCCGTGGAAGCAAACAAGTTCCGAATGATGAAAACGGTCATGCCCCAATGTGGAAGAAGAAGTCCATACTATGGGAGCTCCCATATTGGGATGCCCTGGAGGTCCGCAACGCAATAGATGTGATGCACTTGACGAAGAATCTTTGCGTGAACCTGCTAGGATTCCTTGGTACGTATGGACAGTCAAAAGATACACTAGAAGCAAGACGCGATTTGAAAGAAACAAAACAACGAGAAAACCTACGTCCTGAGAAGAGAGAAAATGGACAACACTACTTACGTCCTGCTAGCTACACTCTCAGCAAATAGGAGAAGGAAAGCATGTTTGATTGCTTGAACAGTATGAAGGTACCGTCCGGTTACTCCTCGAATATGCAGGGAAGAATTAATATGAAAGAGAAAAAGTTCACAAACCTAATGTCTCATGATTGCCATATTTTGATGACCCAATTGCTTCCAGTCGCGTTGAGGGGTATTCTACCAGAAAATTTAAGATTAGCAGTGGTGAAGCTATGTGCCTTTCTTAATGAAATTTCGCAGAAGGCAATCGATCCAAATAAGCTCACAAGGCTACAGAATGATGTGATCCAAAGTCTTGTCAGTTTTGAGATGGTCTTTCCGCCTTCGTTCTTTAATATTATGACCCACCTCCTGGTTCATATTGTGAAAGAGAAACATTTTAGGCCCTGTATTCCTACACAATATGTTCCCTTTTGAGAGATACATGGCAGTCTTAAAGAAGTACGTTCGGAATCGTTCTCGGCCAGAAGGATGTATCGCCAAGGGCTATGGAACAGAGGAGGTCATTGAGTTTTTGTTGATTTCATTGATGAACTTAGTCCGACTAGGGTCCCATTGTCACGCTATGATGGGCGATTGGAAGGAAAGGGCACACTAGGTAAGAAATCTAATATGCACATCCCTGAAAGTGAAATCCGCAAAGCAAATTTCACCGTTCTACAGAATTCATCCCTCGTGGCCCCATATATGGATGAGCACATCAATATTGTCCTATATGAAAACATAGGGAAGTCTGAGGCATGGATTACACGTCATCACATAGATAGCTTTGCGATTTGGCTGAGAAGAAAACTCATAGGTGACAGCACGATTGATGTACACCTACAATGGCTTGCTAGGGGACCATCAGCCACAATCATGCAATACCAAGGATACGAGATCAATGGATATACGTTTTACACAAGAGCCCAAGATGAAAAGAGCATGAACCAAAATAGTGGTGTGCGTATTGATGCAATAGGCCATGATGGAAATAAGGACAGCTACTTTGGTGTCATAGAGGAAATATGGGAGCTTGACTATGGCCCCTTGAAGATTCCTTTGTTTCGATGCCAATGGGTGAACCGAGCAGGTGGCGGTGTAACGATAGACTGGTATGGAATGACAATAGTGGACTTCAAAAAGATTGGATATAAAGACGAACCATTCGTCCTCGCCAAGGATGTGACGCATGTTTTCTATGTGAAGGACATGGCTAGCAAACATAAGAAAAATCAAGGCAAGTCCGACGACGAGCCAAAACGCCACATAGTTCTTCCAGGAAAAAGAAAAATCGTTGGAGTGGAAGACATTTCGGATAAGTCAGAAGACTTTGATCAGTTTTACGACCGTCCTCCATTCTCTGTCGATGTTGACCCTAGCATCCTGTTGTCCAAAGAGGACGCTCCTTACTTACGCCTCGATCATGATCAAGGGACATTCGTAAAAAGAAAGGTTGTCAACGTTCCATTAAACAATGATGTGTAATCATTATGTTATACTTTCATGTTCATGTAACCAAGTGATTGATGTAATATATGGTGTATGAAATAACTTATATTTTAATTTTTATGCATTTATACATTTGACACACTAATATAACAAATTTTGAACTCAATATGATAAATTAAGTGCTTAAATAGCAAATTTATCTATTTTATAGGCTTTTATTGAATTTATTGCACATAAAACATATTTAAACGAATTGAAATACTTTGAATTTAGTGCAAAAACTAATATTTATTAAGATTAACATGTGTTTAATAATAATAATATAATTTTGCATGGTGAAAATAGTACATATATCTATTTTTTAATCGTTTATTGAATTTTATTGCACATAAAACATATTTAGACGAATTACAAAATAATTACAAAACTGAAAAAGGCAGAATCATTTTGGGCATTTAGTACCGGGCCATGGTTGCAGCCAGTACTAAACAGCCTCCCAAAATTTTCCCGCCTATTGGGGACGTTTAGTACCAGCTGGGGCCACGACCCGGTACTAAACGGGGCAGTTTAGTACCGGGCCGTAGCACCAGCCGGTACTAAACTGTGCAGAAGGCAGTTTAGTACCGGGCGCAGCCATGGCCCGGTACTAAACTGCCTCCTCTATATAATCGGGGGGACTTAGCGTTCGTCGCCATCCCCCCCCCCCGACGAGATCGATCGAAGCTGGCCGCCGCCTGTCGCCGACGCCGCCACCGCCGTCCGGCCCCCTTCGCGCGCGTCGCCCGAGGCCCGCTTGTAACATCCCGAAAATTGACTAAAATAAATCATGCGCTAATGTTTTGTTTCGTCGTTGAGCTCGATCCCCTTCCTGAATCATCTCCCGCCTGATTTCCTGATACCCCGAGGAACCGAGCCGATATCCAAATCTCCCGCTGTTCCATCTCCCTGTTTGGCCCTCGGCCTGCGCGTCGCACGCGGCCGACACCACGCGTGGCCAACCACGGCCGCGATCAGCGCCGACGCGCTCGCCCTCTCTCTCCCTCTTTCTCTCTTTATTTCTCTCTCCCTCCCTTTTTTTTCTTTTCTTTTCCCATTTTCTTTTCTTTCTTTTCTCTCTCTCTCTCTCTCCTTCCTCCCTACCCCGCGCGCTCGGCCCCCTCCTTCCTCTCTGCTCCCGTGCGCCGCCCGGCCTGCCCAGCCCCGCTCCCCCTCGCGCGCGCACGCACGCTCGGCCGCAGCAGCTGCTCGGCGCACCAGCCCGAGCGCCGCGCCGCTCGCCACCACCTTGCTCCCTGCCCCACGCTCCGCGCCCCCCTCCAAGCAACCGCGCACACGGCGCGCCGACCGCGCCCGCCACGCCACGGCCGCCTAACCGCACCTGCGCGCGCAGCGCCCCGCCGTCCGGCCCCGCTCGCCCGCGCGTCGTGCCCCACCCCGGTCCGTGCACGCCGCACGAGCCGACCGCCGTTGACGTTGCACAGCGGCGGCGACTCTGGCACAGAGCTGCCTGCCGCGCGCGCACCGCCGCCGTACGAAGCTCGCCTGCGCCGGTCGACCGCCGCCCGTCGCGTCCCGTCCTGCCCCGTGCACGCGCCTCGCCCACTGCTGCCGTTGACGCCTCGCCAGGGCTGCTCAGCGTCGTTCCGTCGCGTCGCCCCGCCGCCCCCACACCATTAACACCGCTCAGAGCTGCCTCGCCGGCCGCCGCCCCGCTCTCACCTCCCCTCCACCGCCTTAGCCGCCTATAAAAGGGGCCGCGGAGCGTCCCCGAGTGCCACATCCACCACCAAGAGCCGCAGCCGCCGCCCTAGCTACTCCTTGCTCCCCTAGCGCCGCCGCCGCCTACCTTGTAGCTCCGCCGCCGCTGGCCGCAGTAGCCAGGCCGCCACGCGCCACCACTGCTCGAGGTGAGGCCGGGGATCAATCCACCGCGGCTCCCTCTCTCTTTCCCCCTCAGTCCCGGCCGCTGCCTCGGCCCAGGGGGCCCGAATCGGTCGCCGCCGGCGCCGCTCGGCCCCTCCCCTGTTCTCCCGTGGAGAGAGGAGGAAGAAAGGGGACATTTAGCCCAAAACCCCCCTCCCCTTTCCTATATTCGGAAAAGAAACCCCCCACTCCTTGCTATTTTTGTAAAAGAAACCCTGTCCTTTATCTTATTTTAAAATCAGACCCCCACCTCATGAAAACATTTATAAATAGGCCCCTGACTCTTTTAGATTAACCCAAGAAACTTCTAAAATGCAAACCAAGCCCCTGCCCTCATAAACTTAATTACAATTAGGTCCCTGGACCCCTGTTTAGGGCCTAAACACTCCTTTGACCTATCATTTTATGCGCCTAACGACCCCGGATTAACCTAAAATTTTACCACGCCTCTCTTAACTCAGTTTTGGCCATACCATTCAGAAACCATTCAAAAATAATACTCTATGCTCTATATTTCATGTGTTTCCAAACCGAGCTCGACGACAGATCTTTACTTTTTCTGTGTATTGATTGTGTGTTTCTTTGTGTGCGCTGTAGACCACGGAGTGACCGAAGGAGAGCCCGTCAACGAGCCGTACTATGAGCAGGAGAACGAAGACCAGTTCCGCGACCCCGAGCCCGAAGGACAGGACTTCCCCGAAGGCTTTGAAGACGGCAAGTTCAATCCCATCCTTTGATGCATGTTTCTGTCCTAGCTTTCTATAAACGCAACCCAAGGGCCTGTTTTAAAAAGTTGCATATGTTTTACTTGCATGAAAACATGGTTGGATAGCCACCCCTTGATTTGTGATGACCATTCCTTGACCACCTAGATTAATGTCTGATTTTGCTTGGACGTTAATCGATATTAGAACGCTTAGGACTTTACTCATAACATAATTTATTTGATAAAGAAAATGTGTGCGTGTGGGAAGGGATAAAACGTGGATTTTCGAAAGATGAGTATGGACGGGATGGACGGCATTTCTGTGTGAATTGCCGATTGGTGTGCTTATGCCTGTGTGGCAGGGCAAAGAAGGGAGTTATCCATCTTGTCGTGTCTAAGGACTGAGTTGGTGTGTCATCTCACCTAACTCCTTTATCGTGCAAACCACTCGACCGTTGAATGGGCAACGGCGTAGCATAAATCCCACTAGTTGGTGTGGTAGCCATCAGGAGAGCTGAGAGCAACGGGTAACTAAGGAAAAGGGATAAGCCCCGAGTGGCTTATGCCCGGTTATACCTAAGTGAATGGTCAATGACCCCTTGGTGCATCCCGTGATGGCTAGTCAGGCTTAGCTATGGTGGGTAATGGCTATGTTGGGATCTACACCGACACGACGGTGTTCGAGTTGTGGTATCCTACTTGTGGGTAAAGTTGCACACCTCTGCAGAGTTAAGAATCTATTCGAATAGTCCGTGCCCACGGTATTGGGCGAGTTATGGTGTGGTCACATAACTAGTGTTTCTTTGGGATGGGCTGGTGTGAGTTGTTTTGGAATTGGTTCCGGCAGTTGTGCCGTGTGCTACGACGGACGGGGAGTCCGGTAGCAGTTTTAAAACCTGAACTCTGTGTTACTGCAAAAACTGATTTTTAAAAGGGTTTTTCGTAAAATAAACCCCTGCATAAAGTGTCGTTTTTCTGCAAATTAAACCGTAACCTTATCCTTGATTTACCTATGCATATTATTCTGTTATAACCCCCCCTCCGTGGGTGTGGTTGGACTTGCTGAGTACGTTTGTACTCACCCCACTCTTACTTTTTACAGAAGAAGACCCGGACTTCGTACCAGACGACGCCGAGTAGGGTTATCGTTCTACACCCAACCTTGCCTGTGGAACCGGCCCTGTTGAGATGCCTCCGCTGTCGCGGTACTCTGAGCCCGTAGTAGACCCTATGTGGTTCGCGGTCTGGTGTTATGTCGTAGCCTGGTTAATTATTATTATCATCTGTATCGATTGTCCTCGAAGGTTTGTATGGTTTTGAACCATCTGATGTAATAAATGTGGCATCAGCCTCCTGGGACTGGTGTTTTGTATCACATTTAAGTTCTCTCTTATGAGGGGACGCTTCAGGTGGTATCAGAGCCGTAGGTTGGCCGTAGGACGTGACCCTAGGAGCAAAACCCGTTTTCAGGACCAATCACCTCATGACTTCTCTATTCTTTCCTCACACAAACACTTACCTTTGGTTCTTGCCCTGTTCCAGATGGCTGACGATGGATGGATCGGCGGAATCTGTTTCGCAGAGCCCGGCCTTCCTAAGTTGTTGATACTCAGCCTGGAATGCATTGGAGTTGTGGATCCGCCAGAATTTCTTTACCGGGAGTACGACTCCAAGGGCACTCTTCGGTGTGACCTGATGATCTTCATAGCAAGGAGCACCCGCTACCCTGATGTGGACCCTTGGTTCATCTCCATCACTGGGTTCCGTTTCCCGGATACCTATCGGAAAGCCGCCCGTAAGGCCCTGCGACGGCTCCGAGTGATCTACAGGCATCACCTCCAGCGGACTCCTATGGGATTTTTCCCGCCGACTGAAGGAAGGGGACGCACATGGATTGCTAGGATGAGAGGACTTGGAAGAGAAGAAGAAGACCTAGAAGACACGGTCTCTCACCTATCCATCTATCTCACCGGCCTGGATGAGCTCTATCGAGAGCAAGCAGCACAACTGAAGCAGCAAGTCCATAGAGCAGAAAAGGCAACCCAGGAGCTGGATGAACAACGGTCGAGGACCGTACATGCCGAGTATTCCCTAGCCGCCCTCCAAGTCCAAATGGATGAAAAAGAGGAAGAACTGGAAGAACAGCGGGCAAGAGCCACACGCGCCGAGGACTCGCTAGCCGCTCTCCAAGCTCGAATGCGGAGGTACGAGGCTCGCTGGGGAATAGGCGGATGGATAGAAGAAGACGCAGAAGAAGAACCCGAAGAGGCTCAATGGGATGTAGGCATTCAGGCCGAAGAGGAAGAGCCCATGGAAACCCATTGGGATGTTGGAACTCAAACTGAAGAAGAAGAACCTGAGGAAACCCACTGGGATAAAGGAACTCAGACCGAGGATGACATGATGGATCAGTATCTCCCACTGAAGAAGCGCCCTCTTAGGATCGAGGAAGAGTCTCCATGATAGGAGTTGTCTCCAAGCTAGAACCTTTAATAATAATCATGTACCCATGAAGTTGTACCCCCCATGATGCCATAAATAAAAACCATCTACCCCTTTGTGTACCTCAAATAATTGTGCAAGTTTTTCACCATATCTTTATTTTCAGATGGCTGAGGAAGGATGGACCCAGGGCGACTGCCAAGCTGCACCTGGTTTCCCCAGCCTCTTGATCAACACCCTGGAAAGCCTTGGAGTCACGGAACGCCCAAGATACTACAGCAGAGAGTACGAGCATCATGGCACTCTCCGCTGCCGGGTGATCCTAGTCGTCGCCAGAAGTAACCGCTACCCCGACATCCAGTCATGGCGAGTGACTGCTACAGGGTTTAGGCACCAGGACACCTATCCCCTAGCCGTCAGAAAAGCACTTCGTTATCTGTGCCGGATTTTCGAAGGACACCTCACCCCCACACCAATGAGGTTCTTCCCACCAGCCATCAGGACACCAGTTTGGGAAGCTCGAATGAGAAGCCTGGAACGGCGCCGTCATGAAGAAGTCCTCCTGTACCAAGTAGCTACCTACCTAGCCTCCTTGGATCAGATCTTTGACGAGCAAGCCAACTTGATGAGGGAACAGACCCATCGAGCCGAGCAAGCAGAGCTCGCGCTAAGACTGCAGCAGATCCGAGCAGTCCAAGCCGAGGCAAGAGCCGCAGCAGTGGTCAGCAGTGAAGCAGTTGCTCAGGAGAGCCTCAGGCAAGCCCGAGACCGGCGTATGCAAGAATGGGCTAGTAGTGGAACCCCAGTCCCGGCAATAGGAGAAGACCATGTTCTGCTCGGAACGCCCGTCATAGGATGGGGACCACTCGTTGGAAACCCACTAGCCCCACCCGAGAATCCTGGAAGGTCTACGGCCGCCACCGCAAGAGAAGCCGTGACACAACCCCGGGAAAACGGAGGTCTAGAGGACGGCGAGCCAGGACCACTCATTTCCCCGGAGGACGTGAGTTCCCTTCCGAGGGAGGAACCCACACAAGCCAATGAGTCTGCCTGAAGCGCGAGCAACCGACAAGGAATGAAGCCATGTGGTCCGAAGGAGATTTGTGCCCCCTTTTCTTTTGAAGTTGTGTACCCGGACGTGTAGTACGCGTTCTAGTCGTGTCCCCGTGTTGTACCCCCCCTGCAGTAATAAAGTTGCTTGTGCTTGTTGTTTGTGATGATTGCTTGTTGATTGTGTGCTTGCCGGCAGTAAATAGATACTGCCTTTTCAAAAATACGACTTAAACAACTTAAACATCACCTAATCTTAGTCCCAATCCACTCGTTCTGTAGATGGTTTCCCGGAGCATCACAAGGGCCTCTCGCGTCAGGGACCCTGCAGCCGCTGATGCAGGAGTACACCCTGACGGGCAAAACCATCCTCAGGAAGAACAAGAAGTGAGTCAGGGCAGAGGAGAAAATCATGGTGCACAGCAGCCACCACCACCACCACCACCTTTCACGGATCTGGCACAAATAATCCATAACCAGACTCTCATACTAGAGACACTGGCCAATGCTCTAGTGAACAGGTAGCCACGAGAGCAGACCTTTAATGACAAACTGACAGCCTTTCTGAGGGCCAAGCCACCCACTTTTGCCGGATCCAGCAATCCCTTGGATGCAGACGACTGGCTCCGCGTGATCCAGAGGAAGCTCGAGCCGTCTAGGTGCCAGGATCGAGATAAAGTCCTTCTGGCAGCACATCAACTCACCGGGACCGCCTTAGCCTGGTGGGAAAATTACTGCGCTGCTGCCAGAGATGCCTCCACCATCACCTGGAATGAATTCATGAGGGAGTTCCGCCGTTATCACATCCCCTCGGCCACCATGAAGCGCAAGGCAGATGAGTTCCGCGCACTTCAGCAGGGGAGTATGTCGGTGGAAGAATATACTCACCAGTTTATGGAGCTGTCTCGATATGCACCAGATGAAGTGAACGACGATGAGAAGAAGCAGGATCTGTTCAAGAAGGGACTAAGCCCAGAGCTCAGGACCCTGCTCACTCCTCAGATCTACCCTGATTTCAACACCTTGATGAACAAGGCAATCCTCACCGAGAGGGCTAAGATTGAGGAAAGAAAAGAGAACAAGCGCAAGTACCTGGAGAGTAAGTCACGCCAGCAAGATCGTTTTCAGAAGCCCAGAAGCTTCAGCTACAACGCACCAAGGTCCCAAGCGTCAATGCAGTACAAAACTCAGTCTCAAGTGACAGGACCACGGGCCCCTAACACCCAGCCCAGAAGCCAGAACACCATGAGGGCCCCTCAGAGTAATGCAAGCCAGGTCACCAATAACAACAGCAATGTTAGGGCCTGCTTCAACTGCCGTGAGACGGGTCACTTCATTGCCGACTGCCCCTATGCCAAGAACAAGCCGGCTACTTCAGCCTTCTCCAACACAGTGAACGGACCCAAACCAGTTCTGACCGGTGCCAACCGAGTGCCCCTCCGCGGCAACAGCAACAACAACAACAACCAGCAGAGGCAACCCCAGCAGTCTTTTGGACGAGCCCGCGTCAACCACATCGACGCACAGGAAGCTCAAGGAGCCCAGGGCGTTGTACTCGGTGAGTACCTTGTCAGCTCAACTCTTGCAACAGTACTGTTTGACTCTGGAGCATCACACTCATTTATATCCTCGAGTTTTGTGGAGAAACATAAAATACCTACAGTACTACTAAAAACACCCCTATTAACCCGGACGCCCGGAGGAGACATCAGGTGTCAGCTGGGTTGTCTACGGGTAAGGATCAATTTAAGTGGGGTAGAATTTCTAGCGGACCTAGTAGTACTTAAGTCAGAAGGGATAGATGTGATCCTCGGAATGGACTGGCTAAGCAAACACAATGGCCTCATAGGATGTACTGACAAGGTAGTACACCTTACGAACCCGGAAGGAGTCCGAGTGACCTGTCATACCCGGGAAAGTGGAGCAAACCCGATGGTGTTTAGCATGGAAGCCAAGTCCTTGGAAGAAGTCCCAGTAGTGAATGAGTACCCCGATGTCTTTCCCGAAGAACTTCCCGGTATGCCACCAGATAGGGACATAGAATTTGTCATTGATCTTGTTCCTGGAACCGCCCCCATAGCCAAAAGACCTTATAGGATGGCAGCCTCAGAATTAGCAGAATTAAAGAAACAGCTGGAAGAACTACAACGAATTGGCTTTATCAGGCCAAGCTCGTCTCCTTGGGGAGCCCCGGTTCTATTTGTTAAAAAGAAGGACGGAAGTATGAGGTTGTGTGTAGATTACCGGGCACTAAACGAAGTCACCATCAAGAACAAGTACCCCCTTCCTAGGATCGATGACCTTTTCGATCAATTAAAAGGAGCCAAGTACTTCTCAAAGATTGATCTCAGGTCCGGATATTTTCAGCTCAAGATCAGGGAAAGCGACATCCCGAAAACAGCTTTTGTCACCAGGTATGGTCAGTTTGAGTTTACGGTGATGTCTTTTGGACTGACAAATGCACCTGCCTTTTTCATGAACCTCATGAACAAAGTGTTTATGGACGAGCTAGATAAGTTTGTCATAGTCTTCATTGACGACATACTTATTTACTCAAAGAGTATTCAGGAGCACGAGCAACACCTGAGGGTAGTTCTAGAGAAGCTGAGAATGCATAGGCTATACGCCAAATTCAGCAAGTGTGAGTTCTGGCTGGAGAAAGTAGCTTTCCTTGGTCATATCTTGACCGCGGAAGGAGTAGCAGTGGATCCCGAGAAGGTCGAAGCAGTCTCCAATTGGCAGCAACCAACTAATGTCAGTGAGATCAGAAGTTTCCTCGGATTGGCTGGGTATTATCGGAGATTCATTGAGGGATTTTCTAAGATAGCCCGGCCCATGACAGAACTGCTCAAGAAAGAGAAGAAGTTCACCTGGACGGAGTCGTGTGAAAGGAGCTTCCAGGAGTTGAAGCGGAAATTGACAACAGCCCCAGTGCTAACCCTGCCGGATATTCATCGGGATTTTGTCATCTATTGTGATGCGTCCCGACAAGGATTGGGTTGTGTGCTGATGCAAGATGGGAAAGTCGTGGAATATGCTTCCCGTCAGCTCAGGACTCATGAGCAAAATTACCCGACTCATGATTTGGAGCTTGCAGCCGTAGTGCACGCACTTAAGATCTGGAGGCACTATTTGATTGGAAATAAGTGCGAAATCTTTACCGATCATAAAAGTCTGAAGTATATCTTCACCCAACCAGACCTAAACCTGAGGCAGAGAAGATGGCTGGAATTAGTCAAAGATTATAATTTGGAAGTTCATTATCATCCAGGTAAAGCCAATGTAGTAGCCGATGCCCTAAGTCGGAAATCCTACGGGCCCAAGAATGACCATTTACGAGAGGAAATGGCACGATTAAATGTGCACATTGTCCCTCGAGGCTCCAGCCAAGTGCTGAACGTTCAATCCACTCTAGAAGAAAGAATCAGGAAAGCCCAAAAATCGGACAAGGAACTGATGGAAATCTGGAGGCAAACCGGAGAAAATAAGGCCCTAGACTTTCGAGTTGATAATAAGGGAACGTTGTGGTATAAAGACAGAATTTGTGTGCCCCAGAAAGGAGATTTCAGGCAGATAATCATGGATGAAGCCCACAACTCAGCTTACTCCATTCACCCAGGATCCACTAAAATGTATATGGACTTAAAACAAAAATATTGGTGGAATGAGATGAAGGCAGATATTGCACGATTCGTCGCCCATTGTGATATCTGCCAGAGAATCAAAGCTGAACACCAGAAGCCGGCAGGATTGTTGCAACCCCTACCTATCCCGGTTTGGAAGTGGGACGAGATAGGAATGGATTTCGTGGTGGGTCTGCCTAGGACCCCGAAAGGACACGATTCCATATGGGTAATAGTGGATCGACTTACTAAATCAGCTCATTTCATACCCGTACGAACCAATTACGGCGGAGAGAAGCTAGCCAAGCTTTATGTGGAAAACATAGTGAAGTTGCATGGTGTGCCCAGCCGAATTGTTTCAGATAGAGGAACCCAGTTCACCTCTAGATTTTGGAAAAGTTTGCATAAAGCCATGGGCACCAAGCTGGACTTTAGTTCCGCTTATCACCCGCAGACTGATGGTTAGACAGAAAGGGTAAATTAGATTTTGGAAGATATGTTGAGAGCGTGTGTCCTCACTTATGGCAAGGATTGGGAACAGAGTTTACCCTATGCCGAGTTCTCATACAACAACGGGTACCAAGCAAGCTTGGGCATGTCACCGTTTGAAGCTCTCTACGGAAGAAAATGCAGGACCCCTCTGATGTGGTCAGAAGTTGGAGAACGTGCCCTAGTCGGGCCCGCACTCATAAAAGAAGCGGAAGAAAGAGTCGCCGAGATTAGAGAAAAGATAAAGACGGCCCAGTCTCGACAGAAGAGTTACGCCGACAAGAAAAGACAGGAAATAAATTTCAACCCAGGAGATTTCGTGTATCTCAAGGTGTCACCCATTCGAGGAACCCGAAGATTTCAGGTACAGGGAAAGTTGGCTCCCCGATACATTGGACCATACCAAGTTCTAAAGAAAGTTGGGACAGTAGCATATCGCCTAGAGCTACCGGAGGAAATGTCAGATATCCACCCCGTCTTTCATATCTCGCAATTAAGAAGGTGTTTGAGGGTACCCGAGGCAGAGCACGTGCCAGTAGAAACGATAGATTTACAGCCAGATCTCCAGTACCAGGAAATACCGATCAAGATTCTAGATACTGTCACCAGAAGAACCAGAAACTCCGAAGTGCGAATCTGCAGAGTCCAATGGAGCAGACACGGTGTAGAAGAAGCGACATGGGAACGCGAAGACGCTCTAAAGAAGGAATTTCCCCACCTGTTTAGGCACCAGTCGAATCTCGAGGACGAGATTCATTTTAAGTGGGGTAGGTTTGTAACATCCCGAAAATTGACTAAAATAAATCATGCGCTAATGTTTTGTTTCGTCGTTGAGCTCGATCCCCTTCCTGAATCATCTCCCGCCTGATTTCCTGATACCCCGAGGAACCGAGCCGATATCCAAATCTCCCGCTGTTCCATCTCCCTGTTTGGCCCTCGGCATGCGCGTCGCACGCGGCCGACACCACGCGTGGCCGACCGCGGCCGCGATCAGCGCCGATGCGCTCGCCCTCTCTCTCCCTCTTTCTCTCTTTATTTCTCTCTCCCTCCCTTTTTTTCTTTTCTTTTCCCATTTTCTTTTCTTTCTTTTCTCTCTCTCTCTCCTTCCTCCCTACCCCGCGCGCTCGGCCCCCTCCTTCCTCTCTGCTCCCGTGCGCCGCCCGGCCTGCCCTGCCCCGCTCCCCCTCGCGCGCGCACGCACGCTCGGCCGCAGTAGCTGCTCGGCGCACCAGCCCGAGCGCCGCGCCGCTCGCCACCACCTTGCTCCCTGCCCCACGCTCCGCGCCCCCCCTCCAAGCAACCGCGCACACGGCGCGCCGACCGCGCCCGCCACGCCACGGCCGCCTAACCGCACCTGCGCGCGCAGCGCCCCGCCGTCCGGCCCCGCTCGCCCGCGCGCCGTGCCCCACCCCGGTCCGTGCACGCCGCACGAGCCGACCGCCGTTGACGTTGCACAGCGGCGGCGACTCTGGCACAGAGCTGCCTGCCGCGCGCGCACCGCCGCCGTACGAAGCTCGCCTGCGCCGGTCGACCGCCGCCCGTCGCGTCCCGTCCTGCCCCGTGCACGCGCCTCGCCCACTGCCGCCGTTGACGCCTCGCCAGTGCTGCTCAGCGCCGTGCCGTCGCGTCGCCCCGCCGCCCCCACACCATTAACACCGCTCAGAGCTGCCTCGCCGGCCGCTGCCCCGCTCTCACCTCCCCTCCACCGCCTTAGCCGCCTATAAAAGGGGCCGCGGAGCGTCCCCGAGTGCCACATCCACCACCAAGAGCCGCAGCCGCCGCCCTAGCTACTCCTTGCTCCCCTAGCGCCGCCGCCGCCTACCTTGTAGCTCCGCCGCCGCTGGCCGCAGTAGCCAGGCCGCCACGCGCCACCACTGCTCGAGGTGAGGCCGGGGATCAATCCACCGCGGCTCCCTCTCTCTTTCCCCCTCAGTCCCAGCCGCTGCCTCGGCCCAGGGGGCCCGAATCGGTCGCCGCCGGCGCCGCTCGGCCCCTCCCCTGTTCTCCCGTGGAGAGAGGAGGAAGAAAGGGGCCATTTAGCCCAAAACCCCCTCCCCTTTCCTATATTCGGAAAAGAAACCCCCCACTCCTTGCTATTTTTGTAAAAGAAACCCTGTCCTTTATCTTATTTTAAAATCAGACCCCCACCTCATGAAAACATTTATAAATAGGCCCCTGACTCTTTTAGATTAACCCAAGAAACTTCTAAAATGCAAACCAAGCCCCTGCCCTCATAAACTTAATTACAATTAGGTCCCTGGACCCCTGTTTAGGGCCTAAACACTCCTTTGACCTATCATTTTATGCGCCTAACGACCCCGGATTAACCTAAAATTTTACCACGCCTCTCTTAACTCAGTTTTGGCCATACCATTCAGAAACCATTCAAAAATAATACTCTATGCTCTATATTTCATGTGTTTCCAAACCGAGCTCGACGACAGATCTTTACTTTTTCTGTGTATTGATTGTGTGTTTCTTTGTGTGCGCTGTAGACCACGGAGTGACCGAAGGAGAGCCCGTCAACGAGCCGTACTATGAGCAGGAGAACGAAGACCAGTTCCGCGACCCCGAGCCCGAAGGACAGGACTTCCCCGAAGGCTTTGAAGACGGCAAGTTCAATCCCATCCTTTGATGCATGTTTCTGTCCTAGCTTTCTATAAACGCAACCCAAGGGCCTGTTTTAAAAAGTTGCATATGTTTTACTTGCATGAAAACACGGTTGGATAGCCACATCTTGATTTGTGATGACCATTCCTTGACCACCTAGATTAATGTCTGATTTTGCTTGGACGTTAATCGATATTAGAACGCTTAGTACTTTACTCATAACATAATTTATTTGATAAAGAAAATGTGTGCGTGTGGGAAGGGATAAAACGTGGATTTTCGAAAGATGAGTATGGACGGGATGGACGGCATTTCTGTGTGAATTGCCGATTGGTGTGCTTATGCCTGTGTGGCAGGGCAAAGAAGGGAGTTATCCATCTTGTCGTGTCTAAGGACTGAGTTGGTGTGTCATCTCACCTAACTCCTTTATCGTGCAAACCACTCGACCGTTGAATGGGCAACGGCGTAGCATAAATCCCACTAGTTGGTGTGGTAGCCATCAGGAGAGCTGAGAGCAACGGGTAACTAAGGAAAAGGGATAAGCCCCGAGTGGCTTATGCCCGGTTATACCTAAGTGAATGGTCAATGACCCCTTGGTGCATCCCGTGATGGCTAGTCAGGCTTAGCTATGGTGGGTAATGGCTATGTTGGGATCTACACCGACACGACGGTGTTCGAGTTGTGGTATCCTACTTGTGGGTAAAGTTGCACACCTCTGCAGAGTTAAGAATCTATTCGAATAGTCCGTGCCCACGGTATTGGGCGAGTTATGGTGTGGTCACATAACTAGTGTTTCTTTGGGATGGGCTGGTGTGAGTTGTTTTGGAATTGGTTCCGGCAGTTGTGCCGTGTGCTACGACGGACGGGGAGTCCGGTAGCAGTTTTAAAACCTGAACTCTGTGTTACTGCAAAAACTGATTTTTAAAAGGGTTTTTCGTAAAATAAACCCCTGCATAAAGTGTCGTTTTTCTGCAAATTAAACCGTAACCTTATCCTTGATTTACCTATGCATATTATTCTGTTATAACCCCCCCTCCATGGGTGTGGTTGGACTTGCTGAGTACGTTTGTAGTCACCCCACTCTTACTTTTTACAGAAGAAGACCCGGACTTCGTACCAGACGACGCCGAGTAGGGTTATCATTCTACACCCAACCTTGCCTGTGGAACCGGCCCTGTTGAGATGCCTCCGCTGTCGCAGTACTCTGAGCCCGTAGTAGACCCTATGTGGTTCGCGGTCTGGTGTTATGTCGTAGCCTGGTTAATTATTATTATCATCTGTATCGATTGTCCTCCAAGGTTTGTACGGTTTTGAACCATCTGATGTAATAAATGTGGCATCAGCCTCCTGGGACTGGTGTTTTGTATCACATTTAAGTTCTCTCTTATGAGGGGACGCTTCACCGCTGCGCCGCCATCCCCGACGTGAGCCCTCGGACTGACGTCAGCCATTTTTTGTAATTAGTTAAAAGGGTTATCATAATTTGTAAAAAATTGAAGAAAAGTTGTAGAAATTTTAGAAAATTTGTAGAAAATTATAGATATTTGTTCAAATTGTAGTAAATTTGTTGAAATTTGTACAAAATTTGTAGAAATTTGTAAAAAATTGGTAGATATAAATGTAGAAATGTATAAAATAGTAGGAAAATGTTAGGAATTGATACGCAATAGTGAAAATTTGTAGAAAATTATAGATATTTGTTCAATATATAGTAAATTTGTTGAAATTTGTACAAAATTTGTAGAAATTTATAAAAAAGTTGGTAGATATATACATAGAAAACTTCATGTCTTTACGGGATTCACATTTATATCTTGTAGTAATTATGGATATTGTACAAAAATCTTGAATATTGTAGAAAACTTCATGTCTTTACGGGCTTCACATTTATATCTTGTAGTAATTATGGATATTGTAAAAAAATCTTGTATATTGTAGAAAACTTCATGTCTTTACGAGCTTAACATTTATTGTTTTATTTGGTATTGTTGAATTGTGTATTTTATGACATGTATATGATGTAAATTTTGTCTTGTACAGCTTTATCTATTGAATTTGTAATTTTCTTTGTAAATTTTAGGTTGTTATACTATAAACAGGTGAAATTAGTAGAAAATAGTATAAAATCTTAGAAATTTGTGAAAATAGTAGAAAAATAGTTGAAAATCTTAGAAAATTCAGGGCACATTTTATAAAATTCCAGGGCACATTTTATATAAGATGTATATGATGTAAATTTTAGAAATTTTGATCTTGTATGCGTTGTACGGCTTTATTGAAGGTGCACTTGAAATTTTTTTATACATTGTCAATTAGTACAAAATTGCATATCAAACATATGTTGATTCACATAGGAAACGAAATAGAACCCTTTCACCGTGATGACGACGAGGCCTTTCTTGCGGACATAATTGGTACGGGCATGCACCACTACGAAGAGGATGCTGCCGAGGACGATGGCAGCCAATACCTTAACGATACTGGCGATGACGATGATAACCAGACAGAACAAACGAATGTGCAAGATGATAGCGCAGAGGTATATACAATTCGTGCTTATATATAAACATACGCATTAATTCTATATGTAAGTACAATGCGTACTAAATACATATTTTTTGGGCATCCGGATCGACTAGGAAACCAAAATGGAAACGAGTGTCGAAGAAAATCATGGAGGGGCACACTATTATCACTTCATTGAATCCTAACGGTGAACCAAAGTCTCCGAATCCTAACGGAACACCCAGCCGCAGATCGAGAGGAAACAGTTGCGGAACATTACCCCGTGGATGACATCGCCGTGAGGACCCCCTGTGAGCTTCTATTTCCGCTAAGGAAAAAACTGAAAGTAGTCGCTCACGGGGTTGCTGAAGTCCCTGTTCAAGGCGGGACAATCCATGGCATGACGATTCCAGAAGGATATGCTAGAGTCATGGTTGACCGTGTCGAGAAAGGATGGGAAGACCTCGACCTCGAGATCACTGGAGGCGATGGAGAAGAGGAACTAGGACAGGCCCTCCACACTTGGATATGTTGGAAAAAACAGTACATAAAAATTGCAGGAAGGGATCCTAGCCCGTCTCCGAGGTCACCGCCAGCTGCTCAAGGCTCTCCGAGGCCCAGTGTGGATCCACCATCACCGCCCGCAGCCCAGGACCCCAGCGTTAGTCCATCGCCGTCACCGGCCGCTTCCGGGGAGCCTAGTGTTAGTCCGCCTCCGCCATCTCCTCGCCCCGCAAAGAAAAAGAAATCTGCTTGGGTGCCTCCACCGCCACCTCCAAGATATAAGAAGACCCAAGAATGAAAGAAGAAAGAGAAGCCCGCGCCAGAGAAGTCAGGTTACGATATGACTCCAGAGGAATTGGATGCTTGGGTGCAAGAAGACGTGCGCAAGCAGTTGAAGCCAAAGAAGCCTCCGCCAAAGGAACCAATGGATCCGGCAGGGAAGAAATTCTATCTATCCATGATGTGCCAACCAAAGCCTCCACTGATGTCGGACTACGACCGCTCGATTACAAAATCATGGGAGAAGAAGAATAATCGGAGGTACAACCAAGTCCCCCAGCTCGGCAAACAACCCAAACAAAGCGTACCCCCTCTAGTAGTGCTTTCAAAAGAGGATGAAGCTACTGCTGAGTTTGTCAAGGAAACAAACATCACAAAAGCTCAGCTCCTAGGTCAGGAAAAAATCCCGGTTCACCAAGGGGCAGGAAGAAAGCCATTTGTACTGGGGGAACCTCTGATGTGGCCAGAGTTGATTGACACCCTACCAACAAGAATGCGTGAGTTACATCAGTGGTACTTGAAAGCATGTGCAGAGGGGTATATAATGCTAACTGCTCGAATTAAACATACCCATTTCTATCGGGGAATGGATGACATTTGGATTGATTTTGACCATTTTTTGTTTCTATTCCATCAAGACGCCCTAGACAAGTCCCTCGTCAGTGTATGGTCTATGTAATTGTTTTCTGTCAATTGTATACTCTAGCTCTACTAAGTCGTTTAGATTTCTCATTCCCTCCTTTTATTTGTAATCGTGCAGGATGAAAATGCAAGAATGATGGAAGAGCGGGATTTACAACGTTGGCTTCATAGATCTGAATGTTATACATGAGGAGTGTGTACGCCAATATCCTAATCGGACCGAGAATAATTTAGTCATGTCCTTGGAAGGGCAGCACGATCGCACATTCATTCTATTGCTGTACAACTTCAAGTGAGTCCTTTCACTTTTTGAGTCACTTCAACTAGCCAATAAGTGTATATATCTAACATTTCTTGTATCCATATGTATGTATCAACAGTTTCCACTGGATCCTACTTGTGATCGAAATCGATCGGTCCCGAGTTACTGTGTGGGACTCCTTGAATAACCCACCAGAATTATATCAAAATCTCGTAGACATCATGCAAAGGGCATGGTCTCGGTTCCTCAAAACACAATTAAGAGTCGCGTCAACACCGACTGAGCTTGAATTCAACCATAACAAGCCGGTACGAATATAGCACATCTACTTTCATTTATTCAAACAACATGAATATTTCATAACATGTATGTCGGTGTCCTGACCCGGCGGTCCAAATCCCAACTAGTAATGCTGCGTGTTTCCTCGTCCCAGATGCTGATGCAAGAGGCAACACTGTAACGCACGGGTTTATCCTGGTTCCGGCCACAGGGCCGTACGTCCAGCAAAGGGGGTGTGCGAGGGCACTGTATTATCTTGCAATGGAGGTTCCTGTAGTAGGGGGTACAGGCGAGGCGAGAGAAGGAGGGAAGCTCCCAAGTCTCTGGTAGAGGAGAAGTTGATTGAGGCGAATGCCAATATCGGGTGCTGAGCATTGTCTTCTATCGAGTGGTCAGGTTGCGTGACGATGATTGCGAACGCCATCGATGATGGCGTCCCCCTTAAATGGAAGCCCGCCTCCTCCTTTTATAGTCACAAGGAGGGACGGTTTACATCCACAGGGGATTGTGGAAGTCGTCATTTTCCACCGAATCGCGGGGGTGCAGTGGTCGAGCACTGTGGGAAGTACACTGTGGGGCATGGCGTCGGGCGTGGCAGTCGTCCTGGATATCATCCTTGGTCTTGTGGAGATCGCGCCGGCGTCCTGCCAGCCCCAGCAGGCGGCGTGGTTGTCACTGTAGGGTGTACAGTCTTCCAAACGTGGCGTGGTGGCGTCCTGTGGGCCCTGCAGGTCAGGGTCTTGCATATATATGTGCGCCAGCGGTGATGGGGCGCGTGGCGGTCCCGGACCCCCCTGAACGGAGTGCTGGCGGGCGCACTAGGAGGTCCGGGAGACACACGGAGATCCCGGACCCCTCGAGGGGGGTCCGGGACTCCGGCTGCGAGTGCTGAGCGTCCCTCCTTGAGGGGCACGTGGCGACGCCGGACCCCTTCCCGGGCAGGGGGCGGATCCGGGGCCATACGTGTGGTGAGGTGGACTTCGGTCAGCCGGAGTTGGCAGAATAGTGACGGGAACTGTGACGAGCACGTCTCGTCTCGCGTCGCAGGTTCCACAGTGCTGCCACAGCGTCCGGGATGGCGGAGCAGTGGCCGGAGTTGGCGGACGGGACTCCGGTCACAGCCACTGTGGGGAATGACGGCCTGACGCCGTCTGTCCTGGGCGCTGTGGAGGAGTGGTTGGCATTCAATGCTTCCGTACGACGGGCGGGTGAGCTGCAGGGATGTTTGTCTTCTTCGTCGAGGGGTAGCCTCGAGCGAGGTGGAGATGATTCGCCCTGCTCGAGGGTTGGTTCGCTACCCTCGAGCGAGGCGGAGATGCGGGGCGCAGTCGAGGGTCCCGATGGGAGCCCTCGAGCGAGGCGGAGATCGCCCCGCGAGTCCGAGAGGGTGGCAGATGGGCCGCATGCTGGACTTCTTTGAGTTCTTTCCTTTCTTTCAGATTGGAAAGAGGCCGTGGGCCTTCGTGGGCTCAGTCGCCTAACATGTGTTTGCGTTTTTTAGGGTGATCTTAGTACTCCGATTAGGGTGTCCCTAATTATGGTACCCGATAATGTATATGTATATATGTATATAGTGTTTGAGACAGAACCAAGGAACTAACCTCTGCGGATACTACGTATGTGAGCACATGCACTTTTTTTGCAGAGATACCAAGAGGGTGACACAAGAAAACTTCGAAGTACGTATAACATTAGTAACAATTTCTTGTATCTAATTCCATGCAGATACTAAATTAAACTATTAGTGTTTATTTGTTGTTGACAGATTTGGAGTATGAAAGAGAAACTCATCGAACCGGAAAGAATCAGGGCAATTCAAGAAGCACTCTGTGGATTCCTGTTGGATGAGGTGATAAATCCAAAATGTGAATTTCATTCCGATCCAATGATAAGTGTGGCTCGAGCTGATAAACTCAACAAACGCCGCAAGAAGGATGCCGGTGCCGATGACGATGCAGATGATTAGAATTATTGAAGAATTTGTTGGAAAAAACATACGAGAATTCATACTTGTAAATATTATTGTCGTTTATCCATGTATGTATATAATTTCTAATATTTGCTTTGCTCCATATATAAATACGAATTCTAGATATGAGTACGAGTACGAATACACAAACCGCTGCGAGTACGACTACTAATACTAATTAATTGAAATTGAATGGAAAAGAGAACAAATATAAATCATCAAAAAGAAGAAAAAAAATTGTTTAGTACCGGTTGGTATTACCAACCGGTACTAAACTGCTCGGCCTAGCTGCTGGCGTGGCCAGCAGTTTAGTACCGGTTGGTGTTACCAACCGGTACTAAACTGGACGTTTAGTACCGGGCCAGCTGATCGGTACTAAGTGCGCGTGCACTTAGTACCGGAGGAGATCGGTACAAACCGGGGGTTCCCGACCGGTACTAATGAGAGATTTTCTAGCAGTGCAATTGGTGGACTGCTACCCACCGGTTGGCATATCCCCGGCTACTTAGGCTAATAATAAGCCCCCTGTTGTTAGGTGCTACTGTTGTTGCTGCCCTTGTTATCATGGCCGTCCCTTCGTGCCGATCTCGCCGCATGAAAAATCTAAATTCGATCTGGAAAAGAAATAGAGAAAAGTAGTGCTGGCTGGTGGCTGGTGCTAACTTGTGGTGATAGAAAAATACTGATGGTCAGTGGCTAGTGCTGGTTTGGTTTGAAAAAAAAACAATGTTACCTAGTTGCGGCCAAAGAGAGTGAGAGAGGGGGGAAAAAAAGAAAGGCATGCGCGTGCGGAGTATACTATATAAGCTCTCTCTCGTCCCCGCGGCAGAACCAGATTCGGCTTTAATTTTGCCGTGGCGGGAAAAGAGTAATCCCGGGCGGCTGGACCGATGGACATGTCAACTTCGTCCTCTCGGCCTCCCCCGGCTGGGGAAAAAAAAAATTCCGCGGCAGTGCCGCACAACGTCGCTGGTGCGACACCCCTTAAGATTCTGACGCGTGGCAGTTGGCACCATCGGGAGCATGCTCGTCCGCGGAAGCCTCGCGCTGTTCCGAGCCGGCTTCCTGCGATTGAGCCGATCGTGCAGCGTCTGTACTACTAGATCAAGCTGCTCCCTTCTCAGGAACTGGACTGGATATAAGCCTCAAAGCTGCAGACGCTGGTCACCGTCAGGTCGTTCTTCGTCGTTGAGCTGTGCGGCAAGCCGGCAGAGCGAGTGCGAAACCAGCAAGCCAACAATCTTGCCGAGGCAGCCGGCGGCGGCGCGAGCCCGCGACGGGGCAGAGCCCGATCCTTTTTCGACGGAACTGTCTTCGATCTGCGGACACGATCTGCAGAGGAGCCGTGGCTCGGAACGGCATATGAGGCTTCTGGGAATCGCGGATCCGCTCGTTGTGATTGTGCCCTGCGACGCGTCAGAATCCTAGGGGGTGTCGCACCAGCGACGTTGTGCGGCACTGCCGCAGAAATTTTTTTTCCCCGGCCGGCCTATTTAAACCCCATGAGTGCAACCCCTAGCCTCCACCTCCACTCCACAGCAGCAGCAGGGCCATCCTCCTCCTCCTCTCATCGCCCATCCATCCCTCTCGATCGCAAGTGTACGTTGACGACGTCGCCTAGACTACTCATCTACTAGTATAGACAGGCTAAGGAACAAGTACGTCGTCGTCGTCGTCGAAGCAGCAGCTATGGCAGCAGCGGCGGCGAGCCGGGTGGTGTGGGTGAACGGGCCGATAGTGGTGGGCGCGGGGCCGGCGGGGCTGTCGGTGGCGGCGTGCCTGCGGGCGCGCGGGGTGCCGTCGGTGGTGCTGGACCGCGCCGACTGCGTCGCCTCGCTGTGGCAGCGCCGCACCTACGACCGCCTCCGCCTCCACCTGCCGCGCCACTTCTGCGAGCTCCCGGGCATGCCCTTCCCCGACCACTACCCCGAGTACCCCACCAAGCGCCAGTTCGTCGACTACCTCGAGGCCTACGCGGCGCGCGCCGGCGTCGAGCCGCGCTTCAACCAGGCCGTCACCTCGGCGCGCTACGACGCCGCGGCGGGGCTCTGGCGGGTGCGCGCCGAGGACGCCGCCGACGCCGCGGCCGCCGCCACCGAGTACATCGGCCGCTGGCTCGTCGTCGCCACCGGCGAGAACGCCGAGCGCGTCGTCCCCGAGTTCGACGGCGCCGACGACTTCGGCGGGCCCGTCTCCCACGTCTCCGAGTACAAGTCCGGCGAGGCCTACCGCGGCAAGCGCGTCCTCGTCGTCGGCTGCGGCAACTCCGGCATGGAGGTCGGCCTCGACCTCTGCGACCACAATGCCCTCCCCGCCATGGTCGTCAGGGACTCGGTGAGCACCGCCATCCAACAATTTAATTAATAATCTATCCAACAATTAATCTGCTGCTGACTGACTAGCTTAATTAATTTGTCGACAAGAAGGTGCACGTCCTGCCGCGGGAGATGTTCGGCGTCGCCACCTTCTCCGTCGCCGTCTTCCTCCTCCGCTTCCTGCCGCTCTGGCTGGTGGACAGGATCCTCGTCCTCCTCGCGCGGCTCTTCCTCGGCGACCTGGACAAGCACGGCATCCGCCGCCCGCCGGGGGGCCCGCTGGAGCTCAAGAACACCAGGGGCAGGACGCCCGTGCTTGACATCGGCGCGCTCGACAGGATCCGCGCCGGCGACATCGAGGTCGTGCCGGGGATTAAGAGGTTCTTCCGCAGAGGCGCCGAGCTCGTCGACGGCCGCCGCGTCGCCGCCGACGCCGTCATCCTCGCCACCGGCTACCACAGCAACGTCCCTCAGTGGCTCAAGGTACCTTCAGCTTACTACATACACTTTGCATGTCCACATCCATAGTGGGTCACTTTTTATTTCTTCAACAACAGTTAACAAAACTTGAACTGAAAAAGTAAAAGTAGGTTGGGGAAAAGAAAATTTCTACTAGCACCTAAGTAACTCACTCTAGAATCCTTTTATTTTGTTTTCCCCTTCAAATCAAAATCAACACTTGATGAGAGGACAAAGCAAGGTGTATTGTACCGAAAAGGGCCTCTAGAAAGGCTGGATAATGATGCCTAACAAAGTAGGGCTTTCTAATTTTAATTTGACAGTTCCAAAGTTGTTGTTAGGTAGTAGTACTAAAAGTGTCATCCTCTATTCCTCCAAATACTTTATTTGCACCACCGTGAAAAGCTCGATCGTGTCATCTGATTAATTAAGCTTGTGATTCTCAGGGAAGTGACTTCTTCACCCAGGAAGGGTACCCCAGGGTGCCGTTCCCAGACGGCTGGAAGGGGGAGTCAGGGCTCTACTCTGTTGGCTTCACCAGGAGAGGCCTCTCCGGGGTCTCCTCCGACGCCGTCAAGGTTGCGCAGGACATCGCCATGGCATGGGAGCAGCAAACCTCCACGCTATGATGGATGGATTCTGACGCTGATGAACTTACCGATGACCGTCGTTAACCGCTGATGGACCTGCTAACCCCACATATCTTGTCACCGAATCGGTGCATGTCCAATAAAGCTCGACGCAATTTGGCCAAGGATCTTCCAGGCACAAGTTCAGAGGTAGGCGATCATCCTGGAGCAGGCAGGGAAGTTCAGAGAATGAAAATTGTAGGTCAAGAAACAGAGGAGAAACTTGGGAGTTCAGCGGATCCAGAGGTGCCAGCAGAAACACAATTTAAGAGCGCCATGGATGATGCTTCGATCAAACGATGGCGAGGAGGCCGGATTGTGCGCATCAAGTAGAGCCCAGATTTTGCTGTACCCATGGGCCCTTATATATGTACAGAGTGTTGTGTAGTAAAGTTGTGTATAGTACTACTTCTAGTGGTTGGTAGAGTGTTAGAGTTGACATGCATGTGTACTACCTTGATGTTCATGTATGGGGTTGACAATGAGAATGACCTATTCTATTTATCTTCTTTACAGTAATACCAGCTCCAAGTTAAGCCATGTTTTTCATTCTGTTTGGACTATATTACCACACTCCATGGAAAGGAAAAGAAATCAGAGTTTTCAAGGTAGTTTTCCTAACCATAGACTTCCTCAAAGAAAACATATACAATTTTTCATTTGAATTTGTTTATAATCTGAGGGCTGCATATATAACTGGTGCAAAAGAAGGTGGAGAATGATTCTCCATCACTGTTAGGATTTCATAACAATACAGCTTTCTGTAAAGTATCTCTCAGGATTTGAACAATACTGGCCCGAACCGCTAGTCTGTCTCCATCTTGCAACAAAAGTTCATCAACAGTTTTACTGTAATATTCAATAAAAACATGATTAAAAAAATAAAGTATCTCCTCACATCTTGAGCATCCAGTGGCCTACATGTCATTATCTAGAAAAAGTACCATACTGTAGCTAATTAGCGCCATTTGTATCACATCTGTTCATTACACCACGGTGCGTGTGCGTTTGGCGTATGTCGATGAGTCGTTAAAATCAATTACTAAAGTTCACAACTTTGGCAGAAAAAGGGAGCGGTGAGTTATGGAGCATAAGTTCCTGAAAGGATTTCAAATGATAGTTTGCGTACGGTAAAGAACCAATGTGTGCTTCTCCACTGCAAATGGGGGGGCCTGTATGCTGTTTTTGGTTTCATTGGAACGAGTGGCAGGAGTTGCGCCCATCCATTAGAAAAGAGAAACGAAGCTTAACAAAGTACAACACGCCCGGTCCCAAATAGACCCATTGGTACGTGCCCTTTCAATGATGCCTGAGCTTTAAACCTACCTTTGTTGCAGTGAAAGAATATCATCATTGCACTGGAATCCAAGGGTTGCAGTTGTCCTCGAAGCCTACTAATTTACATTAGCTGGGTCTGCAGCGAATAAGTTTCGATACTAGTGGCCGTCTATGGTGGGGAATCCATTAGAGGACACTGGATCTCATACGTGACTGGAGTTCCAATCCTTGGCAAATTGTGAAAGAAGCAACGAACATGGGTATAATTTGTATGTTTCCCAAAAGAAAATATCCAAAATTTGTGGCTTAAACATCTCACCTATATGGTAAGGCTGGAGAGCAAATTGAGTCTCGCTGTGACAACATCGGGATCCAAAATGTGGTTGGCTGACCTGCTTGCACACAAAAAGTTACTCAAAGTGTATTCACCCAATACCTTTAGCCCAAACTCAGAGCTCACCAAACTTTTACAGGCAACTAAATTAAAAACGTGCAGATGTACTTCGAACCCCAACTTTCTAGCTCCAAATTACCTAACTTGGGCTTGCTCCATCAGCACCTTTCAAAACACATCTTCCCATCCCAAGGTACTGAATGAGCCTCCCAACTTCCACCACACCATCACCCCTAGCACAATGGACAGTAGTCTTTTGGTCGATTTCATCGAGGGGGGAGAAGGGGAGGGGTGTCCAACATCAAGAGCTAGGGACGACGGTCTTGGAACGACGAAATCGCCAAGGAAAAAGCCGTTGGTATCACTTGATCACGGCATGCTAAGCATGTGCCCCAAACAATCAATCGTAACCGTTTCAATCCTAAGCGCACCCCGTTCGGGTATGCTGCGGTGTACTGTACACACCAAACGTACGTGTTCTCTCCCAGCACAAGCCTGATCAGGAGCACAGCAAGATGAGAGACCACCCACATCGCGCTCCCTCCCTATCAGCGGCGTTATGGCAGTAGAGACGACCAGCGCAGGGCGCCCCACCGGAAAACGATCGCTCCGGCCGGGGGGAGAGGGAGGGAAGGGCCTCCGCTCCCATCTCCTTGGCGGGTCGCTGTCCGAGGCCACGGGAAGGATAGCCCAATTCTACCGTCGCTTTCCGCAACATCAACGCTCGTTAGCTGTTGCCATTCAATTCAGCGACTCCGGGGAACTTCCGCCCGGCCACCGGACACCTATGTCGACCGTGATCTATACATCGCGTGGACAATGGTACAGTCGGCTAGTGGTGTTCGTTGCGTCGGACGAGGATCGTCGTCATCGTCGCCGGCGGTTCGAAACCGCCAAACTGCCATGGAAAGAACGGTATCTTCACCAAAAGACACACAGCGATATATATACACGGACACTCTCTGCCCATATGAGATTGAGGCTAGATGGAGGAGCTTCGTGTACAAATTAAAGGCACCCGGCCGGAAGCCTCCTGGCAGCCAGCAACCGCCGAAGGTTCCTCACCCACTGTCACGACAAGGCTGCTGCCAGCGGCACGTACTGTGCTCGGACCCTCGCAGCACATGACGAGCGTCACGTGCGAGTGTCCGTACACACGGATAGGACGGGATACGCTACGAACAATTGATGCCGCTGCAGCTGCTGCCTGCTAGTGCTAGGTCTGCTCCTACGTCGTACCGTGTCACCAGATCCATGGTACCTCGTCTCTCGCATCCTGCACCTCACGTATACATCATTCTTCCGGATTAAATTAAATATTCGATGAGTAGGCACTGTGCGTGCTTGGATCCTATGCTGCCGTGTGCGCGCGCCTGCTGCTGCTGTTGCTGCTGGGAAGGCAAGATCCTTTGATCCATGGCCTGGGCTCGCGGCATCCGACTTTCACTGTGCCAAACATGGCCGGCACATCCCCATGTGGTCCAAGACCAAAGATGAGAGAGTGGGTGTGCCCGATCACCACTTCACCCCCAACCTCAGCTCCTCCTCCAACAACAACAACAACAGCAGAGGTCAAAGAGGAAGAAAGGTCTAGCAAGCTGGACGACTGACTGGCTGTCAGGTAACTATTGGAGCGCGAGCGTCGCAGGTGCCTCAACAGCGCCGGCGCCCGGAGATTCTCCGGGACATTCCTTTTCACTAGCCCTGCTAATGGGTTGGAACCCGCACCATATCCAACCCCACCCAAAATTAACATATTTAGATACCCAACCCCACCCAACCCAATTAGTTAATTTCTCAACTCTAACCAACCCGCCCCATTATAAACGGGTAACCCATAAAAACCCATGGTTTCTACTATGCAGAGGAATTTAGTGGTTCTACACTTAATGTGGGGACCACATATATGTCTAGCCACACTACTTTGCACAGAGTATATGCCAGTCATATTTACTCATCTCTAAAAATTTCAGTCAATTTCGATAAAATTTTATAGTGTGAACGCGAGGTTTTAATTCTAGGGTCCGGCTCTTGATGTGGAGCCCACGTGTAGTTCTAGCCACGCTGCTTTGCACAGAGTAGCTGCCAGTCGTACTGAGTCATCTCCAACAAATTTCAGTCAATTTCGATAAAATTTTATAGTGTAAACGCGAGGTTTTAATTCTAGGGTCCGGCTCTTGATGTGGAGCCCACGTGTAGTTCTAGCCACGCTGCTTTGCACAGAGTAGCTGCCAGTCGTACTGAGTCATCTCCAATAAATTTCAGTCAATTTCGATAAAATTTTATAGTGTGAACGCGAGGTTTTAATTCCAGGGTCCGGCTCTTCATGTGGGGCCCACAGGTAGTTCTAGCCACACTGCTTTGCACAAAATAGCTGCCAGTCGTACTGAGTCATCTCCAACAAAATTCAGTCAATTTCGATAAAATTTTCTGATATAAACACGTGGTTTTAATTTCAGAGTCCAGCTCTCATGTGGGACCCATATTTATATATAGTTATACTATTTTGTAAAAAGTATCCATTTCAACCCACCCCAACCCGCCTCAACCCGCATTTATATAGAACCCGCCCCGACCCACCCCATTAACTAATACAACCCATTTTAAATCATCCAAACACACTCCATTTCAAAACCCACCCCATAAAACCCATTTCAACCCAACCCGTTAGTAGGCCTACTTTTCACTGATTCATGCATGCACGGCGGCCGCCGCTGTGCGCCCCTAACTCCTCTCCTCCTTCTTACCTGTCTGTCCTGCACTGTCACTTGTCAGTTGTCACCGCCCACCCATGGCCCGTCGATCTGTTCACCAATCATGCGTGCAGGACTGTCGCCACGAGGCCCGCCTACACGTCCTCCGGCACCTGGCGCAGTCGATCGGCGGAATGTTACCAGGCCATCTCGCCATCGGAACGGCCCCAGGCGATGGACGCCGACCCGTCGCCGTTCCTCGCACAATTGAATGGATCAGTATGGCGGTACAGACATGTCATATACGGATACTACCGGATACGGCATACGGGTGTGGGTGCCGCCAAGCGCGTACGGACAGCGGCCAGCGGGGCCGCGCAGTGATGGCGCGCCAAGCCCGGCCGTGCCGTGCCACCAGAGGCGGAGCAGGGACGATGTCCGGAGGAGTCCCGCTCCGTGTCCGGCCAGCGCGGCGACCCATCTCGCTGGCCGCGACAGCGAAGGCCCCGAACCCCGATCCATCCAGTCGCCGCAATAACTTCGGAATCACCGCGGTCGCCGTCACCGCCAGGGCGACCCCGCCGACGCGCGCGCCGGCTCCATGTGAGGGCCACATGACAACCCCGCCATCCGACATGGCGCGACGCGATCGCCCTTCCTCTGCTGTGCCTGCACATCGGAGGCAGAGGCACACCAGGTACGGTGAAAGGTGAAAGTGTAGGCACGCCGTCGGTCGGGCGACGGGCACGGCGGCCGTGCACCCATCCGGACGAGCGGCTTGATTGGCTGCGAGGGGCGCGTACCTTGGGATGCAACAGTGACAGTGGATCCCATCCACGTGAGATCTTCATGGGCGGGACTGGGAGGGAGGCCGGGCCGCTTGATGGCGCGAGGGTACAACGAGTCCATGATTAGATGGTTATCAGTGCCCTGTCAAGTCCCACATCGCAATTACTTCGCCGAGAGCAACAGGCGAGACCAGGCGTCCCCCACATGGCGAGGATGGACGGCCGGATACGCTGTGGCATGGCATGTTACCACCACACAGAATGTAACAATACTGTACTATGCGCGCGCCAATAACACAGACTGTAATACGGTATGCACAAACAGCTCGTTAGTTAAAACCTGAAAAGGCCACAGCACGAAACAGCAAACCGCGTACCTGATGCAGTGATGCGCATGTGAGGGCAGTGATAGATCTCCCTGCAGCTCCAGTCTGAAGAGTTTACCTGTTCCAGATGAGCGGATTTAGCAGTCGGCATTAGGGGGCGAGTCCAAACCGAAGCAGGAACGCACAGCTCACCCGCGGATAACACGATGCGCCCCGGAGGAGTTATGCGCGGTGTGCGGTTGGAGCTTTCCAATCACATATTAATGGCTAATCATCATGCTATTAGCATGCCGCCATCTTTTAAGACGGGGGGAACCCGCCTACAAAAGGGATATAGCAGCCCTGCACAGAGCATGCTGAGACCGGGGAACAATTATGACGCGGCACCAACAGCAACGATCCTCCCCCCGGGACGAAAGGCTACAGCGCCCCGAGCCGTTCCAGTCAGGGGAGCTTGCTTAAGTCTGAGATGACACGCCTCTGCGCGCATGTGATCGCGAGGACCTAACCAACAACATGGGAGTGGAGGGGGGGCAGTCCTCGCCATCATCGTGAGATCTCAATCCAGTGAGTCATGATATTCTGGAAAGGGTCACAAGACCAAACCTGCTGTCACCTCTGAAAATGAACAAGCCTGGTCATCGAATAAGGAAATGGCTGATGGATCCAGATGGTGAGGCTGTTCATGGACAGAGTCAGAGCAGAGATCGACACTCTTTACGCCAGACACGAGCATTGCATTGGAGGCAGAAGAGATACAGACCTAGATATATGACAATAGAATCACTCTCTCAAAGACATGGTCATCTGACTTCTTATTTCCACTTCCATGATCTGTCTTGTTCATCAAACATCCCTGGAATCATAGCCAAACTTGTCGGTGAGAACATTGTTATAGTTATCAAACAACAGCATTGCCAAATGCTACAATGGGAAACAAGCGATGGTAATTGTACTACTAGGAATAAATGGAAAGATAAAAATGCCACTCCATTTTTGCTTCAGCGTTATAGAAATACACACCCAAAACGAGACACAAGCACCAAATTTTGACAGAAAAGTGTTATTTGATCTATGCATTGTATGAAGGCCAGCTGCTTTATTGTTGCTATAAAAATATGGGTAGCATTGTATCCCTTCCTGGAAGAATGGTTGTAAAATACGGGTTGCATCATTTTCCATCTTGATCACCATGCCCTTGAAATGATTATTACTCTTTAGATCTCATCTGAAAATGACACACACCAAACAGTTGCAAAATGCCAAACTTAACAGTTCTTACCAAGAGATTTCATGACAGGAAAGAGTGCTTTATACAGAATTCCAAAAGTACCCTTTACAAATTATGGCCCTCGGGGTTATTATGCTTAATTTATGAACATAAAGGGTCAAATCGAGCACATGTATCGGAGCTTCAAATCAAAGGAAGTGTTAGGCTGTTAGGAACTTCTACCAGGATACAGTATGGGCATATGGGTGCATAGTGCATAACAAACTATGCTGGATGGCTGGTCATCATTTGCCCATCACGTCTTACATAATGCTAGATGTGTGATGGAAACTGAAATACAAATAAATGGACAGGTTGTATTTTGAATACATCTCTAGTTAAGGACTTTTCTTAGACCTTTGACCAAAGACTTGGAAAAATACATGCTATATATCCAGGAAAATATACAAAATTAACAGTGGTCTACTTCTATTTGCATAGGAAGGCATGTCATATCGTGTGTATTACATTGTTCAAATGCTCTTACGATTGTTTATATTCCACCATGTGTACATGCAACCAACTGTGAGTAGCATCCACAAATGGTTGCAGAACATGCACATAAAAACAGCACTGATGGAAGGAAAATGAACCATCTAGCAGTTAGCAATATAGTACATGTGTTTGTGATTCATGCACCTTATAAACAATAACTTTACCATCAATTACTCATCCTACATGCGCAAGTGGAGAGAAGTGGTAGTTTGATGATCACAATCAAACTGCCTCCTTATGACATGAAACATGATATCGTTTTCTCTTTTGCCGAACTGGTTGTCCAACTGGCAAATTACCAGTTAGACCAAAGAAGCCTGAGCAGTTTACTTAAGCATGGTTCTATTGTTCTTACTAATTTGCATATACAGTGCCACTAAAAGATCTAGACATTGTACATGTCATATGTTCAATCTATGCTGCCAATAAAATTAAATAAAGTGGGAACTGATTTGAAAAATAACAGTGGAATCCACATGCATGCTAGATAGTATTTAACATCTTAAATGTTTTCTTGCTTATATTACATGATTTTGTAAGGTCCAGGAGCCAAATCAAAACTATAAAATGTGTGTCAAACTGACAATAAATGTCTTCCAAGTGGAGTGTTCTAGAATCCAGAACCAATTGCTTGGATTTAAATATTAAGTAGTATGTGGAGAAAATCAAAGAAGAAATGGTTGTTCAGATTTGAAAGTGAACCGGAGGTTTGGTTGCATTCATTTTGTAGTACCCAGTATCTTATCTTCAGAATCCAACATTTTAATTTGAATGGAATGTCTTCATTAATAAGGTGTACTTGATATGCACTAAATAAATGTTGCCAGCAAGCTTGGCAGTCTATGAACCTAGTAGACCAACTGTACTGCTCCATTCATATGGTCAATATTATTTGCTATCGGACTGTCCATGCAAACAATACTGCGGTATCACATCAAAAACTTCCTGGACATTTTTTTTAAAAAAAAAGTGTAGTCCTAATTATAGGGGTGGTAATGGATCATGGCCCTAATGCCCCATTCACAATCCAACTCAGCCCTTAATCATCCTTTAGATAAAAAACATATAAAATATGAGCCAGCCCTCCTTTTTTAGCTAGATCCTTAAAACTTCCACCCTAAATTTTTAGGCCCTTTACCACTCCCCGACTTAATTCTGATAGATTTATGGGACAAAAGCATGGGGCACTTTTGTTGTATAAGTTGAGCATAATTAAACTACCAGATGGGTCCGGAGGCTTGGTTCATCCGAGTTTATTTCTTGGTTGATTGGTCCAAATAAACTAGGCAGCCTTTAAATAATAAGCACCATTCAAAAATAGCAAATAACTTGTGATAAACTAACAACCAAATATAAATACTCTATATTTCTAAGGAACTTAAGACAACATCAGATATATGATGTCATTTCCTTTCTCTGACAGTACACTAATTCAAATTGGAAACAGAAGTCACCAAGTAAATACAATAAGAGAATGCACAGTATTTGAATTTCATTGTCATACACTTGAAAACAAGTAATTCTACTGAAACATGTTTAAAAAATAAAATTCATAACCATGGCTCTTGTGAGGGCAGTACACTGGGAACCAAGTGCATGTGCAAGTTATGATAGACCATAAAAATCAAATTTGTTTGCACAAACAAAGAAGCAAAGAGCATGCACCTTCGCTTTGAGGAAACGATTCACATGCTTGTAGTGCCACTTATGCAGATGCTGGTAGTACAAGAACAAGATATAAGCATCGGACTTTTTTCCCCTCTTGCAGTTTCTTTATGGTTACATTCAATCTGGTCTCCAACTATCCTACTTTACGTCAAGTCCAGCCTAGACATGCAGATTCACAGCCAAGCAAAGCTTGAATCAGATTTATGCACCAGCCAAATAAATGTAATCCAGGCAAAGTCAAAAGTTCTAGTAGTAGGTTGGAACTGACAAGGCCACACAGGCATTTATGATATGATTGACTATTATGAATCCATTATCAAGATCTCTTGCAAGCATCATCCAATCATTGTTTGTTCGGCTAAGCAACAAATTTCAGCCATATCTCATACTTGTGGAAGAATGCAGCAAGCCATGTCAAACATCAGTATATAAAACTGAGATACAGATGTCAGCCAGTCAGGAGTTAGGAGATTGTTTACTGGCCTAGACGGATAGTTGTCATGAGCGTATATAAGATATGGCATGTCAATGGTGCTGGAGAATCAAGATAAATGTTTTGCAGTAGCCTCATGAATTCTCAAGTTGCAGCTTCATTGTTAACACAAATTGCTCAACTAGGCACAAATCTTCATCATGTTCAACTGTCCTACTCATCATAAGACCTAAAAACCTAGTCAACATTAGCAATCCCATGGTCAACCCCGCGGCAAAATTTAATCATCCACTTTACCTGGACAGTTTATTTTGCAAACAAGCAGCCAGATACTTTTTTCTTGTTGCTCTTGTTTTGAGTTTGTGAGCTAGAGAAGAAGCAGAATAGGACACACGTTCAATAAACAGAAACAAAGAAAGCAATCAAACTACACTGGAGTTGGTAATGGTAATCCGCAAGAACGCGAACACAGTAAATTGAAAGAAGAAAATAATCTCAGTGGAACAACAGCATAATTATGAAATCATTACAAGCATTTATTATAGATGTCTGTTCCAGAGATGACAACATATAAGTTTAAGGACATTGTTTAAGGAACTGCATATATAAGGCCAGCTTGGGGAAACCTCTTGTCTGTTTAAGCTTCCTTACTATACTATACTATACTATACATGTATAATTTAGCTTCATGGATGGAGGAAAAACACCAAACTATGAATAATTAAACAATTTCTATATCTCAAAATATGGACATATAAGTAGCAAAATTTACCTTAAGAACGTAGAAAGAGTGGATATTGTGGACAACTTCGAAATCATAGAAGGCACTTTTGTTGAGGCTCAAACAGTAAATGTGTCATCGAATATACAAGTATTGCAGCTCTGTTGTTATAGCTTCAACACACCCTGGTCCAGTAAAGTGTGTGATCTGATGCAATCCCTTCCAGGGGCAGCCAACTAAAATGTACACTTGAGATCAGAAGTGTTGAAAGGCCATCCATAAGTCACTCAGAAAAGCATTGTGCACCTATGTTGGATTTACCAACTACGACCAGTTTTCTTCTTCAATGACCCTTGATTAATCGTATTTCTTACTCGTTCAACAACATTCCACCTTTCTGAAGAGGCATTTACGTTAGAAACTGCAACAAGATTTGATGGTTTCCCTTCTCCCAGTCTAAGAAGAGATTTGGAGGCCAAATCTTGAATTTCTTTGTTGCTGTGTGTTGCAGAGGCATCCAGAAGTGCTCCCCAGACACTAGGGCCTGGCTCTACACTCATTGACTTTATAAAATCCAAGGCATGGTCAACATGCCCAGATCGACCAAGTAAATCAACAACGCACGCACACATCTCCTCAGTGGGTCGAACCCCATGATCCTTTACCAGGGAGTTGTATATATCAAGGCCCTTCAACACCAATCCCGCACGGCAACAAGCTGAAAGAACAACCAGGCCAACTATCTTGTCAGGTTTAACCCCAGAGGAAAGCATCTGGTCGAACAAAGCCACTGCTTCCACACCCATACCATGAACGCCATAACCCAAAATCATTGCACCCCATGAGATGACATCTTTGCACCAGCTGGTATCATCAAAGACCCACCTTGCATAATGCAAGGCCCCACACTTTGCATAGGTATCAATCAAAGCATTGCTCAGCGACACCTCCCCATACATTGCCATCCTCACCGCGAAACCATGCACCTGCTTCCCCTCTGCTAAGGCCGAGAGGGCCTCAACAGCCGATAGCACGCTAATCAATGCGACCGTATTTGGTAGGATGCCGTCGATCAGCCACATTGCACGGAAAGCATCCACGGCGCCCTCGAACATTTCATTCTCCGTGTACCCTCCCACCAAGGCGGTCCAGGAAACAACGTTCCTCTGCTCCATCCCGTCGAGAACCGTGCGCGCAAGTTCCGGGTCGCCAACCCTGCAGTACATGGACACGAGGCCGCTGCCGACATGGAAATCGTCCGCCCCACACATTCCGGACCTCACGGCGCAGCAATGCAGCTCCCTGCCCCGGCGGGCGGACGGGCACACGGGCAGCACGGCAGAGAGCGTGAACCGGTCGGGCGCGCACCCATCCGCGACCATCTGGCGGACGAGGCCCCACACGCCCTCAGCCGCGGCGCCAGGCGAGCTCGAGTGCGAGTGCGAGATGAGGGTGTTGTAGGAGGACGCGGTCCGCGCGGGCATTTCGTCGAACAGATGGCGCGCGAGGCCCGGGCGGGGGCTGGGCGGGCGGAGGTAGAGGCGGAGGAGGGAGTTGGCGAGGACGGGGTCGGCGTGGAGGAGGCCGAGGCGGAGCGCGATGGCGTGGAGGGCGTCGGCGGCGGCGGCGGAGGGGAGGCGGGAGGAGGTGAGGGCGGAGAGGGTGAACGCGTCGGGGCGGCGGCGCGGGAGGAGGCGGCGGCGGAAGAGGTGGAGCGGGAGGTGCGCGTGCGAGGGGTCCGCGGAGGCGGCGAGCGCGGAGAGGAGGGAGTTGAAGACGGGCAGCGGGACGCCGGCCGGGTCCGCGACCACGCCGGCCAGGCGGGACGCCACCGACGCCGGCAGCGGGCGCATTGTGTTTGTGCGCGAGGCAGAGCAGGGCGGGCAGGGCAGCGGTCGCGGGCGGGAGGAAGTTGGATTTGGGCTGGGCGAAGCGGTGGGCTGCGGCGGTGGAAGGAAGCAAGCAGTGGGCCCAAATAAGGTGGCGTGTTGGCAGCTGGGCCCCCATCCCATATTAACAAGCTATGCGTGTTCACTTATGATTATAATTTTGTATCACATAAATGTGATGGTACTAATGAAATAAGTAGTGATCGAAGCCTTATGCTAACAAAATGATACACGAGCCTGGTAAAAAATTATACAAGATTATTTTATTTTGTTAGAGTGGCAATTACGCATATTTTTGATCCCATAGAATTGTTGTTACGAGATTCGAATTGTGAAATATATCGCTTGTGACGGAACATGTCCATCCTAGTCGAGTCTAACTTATTAGCACACAGTACATTGTAACATACCATTCGCAGGGGGCGCTCTATTTTGTTAATAGGGCTGCCTAAGAGCATCTCCAATCGGGAGACTAAATTTGGGTGACTAAATCTTATTTTAGTCACCCACCCTAACATTTAGTCACCCTAATATTTGTTCCCAACTCCAGCAGGACTGATCAACTCACTCCCTATTATTCATCCTGACATGTGGGTCCACCCTGTCAAAGAAACATCAAAGAACCCCTCTCGCCCCTCCGCGCTCCTGCTCCTACAAGCTGTACTCGCTCCCCACTGCCCAACGCCTGCAGTACGCAAGTACTGCGCTTCAGCTTCAGGAATTGAAGTACAAGAGGGCAAGAGGCTTTCCAGGCGAGCTCGGCCATCTTTATCATCAGTGCATACAATCGCCAGCCAGCCATCGAGATGCCTGGATATCCTGCTGTACGTACATGTCCGCCATTACTCCCCCGCCTGAGCTCTCCCATGGATCAAATCGGAGCTGATGAGGGAAGAAGCAGCAAGAACGCAAGGGAGTTCCTGCAGGGGCGAGCTGCGAACACATGCGAAGAGGATGAATTACCGCCCCGCCGGTAGTAGGGCATGTGTTCTCAGGTCGCCCCCGCCGGGCCCTCCTTGCTGGGAGAATTGCACGACGTACGGCGACGGCGAGCCACCTCCTCAAAGGTAGGGGTACGTCCGATCCATATTGCATTGCCCCACTCCCCACTCCTCCAGCTCCTGCTCCCTAAAACCAACTACTCATCACTCGTAGTAGGAGTAGTTATTCAATCCTCATTGTTACCGTACCGTGCCTGATCATCAGTTGATCTTGTCGAGTCCCCGTTTGGGTGGGTGAACTACTGAACTTCGTCAGTACAGGAAAATGTCACGTTCCTTCAGTCACAAATTCGAAAACGTACCATAAACACCATTGGGCCACGGTTTGGAGGACAGGCAAACTCACCTGCTGAACGTCCGAGAAAAGATCACCGTGGCCACATCCACCAGATAAGAAGAAGGTGATGAGCACAAAAGCGTGGAGCCAGGACACTTCACCCGCCGCGAGCTGTCGTCGCTTTTTCAACACCTCTCCACCAGATTGACCGTCGGAGAAGAGGAACTCACCGGATATAAGAGGCAAGGAATAAAAGCAATCGACGCCGCCGCCGCCGTTGAAATCCTAGCTCTAGACCTAACCCTCACTACAACAAAAATGGTTTGTAGGGGCGGCTACCGCACCCTCCCCACTTTTCACAGGTAAAAATAAATATTTGTTCGGGGCGGATACGTAATTCGCCCCTAGAAATCTATTTCTAGGGACGAGTCATGTCCTCACCTGTCCATAGAAATAGATTTCTAGGGACGGGTGAGGGCATGACCCGTCCCCTGGAAATAGATTTTCAGAGCTGGGTCATGCCTCACCCCGCTCCTACAAATTGAAAAAAACCGTCCATGGCGCCACTATGCCCCATGTCGCTACTACTCCGGGTCGACGCTGCAGCTTCGCGCCGTGGCGTTCCAGCAGCAGCAAAGCAGAGACGGCGTCGGAGAGGACGACGTGGGCATGTGCCGCCCGGTCCCACGATGCCGCTGCTCCGCGTGCCGCCGTCGAGCACGCGGTCCTGGGCCGCAGGTCCACGCGCCGCTGCTGCGGGCACAGTTGCTCCACGCGCCGCCGTCGAGGCCCACGACCACGGGTGGGGGTATAACCCGCCCAAACCCGCCCCTACAAATTGATTTTCAGGGGTGGGCGGTGCCCCTACTAATAATTTCTAAATTTTATTTTAAATTTTGTTTAAATGAAAACATATTGCAAAACATATCAAAAAAGGTAAACTTTTTACCACAAGCCTATTATAACATGTAGAAATTTAAAATAATATCAACTCTATATTTCAATCTATGTTATGATTAAGAGTGTGAAACGATAATGTATCTCACTCTATTCTCTTATACAACTCAAGACTTACTTTGTGCTTTACACACTCATAATCATTATATATATTGAAATGAAATTTTGATATTTTTTTCTTGTTCTATAGATCAAAATAGGCTTATGGTAAAATTTTTACTTTTTTTGAAGTGCTTTGCTATTTTTTCAATTTAAATATATTTTTGGAAGAAGTTGAAAAACCAAAATGTCATTTGTAGGGGCAGGTCACCCGCTCTCCTGCCACTAAAAATGATTTTTCTAAAAATTCTAAAATTTTGTTTAAATGAAAACATAGCAGAACATATCTAAAAAAGGTGAATTTTTTACCATAAGCCTATTGTGACATGTAGAAATTTAAAATAATATCAAATCTATATTTCAATGTATGTAATGATTAAAAGTGTGAAACCATAATATACCTCGCTATACTATCTTATATGGGAATGTATCAGGTGCAAACCAACCTCTCCGTGCAAACTATGAAAACTTCAATATGAGTCATTGGATCAACATCCAAGAGGTATGGAGGGATTGAGTAATTTTGCAATCTGAACCCGTCCTTGGATTGGGTAATCACACTTTTGCAAATCCCTCCCACCTCTCTGTCCCCCTCCCATTGGATGTTGATCTGATGGCCTAGATTGAAGTTCTATAGTTTGCACAGAAAGTTTGGTTTGCACCTAATATGTTCTCATCTTATATAACTCAAGACTTACTTTATGCTTTACATAACCATAATCATTATATACACTAAAATATACTTTTGATATTCTTTCTTGTTCTATAGATCAAAATAGGTCTACGGTAAAAATTTAACTTTTTTGAAGTGTTTTGCTATTATTTTGGACTTAAATGCATTTTCAAAAGAAGTTGAAAAATCATTTTAGGGCGTGTGGGGGCCTCAACCACCCTTAAAAATTAGTTTGTAGGGGCGGGCGAGCCCCCCACCAGCCCCTACAAAAGATTTTCCAATTTATACTAAAAATTGATTTAATTCATGAAAAATATTCGAATATTCGGGATATACACCCGGATACTCCGGACTTATGTTCGGACATCCGATCGAATATCCGAAGACTTCGGATATATGACTCTGATCATATGTTCGGACATCCGATCGAGTACCTGGATACTCTGAGTATTCTGCTAATCCGCCCCCACAAATTTTCTGAATAAGTTTGAAAATCACTTTTAGGGGCGGTGAAGGGATGACCCGCCCCTTTTGTAGGGGCGGTTCACCCCCTCACTCGACCCGCTTCTGCAAATGCATTTTTAGAGACAGATCGGTTGCTACAATAACTGAGCACTATTTATAGGAATGAGTGAAATTTTGATCCGTTCCTAAAGCAATTCAAGGCGTTCCTATAAATCATTTTTGTAGTAGCGCCTAGGAATTAAGGGTGTGTTTGTTTCTGCTTTTTAAAACTGTTTTTACTTTTTAAAAAGCCAAAAGCCAACCAAACACACTGACTTCCCAAAACTGATTTTCCTCTAGTACAAAACTAAAAGCAGCTCTCTCCCTACTTTTAACTGTTGTAGAGGTGGGCAACTTCGAAAAAATTACCCACCCACCACCTTAAAAAATTAACGGCTTTTGAACTTCTTCACAGCTCACAGCTCACAATAGTTTTTTCACAACTTACAGCTCACAATAATTTTTTCAAAAGTCACAGCTTAATTAAACACACCCTAAGCTATACAAGGGAAACCGGACATCGATTCACCAAATCCCTACCGACTTCGGCGCTGGAGCAACCGTCGGAGGTGGAGATCTAGCGAGATCGATATTGGAACCAACGAACTCGCCATTCACCTCGCTCTATTCTGTGGCAGGAGGGGAAAGCGAAGTCTCGCATACTAGGTCTTAGTGGTCCTCTAATTTCTCAATTTGAATCTAGCTTCCCCGATCGGTCAATATTGCAATGGACATTCACTTTGACCACAAAAAAATTCCAACAAGTTGAACATGAAGTAAAATGAGAAGGTTTGCAAAGAGAAAACCCACATTTTTTTTGACGCCATCTAAAACCAACATTTAAGGCTTTATATCCGGCAAAGGTTCTCTTCCCCCTCTTTAATTTCAAAACAATAGGTATGATAGTGAGTTTGCAAGTGACCGGAGATGTCTCGGACAGACCAAATCGACTCATTAATTCAACAACTATTGTAAGTTTGTAAATCGACCCAAACCGGGGGGTGTGGCCGGATGACAGTGATGGAGGGCACGTGGCGCCATCGCGAAACTTGCGTCAAAGCGAGCAAAGTCGTGAAAGCGGCATGTATGTCTGGTGGTCTAAGAAAATTTGGACGGTTTTACTCCCGAGAGATATTTGGGTTGTGTGCTTCATGTAAAGATATTTGGCCTTTTGGCCGACGCTTGTATATACGTTAAGGGGATGTTGTGGGTGGCCACCTTTTGCATCTTTGGTGGAGGCCTCTCATTTGTTTTGTGAGAGAGATTTTTAGGGACTGAGAGAGGGAGAAAAAGTTACTCTTTATTTGAACTTTTTGCTATCTAATGCTTTGATTAGGCTAAAAGTGACCTGTAATTAGACATCATGAACTAATCAAAGATCAATCTCGTGCTCAATCTCTGTGGTCCCGTGCATTTTTTTCGCAATTTTTGGGTGTTTTTTTTAGGGTAACGGGGGAAGGCTCATTAAATCATGAGGGTTCAACAGCTGTTACATGGTAAAAAAAACAACAAAGTCTTGTATGGGTTAGGAACAAAAGATAGAACACCAGGCTTCAGCGACGTTCTTGTCCTGTCGTGGTAATCTGCAGCTCCAGAGTCTAGCTTCTGCTTTGCAGCTCAGGAGCAATCGTAGGAGAGACGGTTCTTGGCTTCTGAAGACCACATCGTGCCTGTGCTTCCATATTTGCCAGGCGCAAAGCAGTAGGAAGGTTTGTTAATGCAGAGCGGGTACCTGTGATGGCCTCCTGAGTAACCAGAGTTGTGTCACGGACGCTTGATGCACTGTGATGCCAATCTTGTCCCAGAACTGAGTGGCGATGGGGCAGTGGAGGATAAGGTGGTCCGGGCTTTCAGCTCCATCTCGGCACACTTCACAATCCGAGTCTTCTACGATGTGTTTTGCTAGCAGGTTGGTTTTGCACTGTATTCTGTTCTGAACCAGTAGCCAAGCGAAGGAACGAACCCGGGGAGGTGCTGATAGAACCGGCCTAGGATCGCTTGCTCACTCACGCTCTCAGACGGACGGAGGTGGAAGATAAACCGTGCACACAAGAAAGATGGCGACGAACGCCCCGGCCGCCGCCCGGCCTGTATGTTGGCACTTTATTTCACTGGACTCGGCAAAGGAAACGGTGGAGTACAAGGGCTATTTAACAGCCAGGGGACGCACACCTCGGAGCCACGAACTCCATGCGCGATCAGCTCGCCATGATCTGCACACTACGGCCGCACGACGCGGCTGCCTCCACCAGATCGCAACGGCCCGCGCATGCAGCTCCTCCACGACGCACGCGGCAAGCTGCAGCCCAACGCACGCACTAGCTCCTGGAGACTAACTCCACTAATGCATGCAACAACTAACTCAACTCACGCACACCGTCAAGATTATTGCTAACAGGTGCATGGTTGACCCAGACAAATTTGTAGAACGGGCATGGGGCATTATCCTGCAGACTCATCAGAGTAGTATATATCGGGCCAGCCCGAAGTGTACCATCTTTTGCTGAGAGGGGGCATGTTCGGTCATCAGTCACTTCTTGTAGAAGCGTTATCTCTTCCAACATTGCTAGTTCTGCAGTCGCTACTTGGGATAGCCTGTATGCAAAGTAGGATCGCAATGGCTCTGTACAGACTTTGCCAACTGAAGCGTTTGGGTCTTTGGCGTGGCTGAACAGAGCAGGGAAGGTTTCAGCAAGTTGACCCGTTGGCAGCCAGTTATCATGCCAGAAGGAAGTGTTGAGGCCATTGCCAATGGAGGTGGTCGTGATAGCTCGGTAGACTGGCAGCAGTTCTTGGAGGGATTTCCAGTGAGCCCCCCACAGTTCCCTTCCAGCGAGGCGATGTCAATCTGGTGGTGCATCCATTTTGCCCAAGCGGATTCTCCGGGGTGGTGTATGTAATGAACATGACACCATTTATGCCATTTCGAGTGATTTTGGTGATCGAATGACAACGCAATCAATGAGACTAATGGTATTGTTAAGAGAATATTTCTAGATCCCAGGAATGAAGTAAAAAGTCCATGCAAAGCAAAACACGAAGAAAGAACTCAAAGAAACGCTGAATTGGACGAGTTCTGCAGAAATCAGTAGCACCGGAAGAATCGATGCCTAAGCATCGGTGCATCCGATGGTTGTCGGAAGATCCGACGTCCTGGTGTTTGATGCAAGTCTGAGCGTCTCTGAAGCTCAAGTGAAGATCATGTGAGGCACCGGTTGAACCGACGGCATCATGACAAACATCGGTGCATTGGGCATACTATGTTCCAGAGACGATGTCAAGCGCCCAGGAGAAGATCCTTCAGCACCGGTTGAACCGGTGATACATCGGAGCAAAGCACCGGTGTAATGACGTCAGCAGGAGAGAAAGAGGCCAACGACTAGTTGAGTACTGTGTGTGACCGGTTGAACCGACACCATGTCATCGGTTAAACCGGTGGGGTCGCAGACAGTGCGTCAGAAGCTCAACGACTACTTCGGGTCTGAGAGTGACCGGATGAACCGACGCTACCCCAGGTAGAGGCATCGGTTCATCCGATGGTACGCAGATTTTTGCTGACCGTTGGAGCAACGGCTCCACGACTTGGAGGCCTATATATATGGCATCCCCCGGCCATTTGAAGCTTGCTCGAGTTGCTATAAGTCACACACACACCCAAGATCATCTCCAAGCCATACAAGAGCCCATTGATCATATCCTTAGCCTTTAGCACTAGCCTTGTAAAGTGTGAGTGCTAGATTAGCTCTTAGTGAGTGAGATTGCAAGGCTTTGAGCCTTTGTGCTGTGGTTCTTTAGTGAACCAAAAGAAGAACTTGGTGCGCCGGCCCCTTGGAGCTGTGAAGCTCGCCGGCAACGTCATCGACCCTCCGACTTGGTGTGGAGCGGCGACGACACTTCGTGCGGGGGACGTGGAGACCCCCATCCTTTGTGGAGAAGCTCCTTAGTGGAACCCGGGGCCAAGGTGACCGTGATTGTGTTCACGGAAGAGACTTGGTGGCCGAGTAGCAATACTCTTAGTGAGTGCTACAACAACATGGATGTAGGTGTGCCTTTATGGCTAACCGAACCACGGAATAAACACCCGCGTCAAGAGTTTGCTATCTCCTATCCTGCTCATTAAGCTTCCGCATTTCATACTAGCAATTTGTATGCCTTTACTTTCATAGAGTAGTTTCTTGATAGGAAAGGCTATAGGTTGCTAAACTCTTTTGGGATAGGGGTTTCACACTAGAACAACCATAGTTGCACATCTAGATAGCTTGTTTTAGTTTAAGTTTTGTGCAAACTAGTTGGAGCCATATGTCTAAGTTTTTTTAGAGAGTCTAATTCACCCACTCCCCCTCTTAGACTAGAGCACCCGATTCTTACAGTGTAGCCGGTACAAGTGTTTTAACAGCAAGCATTGGTTGGTTGAGAGTGTGCAGGTTCTTGATGCCAAGCCCACCTTGCTCTTTCGGCAAACAAGTCTGTTCCCAGGCGACAAGACATCTCGCGCCGCTGGTAGTGGATTCACCAGCCCAAAGGAAGGCTCTTCGTCTCTTGTCAATTGCCTCAAGAGTGCCATGTGGAAGTTGCATAGCAGAAACGATGTAGATCAGCGCACTGTCCAAAACAGCATTGACAAGGACCACGTGCCCCATGTTGTTGACAAGTGCAGCTTGCCAACCATCACTACCGGAATTCTCTAATTCGCCGTGTGCCCCAAGCACATGGCGAAGCCTAGTAAGCACACGGCGAAGACTTCGCCGTCAGTGGCCGACGGCGAACCCCCGACAGCAGCGCCCAGCACGGCAGAGGTCTAGTTTGCCGTGTGCCATCTGTCGCACATACGGCAAACACATTCGCCGTGTGTATCCAAGGGCACACGGCAAAAAAAAGGCCAGACGTCGTGACGCCGCCGGCCTAACGGCGTGACGGAGAACTTCGCCGTGTGCCAGGAATCAGGCACACGATGAAATTTCCCACTTTGCCGTGTGCCCTTGGCTTTGGCACACGGCAAAGTATTTAGGTTCGCCGTGTGCCCCTTGGCTTTGGCACACGGCAAAGTATTTAGGTTCGCCGTGTGCCCCTGGCTTTGGCACACGGCGAACTATGGTCAGTTCGCCGTGTGCCCAGTCTAGGCACACGGCGAATTTGGTGTTCAGGGCTGGCCAAATGGTCACTTTGCCGTGTGCCTAGTCCTTATGGCACACGGTAAAGTGACCAAACAAATCCTTTTTTTTGTTTTTCACGTAAAAGGACCACGTATCACAACATATATATCACAGGCATTACATATCATAACAAACGTCATAGACATTATATATCACAATATATATATCACAACTAGCCACAAATAACATCAAACACATACAGAAGTCCAATGCAAAGTCCTGCAAGTTCACAAAATATCCAGAAGTTCACAAATACATATCCAGAAGTTCACAAGTCCATAAATATTGAAATAAACAAGTTTATGGCTGTGGTGGGTCGTCGAACGGTGGGGCGCCGCCGAACTGAGGCGGGAACAACTCCTGTGGGAGCGTCGGTGAGATGCCCGGCGACAATTCTGACGTATTCGATGCCGCCGATAGATTTTGCAAAAAAAGTAAGACAGTAAATTTCAGGTGAGACAAAAACTAAGTTCTCAAGTTATAATTCATGAGAGGAGATATGCTACACTCGTTTACTGAAATGCATTGGGACAGACAGAACAGAAGTTCAAACTTTCATTGAAATACCTGATTTCGAATTCCTATGATAATGCATCTTGTAATTCGAGCTTGAAACTTCAGTTTCGAATTTGATTTGCATAACTAGATCCACCAAATTACCGCAAACGAATCCATGAACCTCTTCTATGAAGAAACCTTCGCCAATGACTTTATTTACAAATCAATTTCAACATTTCTATATGTAGTTTGGGATAGTTTAGCCAGTAACTTTTTTCAAAATGGAACCTACTTTAAATTTTCTACGAACTCGGATATCCAAATGAAAACTCCAAATTGAAATTTAGACACACTAGCGCTATTGCAAACGCTTTCCATTTCGCTTACTTATTTTGCCAATAAATAGAGCACTAAAGGATCAGATGTAGGTCCCCTAAATCGTTAAGTGAGTAATGTAAGTCACAATCTCTAAGTCTAAAGTTCTCTAAGTATCTAATACTTCAAAAAAAACTAAAGGGTTTTCAAGATACTCACCGGAGGAGTAGTAGGAGGAGGAGCCACAGGGAATTGCATGGCTGGGATGGGATTACCCATTTGGATAGAAAGACTTTGAATATAGTTGTACATCTAGGCCATCTCGGCCGCCTGCTTCTGCTCGTTCTCTTGTCGTATCCTCCTCTCTTCGGCCAGTACTGCCTCGTACGCCGCCTGTTGCGCTTGCATTCGGTGCTACAATAGTTCATGACAATGTTACAATGCAAAGCAAATACATGTACAAAACAAATGAACTATGAATAAATAAGAAATAACCTAAAGTTCCTGCACTTGGAGCTGCGACGCGGACAGCCGTGGGCGTATGGCCGGGCTATTGGCCGTGCTCCTCACTCGAATCTGGGAGAGGGTGGGAGTGCTGGCCGTGTCTACAAGGCCATCGCCAATGTAGTAGCGCCCCATGTTTCTTGCCTCCTCCCACCCTCATAATGACTTCTCCATCAAAGGGCTGGGAGCTCGGATCCCAGTCTGGCCCATGGACCTGTCTTCCCATCTATGTGTACGCCTGGATACGACTGTGGATGGACGAGTTGCTGTACGCCGAGGGCGGGTCATCAGGGTTGTAGGTGACGTTGGATGTCGCCTTGCCCTTGCGGGCCAGAGCCCATCCCACGAACGGGTTGCACTCCTGGCCTTCATATGAGGACGACTGCGAAAAAGGAAGAAGTTGATTACAAATTATGCTGAATTGAATGTTAGATTAGAGAAATAAAGTCTGTGTACTGTGTACCCATCTAGCCCTGTACTCGTCGTTGTTGAGGCTGCCTTGATGGTGCGCTGGACTTGGCATCAGTAATCGCCGCTGCCATCCAGCGTCGTGCAAAGCCTGCCACTCGGGGTCGAACCACTTGTCCACTATGCGCTCCCAGCACACGGTGCCATTACGACACCACCACGCAGGAACCTACACGTGATCAAATGCATGACATGTAAGAAAAGAGACATTTAATGATGTTTTTCATCTTATAATAAATTTGAACTTACCTGTAAATATTGCTCTCGGGTCAGCTTCAAATCCCTCGCCTCAGACTTCCCGAACTTCTGCTTTAGGAAATGTGCACAATAGTTGATGACGCACTGGACTTGCGCCTCATAATGCATGTCCTTCACGAGTTTAACGCATCGATTGTGAGCCACAATCGCCGCCCGCTCCTCGTATCCCTCATCACACCTGTAAAAATCCTGCATATAAAGACGATGGATCATGTCATCATTAACAAAATGTTCAATAAATGTGATGTATTCACCATTTTTTGCCGAGAAAAACTTACCCAGAGCTCGCCCTTTACCCGCTCCGCCTTGTTCTCAAAGGCTCTGCCGCTCCGATCCAACTGATCGTTGTTGGCGGCGATGTAGTGGTCCCACGTCCAGGCCGGCTCGTACCGTCCTTGATAGTGGACCAGGCCTGGGAAGAGCTCCCTGCACAAAAGGCCCAGGATGCCGTTGACCTTACGTTTGTGAGCACCGCCACTGAGGACAGTCCAACTCCTGTAAAAGTGAATAAGAGAAAATATTAGTTTGTACCTTGATTTTCGAGTTAGGAAATGAAAAGGTAGTAATAACATGTCAAATTACTTACATATCCCCGCACGGTCGAATCAGCGGGCGCAAGGCAACAGGTATCAGCCTATCTGGGAGTCGCGAGGGACCTCGCAACCAGACAGCCGGCGTAGAGGTATCCTCGGCCGTGTCCTCCTCCTCAGACGACTCCCCCTCCTCCTCCTGCGCGTCCGCCTGCCACTCCTCCTCCTCCCGCTCCTGCTACTAGTCCTGGGCAGGCTCCTCCTCCTCCTCCTCCTCCTCAGACGGTGGTACAGGCGAAGGCTCTCGACGCCTTCTGCCTCCACCCTTCCCTCCACCCTCTTGGGTCCACCCTTCCCTCGACTCTTGCCTCGCCCCAACTCGGAACCCCTATCGGAGCCCTCACCATCATCCGAGTGTGGCATCATTCTTCTATACAGTGAGGCGACCAATCGTTGATGTCCGCCGCCCGGCATCTTTCTTCAATCACCTGCAATTAAAAATAGTAAACCAATCAGCACATATATACAAAACGATCTTATAAAGAGAAAGAAAATAAATGCGACATAATTAAAAAGTAACATAATTAAAGAAAATAAATCAATTAGTACGGATCATACATGTATTAGAAATAATCATCTTCATCGGGATTAGCTGGATCATATGTCTCATCATCACTATCACACAAGTCGAGAAGTTCAAGCCCGTGCTCTAAAGGTGGAATTTCATCCTCATTATCATCGCCTAATTGTAATCGCTCAAGTAATTCTAGGTCCTTCGCATTACGAACCTCCTCACCAGCGTCCTCGTTATCAACCATTTCATCATCGTGTACTTCCATTTCGATCACTCCGGTTAAGTCTATCTCAAAATGCCCTTCAAGCCCATCTTCTTGAAAGAACTCCCCGTCATATGTGTTTGGGTCTATGTTGTAATCCTCATTATTTGGAATAGGTACTTTACCGTGTGGTGATACCTTGTACACAACGTCCCAACCCATAAGGCGATCGTCGGTTTTGCACGGATATGAGAGATAATAAACTTGCGTGGCTTGTTGAGCCACAATATAGACATCATCTCCTAGATACACTGATGACCGGCGAATTTCGACTAGGCCGATATGAGGGGTCCGTCACACTTCGTTAGGATCAAACCAATGGCATTTGAATATTACAGGCTTAAGAGGTTTGCAACCATGAAATGTGAGTTCATAGATTTCTTCAATTATGCCATAATACTCGACCCCATCAAGGCCTGTCGTACAAACTCCGGAATTTGTTGTTCTTCGATTGGGCCGACTCTGATCGTGGCTTTTTGTGTGAAAGCGATATCCATTTACATCATATCCGGAGTATGATAAGACCCTATAGGCACAACCATTGGCAACCTGTCTCAACTCGGGACACATAGACGCATCATTTTGGGCCTGCAGGTAGAAGCATGATGGTTTGTCATACTATTTGCATGGAAAAGGAACTTCAAATGTCTAACAAGCATGATGGTTTGTTATACCTTGTGCTTGAACCAAGAAATGAAATCGGGGGCTCTTTGTCCCGCACCCGACTTAAGAAGGGCGTCAAGTTCCTGCGGGGTTGGAACTCTTCGGCGACGCCAGAATTGTTGAGTAAATTCCCTATATAAATGAGAGGTAAAGGGGGTTGGATATAGAATAGTTAATACTCGAGGAAATAGTTTGTTGAGAACTTACTGTATGTACGGCTCGACTTCCACTAGGTTCGTCAACACATACATCATGATAGTGCGCAACTCTTCATTGACCAAGGCCTTAGGAGTCGCACCACTTGCACTTCCAAGTTGCCCTTTGAAGAGGTTCGTTTCATTTTCGCCTTCATAGTAACGAGTGGGTGGATTATGCACGCTTGGAAGGGTTTCACCATAGTATTTTGTTGTATAGTTGGAGACCTCATCCAAAATGTATGCTTCTGCAATGGAAGCTTCTATTTTGCATTTATTTTTACATTTGGTTCGAAGGATCTTTTGTTGTCTCTCAATTGAGTAGCACCAATGGCCCTGAATAGGCCCCCCCATCCGTGCCTCATACGGGAGGTGCAAAATCATATGCTGCATCGGATTGAAGAAGCCGGGTGGAAAGATTTTCTCCAACTTACAAAGCAACATAGGGGCCAATTTTTCCATTTGTTCAACCATAGTCCGAGACAACTCCTTAGCACATAGCTGGCGGAAGAAATTGCTTAACTCCACCAGCACTTGCCAGACATGGTTAGGGAGATAGCCTCGAACCATCATCGGAAAGAAGCCGCTCAATCCATATGTGGTAGTCATGACTCTTCAGCCCATTGATTCGCATAGTAGATAAATTCACCCCTCTCCTTAGATTCGCTCCATACCCATCGGGAAACATTAAAGTTTGGAACCATTATAGTACTTCTTTCCTTTGGTGCTTCTTCAGGACGAATTCAGCTGGAGGCTTTTTCCATTTCTTACCATCTTTGGGTGGCAGAATATTCAGTTTTGGTCTATCGCATAAACTAGCTTGATCCACTCGAGCCTTAACATTGTCTTTTGTTTTATTAAGAATGTCCATGATTGTACCCCATAGTGCCTCAGCGATATTCTTTTCCGAGTGCATCATATCAATGTTATGAGGAAGAAGAAGATCATCCATGTAGAGGAGCCTCCACAGGCCCGACATCTGAGTCCAGGCATGTTCTTCGCCATAACCCACAAAACCACCGCCTTCTTTAACCCTCAACGACTGTAACCACTCACGGACCGCGGCACCTGACATCATCTGTGGTGGAGGGTCATCAACCACGACACCTTTCGTAAAGTTCTTGATGTCACGTCGGAATGGATGGTCAATAGGGAGGAATTGTCGGTACTTGTCGAATGAAGAATACTTGCCACCCTTCGCCAACCAGATGAACCACATAGATGCCTTGCATATTGGGCAAGGGAACTTCCCGTGCACACACCAGCCGCAGAATATCGCATACACTGGCAAGACATGCAATGAGTACATGTACCACACTCGCATTTTGAAATTTGTCTTTGTAGCTCGGTCATATGTCCATACACCTTCCTCCCAAGCATTAAGCAAATCATCAATAAGAGGCTCCATATACACACTCATATTATCCCCCGGATATCCAGGATTTATCAACGACAAGAATATGTTCTGCCGTTGAAAGATAACTCCAAGGGGGAGGTTGAGGGGGATAACAAACACGGGCCAACAACTGTACGGGGCAGCCGTCATTCTGTAAGGATTGAATCCATCTGTTGCCAACGCAACATGTACATTTCGAGCCTCCCCCGCTTCCTTTGTGTTACGCCTGTCAAAATGTTTCCATGCTTCAACATCGAATGGATGTATCATCTTCTCAAAATGGTAGCGTTTGCCGTTTTTGTGCCATCGCATCTGTTGTGCTGACTCCTCGGTCATGAACAGATGTTGGATTCTCGGTATGAATGGAAGGTACCGTAAGATTTTCACGGGGATTTTGAGCTGTTTCTTTTGACCGTCACCAGAGTCTACCTCCAGCCACCGAGATGATTTACATTTTGTACAGTAGTTTGCGTCTGCATGTTCTTTTCTAAACAACATGCATCCCTTCGGACAAGCATGTATCTTCTCATACGGCATCTTAAGACTACGAAGAAGTTTTTATGCCTCATACATGCTCTTTGGAAGAATGTGTCCTTCCGGAAGCAGACTACCAAAAACCGTCAACATTTTGTCAAATCCATCCCGACTAATGCCACACTCAGACTTTAGGGCCAGTACGCGTGCAATAGCATCGAATTGAGAAACATTGGTATGCCCGTGAAGTGGTTTCTGTGCCGCAGACAACATGTCGTAATACTGCTTTGCGGTAGGCTCTGGCGGTTCCTCTCTAGGTACTTCTTGGAAGTGTGCTTCATGAAAGTCTGCTAACATGTCTGCGCAACCGGCTTCAGCATCATAATCATCGATGCGTTGTCTGACGACCTCTTTTCTCGCACGATGGGCTTCACCATGGCAGATCCACCAGGTATAGTTTTCCACAAACCCATTTCTGATATTGTGTTTACCCATACTGAGTTGTGATTGATGTATTCTATTTTCACACTTGCTACATGGGCACGGCATTCTACTCTGTCCTCTATCAAATGCCTTTTTCAAGAAGTCATTGACCTTTAGAGCAAACTCAACATACTCTTGCTCGCTCTGCCAGCCCTTGTACATCCACTCACGGTCATCCATCCTTTACCATGTGAGGAAGTGATTTAAAAATCAATACCAACTACACGATGTCTAGCATGCTCTAATAGGTGAAGATAGGTCCTAATCCCATCCGAAGATGTGTAGCTGTGGTTAGTTTCCATACTCTACTACTATCCGAGACAGAATTTCGGCAGCACCTCCCCACTGTTCTCCAAATACACGTCCCAATAGGGAGATTGTGTATCCAGAGAACAACAGAGAGATGATACCGATACTCTATCTCGAATCGTAGTAGAGCATGGAAACTAACCACATCAACACATCCTCGGACTGTCCCAAAAATGGGGACAATTCGAAACACATACGGATCCATATATGCAAAGTGCTGCATATTTCGAACCATATCTCTTTCGAACGGGAGACGTCTAGGTTACGTGAAGTACAAACAAGATAAGTAAATGAAAGTCTCTGACGACTCACCTAACTGTCCTGCAAAGTGATGAGTCAAGAACGGTGCCACAACCTCTCCTACAAACAAAAAACAACTATATAGTATCAATAATTGAATATTTCAGTTTGAAATTCTGCAAAGATAAAACATCACAGTGGTCGACAACCAACAAACATGCCTCAGATATGTTCCCTTTCATTTGACCTTGAACTTGAAGCATAAGAAACCTATAATAAATTCATGACCGCCATTAAATTATGAGACACATCCAGCCCAATCTTAACATCATCGCACCCGAGTTGTTGCTTGGGCATGGATGTGTCACATGGTTTCATGACAACCATGATAAGCATATCCATAGAACAGAAATAACACACTTCGACTAACACTCATGCTCAAGCACAATGTCAATGTCAAGCACAATATCATCACAGGCAATACAATTTTCTATCCAAAATACTCTCCAGCGGTGGCGAGAGCGGCAAAGTGAGATACAACTACCTACCAGGCAATCGAGTTTTCTATCTAAACTAGTGACATACAACTACCTACCAACAAATTAATTAAAAGCACTACCAAAATACAGGATGTGAAATTTTTGTTCAAGTCCTCACCTAGAAGCTTAACGGCGAGCGACCTTCTTCTTCTCCTGCAAGACGCCGTGGGGCAGGGCCGCGACGGAGCCGAGGCGCCGGCAGGGCGGGGCGGCGCGGGGGCAGGGCCGCACCGGAGGGGCGGCATCGGGGCAAGGCAGGGCGAGGCCGGCGGGGCCGCACCGGGGCGGGGCGGGCCGGGGCGCACCGGGCCTGGGCCGCGCCGGGGCAGGGCCACCGCGGAGGGGCGGTGCCGGGGAGGGAGAGCCGGGGCGGGCCGGGGCCGCGCCGGCGAGGCAGGGCCGGAGCAGGGTCGCGGCGGCGGGGCGGCACCGGGGCGGGGCGGGCGGGGCCGCGCCGCTGCGCAGGGCCGGCGGGCCGGCCGCAGGACGGCGGCGGCGGCGGGGCGCGGCCGGGCCGGCGCGTAGGGGCAGCGGCGGCGGGCCGGGGTCGGGCCGGCGCGCAGGGGCGGCGGGGCGGCGCGGGGCGTCCGGCGCGGCGTCGGGACGGGGCGGGCCGGCGTCGGGGCGGGGCAGGAGCCGGGGCGGGCGGGGCCGCGCCATTGCGCAGGGGCGGCGGGGTGCGGCCGGGCCGGCGCGCAGGGGCAGCGGCGGCGGGGCGGGGCCGGGCCGGGGCGCAGGGGAGTCAGCGGGGCGCGGGGCGTCCGGCGCGGCGGCGGGACGGGGCAGGAGCCGGGGCGGGCGGGGCCGCGCCGCGGCGCAGGGGCCGCGGGCCGGCTGCGGGACGGCGGCGGCGGGGCGCGGCCGGGCCGGCGCGCAGGGGCAGCGGCGGCGGGGTGGGGCCGGGCCGGCGCGCAGGGGCGGCGTCGGGACGGGGCGGGCCGGCGTGAGAGAGTGAGAGAGAGTGAGAGAGTGAGAGAGAGTGAGAGAGCGAGAGAGTGATGGACCAGAGCTAACGGCTAAGTGTTGCAAAGTTCGCCGTGTGCCAGATGCAGGATACACGGCGAACAGTTCGCCATGTGCCTGATCTAGGACACACGGCGAACTTAGGAGGTCGCCGTGTGCCCTGGACCTGGGCACACGGCAAAGACACTATTTCGCCGTGTGCCATGTACAGGGCACACGGCGAATATTTTTTTAATTTTCAATTTCAAATGATTCTTTTACAAAAATAGAAATTACACGCAATATCAGCGATTTGCCGTGTGCCTCGGTTATGGCACACGGCAAACCTAATTTATTTTGTCCACATTTTGTTTTTCAAACATGTTTCACTAAATTTAACGAAATATACATTGCAAAGTATTATTAAATTAAATAAACATATCATATGAAGTGCTTATTTCAAAATTTTGTATTTTTTTATGCATGTATATCTCAATTTGAATATTTCCACTTTAATTCTAATAGTACTAAAAAAATCAAAAAAAGGCAAACAAATTCAGAAAAATATCATGATTGCACATGAACTACTATTATGTGGTGTGTTACTCATAGAAATAGTTTAGAATCCAAATTATTACTTACAAATCGTTACACATACACACGTAACTAAAACCTTTCAAGGTATATGGATCTTTTGCGGAGAAACAATAGTTTATAAGTAGCGTTTGTGAAACAAGTGAATAATCCAACCAAATTTTTACTAGAGACTCGATATATGATGACATGAGTTCATGACAATTTTCATAATTTTAGTTCACGTTTCGATTTCATATAATTTGTAAACGATTATCCATAATATTTGTATTCATGGCCTTGCTTAGAGGATTCGACCGGTTACTTTTATTTTGCCGTGTGCAAAAGGCTCAGCACACGGCCAATATTCTTCTTTGCCGTGTGCCTAGAAGCAGCACACGGCAAACCCTTACATTTGCCGTGTGCCTAACTCCAGCACACGGCAAAGGCGACGACGTCCACGGCCGTTGGGATCGGTTAACGGGGCCGTGACTTCGCCGTGTGCTGCCCCAAGGCACACGGCAAAGATGAAGGTTCGCCGTGTGCTGGGCTGTGGGCACACGGCGAATGCTGACGGCGTTGAGCTGCAGCGAACGGCCGTTAACGTGGAGCCCATTTCGCAGTGGGCTGTCTGATGGGCACACGGCGAAGTCTTGATTCGCCGTGTGTCGGGCCTGGTGCACACGGCGAAGTCTCGATTCGCCGTGTGCTTTCTGTTCGCCGTGTGTTTAGTTCTCGGCGCACAGCAAAAGTGCTGGTCACCGTGTGCCCGAGGAAAACCACATGGCAAACATTGAGGCACATGGCGAACTCGTGGTTTCCGGTAGTGCACCCAGGTATCGGTCTGCACGGTCAATGAGTGGAGCAAAGGCACTCAGATTCAGTTTCACATTGGACAGTGGCATTCCTAGGTATGTTTGTGGGAACTGATCCCTGCGGCAGCCGAGGGTATCCAGGAAGCACGGCATTGCCTCTTCTGGCACATGCATTAGCACCACTGTGCTTTTGTGGAAGTTGATTCGGAGCCCAGTTGCATCAGCGAATTGGTCGAGTAGCTGTTTGAGTTTCAGCACATCCTGTTCTGCAGCTCTGAGGACGATCAACGTATCGTCGGCGTATTGGATCACAGGACAGGGAAGTTCATCCGATGCAGGGTGTCTCACACTGCCATCAAACTTGATAAGCCGTTGTAGAACATCTGCCACCAGTAGAAAAAGGTAGGGGGAAAGGGGGTCCCCTTGACGGAGCCCTCGTTTGCAGGTGAACCATTTGCCCGGACAGCCATTTAGAAGGATTGCAGACTTGGAGGTGGTGAGAATGTGCTTTATCCAGGAGCACCATGTTGGAGGGAAACCTTTGCATTGGAGAATGACTAGTAGGCTGTCCCAGTTTACTGAGTCAAAAGCCTTGGCAAAGTCAAGCTTGAGCACCAACGTTGGCAGTTTTTGCTTGTGACAGTGTTGTACTAGCTCCATGGCATAGATCAAATTTTCTGAGATGGAGCGGCCTTTGATGAAACCTGTTTGATCGAGGTCAATCAGCTTGGGGATCTCAGCTTGCAGGCGTGAGGTGAGGATCTTGCCTGTGATCTTCATGGGGCAGTTTTGCAGACAGATGTGGCGATGGTCGCTTGGCGCTGTGGCCCCAGGTTTCTTTGGCAGGAGCACCACAAAAGCTCGATTTACTCTTTCCAGGTCAACTGTTCCGACGGCAAAAGCTTCTACAAAGTTCATAATCTTGGTCACGGTGGTGTCCCAGGCTGCAGAGAAGAAACCTGGACCAAAACCATCAGGCCCTAGGGCACTGTTCCGGTTCATGTGCTGCACAGCGGCCTTAGCTTCCTCCATGGTGAAAGGCGCTGCCAGGTTGCTCAGGTCTGCCAGGTTGAACTGCCAATGTGCTCGTGCAGCAGTGCCCAGAATGGAGGAGAAATAAGCTGTCCGCGCTTCTGCCTTTGCAGTGTGCTCAGTGAGCTCACAATCATTCACAGTGACAGTTCTGATTTGGTTGCGGCGGAGACGGCATGTAGCATGCGCGTGGTCGAAGGCGGTGTTGGCGTCGGCTTCCTTGATTGCCTTCAATTTCCCCTGTTGTTTCCAGTGAGCTGCCCGCTCTTTGATGGCCAGATGCAATCGGTCGGTGCAAGCACTCCTCAGGAAGACAGGAAGTGCTTCCCTGCAGAGAAAGCACGATACTCTTCTTGCAAGTCAAAGAGAGCAATAAGAAATTTGCAGTTTTGCATGATGAGTGGTGGCTCACGCTTACCCCTAGACCATACCTTTGCTGCGTATCTAGATGCCTTGAGCGAGCTCGCAAGGTCCCCGGCGGCATCCTCAACATGAGGAGCATTGTTCCAGGCGGTGGTGATGCAAGGAAGGAAGTCGTGGTGAGAGAGCCAGGAGTTTTCGAAATGGAACGTGTTGGATTTTGGGATGGAGGTGGAGAGGTTGACCACAGGGGGGGGTGTGATCTGAGGTCGATCTGGTGAGTGAGGTTAGCATGGAGTTTGGGAAGCTGGTGCTCATTTCCGTGTTGAGGAAGATCCTATCTAGGCGTGCAAGAGTCGGCGAACTGCGTCGATTAGACCAAGTGAATAGTCAGTCTAGCAGAGGCAACTCCATGAGCGCCAAGGAGTTGAGAGTGTCATTAAACAGCTCAGTGAGACGGGAGTCGACATGGCCATTGTTCTTGTCGTTGCTAGAACGAATCAAGTTGAAGTCCCCGGCAAGGATCCAGGGGCCGTTTATGTGGGGGGCAAGTTCAGCTAAATCTTCCAGAAAGGAGGCAGAATCACGGTGGTCGGATGGCGCGTAGACATTCGTAACAGTGAAGCTGATGTTAGTAACGGTCGAGACAAGAACCGTTGTGAGAGTGTGCTTGCGCGTGATGAAGCTGCGCAAGGAGAGTGAATAATCGTCCCAGGCAGTGAGGATCCCCCCTCTCGTTCCACCCACGTCAACACAGTGGAATTGGCGGAAGGAAGTGGGGAGGAAGGAGCGTGCTTTGGAGGTGGAGGAGAGCTTTGTCTCTTGCAGACAAATAATAGTAGGTTTGACGGTGGTTAGTGTGTCCCTAACAATATCACATTTTTCAGCATCACCCAGACCGCGGACATTCCAAGAGATCATATGAAACACACGACCGTTTAGATTCATCTGGGTGTGTAGAGCACCCGGGTAACAGGACTAACCGAACTACACACACAACATGGACCGACCTAGCTATCGTAGAGGCGCTACTACTAACTGAATGTGACAAAGCAGTCCGCGCAGAGTCTGAAGCCCAATCAATCATTCAGGAGCCTGCATCACCCTATCCAACTTGGACGCAGCAGCCTGTCCAATACCAGCGGCAGCAGCGAGCTTGCGCAGGTCCTGGTTCCGGATGGGTTTCTTCTTGTGCAACAGCCCATGCTTGATAACTTGATCCTGTAGATCTCTGGAGCAAGACGAAAGGGTGTTCTCGAGTGTCTTGAGCTGAGTGGCTTTGGCTGCCATGGTGATGAACCCTGGTGGTCGGCGGCAAGGAACCGGAAGCAGCCGTTGGGGGAGGAGAGTGGAGGGAGGCGGCGGCGTGTGTGGTCGGTTGTGGTGGAAGGGGTGAGCAACGCGGCAAGGTTTTAAATCTCCGGCTATAGCTGGCTATATCTCGTTTTTGGACATCGATAGCTAAATGGCTTAGCCCGCTATTTAAAACATTGCAACGCGGGCGACCCCATCCCTGCTGCACCCGCCGCTGCCGCCCGGACTCCCCCGGCGACGGCACAGCCCACGCCACCGCAAAAGCCACCCGCGCACCTCCGCTACGCCCCTGTAACCTACCCGAGCTGCTCTCCAGATCGCCGGCGAGCTCGCAGGCCACCACAGGCTCCACAACTCGGGAGCTCAGTTCCAGGCCTGGGGTGCTTTTCGAACACCTCCTCCTCTCTGACTACTACAGCACTGCAGTTCCAGGTGCCATCTCCCCACCCCTCCATTCTCAACCTGCATACATCTGGTTAACCCCACCTTTCCGTTCAAGTCGTTTCAACGTCGCCTATGTCTCAAACCTTCTCAGTTTCCTTCTAACTGCCCCCCCCCCCCCCCCCAAGCTAGGGTTAGTGCGACTGAAGTCTGTTCGTTCGTTTTCCGTGCTAGGCTTGCTAACTCGAATGTGGCAAACGTGGTTCTCGTTCGCGGCAGTCTTCAGTTCAACGGTCTCCTCTTCCTGCTTCACTCGTCCTGCGAACTCGCCATTGACGATGCGCTCCAGCTACAGCCCGAGGTGGACGACGCAGTGGATGCTGCCCACGCCGAACCAACCAAACAGCGCGTTACTGCGCGGCGTGGTGAACAGCAACCTTGGGCTCGAGAACAACAGCACATTCACTTCCCCAAGCTTTCTACCACCCACGCTGCCAACCGGATGCCTGGTGCAATCACTGCTGCCCCCCAACGCTCCACTCTGCCCCCCTTGGTGGAGACGGACACGTGCCCCTCGGTGAATGGAGAGAACCCACCCATCTCTCGCCATGACCGAGGCCAGGTCACGTCGGAATTCACTCCCACACAACGCCCCAGTCAACCCTATCTCTCCGCGTTTTAGGTGTTTTCTGGACGAGATTTTGTTCATCGCATTAGTAACGATTTGAGCCGGATTTCTATAAAGGATTTGTTGCTAGGATACTTGTGAGTAATTTTGATATAACTCTCCTCAAATCCCTCATGCATCATCAGCACGGATTTTGTGTTTTACTCAAATCGTGTTCTTGGAAGGGGGCGTTCAATTTTTCTCTAGATTCGTAGCGAATACTTGACCATTTTGCAATCTTTAGATTTTTTGGTTGTGCATCTATGATCGAAAATTCGCTTGGATTCATGGAGATTTGATGAAGTAATAATTTGTGTTTGAAGATTCTGTATTATCTTGTTCTTCCTCGGTTGGTTCTTCTGTTCGTGCGTTTGCAGCAGGTATCGCCCGAGCAGGGAGACGCGCGGCTCGTGCGGCGCGGGGCCGAGGCGGCCAGCTGCTTGCGCATGGCCAGTGGCGGCCGGTCATACGCGGCGCGGCAGGTGAGCAGCGGCGCTGCGAGGCAGGCAGACATGCGGCGGCGCTGCGCGGACGCGCTGAAGCTGCGCACGCGACGCGGCGACGGCTCACCAGCACGCGCCCCAGGAGGCGTTCGCGGGCCAGGCTGGGTGCGCCAGGCCCCGGCGGGGGCTCACGGCGCACGGCGCAGTCCAGTGAGGAATGTTGAGTACTCTATTCTGCTTGTGATGAGTGAATTGTCAACCGTGCGGTGTGATCGTGCGCTTGGTCTTTGGATTGCAGGTACACGGGCGTCGAGTGTCGACGGGGAGCTGCCGTGGAGGTGCTGTGGCCGATGGACCGTGCGGTGGACGGCGGTGAAGGGCAGCCGGGACCGGAGCTCGGATCGGACGGCAGCTGTGGCGTCCACACCTGGATCGAGGGCGCAAGTGGCGACGGAAGACGGGTTTCTTGGTTTGCGCCACAAAACCAAGGAGGCGGACGGCGGTTGAAGACGCCAAGTGGTGGAGGCACGGACGTCGGTCTCGGGACTGACGGAGGCGACGGGCGTCGACGGCATCTAGGGACTCGCTGCGGGCGAGGAGGTGACGGGCGTCGGGCGGCGTCTAGGGCCGTCAGAAGGCCGAGTCGGGAACGGCGTCTAGGGCCACGGCGTGGAGGCGGGAATCTTCCCGCGCATGAGGTTTTGGCGGTTTTCTCAAAACCGGCCACCTACCCGGGTTTCGCGGACCCTCCAAAACCGTGAACTGGATCTTCATCAAGACGACGACATCGTGGAGAAGACTTCGTTCCGAAGAAAGAACCTCGGCCGTCGGATGAGATGGTGTACAGGGGGTGCTGCAGGCCAACCGGTCTGACCGGTCCCTGGCACCGGTCTGACCGGTCTAACCAACCGGTCTGACCGGTCCCTGGCACCAGTCTGACTGGTCTAACCAACCGGTCTGACCGGTCCAGCGTACCGGTCTGACCGGTCCCGCGGGTATAAATACCCCTTCACTTGTGTTAGGTGAATTGCGGCTTTTGTAATCTGTTCGTGGACTTTTCTGTTCTCCAGGCCGCCGCCCCTGTGTCTCCCTTCCTCTGTTCTTCTCTTTAGAGTAGATTAGTCCATGGATTTGTGAGACTTTGTATTGGATTTGATTGGGAAAGGAGGCCCTATCCTCCTTGTGCCCTCTGGGCTTTTGAATCAATCCAATTATGTCCCTCTTGTGCTTTTTGTGATGGATTTTCGTTTCGTTTTTGATGCACTTGATTGCGACGGTTCGTAGAGCTCTTTGGAGTGATTCCCGTGCTCCTAGCTTCGTCCTAAACCCTCTGGAATCACGAGCTCTTCAGAATTGGAGTTCTTGAATTGTTTCGAGAAAACCCCATCCCTTCTTGATCTCCCATCGAATTCTCGAGTTTCTTTGATCTTTAGGACGAGATCTCTTGGGGATATGTTCACGGAGTAGGGGCGAAGCTATCCCCCAAGTTTCATCGATTTTTGTGGTCGTTTGGTTGAGTTTCATCGTTTGAATCCAAGTTTTCGGTGGTTTTCTGGGTGCCACCGGTCAGACCGGTCTGCAAGTTTTTGAACAGACGTGACCGGTCAGACCGGTCCTGTGCTCCGGTCAGACCGGTCCAGGCAGATCAGTTCTGCAATTTTACCAATTCGCTTTCCGATTTGCTTCGTGGTTTCGCTCGCTCGTTCGAGGCCTTTTGTGTTGGTTTAGCTTTTCAATAGCTACTCCAAACTTTGGTCAGAACGCTTGAGAGCTTGGGAGATTTTGGGATATAGGCCGACGATTCGAATTCCGAAGAAATTTTGATCGGCTTCCATTCACCCCCCCCCCTCTGGTCGCCGGCTTCGGTCTCTCAATTGGTATCAGAGCTTGGTTGAGGTTTTCAGTACCTTAACCGGTTCGAAAATCACTCGGCGACCATAGCGAGTCTTGGTAAGATCCCAGTGTTTTCCGGCGAGGACTATGCCTACTGGAAGGTTCGCATGACAGCCTTCTTGCAGAGCATGGGAGCCGATGTCTGGGAGATTACCACGAACCAGCTTTACGAGGTGCTTGCTGTTCGGGCCACGCCTCTTTAGGTGACCCAGCACGAGGCTAACGCCAAGGCCGTCAATGTCTTGTTCGCTGGCATTTCTCGTGCGGAGTTCTCACGCGTCCAGGGTTTTCAGGAAGCCCACAAAATTTGGACGTGCCATGAGAACTACCACGAGGGTACACCTCAGGTAAAGGCCAGACTGTTCGAGACTCACCGGCGTCAGTACGAGAACTTCACACAGGAGCCGGGTGAGAGCATTGACTTGATGTTCAGTCGTTTTCAGTCGATTGTGAACAAAGTCAATGCGAACAGATCTGCTGATGCCCTTGAGTACACAGAGCACGAGAAGGCCATTAAGTTGCTTTACGCACTTGATCGCTCTGTGTGGGATCTCAAGGTGAACACCGTCATTGAGTCTGCTGGCTATGAGACTCTGACGGTGAACGAGCTTTTCAGCAAGCTCAAGGCCACGGAGGTGGATAACTAAACACGAGCCAAGCTCAATGGTGCCCCTCCTTCCAAGAGCGTCGCTCTTGTGACTGGCCCAGGTGGTGGATCGGGTTCTAACGCTAACTCTGCTCTTGACTTTTCTCTTACCTCTTTGCCTTCTGTTTCAGATGAGCAGCTGGAGACGCTGGGCGACGACGACTTGTGCCTCCTGATCAGCAAGTTCCAGCGCGTCTACCACAACAGGCAGAGGAAGAAGAAACCCGGGTGCTACAACTGCGGCGATCTGAACCACTTCGTCATTGATTGCCCCCAAGAAGTCCGGCGGTGGCCAGAACAACTCCTTCGACTACTATCGCCACCGTGACCGTGACGAGGGAGGCTCCAACAAGGAGCGTCGGCGCCACAAGCACCGCAGTCGTGACCGGGGAGGACGCTTCGACAAAGAGTCGCTCAAGAAGCACTTCCAGTACAAGGCCAAGAAGTGGGAGAAGGCCTTCCTGGCGCAGCTCAGCGACCTCGACAAGAGCTCCGATACCGACCGCTCTTCTTCACCGACCTCCGACGACGATAAGAAGAAGAAGAAGAAGAAGCGGGACAAGGAAGCGACCGGCTTCATCGGTCTTTGCTTGGCGGCCGGTCGGCGCAAGAGCTTCTGCACCATGGTGGGCGAAGCTGATGGTGCTCGTGCGTCTTCAGGTGGACATGCTACACCGATGCACTCCGGCTCTTCTCTTGGATCCGAGAGCGATTCAGAGGTAAACTCCACGATCGACCTGCTTGATACAGAGTTTAGGGAGTTGTACGCCGCTCTCGACAACTAGAAGAGACTGCTTAAGAAAGCAGCTAGAGAGCGTAGAAAGCTTAGGGCTGAGCTGGCTTGTGCTAGGGAGAAATCTAGTGAGGATGAGTGCGCTGGCTGCATATCTCACATGAACGATCTTGTTGCTCTCCGTGCCAAGCATGATGAGAACATCGCGAACTTAGATGTTGCTAAGACTTCGCTTTCTGATGTGTCTCACGAGCTAGCCAAGGCCAAGCATGAGCTTGAACTTGTCAAGGACGCTCCCATTGTTAGTGATGTGCTTGAATGCGATTAGTGTCCTATCTTCAAGTCTGATCTAGCTTCTTTGCAGTCCAAGTTTGCTACTGTTGTTTGTGAACTAGAGGAGCTTAGATCTAGGTCTGTTTTGCTTGGCGCTTGTAAGCTTTGTCCCACGCTTAGGTCGGAGCTAGAGGAGAAGAACGCTTTGATCAAGTCTTTTGGAAAGACTAAGGTCGTAGAGTCTAGCCCACCTATTGTCTGCTCTGTTTGCCCTGGTTTGATTGCTGATCTAGATAGTCTTGCGGCAGAGAAAGCCAACTTAGAGAATGAGAATACCTATCTTAGGGCGATTCTGAGTTGGGTTTCTAGCAGTGAGCCGCAGTTGGGCATGATGATTAAGCAGTTCAAGCGTGGTGATGGGTTTGTTGTTGGTTACATATACACGAAGTCAGACTTTGACTGGTTGTACGGTAAGATTGGCAAGGCTGCTGGAAACACTGCTAGCACGAGCACACAGCCTTCACTTGTTGAACCCGCGGATGGTGTGCTTCAAGAACCACCGAAAGCACCTCCGCAGAAGCAGGTTTGGGTTCCAAAGCCCAATGCGCTGAGGAACCCCCTTGACACACTCCCTGCTGCCACAGCCCAGGTTGCCCAGAAGAAGAGGGCTGTTCCTCCCCGCCCGCAGGCTAGGCCTCCACCTCCCAAGCGTGAGGTGAGGTACCACTGCGAGTTCTGTGACAGGGAAGGTCACCTGGAGGAGTTTTGCTTCAGGAGGAAGCGGGCTGTGAGGAGAGAACAGGAGAGACGGAACGCGGACATGTACTCTGCTCGGGTGCATGGTCCTTCTCGGCGTGGTGATAGGCGAGATGCTAGGGCGCGCCGTGTAGGTGGAGGTCAGGGAGACGGTGGTGGTTACCGGGCTCCAGTGGGTGGTCGCTTTGCCGGTCGTGCTCCTGGTCGTTTTCAGTACGGCTATGGACCACGGGACCGAGGCTTTGGAGGAGGTTTTGAGGCTCCACGCTTTTCTCGCGGTGGTGTTCGTCAGTCACGCGGTAGACGGGACGGGGGATATGCTTTGTCTGGTTTTACTAACCCTTCTGTAGAGCAAATGGCTCGACATTGGTTTGCTTCTCACTTTGCTAACCCCAGTGTTGAGACATTTACTCACCCTTTGTCTCACTACTGATGTGCAGGTCGGAGGCTTGGAGAACAGGTGGATCATGGACTCCGGTTGTTCGTGCCACATGACCGGGAATGACAAATGGTTCTCCAGCCTCACCCCGATGCGCTCAAAGGAGTACATTGTGTTCGGGGATAATGGAAGAGGAAAGGTATGTGGACTTGGCGCTGTTCGAGTTTCTGATCGCTTTACCCTGAGAGAAGTTGCTTTGGTTTCGAATCTTGGTTTTAATTTGCTCTTTGTTTCGCAACTTCTTGATGAGGGGTTTGAGGTTCGCTTCAAGGAGGGTTGCTCGCGTGTTTTGGATTCCAGGGGAGATTTGGTTTGCCGGATTACACCTCGCGATCGGGTTTTCTTGGTTGACTTCTCTGGAACCCCTTTTGGCCCTTCTCATTGCTTGATGGCTGGTCCTTCTTCTGATCTGTGGAAGTGGCATAAGAGACTTGGACATTTGAGCTTTGACTTGTTGTCGAGACTGAGCTCACTTGGCCTGATCCGAGGATTGCCCAAATTGAACTTTGAAAAGGACCTTGTTTGTCATCCGTGTCGCCACGGGAAGATGATTGCTACTTCACATCCACCTGTTAATCAGGTGATGACCGCTCACCCTGGAGAGTTGCTACACATGGACACAGTTGGTCCTTCTAGGGTGATGTCTGTTGGTGGGAAGTGGTACGTGCTTGTGATTGTCGACGACTTTTCTCGCTATTCTTGGGTCTTTTTCATGAGAACCAAGGATGAGGCTTTCGAGTTTGTTCGAGACTTGATCTTGAGGTTGAAAAATGAGTTACCCCAGGACATGGGAGCGATCTGCAGTGACAATGGCACAGAATTCAAAAACACTCGTTTTGACACCTTTTGCAGTGATCAAGGGCTCGAACATCAGTATTCTTCTCCCTACACTCCACAGCAGAATGGAGTTGTAGAGCGGAAGAATCGGACGCTGGTTGAGATGGCGAGGACGATGCTCGATGAGCATAGGACTCCTCGGAAATACTGGGCTGAGGCGGTTAACACCGCTTATTACGTGTCCAACCGCATTTTCTTGCGTGCTTTCATGCACAGGACTTCTTATGAGTTGCGGTTTGGACCCCAGCCCCGTGTTGATCATCTCAGAGTTTTCGGTTGCCGGTGCTTTGTGCTGAAAGATGGAAATCTTGATAAGTTTGAGTCTCGCTTGTCTGACGGTGTTTTTCTCGGTTATGCTTCTCACTCTAGAGCGTACCGTGTGCTGATTATTGATACTAACATTGTCAGAGAGACTTGTGAAGTCACTTTCGACGAGCCTGCACCGTGCAATTCTTCTGTCTTTGAAGTTGCAGGAGATGATGAGCTCGGCACCTCCATCTTTGAAGATGAGGAGGAAGAAGCTGCAGATGGCGATGCTGAGGCTACCACGCGTGCTGTGGACGCAGCTATCTCTGCTACGAGCTCGGACGATGACGACGGCCCCGATCCGACTACGTCTACTTCACGGGGGCTGTTCGAGGAGGTGACTCAGGCTTCACCAGCTGCACCTGAGGAGGCACCAGCTTTGGTTGAGGAGGAGGCAACTTCGACACGGGAAGCACCGCGACACATTCAGCGCCGCCATCCACCTCAACAGATGCTAGGTGATCTCAACGAGCGAGTCACCAGGTCCAAGGTAACCAGTATCGCTGGCTTTGCTCATTCAGCGTTTGTTGCCTCTTTTGAGCCCAAAGATATTGGACACGCTCTTTTTGATTCTAATTTGGTCAATACCATGCATGAGGAACTTGAAAATTTTGAAAGAAACCAAGTTTGGGTCTTAGTCGAGCCTCCACCTGCTTGTAATCCCATCGGAACGAAGTGGGTTTTCAAAAACAAGCAGGGTGAGGATGGTTTGGTTGTTCGGAACAAGGCTCGTCTTGTTGCCCAGGGGTTTTGCCAAAAAGGGGGTATTGATTTTGAGGAGACTTTTGCCCCTGTTGCTCGATTGGAAGCTATTCGAATCTTTCTTACATTTGCTGCTTCCAAGGGTTTTAAAGTTTTCCAAATGGATGTTAAATCTGCCTTCTTAAATGGTTTCATCAAAGAAGAGGTTTATGTGAAACAACCCCCTGGTTTCGAAAATCCCAAGTTTCCAAACCGTGTTTACAAACTTCAGAAAGCCCTTTACAGTTTGAAACATGGACCTAGAGCCTGGTATGATAGATTGAAAACCTTTTTGCTGGCTCAGGGCTTTAAAATGGGATGTGTGGATAAAACTTTGTTCCTCATGTGGTCTGGCACTGACTTTCTATTAGTCCAGATATACGTGGATGATATTATCTTTGGTGGCTCTTCTCACGCTCTTGTCTCCAAGTTTTCTGAGCAGATGTCCAGGGAGTTCGAGATGAGCATGATGGGTGAGCTGCAGTTCTTCCTCGGGCTTCAGATCAAGCAAACTCCTCAGGGCACTTTTGTTCATCAAGCCAAGTACACTAGAGACTTGATGCGGAAGTTCGACATGAGCGACCTGTCTCCTCAGCCGACTCCGATCAGCACATCGACGACGCTTGATGAGGACTTGGATAGTGAGGCAGTGGACCAGAAGGAGTACAAGAGCATGATCGGCTCCCTCCTGTACCTGATGGCGATGCGGCCGGACATTCAGTTCGGCGTCGGCCTTTGTGCGCGGTACCAGGCTTCTCCGCGCACCTCACACAGGCAGGTGGTGAAACGCATCTTCAGGTATCTGAAATTCACCCCTGAATTTGATCTTTGGTACTCTGCGGATTCTTCTTTGGTTTTGGTGGGCTTTTCTGATGCCGATTTCGGTGGGTGTCGGTTGGATCGCAAGTCGACATCCGGCACATGTCAATTTCTCGGTACATCTTTGGTGTCTTGGTCATCTCTCAAGCAGGCTAGCGTAGCGCTTTCTTCCACAGAAGCTGAGTATGTTGCCGCTGCTAGCTGCTGCTCCCAGATACTTTGGATGAAACAAACCTTACAGGATTATGGATTGAGTTTTGGTAGGGTTCCCATCTTTGTAGACAACATGTCCGCTATTAGCATTGCAAAGAACCCTATCCTACACTCCAGAACCAAACACATAGATATCCGGTTCCATTTCCTGCGAGACAATCATGAGAGAGGCCACATAGACTTGATCCATGTCCCTTCAGAGAGGCAAACCGCAGATATCCTAACCAAACCGCTTGAGCAGGACACCTTTACTCGCTTGCGAGGGGAGCTTGGGGTTTGTTATCCCTTTTGATCGCTGACTTTTCTTTGGTTAGTTTTATTTGCTTCTCTTCGTTTTCTAGGTTTGGTAGTTGCATTGTGCATATGCATTGTACATGTTTGCATTTTGTATTGTCTCACTTGCACTAGCGTTCTTGTATACATTGCTATAATCTTCTAGTGCCTGCTAGTGTGAGTTGATAAATTGGATCATGTATAGCTTACTCCGCTTTGTATATGACATTATCTGAGTTAAGCTATTTTGTTTTGAAAATCTGAAAACATGATCACCCTGTCTTGGCTACTAGCATGTTATGGCGTGTTGATATGCTTTGCTATCGTATTCATGCTAGTGTAGCCTTTCGTTCAACAATTCATACTTGAAATGATCTAAATCTAATAAAATTGCTTGAACTGTTCTTGAAATGGATTGAAAAGATCCAGGTGGGATTGCTTGTCGCACTGATCGAGCTTTCGGGACGGCTCACTTTGCACTTGTGAGAACCCGGGCAAGGCTGTGCATGACTGAAACGAGTGTCTTAAGCTTCTGATTGTCTTTGGCATAGGCTTGGCCTCGTTGCTAAGTAAAGCATGACAAGCTTTCAACCCCTGGCATTAAGAATTGCTTGATATAATTTGATTGAAAAATGAATGTTTGCAACGTGCTTTGACTGGTTTGGCTCACCTGTATGAGTATGATTAGCACTGCTTTCCTTTCCCTTCTTGTTAGTGCTAGATCTGGGTGATGCTTTTATTTCTCCTAAACTGGAACTTGCCTAGCTCTAGACTGATTTGATATACCCTGTTGAGCTAGATGCAGGTCTTGTTTATGGATGCACACGTGCTTGTGACTAGTTGTTGCTCATATCATTGTATCCCTGAATGCTTTCACTTACACCTCCTGCATTGCATTCATTGCATAACATATGTTCAGGGGGAGTCTCAGTTTCAGGGGGAGCTTTAGGTCATTTTTAGCCTTGATGTGTGCATGTGCCAACAAGGGGGAGAATTTTGAGAGAAGTGATCGAAAAAGGGGGAGACTTGTTTGACTTTTGAAAAACTTGTTGTGCACAGGGCTTCGAGAGTGCATCATTTTGGGAGAGTTGCACTTGTGAGAGGGAAAAGCTTTACTTGGGGAGTTTCTGCTTTGTTCTTGGCTCCTGGTTTTCCTCGTTTTCCCTCTGCTTCTTGCACGACTGCGTCGAGCGTTACCTCTGTCTTTGAGGAGTCATGTTTTGGCTTTTGATCGATTGCGTCGAGCCTTTGCCCTTGTCTTAGGGGATCAATTTTGCTTGAGCAAGTGACTGTTCCTGTCTTTCTGAGCCTTTTGTCACTAGTGTGTGCTTCTTTGTTCTTTTCTGGTTTCACTTTTCTTGATTCGTTTGTGGTGTGTTGACAATGCACTCATCAAGGGGGAGATTGAGGAATGTTGAGTACTCTATCCTGCTTGTGATGAGTGAATTGTCAACCGTGCGGTGTGATCGTGCGCTTGGTCTTTGGATTGCAGGTACACGGGCGTCGAGTGTCGACGGGGAGCTGCCGTGGAGGTGCTGTGGCCGATGGACCGTGCGGTGGACGGCGGTGAAGGGCAGCCGGGACCGGAGCTCGGACCGGGCGGCAGCTGTGGCGTCCACTCCTGGATCGAGGGCGCAAGTGGCGACGGAAGGTGGGTTTCTTGGTTTGCGCCACAAAACCAAGGAGGCGGACGGCGGTTGAAGACGTCAAGTCGTGGAGGCACGGGCGTCGGACGGCGTTTAGGGCCTCGCTGCGGGCGAGGAGGTGACGGGCGTCGGTCTGACTGGTCTAACCAACCGGTCTGACCGGTCCCGCGGGTATAAATACCCCTTCACTTGTGTTAGGTGAATTGCGGCTTTTGTAATCTGTTCGTGGACTCTTCTGTTCTCCAGGCCGCCGCCCCTGTGTCTCCCTCCCTCTGTTCTTCTCTTTAGAGTAGATTAGTCCATGGATTTGTGATACTTTGTATTGGATTTGATTGGGAAAGGACGCACTATCCTCCTTGTGCCCTCTGGGCTTTTGAATCAATCCAATTATGTCCCTCTTGTGCTTTTTGTGATGGATTTTTGTTTCGTTTTTGATGCACTTGATTGCGACGGTTCGTAGAGCTCTTTGGAGTGATTCCCGTGCTCCTAGCTTCGTCCTAAACCCTCTGGAATCACGAGCTCTTCAGAATTGGAGTTCTTGAATTGTTTCGAGAAAACCCCATCCCTTCTTGATCTCCCATCGAATTCTCGAGTTTCTTTAATCTTTAGGACGAGATCTATTGGGGATATGTTCACGGAGTAGGGGCGAAGCTATCCCCCAAGTTTCATCGATTTTCGTGGTCGTTTGGTTGAGTTTCATCGTTTGAATCCAAGTTTTCGGGGGTTTTCTGGGTGCCACTGGTCAGACCGGTAGGCAAGACCGGTCAGACCGGTCTGCAAGTTTTTGAACAGACGTGACCGGTCAGACCGGTCCTGTGCTCCGGTCAGACCGGTCCAGGCAGATCAGTTCTGCAGTTTTATCAATTCGCTTCCGATTTGCTTCGTGGTTTCGCTCGCTCGTTCGAGGCTTTTTGTGTTGGTTTAGTTTTTCAATAGCTACTCCAAACTTTGGTCAGAACGCTTAAGGGCTTGGGCGATTTTGGGACATAGGCCGACGATTCGAATTTCGAAGAAATTTTGATCGGCTCTCATTCACCCCCCTCTGGTCGCCGGCTTCGGTATCTCATCCAGCATTCACGGCTGCAGGCCGGCAGCTGCTGAAGGCAGCCAAGCTCGTGCGCGCGGCCCAAGGCTAGCCAGCCAGTGGTGGGCCAACAGGCAAGCAGCAGTTGCTGGTCTCGCAGCCCGAACAGCAGCCAGCAGGCAAAGCACACGGGCCAGGGCATGCTGCAGCGTGCAAGCTGAGCAGGCCGGCATTAGAGCACAGCACAGCCCGGGTGCCCGAGGTTTGGTCTGTCTCTTCTCTTCAGCTCTCGCATTTATTTAGTCGCTTGTTTAGGCTAGCTAATTGCTACCGCTTTTAAAAATCTCTGCTAGTCCTTGCATGCTTTAGCTTTTGTTGATTAACTCTGGTGCCTGATAATCTTTGCTAGTCTCTGCATGCGTAGTTAAGGGGACTCTTTTGTAGTGATTAGTTCTAGTCTTTTTGGTGAGACTTGTAATCGACTTTTTTGATAAGATTTGCTTCTGCTTGATTTTGAGCTTTACTAATCCTTTTTTAATTGTTCCGTGCTTAGTGAAGAAAGTTCTTTTTTTGCAAGTCTTTTTAGAAATGTTTTTTTGGCACTTTGGTGAATCATTGCTTCCCCACTGTATTATGTTTTAATTTGCTCGAGTAGATTGCTTTTCGCTTGCTTCGGTTTTGTGTCTAACCGTTCCTAGCTGAGCATATTATGAGTTGGCTTATGTCACTTACCAGTTAGAATACAGGCGTATCGAATTGAATTCGGAACATAGACCTTATGCTCATTTATTCCTCCCACGCTAGTCGCCCGTTCCGGTCGTTGAGCATGTTCGTGAATTATGATGCTGTCATGCACACTGGAATTTTACACAAGGCAACCGCAAAACTGACAATGTTTTGCCTCACCGAGTGAAGACCAATTCAAAGCAGCCCCTGAGCAGTAGCAACCAGGTCAACAAAAACCATTGCGGCCTGACGCCCACTTCCTATAAACCCATTTCTATATTCTTGTCATTTTGCCATTAGCACAAAAGAAATCCTCAATGAGTTTATTCCATTGCGCTGGTTGTTGCACATGCATGTCCCTTTCTTCTATCGTCACCATCTTCAGCACCCCCACTTTACACTATTTATTATAAGCCCTCTCCTCTCTCAGTCTGCTCCTACATTGATCATAGAGGCAAGCTACTTATAAGTTATGTGGTACGTCCCTTTATAGTCCCAGCTGCTGCTCCCAGTTTCTGTCCTGCTGTTTCCCAATCTTCCTTCTTCTTGTTCCCCACCCCAGAGAGCTATATGGTCTAGTTGTTGTTCGTCTAGCACATGCCGCTCTAGTTTCTTCTTGTACAAATAAAACACACTGATCGTTGCTGGGTTACTACCAATTTTCCAGTTATTATTAGGGCCTCTCAATCAGGCATCTGCTACCAGTATTTAGTTCCTGCTCCTTGCATAATTAAACTTGCTTGGCCGATGTCCAAGACCGAGAGCCGGAAGCTGTCCGATGACTACGAAGTTGCGGACGTTCTTGGCCGCGGTGGGTTCTCGATCGTGAGAAGGGGGGGGGGGGGGGGGGGGGTGAGCAGGTCCGAAGGGAAGACCCAGGTCGCCATCAAGGCCCTGCGCCGGCTCGGCCCGGCGGCCATGGCGACGACGAAGTAAGGGTCAGCGGCGGCGGCCGGTGGCAGCGGCCTCCCGACGTGGAAGCAGGTGTCCATCTCCGACGCGCTGCTCACCAACGAGATCCTCGTCATGCGGCGGATCGTCGAGAGCGTGGCGCCGCACCCCAACGTGATCGGCCTGCGCGACGTCTACGAGGACGCGCACGGCGTGCACCTGGTCCTCGAGCTCCGCTCCGGCGGCGAGCTCTTCGACCGCATCGTGGGCCGCGACCGCTACTCGGAGTTCGACGCGGCGGCGGTGGTCCGCCAGATCGCGCGGGGCCTGGAGGCGCTGCACAGGGCGCGCATCGTCCACAGGGACCTCAAGCCGGAGAACTGCCTGTTCGCCGACAGGAACGAGGACTCCACGCTCAAGATCATGGACTTCGGGCTGAGCTCCGTCGAGGATTTCAGCGACCCGATCGTGACGCTGTTCGGGTCGGTCGATTACGTCTCGCCGGAAGCTCTCTCGAGGCAGGATGTCTCGGCTGCGAGTGACATGTGGTCCGTTGGGGTGATCCTGTACATTCTTTTGTCTGGGTAGGTATGTTTGGCCTGATTCTCTCTTGGTTTGATCTCCTGTTCATGGTTTCAAGGATTTTTTTTTTACTTTGTGTATTTTTCAGATGCCCACCATTTCATGCTGCAACGAATCGGGAGAAGCAGCAGCGGATCCTGCATGTAAGTCCCCTTTTTGTAGCTAAAACCCTCCCTGAATACAATGCTTTTCAATTTGAGTTCGGTGGTGTTTGGAATTATCTTGTGACCCGTATTTTGATAAATTCACATTTTTCGTCATTTATATAACTGACCTGCTGCTGTAACAATATGGAACACGTTGGCTCACTTGTAATGGAAATGGGAGTTAGATTGATTTTTTTTAAGTCTATCTTCATTTGCCAACAAAACCAGAATTATTTCCCTGCTGTCTCAGTAGATCCAACCTAATAAAGTACATTTTGAAGACGAGGTCACCTAGGAGGAACTAGGTAATAATAGCCCGTTTAGTTCTCAAAAATTTTCACGCACTACAGTAACTTGCAATGTTTAACTACTAATTTGGAGTATTAAATATGAATAATTGACAAAATCCATTCCATAACCCCCAGGTGAAATCGCGAGACGAATCTAATGAACCTAATTATGCAATGATTAGACAATATTGTGCTACAGTAACCAACCTCTAATGATAGATTAATTAGGCTTAATAGATTCGCCTTGCGATTTCCCGTCCATCCGTGTAATTAGTTTTATAATTAATCTATATTTAATGCTCCTAATTAGTGGTCAAACGACCCCAAAAACTTTTGCCTAAAAATTTTTTGGGAACTAAACGGCCCCTAATTTGGCATGGCTCTGAACCTTCCATCTGCCGTTTTGGAGCAACTGCTGCATAGGCATGGTAGCAGGCCTGTCAATCAGGGCTGAATGAATTGTCTTCTTGTGGTAGCCGTTGGGGCACTTGAATTTTAATATGTCCTATCATTGGTCCCCTTTCAATGTCTAAGTTCCCAACATCAGTGCCTAACGGGCCTTCCTTTCCCCTGTTTGTAAAATATATTTTCTCCTCTGCACAAGCCTCACAACGTTCCAATCAAATTGCTGAGAAAAATACCAAAAGGTGAGTTAGGTTGGAGTACACGAGATTAGATGAAGACTATGCCAAAGGTCTGTCGAAAAGAAACTCGGTCATCTGTGTTTTTCTCTTACATCAAATCAGCACCAGCCACCAGCCAGTCAGCCAGCCAACGGTACTTTTCTCTCACAGCAAATCAGCACCAGACACCAGCCACCAGCCATAGCCAACCAAACAGAGTGAAAAACTGAGGGTTCAAAAATCAAGAGAATGTCTTTCAGTAACGTGATGTCTTGCTCTAACATTCTGTGCTCATCGTGAGTTCAGTTTTCAGGACCATACATGGAAAACAATATCTTCATCAGCCAAAGAATTGATTTCCAGTCTTCTTTCTGTCGAGCCTTACAAGAGGCCAACAGCAAGTGATGTCTGTCTCAATGCTTCTTTTCTCCATCTTGGCCATATTGACCTATATATAACTGTACTTAACTTGGATCGATATACCTCATTATGATCCAATCCAGCTTCTGAGGCATCCTTGGGTAATCGGGGACTGCGCAAAGCAAGACCTCATGGATGCAGAAGTGGTATCAAAACTGCAGAGGTTCAATGCTAGAAGGAAACTGCGGGCGGCGGCGATAGCCAGCGTCCTTAGCAGCAAGGTGGCGCTGAGGACAAAGAGGCTAAGGAACCTTTTGGGAACCCATGACCTCAGCTCCGAGGAGCTAGACAATCTACGTGTTCATTTTGCCCAAATGTGAGTACTAGAGAGATTTTAGAATTTACGTTTAAATTCGCAAGCCTTTCAGAATTTGACCCCCTTTATCACAGCGACATGCGGGGTTAACCTGAGTCACTGACATGACATGTGGGTCAGAGGGTCAAATTCTAAAAGGCTTGCGAAATGAATGTACATGTTTGCTTACGTGTGCTGAGGAACATGATTATCCTGGGGCAGATACGCGGACGGCGAGAACGCGACGCTGGCGGAGTTTGAGGAGGTCCTGAAGGCGATGAAGATGGAGCCGCTCATCCCTCTGGCCCCGCGCGTGTTCGACCTCTTCGACAACAACCGCGACGGCACCGTGGACATGCGGGAGATCCTCTGCGGGCTGTCCAGCCTCAGGAACTCCCGAGGCGACGACGCCCTCCGGCTCTGCTTCCAGGTACAAGTACAACCCAGAAATAGAAAATGTCTAATCATGAACACGACATCTTAATTTGGCCGAAAAAAAAATGTTCTCCTGATCATGAACGCGTAAAATGTTTAATTTCCCAGATGTACGACGCCGACCGGTCAGGCTGCATCAGCAAGGAGGAGCTGGCGTCAATGCTGCGAGTAAGGGCTAGAAAATCCCTCTATTCGGGAGTAGTTTTTGTTCAATGTTCAAGCTTGGGTTAGAAAAAATAAAGCTGACGAGACGCGAGTGTTGCTGCTGCCCACCCCAGGCGCTGCCGGAGGACTGCCTGCCGGGGGGACATCACGGAGCAGGGGAAGCTGGACGAGATGTTCGACGAGATGGACGCCAACAGCGACGGCAAGGTGACCTTCGACGAGTTCAAGGCGGCGATGCAGAAGGACAGCTCCCTCCAGGACGTCGTCCTCTCCTCCCTGCGGCCGGCGCCGTAGATCATCGGGCATTCGTCCTTCTTCTTCTTTTTGTTGTTGTCCTTGGAGAAACAAATTAAAACACTTTTTTTTCACGCCGCGCTATTCTGTCTCAACTGGCCAACTTTTGTGTCCCTCCCTACCGGCCGGCTATGTTGGTTGGTTGTTGGTTATTAGGAAACACGCTCAGACTTGGTCCTCCGATGCCTTGCTTTGCCGGTCCTCAGTGCTTTCAGCGGACGGCATCTTTCTTGGCTGGATCGCCGGGTGGCGGGTACGGCAGTGGCGCACCGAGCACGGCCGCCGCCAGCGGCCGGCCGGCGGCCTGCTATGCGGGCTGAGCCTGCCTCTCTGCTACTAATATATTGGGAAAACTTCAACTCCACCTTTATTTGGGAGAGTTGAGGTGAATGATTGATTTGCCCCAATAATCATTGAGAAAATGGAAAAGAGAAGGAGATCTGTTGGATCACTATTTTTATATGAACTCTTCCAATATAGTATTTTATATAAACTCTCCCAATTGTTAGTTGGATTGGGAAACGAGGAGCTGCTGGAGATGCTCTTACATCACATCCAACGATATTTCAATAAAAATCTCACAATAAAATATTATTGGAAGGTCCCAATACTAAGAAAGGCGATTTTACAGTTCTCTATCTTCCTTTGTATTTATTTGCTTTCGCATACCCGAAGTTAAATACCGAAAGGGCCTACAAATTGAGATCCACTGAAATTTCTTTGTATTTTCATACAATTACAACTCACGGGTTGATCAATAGTATATTTGTGCATATTTGATGACAATATCCATATTTTATTCCATTGTAATCTCTTGTATATGTATGTGTTTCTTTAAACAAACTTGTAGCAGTAGGTTCGCATACGTAGATTTTGATTCTGACTCCGTTACTGTCCACTCACCCATCAGCCGCATTGTGCATTTGTGCCATCAACTAGACCCATTTTCTTGCAACCCTTGCCACACTTCTCATGACCATTTTGCCTGTGTCTCCGCCCGAACATCTCATCTCATGACGCCTTTCTCCTCCTACCGCCTGCCGTCGCCTTTGCTCGCGCTGCTCGCGGCCGCGGTGTCAGCAGCGAGGAAGGAGACATACCTGTGGTTCTACTGGCACGACATGATGATGGCCGAGGCTGTGGTGACCAACGCCGCCTCCGCTACCAGCTTCTGCGCCATCTACGCTATGGACGACCCACTCACTGAGGGGCTGGACCTGTCCACGTCGAGGCTCGTGGGGCGCGCGCAGGACGTGACCAAAATTTAAATCCCCGGCGTCGACGTTTAGCGTTAGGACTACCATTGCGCAGGCTAAATACCATAACAAGGAGCAGCACTAGCCGGCTATTTAAAACCATAACAAGGACTATCATTATCGTAAATTATGTCTTATTGTTGATTAAAACAATTCAACTATGATCTACCTATAATAACAATTTGATTTGTTGAGCTTTAATAATATTACGTAGATAATTATTCTTATTTTTATTTTATTTTTATTGATTGTTGTTAGATTTAGTTTTTATTAATAGTATATATTTGTAACTGATACATAGCTAAATGATATTTTATTTTTAATTTTTCATAATGGCATTGGTGAGTGATTTTTAATTAGAAACAGGGGTATTTTAGGCTAATTTTTATCGTAATGGCGGTGGTGAGTAATTTTTATTTTCCTATTTTTCTCCGATTAACGTGGGAATTTTTAGGCCTTGTGAGCGAACGTGGAGGCTCCGTTTGTTGATCAAATAATAAGATAATAGATTTCTCTATCTGACCCTACTGAACTTGCATTGCCTCTTCCTTGACTTTTTCTTTTCAGAAGTTTCCTGTATGACACCATAAGTTTATTTCTTCCCTAATCCGGCCCTTCCTTTAATTTTGATCACTAACGGTATTAAGAGACACATGAAAAAACCATTTACCCATATTTGTATTTGTATCGCCAAACTGATATTAGTATATTTTCTGAATATTTTGAAAAGGAGAACTACCTGCACATGCAAAAATAGTCCACTGCAATATGTGCAGGTAATTCTCTTTTTCCAAATGTTCAGAAACGTGTGCCAATATTAATTTGGTGATACAAGTACAAATAAAGATAAAATGGTCTTTTCACGTGGTTCTTAACACTGTTACTGGTCAAAACTGACGGGAAGGGCCAGATTATAGGGGAGAAATAAAGCTAAGGTATCATATAGGGAACTTCCGGGGGAAAAAGGGCGGAAGAGACTAGAGCCATATAAGGAATTTTCTTTCTTTAATTTGCTTGGCCTCCTGCTTTCCACCATGAAACTGCTAGGTGTCCTTTGCTACGTCCTCCACTTCTCGAAGAGAAAAAGCCAAATTGCTAAAACCCCTGTTTATCAAGAGACAATCAACTGAAAAATACTAGATTTCTCATTACACATTGTTAATTGGCCATCAGGCCTTCATAACTTGCATCAGTGAGAGGGGAGGGGGGCGAACCCAGTTTGGGCTCCACTGGTTCCGCCAATGCGTGCGTGCCTAACCAATTACATGTGCCTTCACCGTAGCAATATGCCGTGTTTCTCAAAGACTAATGGCCGACCAATAGAGCAAGTCAACTCCAGAAATGACCTTGGACAAAATCTAAGACAAGGGAACCTGCTTTGGACAAATTTGTCGGGAGCCATGGCATTAAGCGGTGTCGTATGCTGCAGGGGTATTTTATTGCAAGGATTGCAACCTTAGCATAGCAGCACGGCAACAAGACGGTTTTTTTTAAACAATCACTACAGGAAAACTCATATTTGCCGAATGCCTAGTGGTTTGCTGAGTGCATTCCATCAGGCACTCGGCAAACACATGCTTTCCCGAGTGTAACACAAAAAACCCACAGCAAACACAAGACACTCAGCAAGCACAAGATTTGCCGAGTGCTGAAATTAAGACACTCGGCAAAGATGGTATTGCCAAGTGCCCCACTTTCAGCACTCGGCAAAGAGGGTATTTGCCGAGTGCCCTACTTTCAGCACTTAGCAAATGAAATAAAAAAATTCCTTTATGAACTCCAAACTATTTCAGTTGTCTACATACTATATGTCGGGTACCACAATTAGGGACACCCTAATTGGGGTACTCAGACCGCCTTAAAAACGCAAACACATGTTAAGCGACTGAGCCCACGAAAGCCCACAGCCTCCTTCCAAATCTGGAAGAAAGGAAAGGAATCAAAGAAGCCCAGCGTGCGGCCCATTCCCATCCTCCTCGAACCCGCGGGACGATCTCCGCCTCGCTCGAGGGTCCCCGTCGAGACCCCTCGACTGCGCCCTGCACCTCCGCCTCGCTCGAGGGTAGCAAGCCCACCCTCGAGCGGGTCACTCATCTCCGCCTCGCTCGAGGGCTCCCCTCGGGACCCTCGACCGCGCAACGCATCTCCGCCTCGCTCGAGGGTAGCGAATCTACCCTCGAGCGGGTAAGTCACCTCCGCCTCGCTCGAGGCCACCCTTCAGCACAAGGGACGAACGGCCCCGCCGCCCAACCGCTCGCCGTACGGAGGCATTGAATGCCCATCGCTCTTCCACAGTGCTCAGGACAGGCGGCGTTGGGCCGCCATTCCCACAGTAGCTGTGACAGGAGTCCCATCCATCACCTCCGGTCACTGCTCCGCCATCCCGGACGCTGTGGCGGTACTGTGAAACCTGCGACGCGGGACAAGACGTGCTCAGCACAGTTCCCATCATTATTCTGCCAACTCCGGCCGTCCGGACTCTGCCTCATCATACGCATGGCCCCGGGCCCACCTCCTGCTCGGGAGGGGGTCCGGTATCGCCACGGGCCCCTCGAGGAGGGATGTCCATCACCCGCAGCCGGAGTCCCGGACCCCCCTCGAGGGGTCCGGGACCTCCACGTGTCTTCCAGACTTCCTGGTGCACGCGCCTACACTCCGTCCAGGGGGTTCAGGACCGCCGCGTGGCCCACCCCCACTGGTGCACGCAAGACTTTGACCTGCGGGGCCCACCGGACGCCACCGCGCCACATATGGAAGACCGTACCTCCAATAGCGATGACCACGCCACCCGCAAGGACTGGCAGGACGCCGGCACGATCTCCGCAAGACCAAGGACGATATCCACGACAGCTGCCATGCCCAACGCCATGCCCCACAGTGTACTTTCTACAGTATCCGACCACTGTACCCCGCGATTCGGGGGGAAATGACGACTTCCACGCCCCCACTCATGTGAGCCGCCCCTCCTTGTGACTATAAAAGGAGGAGGCGGGCCTCCTTTAGACGGGACGCTCAGAGGCTCCCAGACGAGGTCCATCATCACTTACGCTCCGGCATCCCTATTCGCCACGTTCAACCCCTCTTCTAGCAGAGACTGGGGAGCCTTCCTCCCTCTCTCGCCTCGCTTGTACCCCCTACTACAAGTACATCGGGTGCAAGATAATACAGTGCCCTCGCACACCCCCTTTGCTGGACGTACGGCCCCGCGGCCGGAACCAGGATAAATCGTGCGTTACTGTGTTGTCTCTTGCATCATCATCTGGGACGAGGAAACACGCAGCATTTACTAGTTGGGATCCGGCCCCTCGGGTCGGGACACCGACAGTTGGCGCGCTAGGTAGGGGCTCGCTGCGTGACATTTTTTCTCTCTTGTTCCCATTTGATCTCCAGGGATGGCGGGCAAATCCAACCCATACCCTATGGGTGTTTCGGATCCGCTCCCAGCGGGATTCGTGATCTGGTTCGGGAGTCTCGAGTTCAGAGCGACCGGCAACGGTTACCTCATGCGGCTCCTCTCGCCCAGACGCAACCCCATCACCCCGACTTCACCAGCCCGGCACGATAGGCGCTCGGGTAAGCGTTCGCGACAAGCACGCGCGGAGAGGCATCGCGCGGCACGCCACAGCTCCCCCACGTGGGTCGAGACTGGCATGTCGCAACTCAGCATCATGGCCAACAGGGCCACCGTTTTGTCATCACGTGCCTCGGCGTCATCTGCGCCGGCACCATCACCTGCTGCGGCACCAGTGTCTCCCAGGGGGCTCGACCTCGCCTTCGCCCTCCCCCTTCGGGATGCGCAATACTGCCGCTCGCACCTACGCCTCTTCAATCATCACTAACTTCACCGAGTATGAGGATCTGCCGGGTCATCATCTTCTGTCGATCCGCAACCTCATCGCATCGTCTCCTGACGAATCCTACCCCGAGACGGCGAGCTCGATCGCCGATGACATCAACTTCTTCATGAATAACTTCACGGCCGAGGAGGCCGAGGACTACTCCGGGGTCTGCGACCCCGACGCTCTTCGCTCGTTCCAGCTGGCGACGGCTTACTGCCTCACCTGCTCCGAAGACTCCAGTGAGGGGGATTTCGATCCTTCCCGGGAGTGCTTCATGGTCCAACTCGCGGACGAGCAAAACGACAACGCCCCGAGCAACGACGGGGACGGCGGGGCGGACACGCAGGCAAACCAACCGGTGGTCCCGCCTGCAGCCCCTTCCTCATCAAGCTCAGTGGCGCGGCAAGCTCAGCTGGCGCAGCTCAAGGAGCTTCAAGCCAAGCTCGACAATCAGCGTCAGTAAACCCAAGAGCTGTGCGCCGCACTCGAGTAGCAACGTACCGCGCGTGGTGCACATGCCCAGGCGGCGGGACGTGTTGCCCGGGAGCGCATCCTGGCCGATGACAACGTCGACAAATCTCCGGAACTGAAGACGGCCGGCGAAAAACTCGTCACTGCGGCCTATCTACTCCAAGCTATGCCCGAGCCATCGACGCCTTCGGGCCGCAACCTGCGCCGCGAGGCATAGGTGCTCATCGAGCAAGCTGCCATGCAGCAAGCCGAGTGTTCTGCGTCTCGTATGTGCTCGAAAGCCCCGGAGCAGCCTGATGGGACTGCGCACCAAGACCGCGAGGTTTCTGTGCACACACCACCAGCAGGGAAGGGCAAGGCAGCCGTAGCGCCCGGTGCGAAGGCACCTGCGGTGCACGAGCGCGTCGGCAGAGTTCCCATAAGGGAGCGAATCCGTGACACGCGTGGGCATGTCGGTGACGGCGACGCCCGCAACATCATCGACGGTAGGAGGTACACCCCTCGACGGGGTGGACGCTTCGACCCCGAGCACGACAGGGGTGAGTCACCAGAGCCTCCGGGCACCCGGGTGTTCAGCCGGGAAATCCGAACTGCATCTTTTCCCCCGCGCTTTCGACAACCCAACACCCTCGTCAAGTACTCGGGCGAGACTGATCCTGCTATCTGGCTCAACGACTACCGCCTAGCATGCCAGCTAGGCAGCGCGACGGAGGACGCGGTCATCATACGCAACCTTCCTCTTCACCTTGCTGACGCCACACGAACGTGGCTCGAGCATCTGCCTGCGGATCAGATCCACAACTGGGCCGACTTGGTCCAGATCTTCGTGGGCAATTTCCAGGGCACATACGTGCGCCCTGGGAACTCTTGGGACCTCAAAGGGTGTCGACAGAAGCCCAACGAGTCCCTGCGCGACTACGTGCGGCGCTTCTCCAAGCAATGCACCGAGCTCCCCAACGTCATCCACGTCGAGGTCATCAACGCCTTCCTCGAGGGTACGACGTGCAGGAACCTGGTGCATGAGCTTGCGAGAAGCCGTCCAACCAACACCAACGAGCTGTTCGACGCTACCACCAACTACGCCGCCGGCGAGGAGGCTGTTGGTGCCATCTTTGACGACAAGTCAAGCAAGCGCAAGGACGATGCACCCGCGGAGGGCAGCAACGTCAAACCCAGTGCCCCCGCTAGGAAACAGAAGCGGAGAAGGAAGGGAAAGAAGCCGGTCCCACCGAACCAGCACGGTCCGTGGCGGGCAGAGGACTCCGAGGAGGCCTTCGCTGCCGCCCCGGATCGCAAAGGACCTCGAGGCCCCCTCGAGGCGGTGGTGGACAGTTCGACGATATGCTTAAGAAGCCATGCCCTTACCGCAAGGGCCCGGTCAATCATACCCTCGAGCAGTGCGATATGCTCAAGAAGTATTACAACCGCGTCGCGCATCGCGATGAAGACAAGAAGACGGATGCGGGCGACAAAGGTGGAGATGACGAGTTCCCCCCAGTGGAGAACGCCTTCTTCATCTTTGGAGGAGCAACGACGAACATGACTTCTCGGCAGCGCAAGCACGAGCGCCGGGAAGTTTTCTCCGTCACCAAAGCCACGCCATCCTACCTCGATTGGTCGAAGGATACCATCTCCTTTGGCCGCGAGGACCACCCTGATTACGTCCCGCACCCGGGACGGTATCCGCTCGTTGTCGATCCCATCATCGGCAACACCCGCTTCTCCAAGGTGCTCATGGACAGAGGCAGCAACCTCAACATCATGTACGCCCACACCTTGGAGCTCATGGGAATCGGACTGGACAAGCTTCGCCCCAGCAAGTCGCCATTTCATGGCGTTGCGCCGGGGAAGCGCGTCCAACCCCTCGGCCAGATCGATCTGCCTGTATGCTTCGGTACGGCAGCCAACTTCCGCAAGGAGGTACTCACTTTTGAGGTGGTGGGGTTTCGAGGATCCTATCATGCCATCCTTGGCCGTCCTTGCTACGCCAAGTTCATGGCCGGCCCCAACTACACCTACCTCAAGCTCAAGATGCCGGGTCCAAAGGGCGTCATCACCATTGGCTCTTCGTTCGAGCACGCCTACGAGTGCGACGTCAAGTGCGTTGAGCGTGCGGAGGCTCAAGCGGAGGATGAGGGCCTTGCAGCCACCCTCGACAAAATGGCAAGCGAGGCCTTGGACTCCACGCACCGACACGCCGGGAGTTTCGAACCCGCCGAGGGTATCAAGAAGGTGCCCCTTGACCCGAGCCACCCCAACGACAAGGCGTTGCAGATCAGCGCCACCCTCGACAGCAAATAGGAAGTGGTGCTCGTCGATTTTCTCCGCGCCAACGCCGACATCTTCGCGTGGAGCCCCTCGGATATGGCTGGCATACCGAGGGAGGTCGCCGTGCACTCCCTTGATGTCCGACCCAACTCCAAGCCGGTGAAGCAGCGCCTGCGACGCTTCGACGAGCTCAAGCGCCGAGCGATCGGCGAAGAGTTGCAGAAACTTCTGGCGGCCGGATTCATCAAGGAGGTATTCCATCCCGAGTGGCTAGCTAATCCAGTATTGGTGAAGAAAAAGAGTGGAAACTGGTGGATGTGTGTAGATTACACTAGTTTAAATAAGACATGTCCGAAGGTTCCCTTTCCTTTGCCACGAATTGATCAGATTGTAGATTCCACTGCGGGATGCGAACTTCTATCCTTTCTTGATGCTTACTCCGGTTACCACCAAATCAAGATGAAAGAGTCCGACCAGCTCGCGACTTCTTTTATCACACCTTTCGGCATGTACTGCTACGTTACGATGCCCTTTGGCCTCAGAAACGCCGGAGCCACATACCAGCGGTGTATGCTCCACGTTTTCGGAGACCATCTCGGGCGCAGCGTAGAGGCATATGTCGACGATATCGTAGTAAAATCCAGGAAGGCGGATGACCTGGTTACCGATCTCCGGGTCGCATTCGATTGCCTACGGGCCAAGGGGGTAACACTCAACCCCGAGAAGTGCGTGTTTGGGGTGCCTCGAGGTATGCTCTTGGGTTTCATTGTCTCCCAGCGGGGCATCGAGCCCAACCCTGAAAAAGACTCGGCCATCACTCGTATGGGACCGATCTGAGACCTAAAGGGGTACAGAGGGTCATGGGATGCCTAGCGTCCCTTAGCCGGTTCATCTCGCGTCTCGGCAAGAAAGGCTTACCCCTATATCGACTCTTGAGGAAAACCGAACGCTTCACGTGGACCCTTGAAGCCCAAGAAGCCCTTGAAAGGCTGAAGGCGTCGCTCACTCATGCCCCCATTCTCACGCCACCCACGGACGGCGAGCCCCTCTATCTGTACGTAGCTGCGACGACCCAAGTGGTCAGCGCGGTGATCGTGGTCGAAAGACAAGAGGAGGGCCATGCTCTGCCCGTCCAACGGCCGGTGTACTACATCAGCGAGGTGTTGTCTGAAACTAAGACACGCTATCCGCAGATTCAGAAGCTGCTCTACACAGTGGTTTTGGCTCGGCGCAAGCTACACCACTACTTCGAGGCCCATCCCGTCACCGTGGTCTCGTCTTTCCCTTTGGGAGAGATAGCCCGCAACCGGGAAGCCGAGGGTAGGATTGCCAAATGGTCCGTGGAGCTGATGGGAGAAACTCTTACCTACGCCCCCCGCAAAGCGATCAAGTCCCAAATCTTGGCCGACTTCGTGGCTGAATGGGCGGACATTCAACTACCCCCACCACAAATCCAGGGCGAATGCTGGACTATGTACTTCGACGGGTCGGTGATGAAAACCGGCGCCGGTGCCGGCCTCCTCTTCATCTCACCCCTCGGAGAACATATGCGGTACGTGATACGCTTGCATTTCCCTGCTTTGAACAACATGGCGGAGTACGAGGCCCTCCTCAGTGGCCTCCGCATCGCCATCGAGCTCGGCGTCTAGCGCCTCGACGCGCGCGGTGACTCTCAACTCGTCGTCGACCAAGTCATGAAGGAGTCTAGCTGCCATGACCCGAAGATGGAGGCGTACTGCAATGCAGTGCGCCGCCTCGAAGACAAATTAGATGGCCTGGAGCTCAATCATGTCCCGCGCAAGTACAACGAGGACGCCGACAAACTGGCCAAGATCGCTTCGGGGCTGACCACCGTCCCTCCGAATATCTTCGCCTGCGACATCACCAAGCCCTCCGTTGAATTCACGGATCCGACGGAGATGGGCCCCTCGTCCGCCGGGCCCTCCGATGAGAACCCCCCGGCGGACGAGGCCGAGGCCATGGACATTGACTTCGGGACCACCTCCGCGGACGAGGCCGAAGCAATGGAAGTCGACGAGGCCCCCACTTCGCATGATTGGCGCGTCCAGTATCTCGACTGGATGATTCGAGGGACCCTACCCTCGAACCGTGCTCAGGCGCGGCGCCTCGCCAGGAGGGCCAAGTCCTTCGTTCTAATCGACAACGTCCTATACAAGCGCAGTCCCTCAGGCGTCATGCAGCGATGCATCCCCGTCCCCGAGGGCAAGGAGCTGATCCGCGACATCCACGCCGGCATCTGCGGCCATCACGCTGCGCCGCGCACCCTCGTGGGTAACGTGTTTCGGCAAGGTTTCTATTGGCCCACCGCGGTCGCCGACGCCACTGACGTCGTGCAGACCTGCGAGGGTTGCCAGTTCTACGCTCGAAAGATACACCTCCCGGCCCATGCTCTGCAGACCATCCCCATCACGTGGCCTTTTGCCGTGTGGGGACTGGACCTCGTCGGTCCGCTGCAGAAGGCGCCCGGGGGCTTCACCCACTTGCTGGTAGCGGTTGACAAATTCTCCAAGTGGATCGAGGCTCGACCCATCGGCAAGATCAAATCTGAGCAATCAGTTCTATTCTTCACCGACATCGTCTTCAGGTTTGGGGTCCCGAACTCGATCATTACCAATGGCGTTCTGCGACAGTTTCCGCATACGTGTGGACTGGTCGGCTGTGGCATACCCACAGACGAACGGGCAAGTGGAGCGTGCCAATGGCATGATCCTCCAAGGACTGAAGCTGAGAATCTTCAACAAGCTGAACAAATTTGGCCGGAGGTGGCTCACGGAGCTACCCTCGGTCATCTGGAGCCTCAGGACGACCCCAAGCAGAGGCACGGGCTTTTCCCCGTTCTTCCTCGTCTATGGCGCCGAGGCCATACTCCCCACTGATTTGGAGTACGTATCGCCAAGGCTCAAGGCATACCAAAAGCAACAAAACCAGCGAGCTCGCGAAGACTCGCTGGACCAAGTGGATGAGGCTCGAGACCTGGCGCTCCTCCACTCTGCGCGCTACCAGCAGTCCTTACGAAGGTATCAAGCGCAGAGGGTCCGGCGCCGAGACCTCAACGAAGGGGACTTGGTGCTGAGGCTTCGACAGGACAGCAGGGGCCGCCACAAGCTCTCACCTCCATGGGAAGGACTATACAAGCTGGCGAACGAAAACAGCGAAGTCCTCACCAATGCTTGGAACATACAACAGCTACGTCGTTTCTATCCTTAGAATTTCAAGCTATTTGTACATCATTTGTACTCGCATTTTCAATTTCCCGAAATAATAAAGAAGTACGCTTTACTTGTTTATTTTTGGGAACCTTCCGGGCCCTCGAAGGCTCGGATGCGCACGAACACAGAGGTACGCCTTGCTTTACCCTCGGCAAAGCCACGCCTCCCTCGGGGGCTACTACGGGGGGAACCCCCGAATGTCCCCAAAAAATCGCCAATGTTTTTTCGAAATACTTCCGTCTCGACCCTAAGCTTCTCGTATCCTTGGAAAAAACGAACGCGAGGCATAAGCTACTACGGTACGGGGCCGGCCGAGTCGTGGGGCCGCCTACGCCTCTGGGATACGGCACCCCCCTCACCACCCTACGCCTATGTTGCTTCTGAACGCGAATTTCCTCGCAGACGTTTATCTAAGTCGCATACGAGAACACAGAAATAAAGTAAAGAAACATAGGCTCGAATGCACAAGGCCTCGATGGGCCACACAGTCAATTTAACGAAAATAAATCTCTTATATTCATAGGATGCGATTACAAAGCGCGACTATGATATATTCACTAATCTATTACACGGGCTTCGAGGCCCAGATTTCCTACAGGCTACCATCCCCCCTTGCGGGTCTTCAGGGGCGTCGAATTCAGCAATGGTTGGGATGTCGGCTTCGAGCTTCTCAGCAAGTACGGTGGCGAACTCCTCTGCGGCTGCGTCGGCTTCGTCCATGATGGCCGACGCAGCGTCCGCATCAGCATCATCGGGAACGACGTACCCCGACGACACCCTCTGGAGATCCATGAGGTAGTGTGTCGAGGCCATGGCGAGGGCCCGCAGGACACCGAGACGGAAGGTGCTCTTGGCGTGTTCGGCAATCCGACCGCCCAGCACGCGCAGGCGGCTGATCACCGAATTGCCCGAGATAGCACCCTCCACCTCGAGCTCTTGACACACGCTCACGGCGGTTTTCTCCAGCTCAGCAAACTACATTTGCGCCACCGTGAGCGCCGTGTGGACTGCTTCCTTCGCTGCGGACTCGTCCGCCACCTTCTGCCTCAGCTCTGGGCAAGGGAAATCAACATAAGCTATGAAAGGAAACAAATCGACGAAAACTCGAAGGTACTCACCTGTGATGTTCCTCTGTGCCTCCTCCCTCTGGGTTTGGGCGGCCTCTTCGAGCGAGGACAAGGAGGCTTCCTTCTCCCTAAGGGCAGCCCCAAGTTCTGGAGGGCCACCTCCTTCCCCTCGAGGGCCTCGCCCATTTCCCGGAGGGTCCCGGTGAGCACAGCTATGGCCACCTCCTTGTGGAGGAGCTCGGCCTTTTGCTGCTCAAGCGATGTCCCCAGGCGCTGTAGCTCGGCGCTCTGCGCCTCAGCTTCCCGAGCCTTCTCCTCGAGCGCCGTCCGGAGGCGTTGCAGCTCGGCAGCTTGCGCCTCGGCTTCCCGAGCCATCTGCTCTGTTGCCGCCTTCTGGACGTCCCGCTCACCGGTAACCCGCGCCAGTTCCTCCTCCAGCACCTGCTGACGCGCTCCCAGATCCGCCATTTTCGTATTGGCATCGATGTTCTTTAGCACCAGCTCGGCGTTGAGCTGCCCGAGCTGGCTCATCTGGGTCATCTCAGCGCTCTTTTCGCGCGAGATGTCCCTCAGCCACTGCAGGTGGGAAAGCGTGGGTAAAAACATGTTATGGACGAATCGAATCCGAACAATTTTTAGGGGAAAGCATTTACCTGGCTGACATGGTAATCCACCCCCTGATGGAGCTGGAACGCGCGGTCGAGAGCTTGTAGGATACCGCGGCCGACGCCAAGCTACGTGTTCCAGGCCTCCTCCTCCTCTTGCTCCTTGCGGAGGAACTCTGAGGGGATCCCGGACGGGACGATCGCCCCGAGAAGACGCCCCTCGGACGTCCCCGCTTCGAGCACGCCCGCGCTGGCCGACGCGAACTCGGCGATGTGCGCGGCGGCGCTTGCCGCAGAAGCGGGGTCAATGTCCATCGAGTCCCCGTACTCCTCGCTACTTTCCGGTAGCTCCACCACCGCCGCCACGCTTCCTTGCGCCGCTGGCACGGGCACTACCACGACGATACCCTCGTCCCGGGCCTCAGTGGGCTCCGAGACGGGGGCTCCTTCCACCACTGGCGCCCCTTGCGCCGTCTCTTCCTCTGCGATGCCCTCGGCCTCAGCCCTCAGGGGCTCGAGGACGAGGGCCTCCTCTTCTACATGGTCAGCAGGGTGCTCCTGCGCGCCCCCGCCAGTTTCTCCTCCCATGTCTGGTCGGGCGACGCTGGCCGCGTCGCCCTGACCGGCCTCAACTTCAATGACGGCCCGGGCAGCGCCACCGGCACCGCCCCGGCCGGTCTCCTCGGTGTCGTCAGCCTGAGCGGCTGCTTCGGCACTGCTCTGGCCGGCGTCGCCCTCCTCCTGTACTCAGGCTTGCTGGGCCGCCTGGGGCCCTCGGGCCACGGCCGTCCGCAGCTTCGCCGCCTCCGCCACGAGGTCCACAGTAGGCAGGGAGTGCGGCGCCGTGTGCGGCGTGCTGCTTGCCCCGGTCTTGAGGGCCTTAGCCGGAGCAAGCTGCACCGCGTCCTTGGGAATGGCCCCGGGGCTGAAAATCGAGGAATGCAAGTTGAGGACAAAAGGATCGAGAAATCGACCAAACACGCAACAAAAATGAAACCCAAGTTTACTTACTCGGATCGAGCACTCATGCTCCGCTTCCTCGTGGCGCTTCTTCGGGCCCGCGGCACTGTGCCGCCCACAAGAAGACTGCCCCGAGGGTGCCCCCCTCGTGTCGGCCTGGTGACTCGAGGCTGCCAGCACGGACGACTCCGCGCCCACCGCAGCCTCATCGCCGCGGATCAGCACCTGGGGCGCGAGCGTCTCCTCACCGGCTGCCGGAGACGACGGCTCCCGCTCCGCACCCTCGCAGGATGGGCCCGCTGATGGCTCCGCCATGACCCTTATCTCTTCTGCCGCTGCCGGCGCCCCCTCATCGGCATCCCACTCATAGGTGGGCGGGGGCTCGCACCCGCTGCCGCCCCGTCGCTCCCCAGAGAGTGGTCCTCGGCATCCGATGTCTCCTCCTCGTCCTCCTCCGAGGACTCGGGCGTGGCGGGTTGCAGCTTCCCCTCCGCGCGAGCGAGCTTGCACGCCTTGTCGTGCTTCGCCTTCCTTTTTCCTCTCCCTCTCGACCTTTGCCTCCGCCACGTCCTTCCGCCTTTTCATCTTCTCCGCGTGGAGGCGGTTGATCAGGCGTTGTTCCGGGACCGGGGGCTTCGAGGTGCCGCAACTCAACCCCTGCAAAGCATTCCCGAGATGGAGTCAGGAAAGGGGGGCTACACAACACACAGCGGATTTGAAATCAAAACTTACTAGAGAAATGTACCCCGGATCGAGGCGCGTCTTGATCCTCCAAAGATCCTCGGGATTTTGGGGGAACTCCGCCACCGCGTACTTTGCCCTCCGGGCGGTGGTGGTGCGGGAAAGCAGCTTGTATGACGTCCTCGAGCCCTCAACCTGGCTCCCGGGGGTGAGCTGGAAGATCGGCAGGGCCCTTTCCACGAGAGGGATAACCCTCTGCCGGTGGAAGTTTGCGATGACGGCCGCCGCCGTCAACCCCTTCCTCGCCAGATGCACCAGCGTATCGGTGAGGACTTCAAGCTTGTCTTGTTGTGCTGGGGGCGACACCCCCCAATCCCACTTCGGTGGCTGCTCCCGGAGCACCTTGTTGGTGAATGCTGGGAGCGCGCCGCTGTAGTTCCGAAGATAGGACCACCCTCGGCTCCACCCGGCGTTGTTTGTCGTCATCTTACTATGGATGTAGAGGTTCCTCCGGGAGTGACGCACGTGGAACGTCAGGCCACCAGCCACGCGAACCGCCTCGGTTGGCCCCGCCCGCTCTCGATGAAAAGCTCGCCACGGAACAGGTGCATCCAGAGATCCCAGTGCACTTCTATCCCGAGGTACCCCTCGCAGACGGCGACGAAGACCGCCGCCTACGAGATGGAGTTGGGGCTGAAGTTGTGCAGCTCCGCTCCATAATAATCGCACAGCGCCCGCATGAACCTGCTGACGGGGATGCCGAAGCCTCGCTCGTGAAGGCGCACGAAGCTCACGACGTAGCCTTGCGGGGGCTTCGACTCGGTCTCGTCCGAATGCGGGGAAATCCACGCCGGCACCCCCGAGTCGGTGATCCGCGGCAGCAGCCGGTCGGCAACCAACTGCTCCAGAACCGCCATGGTGGCGGAGGATTTCCCCCACGGCAATGGCTCCTGGATGTCCGACATCTCTCCAAGTCAAGGGGGGATGGGGGAATGAACGGTCCGGGATGGCTAAGGTGCTCTCTCTCTCTCTTCCTCGCCTTCTTCTTCCTCCCTTTCGCTCTTGGCTGCGGGCTCAGGATGCAGGGGAGGCGGAGAAGGCAAAGTGAGATGAAGGCAAACAGCCAGGTGAGCCCAAACATCCCCATTCTCTTCGTTTTTATTCACCACGATGGGCGGGTCCGCCACCTCAGCCCGAATCTGCCGCATTGAATGCGGTAAATTTCGCTGTCACTGACAGCTGGGCCCCGCGACCGTGGAGTCTCCCATGCGCACACGCAGCAATAACTGCGGCACGGTAACCGGCGGGCATGGCGCGACTGTTGCGCTATCCCATCCATCAGCCGCCGCCCACGCCGCTTCATCTACCCGAGGCTGCTGCCTGAAAAGGCGTGCCCGCACCGCACCGCACAAATCGGGCCATGTCGCCCACCACCAGTGGAAGACCCGCGCGCGTGACTCGCGACTCTGCGTCGTTTTCGAATCAAGACGGAATATTCCTTCAGGGGTCCCTTTACCCCCAAAGGAATCACATTTCCAGGCCTTACTGATCAGGGGTTCGAAGCCTGGCCCTTCGGAGGTTCGACAGGTGCCCCAGATCACTAGAGTCAGGGACTGCAGGGATGTGCCGTACAAGCTAATCTCGAACGCGGAGTTCGAGACATCCTATATAGTGTTCAAGGCCAGTCGAGGGTGCCTAGAAGGGGGATCCCATCGAGGGAGAGCATCGAGCCCTCGGACCCTATTGAATGGGCCCAAGCCCCGCCTAGCGAACCCTCGCGAGCGCTTTATGAGACGTGTCCTTGGACCATGAGCCGACCCTTATCGAACGGGGCACGAACGTCCGCTTGAACTACCCGCTAATAGCTCACCGAAGCAGCCATTGCTCGCGGCCCGGGCATGGGTAGCATGGTGCGCTTCACCCCTCCTCCCTACAGAAGGGCGACGAGGGTCATAATCAAAGTCGAGGGTTCCCCTGAACGCCTTCACACGGGCCTAGGCTCGGGGGCTCCTCGCACACCACGGTTCAAACCGCACCCTCGAATAAGTCGACGACCGTCAATTATGAAGCTCCACGTGTATAACCAAACCCCCCGCTATTAACGTACGCTCCCCTGATGATTAAACTGAACGCCGGGTCGCTGTACCAGCACGGAGAATGCCGAGAGCGGCTGAAAGAGTGCCGTTGCCGGCTGAAAAAAGACGCTGGACGGCCACCCCGGTGAAGCAACCCAGTGGGACAATGTTTATAGCCCTTGGACGAGCACAAACTCTCCTCCAAGGCCTCGGGGGCTATACCCGCGGGTGAGCTGACGCGCCCCCGCGAAGGAGACTTCACGCATATTCGAGGGTTGTAACTCTCTGTACACCCCTATACCCTCAGTCATCCTCCCCGTAGAGGAGAAAGGGGACTTCATTGCTCAAATGCAAATAAAGATTACAAAGGGTTACCGGCGCGAAGCCGTCGAAAGATACAAACACATTGCCACCTACGTGGCAATTTTCCCTGTCTTGGGGAGGAACGAGTGACGAAGAAAGGTACTGAGCCCCTGGCTGATGCAACAGCCAGGCTGCTAGGGATGCGAGGAGTAGCCCCCAGGCCGCACGGGTCCAGCGGAATGCTCTCCTCGCAAGCCTTCTTCTAGCGTCTCCTCCACCGAAGACCATGCGGGGGGTCGAGCTGGCGGACAGCGCCCTCCGCACCGTCTCCCCGAGAGCAACCTTGTTGCCGGGGGGATGACGCGAAGAACAGCCGCCAGACCTGGCGCCAGCGCCACGGTCAGGCGTCTCCATCCCCCTTCAGGCTAGGGGACATCGCAGGAGCCGAACCCCACTGGCCCAATGCTCTTCTGCTGATCCCACTTAAGCTGAGGGATGGTACACACGCCCACTCCGGTCTTCCCCCACCGCTCGCAAGCATTCTTCTAGCACCAAAGCCTAAAAAGCCAGGCCACCCCATCTGGGGGCCGGTCGCGAAAGGCAAAGGAAAACATTACAAGATTTAGGCAATGCTGGAAGAAAGAGCTGGGAGGATGGAGAGGAAAGGGAACCCCACGACCCCTATTTATAGCTGTGCCGGGCACAAAGCTTCAAGCCTGCCGAAAGACGGGGGCTTGGATCGCCCGTGACAGCGTGACACTCCACGAGCAAAGGATGCCCTCGGTCACCGCGCCGAGACGCGACTGAACGAAATAAAGCAAAGCTGAGCCCCTGAATGCTAAGCGGTGCAGCATCGGCTCAGGCCAACCGCCCTCGAACGGCGCACCGCAAGGCAACCAGGGAAGGCAGGGCCAAGGCCCTAAGTGTGGGACAGTGCGATGAAAGCGCCAGCTGCCGAGCAGCAGGCGCCGTCGTCACCCTGGCCCCCCTCAACGTGCGGACACGTCTTGTCCCCGGGACAAACAAACAAAGAGGAGCGCGCCTCGGAGTATCCTCCCCGCAGGCGCACTACTCCGACCGACGAGTTGTCACATTCGCCGGGCCAGCGCTCAGGCGCGCCTAGCAGGTGCACGACTCCGTCCGATCACGTCAAGGGAGAAATAACTGAAATTACCCTTTGGCCGAATCCCTTGACTCGACCAAAGCCTCGGGGGCTACTGTCGGGTACCACAATTAGGGACACCCTAATTGGGGTACTCGGACTGCCTTAAAAACGCAAACACATGTTAAGCGACTGAGCCCACGAAAGCCCACGGCCTCCTTCCAAATCTGTAAGAAAGGAAAGGACTCAAAGAAGCCCAGCATGCGGCCCATTCGCATCCCCCCCGAACCCGCGGGACGATCTCCGCCTCGCTCGAGGGTCCCCGTCGAGACCCCTCGACTGCGCCCTGCACCTCAGCCTCGCTCGAGGGCTCCTCTCAGGACCCTCGACCGTGCAATGCATGTCCGCCTCGCTCGAGGGTAGCGAATCTACCATCGAGCGGGTAAGTCACCTCCGCCTCACTCGAGGCCACCCTTCAGCACAAGGGACGAACGGCCCCGCCGCGCAACCGCTCGCCGTACGGAGGCATTGAATGCCCATCGCTCTTCCACAGTGCTCAGGACAGGCGGCGTCGGGCCACCATTCCCACAGTAGATGTGACAGGAGTCCCATCCATCACCTCCGATCACTGCTCCGCCATCCCGGACGCTATGGCGGTACTGTGGAACCTGCGACGTGAGACAAGACGCGCTCAGCACAGTTCCCATCACTATTCTGCCAACTCCGGCCGTCCGGACTCTGCCTCATCATACGCATGGCCCCGGGCCCACCTCCTACTCGGGAGGGGTCCGGTATCGCCACGGGCCCCTCGAGGAGGGATGTCCATCACCTGCAGCCGGAGTCCCGGACCCCCCTCGAGGGGTCCGGGACCTCCATGTGTCTTCCAGACTTCCTGGTGCACGCGCCTGCACTCCTTCCAGGGGGTTCAGGACCGCCGCGTTGCCCACCCCCGCTGGTGCACGCAAGACTTTGACCTGCCGGGCCCACCGGACGCCACCGCGCCACATATGGAAGACCGTACTTCCAACAGCGACGACCACGCCGCCTGCAAGGACTGGCAGGACACCGGCACGATCTCCGCAAGACCAAGGACGATATCCATGACAGCTGCCACGCGCCAACGCCATGCCCCATAGTGTACTTTCTACAGTATCCGACCACTGTACCCCGCAATTCGGGGGAAAACGACGACTTCCACGCCCCCACTCATGTGCGCCGCCCCTCCTTGTGACTATAAAAGGAGGAGGCGGGCCTCCTTTAGACGGGACGCTCAGAGGCTCCCAGACGAGATCCATCATCACTTACGCTCCGGCATCCCTATTCGCCATGTTCAACCCCTCTTCTAGCAGAGACTGGGGAGCCTTCCTCCCTCTCTCGCCTCGCTTGTACCCCCTACTACAAGTACATCGGGTGCAAGATAATACAGTGCCCTCGCACACCCCCTTTTCTGGACGTACGGCCCCGTGGCCGGAACCAGGATAAATCGTGCGTTACTGTGTTGTCTCTTGCATCATCATCTGGGACGAGGAAACACGCAGCATTTACTAGTTGGGATCCGGCCCCCCGGGTCGGGACACCGACACTATACGTGGTACTCCATGTTAAAATTTGGTAAATTTTTCGGTTTGTTTGCTATATTTTGTAAATTTACATTAAAAGGATTTTTTTGGGATAATTCAAATTTGATGCTAGTGCTTCGAATAATGAAGTATAATGAATGAAAAAAATGATATTCATGTTATTGATTCCAATGTGAGGCATTGTCGAAGAATTGAAATGACATTACGAACATTTTGATCACGAAAACATGACCACAAGCGTGAGGCAAAATTGTTTTAGAATTGTATAAAATGCAAATGAACCTTAAAAATTATGAGATTGGTCAAGATCTCATGATATCATATAAGGAGGTCATGATAAAAAAAATTGTTAAGGTTTCGCATAATTTGTGACTTACGTTGCTTACAATCCGAAGCATCTCTGAAGAAGAATCGTATAGTTGAGAAGGATTATGTAAGATTTGGAGTCTTAATGACTATCAAATTAGGTTTTAACTTCAATTTTTTTGTATCGGCAATATAAAAAATAGATTATTTCATGTGAAATTTTGGTAATTTTTTGGATCCATTTGATAATTTTTATTTTTAACAGAAATTATAGAGGATTAATTTTTATAAATTGAGTTTGAGATATAACTGTATAAAATAATGTACTAATATTTGTACAAGCATGAAATATGCAATGCTGAGTAAATTTAACAAGATATTTCAAAATACATTCAAATAAATTTAGTAAAAGAATTTATGAAAAATCAAGATAAATTTGGACACTAATAAAATTATTGTTTGCTAAGTGCCCTAATCTGACACTCAGCAAACAATAGCTTTGCCGAGTGACAAATAAGGGGCACTCGGCGAAGCAGTCGTCCCCACACTTAGGCACACACACGCACACACTCACACCCACCCACACGCACGCACAAGTTGGTGCCGCCTCCACGTCGCGCGCTCGCTCGCGCCGCCTCCATGCTCTCGGCGGCGAGGCACGTAGAGGCGGCGTGCATGTGCGGTGAGCTGCCGCGGCGAGGCGCGCCCCTCCTGCCCCCTTCTCCGCCACGGACTGTGACCCCGCCGATAGCGCGGCGCTGCTGCGGGTCAAGGCGCAGCAGGGGTCCTCTCGCTCCCCCGCCGGATCAAGCTCCTCTCCCTCCCGTCTCTCTTGGCGGCGCTCGATCCGGGCGGCCTGGCTGCACGGTGTCCGCAGCCCGCATGGCCTGCGCAGTGGCGTGGCGAGGCGCACGCAGCCTGCCTACGCAACGGCCACGGCGAGGGGGCACAGCAGACGGGGCCGCGCGGCCGTCCTGCGCAGCAGCCACGGCGACAAGCGTGGCAGCGGCAATCAAGGGGAGGGGCTGGTGGCGGCGGCGACGTCGTGGTGGAGGTGGTGGTGGTGGTGGCAGCGGCGGTTGTAACACATCGGGTGTTAATCTTTTGCATTAATTGCTAATCATGTGCAGAAACTCGGTCATTAGCATTAATTCGTATGCTAAGTACATTTCAATCGTAGTTGAGCTTAATCATAGTTTTCTCCCAAATCCAAAGCTCGAATCAATTTTCGCCCAACATCAAAGTTGTAGATCTCAAAATTTTAAGCAAGTTTGCTATTCAAAAGTTTTTCAATTGAGGCCATGAAGAAGGAGAAAAGCAGAGTTTACAAACTGGAATTTGGAACTTCGAGTTGATTACAAAATTGCCACCACCACCATCTCTTCTCTCTCCTCTCTGTATCTTGCCGTGATGGCACCATGCGCCGGCGTCGACGGCTGGCCGGCCACGCGCCGTGCCCTTGCCCAAACCCGTCCCCGGTACCCCTGGTTTCGTCGAAACCAGTCTCCTTGGCTTCTCCTACGTGCGACACATGCCTCGCCGTCCTCCATTCACGTCGTTCGCCGTCTCGACGTCGGTGCCAAGCCATGCGTCGCCGCGCTGCTGCCCTCGTTGCCGCTCAAGCCGTCCGTCTGTCGAAGCCAATTTCATTTTTGCCTCTCCACTCTCGCCTTCGCCCCGAGCCTGAGCTCCCCAGCCTCTACTTGCGCGCCCAGAGGCCACCGCACGCCATGGCCACCACCTCCGCCTAGCTCGCCGTGGAGCTCCCTCCTCCAGCCTCCCTCCGCCCGAACCGACCCGCCCACAAGCTTCCCCGCCCTCCACCAGTGCTCGTTGACCTGCTCCCCGCCGCCCAGGCTCACCGGAACCACGCCGTTGCCGCCCGCCACCGCCGCCCCCACCACGGCCGCCGCGGACAGCTCATCTCCGGCCGCCTCCCACCACGCCGAGCACCTCCAGTGTAGCCCCCGAGCTCCTCAGCTCCTCCACCCCGGGCCCTAGCCGCCGGCGAGCCCCCTCGCAGGAATCCGGCTGGCAAGCGCCGCCCTCCCCTGTTTTCACGACCAGGGACCCCAGGCAGCAATAGGGACAAATCCAGGGGGCTAAGTGCACAGCTATAGACTCAGATGAATAGTGTCACGAAGGGTTCTTTTGCAATAAATTGGCTGAAACTTTCGAAAATCATAATAAATTATAGAAAAATCAGAAAAATACAAACTAAAATTTATTGGATTCCTTGTTCTAATATCTACAATTCTCCTTAAAGGTTGATTTTAAGTTTCTAAATAGTTTGTTTTTGCTCTAGTTTAAATGTTAGTTTAAGTGGTTGCAAGCTTTGAAAACGCATAGTAAATAGTAGAAAAATGATAAAAATATAAAACTAGTTGGGTTAGCTTTGTTTTGGCATGTAGAACTTAGGAAAAATATTTAACCTGCTATTTGTTTAATATTTTTAGGTTGTATTGATTTAATTATGAGTAATGCTTGTTTTAGCTTGTTTATTTAATATCTGTAGTTCTGGATGTCCAAAAATTATAAAATTTATGCAGTAGTTTACTATTTGCATGTTTAGTTCACTGTAAAAATTCCGTGCCCAGAAACTATGTGCATGTTTGTAAATCTATTTTTGTTCAGTTTGTCTTGTTGAGGCTAATTTAAATGCTTTTTGTTACAAACAAAGGTTGGTAAGTTTTTGTTGCACCCTTTACCAATCTTATGTCATGCCAGTTAATTTGTGTGCTAATTTATAGTTGCTAGTTAAGTGCTGTTTTTGTTTAGTTGCTAATTATAGCTCTCCCTTTGATGTTGTTGCTAAAGAAATCCATTTCTGTATGTGTATGCTCTCAGCGAGGTGCTTATTTCCAATTGTTTTTCGTGTTCTTGCATTAGGATTAGAACGTGGTTGGCTTTTGCTAAACTTGATTCTGGTTGCTTGTTAGTTAATTAATTCTTTGGTTACTTACTTTGCTTTATGCATAAGCTTGGTCTTTTCTAAACAAGTTTAATAATACTTTTTGGGTAGGAAATACTTCAGACTAAAACAAATTGAATGAACTCTTGTTTTGTAGCACCAACTCTCTTGCCTTTTGAGCTTGGTTGTTGTATTCACTCGATAAATGATTGTCCAGTCAGGTCTTTCTTGTAATTGCATTGCATCATGAGCACTAATGCATCATGTGTTGTTTTCTTTATGATCATGCACTCGCCTCGTTGCATGTCATTTAGGTATGCTAGACGTACAACGTGTGGACATGGAGCACGTGCTGACAGAACCGAACCACAAGACGGTATTGGGTGGACGCATCCTGAAGAAAGAAGGACCCGCTGGAGCAACCGAAGACCCGGCTCAAAGTCGGAAGGGCCCAAGGCCTTGTTAGTACTAACACTAGCTTAGTGTTACTCCCAGGCAAGCTTTGAAGCATAACCCTAATTTTCAGTATTCAATGTTTATTTAAGTATTTGTGCATTTGCGTTTCTAGGAGTTATATGGAACCCTAGTATGCATGCTTCCCCCTAGGTACCTATGCGTCTATACTAGTATGCAGGTGTCGTTAGAAATGCTTTGCTAAGTAGGAACTCGGTAGAAGTCGAGTGATTCCTATCACTCGCGAGATATAAGATCTTGATACTTATGGCAAAGTGGTTTGAGAATGAATATGTGAGAAAAGAAAAATGGAGACCGGGCGGAGAGGAATTGGATTATGGGTATGGAATGGATGAAAAATAAACCTCTGCCTATGTCGATTGAGGACCGTATCATTGTTGGCACTATTGATCAATGATTGAACAGTACTAACCACGTACCGGAAGTAGGAGATAGTCGAAACTGGTAAGCTGTAGACCTGATTTACAATGATAGCTTGAACTGTGACCTGCTACTCTGGGAGTGGGATGATGGCGGGTGTTGGAGTGTATGTCGCCTCCGGGTTCTCTGGGAGTTCACCGAGAGGGGCCCTTCACCCGAGTTTTGGCAGGCGTGGTTCAGGTGTCGTGGTAATGACGAGAACAGTTGATGCGTGTGGCCCGGCATGGTTTGCATGTGTCGTGTGAGTTAGGTCCACCTTGCAAGGTTAAATCGGATCGATTCGCCTTGACTCGCGGTTATGAGAGCCTTGATCTCTCTGTCACATCGTAGTAAACAAGTGGAACGAGAATGGAAATGTGATGAGATATATTTATTGTACTCTTGGAAAATATAATGTGATATACCATGTTTGCTCTAGATGTTTATGCAAACCTAGTTGATATTTGTACATTAAACTTGAGCTAAAATATTAAAAGTAAGGATTCACTATTAGTCGCCTTTCAACAAAATAAACTCCACAGCCAAAAAGCTTTGCATGTCTAGATAGTCGGCTAAGTATACCCATGTCGGGTAAGTCTTGCTGAGTATTAGTATACTCAGGATTTGTTGTTATCTTGTTTTCAGGTAGCTATTGCGGGTTGGAGCTGACCAGGATTCATATCGGTGGACTTGATATGACGTCCTCACGTCTTCGTAGTTATTGTTGTTTTTTAAAACTAATTTTCTATTTAAATTCGGCTGCATGTTGAACTCTGATAATTTGTTTAAAACTCATTTTATAAAGCTCTACTTTGTAAATTAAATTTGAGATTTTTTGTCTACTTGTAATCATCTGTTCTCGTCTTCGTGCGAGACTTCCAGTGTTTTTCGATCCTTAACCCGACAGATGACTGGATTACACCGTTTTAAGTGCGTGGTAGTTTCATTAACCATTAAAATGATAATTAGTGCACTTAAGCCGGTTTAATTTGGGCGGTTCTGTTACAACGGTGACGTGGTGGCCGGCGGTCAATGGGAGGGGCTGGTGGCGGCGGCGTCGTGGTGGCATGGTGGTGGTGGTGGCGGCAGAGACGATGACGTGCTGGTGCCGGCCGAGAGCGTCGATGTTTCTTTTTATATATTTTAAAAATCTTCTCCGAGTGTCAGATATAGCACTCGGCAAAGTCTTCACCGAGTACGCGATAGAAAACACTCGGCAAAGATGTCTTTGCCGAGTCTTTGTTTGCCAAGTGCGCTTGACCGAGTGTTACACTTAGCCAAGCCTTCGCCGGGTGGTTTTGAGGCTTTGCCGAGTGTCCTCGACACTCTGGCAAAGATGCCGATTCCGGTAGTGAATGTATTACAACAGCATTTTCTTTGTGTTGGAAGTCCTGTCCCTTGGATGTTGATTGGAAGTTGTTCTTCAATGAGAAGCTTTTCTCTGGTTGGACTCAAAGCTAAACAGCCGTGAAGCTCTTGTTACAATTTTGGTTATGTAATTTCAGATATTGTCTATTTTAGTTTTTCTTCTTTAGGTTTACAGCTTTTGTAACACTTGCACGTACCAAGGACTTGTTTGATCCATCATCTAATTGGTAGGTAGCTAATTTTAGCTAGGGTGGATGGGACTAGCTAATCCGCAGCTAACCTCTTCTAATAACAAGCTAAATAGTATCTAATTAGCTGTTCAGCCCAGCTAATCAGCTAATGGGTTTCATTAGCTGGGTGGATCCGAATGGACCCAAGACATTCACTGCACTAACATTTAGTTTGAATGGGGAAATTAGATTTTACTACCCCAACTTCTTGGTTTATCTTATTAGCCTCCAAAACAAGCCTTTGCCAATTTAAACACACCAACTTTATAACTGTTGCAATTTACCTCCTAATGAAATTCATCCGTTTTGTGTTTATTCATATATAGTACAAGTCATGATTTTTAGTTCAAATTTAACTGGTGCATAACTGGCCTGTACATTCGGCTAAAAAAACATAGTTGGCTTTTTTATTATTGGTATCAAAGGTTGGAAGTATTACATAGTGGCTTAACCATCAAGATATGAACTTGCATGAATACATGACCATAAAATTGTTTTAAATATATATTTTTCTATGTTGGTCATGAAATGGACTGTCATAGCACAACATTGGAACCTACTGCTCAACATGTATGAGAGAAAGAAGACAAAACTCGTAAGGCTGAAATTACCTAGTTTACATGGTTTTGTAGGTGTATAACGGATTGAGATTTTTGTAGAGTTCAAGCTGATAAAGCAAGTTGCTTGAGGTACTAAAATGGACATTTTCAATAAATGGGAAAAAAAACTCTATGCTTTTTAAGCTGAATATATACAGCATCTTTCCATTGCAAACAAAAAAAAATACAACAGCTCTGTAAGTTATTATTTGAAGTATGTGTTAGTTGTTAAAAATGTCAAAACACTTTCTGCTATCAACGTAACAGCTCGAGCTGAATGCAGGTGATGGAAGCACACCAGAGCACTCCATGGGCCAGACCCAATTCTATTGCATATACTCGCCATAGCGAATGATTTGCATCCACTGGGCCTGATCGATTTAGGTCCCTGCCCGGAAACAACCCATTGCTAACAACTGTCACGATGGATGCGACTATGACACTATTTGGAGAAAAGTCAAGGGTTATTTTAAAAACTAAAGTTTATCTCAAGAATAACCCTTCAATAAAACAGTCATTGAGGTGTTTGGATCCAAGGGCTGTTTGACTCCTAAAGCATTTTTTCAATCATTGTTGGGCTGCCACTTTTTCAAGAGAGAAAGTGAGAGAATCAGTGGGCCCCACATAAAATAGCCCCAAATAGCACTTCTTGAAGGGGATAGTTTTTTGAATGGATTATTTGCAAATAGTCTGGAAATAGCCCACCTGTTTAACTCTCCTTAAGCTATTTGAAGTAATTTGGAGTGGGCTAAAACATAACCCATGAATCTAAACAGAACCTATATCGACTTAAAAACTGAAACATCTAATTAACTGTCCAACGTGCAACTGGATAGACAAAGTAATCCAGCGAGGTGATAGAGGAGGATCCCCACGTCTCTCCCGTCGAGGCGACTCGGGTGGAGTATAGCGCCACCACTGCTAGCCTGTCCCTCTCCGCGTTCTTCCCCTCGCTGCCGCCGGAGGGGCTCTAGTGGAAGCCCGAGCGGCCACCGGGAGGGCGACGGCAAGGCCTCTCGATGACGAAGCATCCTCACTCGGGAGGGACGGTCTGGCTTCCTGAGGCAATAGGCAGTCGAGGCCGCGCCCGGATTCGTGGCCAGGATTTTAATTTCCGACCGGGCTCCGGTACCGGTATACCGGTCCGGTTTGACCGGTTACCGGTCGGAACCGGTGAAATTCAAATTTGAGTTCAAATGGCGCAGTTCAACCGGTTCGTACTGGTATACCGGCCGGTTAGACCGGTATACCCCGGCCGGTTTGACGGTAACCGGTCAAATTCAAATTTTTTTTCTTTTTTTTTTAAATTCAAATGCCCGCAAAGTATACTAAATAAATGTTTGTATAATATATTTTAGTCTAAATGAACCCTCCAACCCTCTTTTGTACTATTTTTACATTGTATTTGTATACTTTTGTATGTACGTTTTTTTGTTTAACTTCAAATTCTTGCAAATTATACTAAATGAACGAATTTTTGAGAAAATTTGACACCATTAGATTCGTCGCACCTTGAAGTATTTTTAGGAATTTTTTGAGAATTTTTCATTTTTTTAAATTTAAATTTAAATTTTGAATTTGGGCTGGTTTGGTATCGGCCCAAACCGAAACCGGGCCGGACCGGTTTGATCATTGATTCCCACCGGTTAGGTGAACCCTGGGCCAACGAGGCCTGATTTGGCGGAGGGGCCTGGTGATTGGGGCACGGGGGAGGAGGTGGCCCGGTGGCGGCCATTCATGAGTGTCCCTGGTGTTGGCCACGCGGTGGCAGCGGTTCGATGCCCGGTGGCTGCAGAACAGATTACTCATCTTTCTTCCTATTTTTTTAAAAAATATTTTGATAATTAGAGATGCTTCAACAGATTACGACGGTGAAAGCTCGTCGCCCCTGCCAGCATGTTTGGTCCTCGTGCCTTCGGAGCCGCGACTGCCTGTTTTGGTTGTTGCTGCGTCGATCTGCCGTTGTGGGCTGCTGTGTTGGTTCTCGCATACACGCTACATGGCCGACGTGCCACTCTATGGTCTGGCCCGATCGCCATTTTCGTCGACCCCGATAGCAGGATCACCATTGGTAGATGGTGGGGCTGCTGAGCTGGTGTTTCAGGCTAAAGCACTTCCTGATAGTGTGTCGGTGTCGACAACAGCGGCGTTTTAGCATCATTTCCCTCTGGGGTGTTGTCGTGTTGTAGCCCGCAACAATATGCGGATCTCCGGGTGAAAACATAACTCACTGCTACAAAAACCATTAAAAGAGGTGGGCAAAAACGCTTAATCGAGCCATTTTTGGCAACCGTCTCCAACATAAGGTCACCGTAAATTACCTATTTTCTGAGGCGGTTTGCTGTCCGTCTCGGTTAATCAAATAAAAAAAAGTCCGTTGAGCCCATCACGGGCCGCCAAGCCTACCTGAGCTGTTGCGCCGCTCGCTGCGGCACCCACCGCCCGCAAATGTTATGAGTCACACGTGTGACTGACAGTCAAATCATCACACAAGGCCCAATAACTACCTTTTGTTCCGGAATAATTTTTGTTGTTTCAGCAACAAAATAAATTGTTCCAAAATAAAAAATTATTCTAGCAACAAAAATTTGTGGATTCTACAAAAATAAAGTTTGAGGTTAAACAAAAATTTGTGCAAGAAGAAACAAAAAAGAGAAACTTGCACTTAAATACTTGTGGGTTCAACTGTTCATCTCAGACCCGTAACCCGCTACTATTCATAGGCTGATTTTTTTTCTCATTGCACAAATTTCAGTTGCATCTCAAGTTTTGCATGATGGTAGATACTTGTATGCTCTATCCATTCATATTTTTGTTAGAATTTTTTATGCAAAAACTTAGGTGTAATTAAGTTGGAAACACGGTGACACTCTAATGACCGGTAACACCAGAGATATTCTCACTCTTGGCTATATATATTCACATGGGTATAGAGGCCGGTTTATCCCTTATCTAAAAAAATCGATTTCCTGAGAACTCCAATGACTTAAACTAAATGTGTGGTTCTACCATTGCTGCCATGGCTATCTTTTCCTCCAAAAAAACCCATGTATATTCTCCTAAAGTTTTAATTGCCTGACTTCAAAAGTCAAAACAGGGCGTTGTAGCTTACCCATACTAGCCACTTGTCCGTAGCAGTTATAATGCCAAAGGAACCAATTCCTGGATCCAGGCCGGCGTGGTCCTATCCCAACGAAATCCTGAACGCGTCACAATTATTTGCACATTCCATCAGGCCGGCACAAAAATAAGACACGCTCGCTTTCATTACAATAAAGCACTATTAACATAAACTAACACAACCATCTTCCCAAGTTGACCCCAAAGAATGATTTTAATTATTTTCCTTCACACTGACGTCTCAAGTGTTTGTCCGGTACACATTTTCTTTTCTTTTTCTTTTTTTTTTGAAAATTTGTCCGGTACACCTAAACCGGCCAAAAAACTTCGCAAACAAATGCCCCAATTCCAAGGTCCTGCTCTTCAAATCTTTGAACAAAATCTTCAATGGCCGGTCTGGTCTTATCATGATACAACAAAACCTATCTCTAGACGCGTCACATGAGCGAGTAGCCCTACTTCCAGGCTAAACTTAAAAATTAATGATGAAGCACGTGGACCTTCTCCCAGCTATGCATGTGATGCGTATGGTGGGCCCCACTAGGATCGGAGAAAGAACCCCGTTATCCCAACAACAGTGGATCGATCAAGGACGAAGCATGATTGACTCTGTTGTGAAGAATGTGATGAGCATTGAGAGTGAGGCCTTGTTTAGTTGCTTGTGTAATTTTTTTGAAATGAAATCTTTTTTATATTTGAAGTATTAAATATAGACTACTCATAAAACTAATTATAAAACTTGTCTGTAAACCACGAGACAAATTTGTTAAGATTAATTAATCCATCATTAGCACACGATTACTGTAGCAATTTAGTGTCTAATCATGGTCGAATTTGACTCATTAGATTCGTCTCGTAATTACAAGCAAACTATGCAATTAGCTTTTTATTTCATTTAGATTTAATACTTCATGCATGTAAGATTCTCATTCTATATGATAGTTTTGGAATTTTGAATTTTCCAACTAAACAAGGCCTAAACCGTGTTAGTTGAGCACACGATGCATTTTCTTGAATTTGGCAACCTACAAAGCCCTTGAAACCAATTACTTCCTCCCGTCATTAAGAGCAACTCCAACAAATTAGATAAAATTTCTAGCTAAATAACTATGTAAAAAACTAGGTAAACAAATAAAAAGCTAGCCAAAAGGTGGGAGATCTAACAGCCTCTCCATTCATTCCACTCAAAAAAAACTACTGTGGTAGATGGACCCCACACGTTGGGAGCAAGGAGTCGTCTCCTTCCTCCTCTAGACAGACACCATGGTCCTGAAAAGAAACCCCATCCGGTGGTTCAAGATGAGTTGGGAGTTTGGATTTGAGGCATGGAAAATCATCTATGGAACGTGCCAGTTCCATTTTGTGGATCATTACGCTGGGGCAGGTCCCCACGACGGCCACCCGCGGCCATGGCGGTGGCACTAGGCGGCGCTCGGCGCCAGGGAAGGGGTGGCTCTAGTGGAAGGGGAGAGGGGCCTGGGTGGGGTAGTTGAGGTCGTGGATTGCATTGGCGGAGTCAATTTGGTTAGAGATTGCTTCTAGAGGCCAGAATCGGAAGAGGGGCGGCGACCATGGCTGCACAGCGAGTGGCAGAGGGGAGCACGGGGAGCAGAAATTGGATGAGGGGAAAGGTAGTAGAGGAAGCAGAGGAGGGGTAGGCGTGGACGAGGGCGGCAACGGTGGGCCGCCGCTGCTGGTGGGGGATGGTGGCGCCCCAGGCCGACACGGCCGACGGAGCCGCCGTCCTCAAGCAGCCCGTGCACAGGGATCCCCGCCGCGGGTCCGAGGTCCGCCGCCGGAGGGCGCGAGCTCCCCGCCGCGATTCCGGGCCCGAGCTCCCCGCCGCGCGTCCGAGATCCGCCGTCGACGGCGCGACCTCCGCCGCCGATTCCTACGCGCGCGAGCCGCCAGTTCCGGTGGCAACCCCCGCCGGTGCGAGCTCCGCCCAAGGGCCGCGGGCAGCCGGTGCGAAAATGGGCGCGGGAGGGCGACCGGCGTGCGGGAACGGGAGGGCCGCGCGCGAAGAACAGGATGGCGAACGGCGGGGCATAGGCAAAGATGCCTACCGGGAAAGCCGGGATGAAGAAGGAGATAGCGACGCCACCATTTTACATAAGCTGTTGGAAACGAATTTTAGGATCTTTTTTCTTTCTTTATCTATCCATGGTGATTTAACTAAGTTGTTGGAGTTGCTCTAATGTATTATGTAGCTTTAAAACATGAGATTGACATTATGTAACGACCCGAAAAATTCACCAAATAAATCACACGCTAAATTTTTTCAAAACGCTTTTTCATCGTTGAGCTCAAAACCACCCAAACCCTGAACCCTAACTCCCGAAAATCTTTTCTCTGTCCCGACCACCCGTTCCAACATCTGATTCCATTCGTCGTGTCCATCTTTTCTTTTTCGCCGACCGTACCTCCCTCTCTCTCTTTTTCCTCGCCGACGTCCCGTCCCACGCCGCTCGGCGGCCTGTCGCCCGCGCGCGACCGCCGACCGAGATTAGCGCCGGCCGCACGCGTCACTGCCTCCCCTGGCCCGCGCACCCCGCAATCGCCGCCGGCGCGCACTCACTCTGCCTCCCCCTCTTCCCTTTCCTTTTTCCCCATTTTTCTTTCTCTCTTTTTCCCTCTCTCTTTCTCCATTTCTTATTTCTTTTCTTTTCCTTTTCTTTTCTTTTCTCTCCCTCCTTTCCTTTTTCTTTTTCTTTTTCCCATTTTCCCAGTTTCTTTTCTTCATTTCTTTTCTCTCTCCTTCTTCCTCTCTCCCCTTCCTCCCCTGACACGCACGCCGGGCGGCCCCTTCCCTTCCCGCGCGCTGCAGAGCAGCCCCGCGCCCCGGCCGCCAGCCCCGCCCACGCTACCCAGCCCGCTCACGCACCAGCTCTGCGTCGCCTGGCCGCGCGCACCAGCCGCACCAAGGCCGCCACTGGCGCTCTGCCCTGGCCCCGCGCACGCCCGCGCCGCGCGCACCGACGCGGCACACGCGCACGCGCGCGCTGCTCACGCCGCGGTGCCCGCGCACACGCCGCTGCCCCCCTGCCCCACCGCGCACACACGCTCGCGTGCCCTGCCGTGCCCACGTGCGCGCCGCGCGCCGCTCGTCGCTGCCGCTCTGCTACATGGCTCGCGAGCCCCCACGCACGCGCACGAACCGTCGTGCCGGTCCACGCGCACGCGGAGCGCGTGCCCGGAACGCCGCCGCGCCGCTCGTCGCTGCGCGACGCGTCGCGTCGCCGGCCCCGCCGAGCCGCCCGCCGAGCGATCTGTGTGCTGTCGCCTGTGCCGCCTCGATGCGGGGGCGCGAGCCGAGGCCGACGTCGACCACAGCAGCACCCACGTGCCCGGAACGCCGCACGCCTCTTCGCGACAACACAACGCGGCTGCCTGCCATTAATCCCGCCCGCACCGTTCGCCGGCCGACCTCCCCGTCGCGACCTCCCCCCACCGACCTATGGGGCCTATAAAAGGGCACCCAGCGTAGCTCGCCATCCCAACAACCCTGCCCCCAAGCCATAGTTTCCCCTTCCTAGCCGCAGAGCCGCCGCCACAGTCCCCTTCTCCCACCGCCGTCCGTTCCCGTCGAGCCACTTCTGCGCGCCACCCCAGCCCGAGGTGAGGCCGGGAACCACTCCCGCGCACCCCCCCCCCTTTCCCTTTCCCCCTTGTTCCCAGCCGCCGCCGTGGCCCGGAGCGGCCGGATTGGCCGCCTCCCCTGTTTCCCGTGGAGGGAGGAGGAAGAAAGGGGCATATTTGCCCATAGCCCCCTCTCCTTCCCTCTATTTATTAAAGAATCCCTCCACCCTTTGGCTTTTATGCAAAAACATCCCTGCACTTTATGATATTCAGAAAGAAACCCCTCCACTATGCAACATATTTATAAATAAGCCCCTGACCCTTTTTAGAATGACCCAAATAGTTTCTAAAATACAAAGCAAGCCCCTGCCTCCTGAAATATAATTACAAATAGGCGCCTGGACTCTGATTTAACCTCTAAACCTTTATATAACCTATCATTTCATGCGCCAAACGACCTCGGATCCTAAAACTTTACCACGCCTCTCATGACAAAATTTGGTCCATGCCATTAGGAAACCGCCCGAAAATATTACTCCAAACTCAATATCTTAATTATTTCCGATTCAAGCTCAACGATAAAACTTTTATTTCTATTTCCTGATTGTGTGTTTGTATACGTCGTAGATCACGGTGTGAACGAAGGAGAGCCCGTTGACGAACAGTACTGTGAGCCCGCAAACGAGGACCAGATCCGTGACCCCGAGCCCGAAGGACAGTGCTTCGACCAGGACCTCCCTGGAGGCTTCGAAGACGGCAAGTTCAATCCCATCCTTTGATGCATGCTTTCGTCCTAGTTTTTATAAACACAACCTATTGGCCTGTTTTATAAAATTTGTATATGTTTTGGCTGCTGAAAACACGGTTGGATAGCCACCCCTTGATTTGTTATAACCAATCCTTGACCACCTAGATTAATGTCTGATTCTGTTTGGACGTTAATCGCTGCTAGAACGCTTAGGACCTCATACTCATTACAACTTGTTTTTATAAAGAAAATGCGTGTGTGTGGGAAGGGATAAAATGTGGATTTTCGAAAGATGAGTATAGACGGGATGGACGGCATTTCTGTGTGATTTGCCGATTGGTGTGCTTGTGCCTGTGTGGCAGAGCAAGAAAGGGAGCTATCAATCTTGTCACCCCTATGGACCGAGTTGGTGTTACATCTCACCTAACTCCACTATCGTGCAAACCACTCGACCGTTGTATGGGCAACGGCTTAGCATAAACCCCACTAGTTAGTCTGATAGCCATCAGGAGAGCTGAGAGCAACGGGTGACCAAGGAGAAGGGATATGTTCTGTGTGACTTAGGCCCCGGTTAAACCTCAGAGATAGGTCAATGGCCCCTTGGTGGATCCCGTGGTGGCTAGTCAGGTCTAGCTAAGGTGGGTAAAGGCTTTGTTGGGATCTGCACCGACACTAAGATGATCGTGTTGTGGTACCCCACTTGTGGGTAAAGTTGCACACCTCTGCAGAGTTGAAACCTATTCGAATAGTCCGTGCCCACGGTACTGGGCGAGTTACGGTGTGGTCTCACAACTAGTGTTTCATCTGGGAACGGATGGGTTGGCATGAGTTGTTTTGGAAATGTGTCCGGCAGTTGTGCCGTGTGCTACGGTGGATGAGGAGTCCGGTAGCAGTCTTAAAACTTGAATCCTGTGTGGATCAACCCCTTGTGTTACTCGGTACAAAAAAACTGGTTTTGGAAAATGTTTTCTTTCAAATGAACCTCTGCATAAAATATTGCTTTCCGCAAATCAAACCTTAGCCTTATCCTTAATTTACCCTGTGCATTATATTCTGTTTATACTTCCTCCGTGGGTGTGGTTGGACTTGCTAAGTACATTTGTACTCACCCCATTCTTTATTTTACAGAAAAAGATCCAGACTTTGTGTCCGACGACGTTGAGTAGGGGTACCGTCCTGCACCCAGCCTTGCCTGTGGATTAGGGTCACCAGCAGGAGATACCGCATGGCGCAAGACTCTGATGACTTTCTTTTTATATTTAATATCGTTGCGTGTGTGTGGATTGTAATCCTCGCGATAGTGGCGCTTCTCTGCTCTCTACCGCGTAGAGTTGTACGGTAATGAACCATCTGATGTAATAAATGTGTCATCAGCCTCCTGGGACTGATGTTTGTAACACATTTAAGTCTTCTCTTATGAGGGGACGCTTCACATTACTTGGGGTTTTTATATTTTTACCATTATAACAAATGACACTTATTAAATTATCACTCTTAGAATGACACCTACAATTATACCATCGGAGAGAAGTTTGAGTTACATTTTTGCCACATTTACTGATGTGGAAAGCCACATAGACATGACACGCTGACGCTCAGTCAGCATGGGGTGTGAAATGTCCTCCCTGCCCCTCTCTCCCTCTCTCTCAAACAACCGGGCCCTGCAAATTCTATCACTGCCAAATGGGTCCCACTTGTCAACTTCATCCCCTACCTCTAGCACTGGCCAGGTCGCCCAACTTCTACCCTCCCTCTCCTCTCTCCCCGCGCTGCTGGGCCGTGGCCCGCCGCCTGCAGCTGCTGCATGACCCGTGGCGATTTTTTCTTTTTTATATTTTAAAAAAATAAAATTTCAAAAATATAAGTCCGTTTCGAAAAACTTCAAAAATATACCCCGGTCGCCTGTGGGGGGGCGACAGGCCCTTTATGTAATTTTTTTCTTCAAATTTGCAAAGAGGTCCCTAGCCGGGGGGCGCGTGGGGGCAAGGGGGGCCTGTCGCCCCCCCCCCCCCCCCCCTCGGGCGACCGGCTCTGCCCCCCTATATAAGCATTCTACCCATATTCCCTCCTCATTTGAGACCAAAAATTCCACCAAAAAACAGAAAAAAAGAGAGGGGTGAGGAGAAGGGAAGCGGCGAAGCCCTGCCGGATTGCGCACTATTGATATGCAGGTTAGTACATTTAGCTTATGTATTTTTCCATTGGTATTGTAGAGTAATTTAATTTAATTAGTGCTATAGTAGAACCATTTAAGTAGGAGTTTAATGATACTTTAGTTACGTAGTAGTAAATTAGTTTAGAAAATTAGTACTACGCGTTTATTATTACAATTGCAGTACTATTAGAGACGTGTTTATAAATTAATTATGATTTAGAATAGAATTTTGCATATGCAGTATAGAATTTGAGTGTCATCACGTAGTTATGAATACTTATATGTTGTAGCTGAAATCCATACTTAGTTTTTATGGATTATTGAATAAGGTAGTGGAGTAAAGATTATAACTCGATAAGTATTCTGCGATATACAGATATGTCGAGCAAGATGCAGTTTCAAGTAGTTTTTTGTGACTATAATGTTTTGTATGGGCCAAATGGAGTAGACCTTTCTTCCTTTAAGTGCACATCTAGTGTCATAGATAAACCTTTGGAGAGGAGTTTTGGTTCCATATATAAGTGGCTGCAGCGTGGGTTCCGTGTTGATTCAGAAACACATGCGATGACCGTCCAGTCTCTTGTTAATTGGGAGGTAGAAAGTGATTTATGGGAATTGATGATGATACACAGCACTGATGACTAGCAGAAGTACATACAAGCAGCTCTAGAGCGTGGGTGGCCTCTGGCCATTCTTGTTCAAACCCGGGAGAAGACAGAAAATGAAATCCAACATGGTGCAGATCAAGCAACTCCGAGTATTCGAAGAGAGACCAACTATGTTGAGCAAGATGAGTCAGAAGAGATAGAGAACCAAAACATCGGACCACAGGGCCTTGCTGATGAGGGAGAGATGATACATAGCATTGTGGACGAGATGGAGGCAAAAGACCAAACCGCAATGGAGATGAAAGAATATGAGGGCTCATTTGATGAAGAGCAGTACTCATTTCCAAAAGAGTGGAAGGAGCATGATTTTGGCAATTATGTCGCAGAAGACGTACGAAATCAGGAGTGGGAGTACAGAGGGAATGAGGTAGTGCAAGTTGCAACATATCCAGACATTGAAGCCGTAAAAGATGATGTGAGACTATGGGCAATATCATTGAAACGAGAATTTAGATCGTAAAGTCTGGCAGTAAATAATATGAGGTGAAGTGTGTGAATGATGGATGTCCATGGCGAGTACATGCATTCAAGCGAAAATGGAAGTCGAACTGGAAATGTTCCATTGTGACAGAGCACACTTGTTTGCTGTCAGAAGTTCTTCCCTCGCATCGCAATATATCATGCGACTTTGTTGCAAAGCAAATATATGGGTTGATTATGGACAACCTAAATTATCAGCCAAAAATTATTGTTCGACACATTGAGCAGACTTACCAGTACACCATTAGTTATTTGAAGGCATGGCGGGCTAAACAAAGGGTGTTCGAGATGCGGTTCGGCACATACAAGGCATCATATGATAACCTACCTCGTATGTTATCCCAGGTTGCTGCTAGAAATCCTAGAAGCTTTTATGACACATACCTCGTACCAGCCGTGACTAGGGGGCAAAACATTCTGCAACGAGCCTTCTTTTGCCTAGGTGCCTGTGTTAGGGCATTTCAGTGTTGTCTTCCGGTGATCTACATTGATGGCACATTTCTGACAGGAAGGTATAAAGGTCAGATACTCACCGCAATCGGGGTAGATTGCAACAACCAAATAGTTCCGCTCGCATTTGCATTTGTTGAGAATGAGAACTTAGACAATTGGTATTGGTTCCTTGAACGAGTGAAGGTTCATGTTGTTGTTGCACATCCAGATGTGTGCCTTATTAGTGATAGGCATGCAGGTCTGTTACAATCAATACTAAAATTGCAACGTGGAACTGCGACAACGCCTCCATTGTGGCCCGATGTCCAAAATAGGTGGTGCATTAGGCATATGGGTGCAAACTTCTATGACCACTTCAAGAACAAGGATCTTAAGAATATGTTTAAGAGGTTGTGCACCCAAAATCAATAAAGAAAATTCAATGCATTATGGCAGATACTTAATCAGTTGACTGCAGAGCAAGTGAAGGTAAGGGCATCAGGAACAAGCACGAGTCAGGCTGCAGAGGCTAGGGATTCAATTGAGAAGCTATTTTCACACTGGATTCGAGGTGCACCTAAGGAGAAATGGTCATTCCTTTATGATACCAATGGAATACAATATGGTATTCAGACAATGAACCATGCTTAGTGTTTCAATATGGTTATGTGTTATTGCCGTGCCTTTTCTCTTGTGGAAATTGATGAGTTCATCATGTATGGGTGCATAAAGTATTTCAGAGAATGTTACATGGCTGCAAGTATAAACATCAGCAACCCCCAAATTCAGTTTTACATAAGAGTGACATAATATATGCAACAGAAGATTGAAAAGGCCAAACTGCACTGCGTCATATCGACATGTACAATGGAGCATAGATTTGAGGTTCTATGCAAGGATAGAACTGATCGTGCTATCCGTAGAGATAGGGTGGTACAGGAGAGTTTGATTACAGTAGATGGCAAAGCCTTCTGCTCCTGCATGAAGCCCAAGTTATTGCATTTGCCATGCTCGCATCTCATTGCGGCATGTGCAGAGTCTGGGTTGCAGCCAGGAGTATTTGTTTCACCTTACTTCAGCAAGGAAGCAGCTGTATCCACTTGGGAACATGAGGTATACGGGATTGGAATAGTGGGACCTTTCATTCAGGATAATGAGGATAAGATGTTTATTTCTGATCCAGCCACTAAGAAAGTCAAAGGCCGCCGTCAGACACGTCGTATTCGGAATGGTATGGACGAGTCCGAAGCAAGCAAGGCACAAAAGCGTTGCAGCCAATGTGGAGCATTGGGTCACAACTACAAAAAGTGTCCTCAGAATGCACTTCACGATGCTGCTGACGTCGGTCCTTCCGGAAATCCCAGAGATGGAGCACCTCCTACGTTCAGACGACCATCGGCGAGAATTGCTCGTGGAAGGCACTCGGTGTCATGATCCACCAGTGTGCAGTTTGTGCCTATATACTAATCGTGCGTGGAGTTTGTATCGAACATATTTGTAATATGTAGTAATCGTGCGTCCAGTTTGTATGGAACATATCTGTAATGTATAAATATCGTGCGTCCAGTTTGTATCGAACATATCTGTAATATTTAGTAATCGTGCGTCCAGTTTGTATCGGACCTATCTGTAATGTATAAATATTGTGCGTCCAGTTTGTATGGAACATATATGTACTTATGTGTTCTCATATATTTTTGAATGTAGGTATGGAGATGGACTCTACTACTTTGGACAACACCATCTCTATCGTACCATCCACTAACGGATCCAACTTCTTACTGATAACAAGATGGGTCATGATATCAAGTATTATACTAGATTTTTCTTCGGTCCATGAAAATCCTCCACAATTGGAGGCAGCCATTGCCTTATGCTGCAATATCAATAAGGTACTGTCATAATTCTATTCTAATTCATAATTAATTTAAAAACCAGTCTGTAATAGTACTGAAATTGTAATACTAAACGTGTGTTCTAAAGAACCAAATCTAATTTATCTAATCCGCTAATTAAATTAAATTGTTATACAATATCAATGGATTCATACGGAAGTTACCGGTAGATCACAAGTGCGCAATTCGGCAGAGCTTCGCCGCTTTTTTTCTCCTCACCCCTCTCTTTTTTTCTGAATTTTTGGTGCAATTTTTGAACTCAAATGAGATGGGAATGGAGGCCAGAACTTATATAAGGTGGGAGACCCCCTGTCGCCCGGGGGGGCGACATGCCCCCCTGGCCGTTGCATGCTCGCAAGGCCACGGCTTGAGCGGAGTCCGCCAGGTCGCCGCATGCTCGCGTGGCCGCGCACCGACGCGTGCGCGCCTGGCCACGGCGAGGGTTCACCAAATCGGTGGGAACCGGTCCGGTTTGACCGGTTACTGGTCAAACCGGTCCAGCCTGGTTCTGGTTTGGGCCGGTCCCAAACCGGCCCAAATTCAAAATTCAAATTTGAATTAAAAAAATGAAAAATTTCTAAAAAATTTCTAAAAATACTTCAAGGTGCGACGAATCTAATGGTGTCAAATTTTCTCAAAAATTTGTTCATTTAGTATAGTTTGTGGAGATTTGAAGTTAAATAAAAAAAGCGTGCATATAAAAGTATACAAATACAATGTAAAAGTAGTACAAAAGAGGGTTGGAGGGTTTATTTAGGGTAAAATATGTTATACAAATATTTATTTAGTAAACTTTGCGGGCATTTGAATTTAAACCAAAAAAGAAAAAAAATTGAATTTGACCGGTTACCAGTCAAACCAGCCGGTAAACCGGTCAAACCGACCGGTAAGCCGGTCGGAACCGATTGAACATGCGATTTTGAATTTGATTTTGAATTTGACCGGTTTCCACCAGTTTCCGGTCAAATCGGTCCGGTAAACCGCTATCGGATCGCGCTGATTTGACCGGACCGGTCGGTAACGTAAACCCTGGCCACGGCTCAAGCAGACTGGCCGGTCGGCGAGGTGGACACGGCGGTGTGCCGGCGACCACGGCCATGGAATCCTGCTAGAGGTGGATGACGAAGCTAACGAGTGGGGTCCACCTATCAATGAGAGAATTTGCAAGGCCCAGTTGTCGGAGACGGAAAGACAGGTGCAGGGAGGACATTTCGCATCCCGAGCTGACTGGGCGCTAGCTTGTCATGTCTGCGTGGCTTGCCACATGAGCAATTGTGGTAAAAATGTAAATTAAACTTCTCTCCGTTGGTATAGTTGTAGGTGTCATTCTAAGAGTGACAATCTGATGAGTGTCATTCGTTATAATGGTAAAAATGTAAAAAACCCCATTACTAGACTGAATTTTCATAGAGGTTGGTACACTAGTCAAAGCAAGAAGTAGTTGAACTGAAGATAAAACTTATGTGTCGTTCACAAAAAGTTATTAGCTCTTGCAAGTGGACTTCAATTAGTAACTAGAAAGTGTATTTGCCATTCCTTTTGGCAGGGTGAAAGAGAAACAGTGAAAAATGGTATGGCCATGATCCAGACGTGGCAGCTAAGTCCATCTCCAACGGGAGACGACGTGGCCGGCTTTGTCAGCCTCCAGGTGACGTGGCGGAGAAAGAAAGAAGCTAAAAGGAGCGGGATAAGGCGCGACGGGTCGCGCTATATGCGATCGCGCGACCTACTACTCCTTCCTTTTCCAGCAATCATAGAATGCCATCTGTCCTAAAAAAATCTGCCCGAGCAGAACATGCTGGTAACCACAAAATATCGCTTTCAGGCTTACGTCATCGCTGATGTCAACATCAAGAACTAGACATATCTTCGTATGAGCATAACTCTCTCATAAAAAATATATTTTAAATCCGTTTGCACCATAATATTTCTTGCAAAGAGATCTATAAAACTAGATCCATAATTGATATATTTTAAAGCTGTTTTATACAACTGTCAATTTATGTTGAATATGTAATCACAACATATGACAACTTGTGTATCAATTTATATTATATTTTACAAATAATAACTTGTTCTGCTTGTGTAATATAAATATATATAGACATATTGTAGAGTGTTGTAACTTGTATAATTCATATAGAGTTTTTATATCAACTTATTAGTATCAATTTATGTATAGAATATGTGATAACTTTAATTCCATTACAACTATATAGAGATGATGTTTCCTTCAAATTAGTATATTTCTATCATCAAGGATCCATTTTCAAATTTATTTGCACCATTGTGTCCTTTATGGCAATATCTACAATATAAGATTCATATTTGATATGTTTTGAAATTGTTTTATGTAACTATCTACTTATGATGTTTGCACAATGACAACTTATATACAAATGTATAGAGATTTGTTGTCTAATACAAATTTATTCGCGGACAGAGTAACTTTATTTTGTACAGTGCAATAGTTCATGTCTATTACCACTTTAAATTATATAGATACTTTGTATCAACTTATTAGTATTGATCTATGTTGAGAAAGTGTTACAACTTCCATTGTTATGCCTTACGAAAAATATAATTTAACAACTTATGTAGAGACAGTGTATCAACTTACGTAAAAAGTGTGAATGTCTAAGTATCAAATTATATATGGATCCTAAGTATGTAGCAACTTATATTAAATTAAATATTACAAGTTATATAAAACCTACAGAGTAACTTGTAATGTATGAAAAGATTTACAAACAACTGCAAAAGTCAAGTAACATTGAGATAATATACCAACTTATGAAGTAAATGTTGGCAAATTATCTATGGTAACATCTTCTGTTCATTGCAATTGTATCCTTGTTTTACTCTTTGCCGCTTGGTCATTCATTAACTCTCATATGTGACTTCTAGGCTACATGAGCTTCCCTCTTTGGCGTATGAATTCTAAAATAAGCACTAGTCCTGCTGCTTGGGGAGGGAGCTGGTTCACCAAGTTCAAGTTTGTATCTCCCCTACCATATTGAAAATTAACATCCTGAAAAAAAAGAAAGAAAAAGGTGCATAGAAAGTAAGTTAAGCATGAAATACTTTTTGTTGGTGTGGGAGAAAAAGGACCATAAGTTGCCATATACTTTGTATATAAGTTCCTAGTACAAAAGATAACATGGTACATATGATTCTACATAAGTTGCTGGTAAAAAAAGATAGCAAAGTTACCGCATATTCTACTACATAGATTTTTGGTACTGACCTTAATAAACTTCCTATATATGGCATTATATATTCCAGAATGCACCCACGGTTTAAAAAAGAATCAACGCACATATCTAGTTCCCCTAAATATAAAAATAGGGATTACATGAGCATTTTAAAGAATGTTACCTTCTCCATTTTTTGCTTTTCACTTGATCGCCTTCTTGCAGTTTGTCTTTCACCTTTACTATTCCAACCTCATGTTCTAAGTTCTAGGAGCCCTCTGACTTTTCCATACTAGAGTAAGATCTAGTTGTTCTCTTTGGAGCAACAACTTCTTTACATTCCCGTACCATACTGAAAAAGGTAAAATGATATAAACAAAAGTGCACTTAATAGATAAGTATCACTAACTGGTGGGTGTGATTTTTACAGGCTGACGATACTTTACACAAGTTCTTATAATATGCTATGCATAATTTGATACATGATGATTCAAAAATAACAGAAAAGGACAAGGTCTATGCTCTGATAAGTTGCTACATGCTTATCCAAACAAAAACATGTCTCTAAAATTCTAGAAGCCTCTATTGAATGGGTTTGAATCAGTACTTGCCGTGTTGGAAATTTAGTGCATGCCAAAAAAACTAATTATTACTACAACTATTCAAAATGTATGAATATATAAATGGGCTGGCGTCAGTCCGTTGTGCTCTCAAATAATCCGCCTAGTCGTTTTTAGTTTGGTACCTCATGAAAGGATACAAAACAAGGGAGTGTTTTGTGCATCTATGATAAAAGAAAGATGTGATATATTTGACATAAGTTGACACATGATACAGGTGTACAAAAAATAACTTGATACCTTAGAAAAGTTAAATTGAGATTACAAAAAATAATTAAGTTGATACAGGTGTACCGTAGCCTACCCCAACTTGCTTGGGGAAAAAGGCTATGTTGTTGTTGTTGTTGTTGAGGTGTACCGTAGCTCCGAGCTCAATTGCAGTCTAAGAAAGCACAGAACCTAGGTCTACCATATAACTACATGTAGAAAAAAAATAACTTGATACCTCGGATAACTTAACTTGATATTAAAAAATTGCATAAGTTGATACATGCATACCAATAATTACATGTGAAAACAGAATATAACCTCATACAACTAACTTGATATTACGAATTTTGTAAGTTGATACAGGTGTACAATAAAACTTCGACACATCTCATTTGTTGTCTAAAAAAGGCACGCAAAAAAAAACAGACCTCATTGTTCAAAGCTATTTTAAAAAACCCTCTCATGTAATTATTGGTCTTCTCTTGCAGCATTCCTAGGAGACAAAATTCCAATGAACGTAATACTAAAATCCACTGTACCAAATATAATTCTAAAAGAAAGCAGTTCAGTTTGCTGACAAGCACGAGATGTAATGCATAATTGCCAAACAAAAGCTGAATAGACTCTAATATCATCAGTCCAATCCAAAAAAATGGTGTCAGTGCCAACTGAAAATAAAATTGGGCGAATCTGACCACTACCAGCCTACTACATAAAGTCTAGCGTGAGAACTGAGCAGGAATCCATGGAAGAGCCACGCAGTTTCAGATCAGCACAAAACGTGGAGGTTCCATGAAGCAAACATGGCAAACCTTCAATCCAGGTTTATTGACCCCTCACCGACATCGTCCTTTCAGAGCTCACCCTGGGCACCATCCTCTTGCTATCGAAATGGAGGGACTAGGAAAAAAATCCTACCCCCGTCCCCCACAAAACGCAGCGCTATGGCTGCCCTCTTCTTCCCCATCCATCGAGGTGCACGTCGTTTCCACAGAGAAGAGAAGGCACCTTAGGTGCGCTGCTGGCTGTCGAAGCCGCGCCACTAGTCATCATAGTCCCGCCGTCGATCCTCGTCGGGCCCCTGCTCTCCTAGTCCGCGAGCGCTGCCGCCACCTGTTGTCGAGATGCGGTAGGCGAGGAACCGCAGCGCCGATTGCGAGGTCTGTTGGGGAGAAGGAACTGTTTTGTGTACATGATGGGACAAAAAGGCCGTGGCCCACCTCTCCGCTACACTTGTTGGGCCAGGCCGGCGCCCGCGAGTGTCGCGCGATAGGTCACTAGCGCGACCAGTTGCTTCTTAGACTTTGCGAAGCTAAAATGTTTTGCTAGTGAGTAAGGCTGCAGGTTTCAATGGGTTGACCCAATGACTCATTACCCAAAATGTAAAAACTAGTGTAAATACCCGTTGGGTCGGCCCAAACAAATTTAGTGTCTAGCAGTGCCAATCTCACTGGTCTATCGGGTCCCCACACGATGAGATCGAAACCTCCTGGACTTGGATGCGGTGGCGGCGGCGTCGTCATCATCCGCAGGTGATGCCAATTCCTAGCTTCTGTTTTAGTTGAATACGTTAGCCTGAATTAACAGAGGCAAGATAATTTCAGTTACTACTCTCTGCATTTGTTGCTCATTTACGAAATAAAATGCTCGCTCCTGAGTGCAGGCTGCTTGAAATGATCAGAAAGTCACCTAATCTAACTAGATTCTGCTTTGAAATGTTACTACCAGAGAGCGATGTTGAGGAATTTCAGTGGCTTAGGCTGATGTTGTTTGTTGTTGTTCAGAGAGCGATGTTGAGGAATTTCAGTGGCTTAGACTGATGTTGTTTGTTGTTGTTCCGTTTCCAGGAACAGGGGCATGGACAGGAGCGATCGTTGCATCCGTCTTAGGCATGTTGTTCTGGTCAGGTTTCACGGCAAACTTTGTCGTAGTCATCCTAGCAGGACTGCTGGTGAACTTGCTCATGAATCTCGGTCTGAAATAAGCTTATTAATTTAATTTCTGGGTAACCCAATGAGTTTTGGATAACCGAGTGTTTAAGTTTTGGGTCAACTCACTAACCCAACAATTCCCACTGTAGCACGTTTCGTTTGTTTGTGGTAGATATTGTCCTACCATGACCTAACTAGGCTCAAAAGATTCGTCTCGCAATGTACATCAAAACTATGCAATTAGTTTTTTATTTACCTATATTTAGTACTCCATGCATTGATCATTTGCTACATTTAATGTTTCGATGTGATGGAGATGTGATGTTTTTGTGGGGGTTTTTGTGAGAACTGAACACAGCCTGGGTTGAATGGGTTGGGTACTGGTTGACCCAAAACCAACCCACTTGCATCTTGACTAGTGAGTGTTTAGTCGCTAGGCTTATGGCACAACAATAGAGGATTCACACACAGATCCCAGATCAAGATGTACAAGAAGAGTAAGGGCGTCCGCAATAGTTAGCTATTTAGCTAGCTAAATCTGACGTGGCAATTAAAAAGTAGGAGAGAGTAGTCACTGGCGACGAGGATCTATTTAATATAGTACAAGAACATGTGAGAGGAGAGTGTGGGTCTAGTGACATAAAATAGTCTTTTTTTAGTTCTCATTTCCACATCAACAGACTACGTAGCTATTATTAGCTGTTACCTTGCGGAGACCTTAAAAGAGAGAGTGAGTGGAAAACTGGAGGTCTTTAGGCCACCCGCAACGATCCTAGCCAGTGCTAGCGACGTCGTTTGAGCTCAGCACAGTTCCAGCGGGGCGTGGGAGAGCGTGCTTGAGAGAGGAGTCAGCATTGGCAAGCGTGCGCGCTAGCTGTAGAGAGAGTCGCTAGCGACTATTGTGCGCACTGTTCATTTTGATTAAAAAAACAAATCGCCAGGTAAATCGTCTACCGCTACGGACGCCCTTAGCTAAACAATTACGATCATATGGGCCCAATACAGTATTGGATAGTGTGAGAAAAGTTAGCTTGTTAGAGAAGTGGTCTTTTGTGACATTTCTAAATGAGGGTGTGTTTAGTTGGTGAGACGTTTGTATTTTGTTACTATAGCACATTTCGTTGTTAGTTAACAAATAATATTTAATTAAAAATTAATAGAGCTTAAAAGATTTATCTCGTGGTAATCAGTTAGACTGTGTAATTAGTTATTTATTTAAATTTTATTTAATATTTCATGCATGTGTCTAAAAATTTGATGCGACGACTACTGCATTTTTGGGACTTAAAGCTAGAATCTAACTATGGCCCTGTTTAGTTCCGGCGCAAAAAAAAATTCGTTGGAATCTTACTAATTTGAAATATTAAATGAAGTCTATTTACAAAACTTTTTGCACAAATGGGTTGGAAATCGCGAGACGAATCTAATTATGCTAATTAATCCATGATTAATCAATAATTGGCGGGTGGTTACTGTAGCATCATTGTTGCAAATTATGGATTAAGTAGATTTATTAAATTCGTCTCGCGATTTACAACTCATCTATGTAAAAAAAATTTATAAATAGACTTTATTTAGTACTCCATGTGTCGAAACATTCGATGTGACGGTTTTTTATGTTTACAGAATTTATGAGGTGGAAACTGTTTATGGGGTGGAAACTTAAAGGGTCTGTAACCTTTGGAGAGGCCTAAAGAACGGAGGGTTCAAATCAAATCCTCGAAGGAAGAGACGCATCTTTGACCTGATAAAACAGAAGAGAAGTCTGCATTCTCTCTCTCATCTCTGTACTGTTACCGGAATCATATCCGGTGCGACATCTACCGTCAGAGGCTGGCCAAATCTAGATTATGTTTTTGTCTCCTCTTCTTGTCGTTATCGCTGGAGTGACGACCGACGAGACCATGTCTTCTGCAAATAATCTGGATTAGTAAATAATTAGATGGATAGTCCTCTTAATTTGATTGAATGCCGGATTAGACATGTCTTGGAGCTGTGCTTGCCCAGGACCAAAGTCGGCAGCAGCATCGTGCAGTAGCGCGGTGTTCGATGACAAGGCTGAAACTAAACTAAACAGGATAGATGCCTGTCTAGATGGGTTTTGACCCGCGAGGCCGAATAACAGAAACCTACTGCTGCTTAGGCCTTGTTTAGATCCGACCCGTAAACTCCGTAAACACAAAAAAATATCGCATTAAATATTTCGACACATGCATGGAGTACTAAAGTCATGTTTAGTTCCCACCCCATAAACCCCATAAACACAAAAAAACGTCACATCAAATGTTTCGACACATGCATGAAGTACTAAATAAAGTCTATTTACAAAACTTTTTTTATAGATGGGCTGTAAATCGCGAGACGAATCTAATGAGCCTACTTAATCCATGATATGCAACATTGATGCTACAGTAACCATACGCTAATTATTAATTAATCATGTATTAATTAGCATCATTAGATTCGTTTCGCGATTTACAACCCATCTGTGCAAAAAGTTTTGTAAATAGACTTCATTTAGTACTTTAAATTAGCAAGATTCCATTGCAAAATTTTTTTACAAAACATCTAAACACGGCCTAAATGAAGTCTATTTACAAAACTTTTTGCATGGATGGGCTGTAAATCGCGAGACGAATCTAATGAGCCTACTTAATTCATGATTCGCAACAGTGATGCTACAGTAACTATTCGCTAATTATTGATTAACTATGAATTAATTAGTGTCATTAAATTCGTCTCGCGATTTACAACTCATCTGTGCAAAAAAAGTTTTATAAATAGACTTCATTTAGTACTTCAAATTAGTACGATTCTTTTGAAATTTTTTTTTGCAACGGAACTAAATACGGCCCTAATGTATCATTTTGTTTGGGCTGGCCGTGGCTGGTGACTGATGCTAATTTGTTGTGAGAGAAAAATACTATTGTCTGACTTGTAGCTGGTGGCTGGTACTGATTTGGTATAAAAAATACTGTTGCTGATTGCCAGCAGAACAGAAAATGTATAGTGTATATTATAAATAAATATACTTAAAGAAATACTAGATTTAGCTTAGAACACCATTTGTATGCACCATCGAGATGCATGTGATCGCTCTTGGGGGCAATTAATTGATCGATTATTAATTAAGCAGCTGATGATTGAAAACCAGTTCTCAACTGTTGTCAAAAGTTTGCCCTAGCTGCTTAGCTGTGCGCGTCCTGTCAGCCCCTCAGCTGCACGTCGCCATCGTCTTTCCCGCTCGGCTCGTCGCCGGTCTCCCGCCGTGTCTCGCGCACGCTCTGCGCTGCCCGCGTGCGCGCGGCTTTCCCGGCATGGCACGGCGCGGCGATCAACAGCAGCCAGAGCAATCAGCAACTTTCCCCCGCTGCCCAGGCAAGCTTCGGTCGTGCAAATTAAAGCCGCGGCGGGAGGGAGACGCGGGCAGAAAAGACGGCGACAACCTCGAGCAGGACAAGGCCGATTTAGCCGGTGCAAATGGAGTTACAACTAGCACTTAAATTATCACATAAAGTCTAATAATTATTTTTTATTACTCGAACAATAATAAAAAATTATTTCAACAACAAAATACAAGTAAACCAGTTTGTTGAACCGATTTTAGACTTAAAATAAGAATCCTCAAGGTAGAGAGTAGTTGTGAGGCCAGTCTCAGTGAGAATTTCATGAATACAGTTATCTAAACTGAGAACTAAGTAACTGTGTCAGATGAGATTCATCAGCAAGTATTATTATGGGCTATAGGCAGGGTGAATGATGAGGTGGAGAAAAGAGGAGGAGAGAGTGGAAGTGGGCAGTAAGCTTTGGCACAAGAATTAAAAAAATTTGTGAGATAGACAAGTGGACCATATATTAATGATGAGGAACTAAACTACTATACAAGTGGACTGAGAGATGAATTACAAACAGTCTTGCAGCCAGCAATGGGCTAAATTATTAGCCTTGCTCTCACATCCCATGAAACTTCATCTTTCTCTATTCTTGTCATGTCAGCAAAAGTGATGGCACTTAATGTTATAAAACTCTCCATAAAATTCTCATTGAGACTGGCCTGGTAGGTCCACTCGGATCACATGGTGACCCCGAGCAGCCTAGCTAGGAATAGCATGCCCCTCTCCCCACTCCCTCCCCCAAACCCTAAATCCTAAACCCTATGCCTGCACATAAGAGTTCTCTTAGTCCACTGGTATAGTAATTTAGCTCTTCACCATTAATATGTGACCCATTTGTCTATCTCAAAAGTTTTTTTAGTTCTTGTATCGAAGCTGGCTATAAACTTGCAGCTCATTTCTCCTCTCTCTTCTATTCTCTCTCCTCCACCTCAGTATTTAATCTGCTTGGAGTCTGCTATAAATTAACTGCGTGCGCGATGTGTCCTCGTGCCAAGCCACTAGAACTGAATGATAAAATGTGGCAATAGATGGGTCTTTCAAAAAAATATTTGAAAATGAGATGGAGCAAGAGAGAAGCGTTGGGGCTGGGAAAACAACCTATACGAAATTAAATAGGAGTATTTCGTACGACAGGACATAGCCAAACCAATTGTAACATAACAGGAATTTTTTTTTAAAAAAGAAACTCTAACGTCTGTTTTTTATTTGTTTATTTTGTCGCCAATAATTTTTTAATGTATGGCACGGTTGTTCGCCAGTAAACACTAGAATTCGTAGACCAAAACGAACACAGCAAACTCTCAATTTCTCAATGGTAATAAAAGCTATGGTCAAACTATGAAAGCTGAAGCTGCCGTGTTCCGACTCGGTTAAGAAGTTGAAGTTCAGGATAGACACACAAGCAAGCGATTTGTCTCGTTTCTAGATGTCTAGTTTCTTAGGCGGGGAAAAACATATGGAAATGCTCGCTCTTGGCTTTGTCTCATGGAAAAATCGGCTTAATACTTCAACCGCAAGAGAGGAGCACCCAATTCTAGAACCCTATCTTTGAACACACAATTAGAGCCAGTTATTAATAAAGACGGTTTCTCAATTTTCTACTCCCTCCGTTCCAAAATATAGATCGTTTTGACATTTCTAGATTCATATATTTTGCCATGTATCTAGACATACGATATATCTAGATGCTTAAAAAACACTATGAATCTAGAAAAATCAAAACGACCTACATTTTAAAACGGAGGGAGTACTAGAGTATTCTTCTGGTCATAAATAATTATTACTATCTCCGTTCTTAAATATATGCCACCATTGACCTTTTCCATCTGTTCAAGTATCCCTCTTTTCTATAAATATTTATATACATATATAAATCTACGAGTTAAATCTAAAGTACCTTTGATGATAGATTAGTGCAGGTACCCATTTCACTTCACTTAACCAATTGATTAAATAAATATAAATGATCAAAGTTTGAGAAAATATCAACAACAAATGTCCTATGTTTAAGAACCGGGGGAGCATGCGGAAGTAGGGGCATGTTGTCAATAGGTCAACAAGCTAATAAGACATCAGTTTGACATCAGCCAAAACACATGCAGACCATAACGAAGTTACAGCTTTTCTAAACGATTTCTAGAGTCAAATCTAGTTCTAGCATTTTTCATGATTATATATTAATCTAAAATATTGGAAGACACAGATCCCGGGCTCTCTGCTCTGCCTCGAGCTTTGGCTTGGTTGCTCTCCGTCCCCCCAAATGGATTAGCCGGGGGTGTCTCCTTAATCGCCGCCGGATTAAGCAGGGAGCCTCCACTAATCTGGATCGGGATTGGCCGCTGCGCCCCTTAATCCCTGCAGAGTTCCACGGGCGCGTGCGCGGAGCCCGGAACCCGCGACGCCGACCACGGCTTGCTGCCTGCGCTGCGCGCGTGGGGATGCCGGGATGGCTGTTGGCTCAGCAAGGGGCTTGGACCGGTGGCGTGGACACCACAAAGGCACAAACCCATTGCTTTTCCCTCTCTTTCTTTGCTGGCCATAGCTCACACTGCATTTTGCTGTTTTCTTTTACTCGACTCCTCCACAGTGTGTCTAGAGTGATGTCCAGAGAGGAGAGAGATGATTTGTGCATCACTCCAAACACTGTGGCTAGTGATGCCAGAAAATTTGAAACTGGTGCATCTACATTTACCTGTGCCCACATCATAAATAACTATAATTTCATAGTAGCACTCGCTTGCTCAACTACGCTTCCGTTCTCTGCGCGGCCACCAGCTCTTCGGCGCCATCCTTCTCCAGAGGGGCCATCTGCTCGACACCATCACCTTCCTTCTCCATGCAGCTGCCTACTTGTCATCCTTCTCTGCGCAGTCGAGCGCACGCTGACTTCGGCGTGGCCGGCGCCTCGGGCTCCGGCGTCGGCGGGGCTGCGGCGGGCTCGTCAGTCCACACCTAGGCGGGCGGCGTGGCCGGCGGCCCTGTGGTGGCGAAGTCCTCCTAGCAAAAGCTGGGCGGCCACGCGCCGCCACGCCGGCGCGTGCGGGGCGGCCGCCTTCTCCCGCGGGTGTGGGGGGAGGGGGGTTGAGACACCCCTTTCTCTCGATTATAGCCCGACCCACAACCATATAAATGGAGCTAGGCCTTCACTAAGTAAGGACGAGACGCTTTTTGAAATTTGAACTCGGAGTGCACACTACTTACACGATCTCACTCGCTTGCAAGCCGTTGTAAACACCCAACACTTGAGCGCAAAGAACACGAAGAACACCATCCACATTGGGCGCAGGGCATTCGCCCAAACCAATATAAATCCTTATCTTTGAATGCTAGCTATCGAGCTACAGAGCAGCGCGGCGCAATTTAGTAGCAGGTGAACGAAATACCGACATCAAGCGCCCGTCCGGGTTGACCCGCCACCAGTTCTAGCCATAAATTTTCATTGCTAGCCCATTCCCCAGTCGATATTGGCTTACATCCCCAAGGCGAGTGTAGCCATAAAATGGAGTTATTAAAAAAAGGATTGTGCGCAAACAATGGGTGATTAATGGTTTAGCTAGCTATCGAAACCAAATATTTGGACTTAAGAGATTTCGGTTCTTCCGGTAAACCCTTAATTTGATTCGTCATAGAGTTTTATTTCCTCAGAATTTTGATAAGGTACCTAGCCAGCTTATTTACCACTCTAGTTGGTTTATTTTGACAGCTCATGTTTTTTTTTTGACAGCTCATGTTGGATTTGCTTCATCAAATTGATCGTCCTGATTCTGGCTCGATCACCGCTATTTAGTTTTTCCCTTGGCAAAAGGATTTTGGCGACAATCAGCACCCTGATCAAGCAGCACATGGCTGCTTTAAACCTCGGAAATCCCGTTCCTAAATGCAGGTCCTTCCTACTATTGACAACGAACAAATCTGCGCAAATCTGACGAGTATACTAAGGCCCTGTTTGGTTGCCCTCAAAATTTCAAAATTTTACAAGATTCTTCGTCACATCGAATGTTTTATCGCATGCATGAAGTACTAAATATAGCTAAATAAAATAACTAATTACATATTTTGTCTATAATTTGCTAGATGAATTTTTTGAGTCTAATTAATTCATGACGGAATAATAATTACCAAATACAAACGAAATTGTTACAATACTTTACATCTAAAAGTTTAAACATCTACCAGCTAGTGAAGGGCGACATCTCCCCCATAATCTCGATGCCCTTGTGATAATGGCACAAGTACGCGGACCACCACTAGCTTAGATACACTCAACGTCACGTGACAATACTGCTCTTTGCCCTGCCTGCCTACACTCGCTAGCTGCTGCTACACCTTACACCTAGCTACACACTAATCTGAGAGATTCTATTCTGACTTTGCGAGTGGTCGTCGTTGGCGTCGCTCATGCATTTTCTTAATCTTCCAGGCTTGGCAAAACTTCACTGATATGAGAGGGTTTTTTTCTTAAAAAACAAGCATGGAAATTCCGTCGCCACCATTGTGTTGCTGCAGAATTGGGCACAGCTTCAAGATACAATTTTTTTTTCTAAACAAGCCAGCAAGAGATTGAGGGTAGACATGAAACGGAAAATAAAAATAAAAACATCCTGCGGCTGACACCCGGGGACCACCCTGGATCAAGGCCCATGTGAGACTGCGAGACCCATGCATCCACGGATCACCATCGCCTCTCCCCACACACATGGGCGCCCCAGCAGCCAGCAGATCCAAACCATTTCCAATTTCCTCCGTATTTTTTTCAAACCAAAAAAGAGAGAAAGAAGTGGACTTTGCCGTGTAAAGTCGTTCAAAAAAAAAAGAATTTGCCGTGTAACTCTGCTGCAGCACGCAGGCAGCCTGCGAGCTGAGATCGATGATGATGAGAGCACTCAGCAGGGCCAAATAATTCGCGTGCTGCCTGAATAATTCGGTGGTCCAAGCCCGCCGTGGGGCCGTCAAAAATCATGCCGGTATGATCGGGTAAACCACCAGTCTTTTTTACAGTTTGTGTCATCCGGTGTCTCGCCGTCCTCGTCTTTCTTGCTTTTCTTGGCATGGGAATGATCTCGTCTACCTTCTACATGGAGGTACGGGCTCGTGCGGTGTTCGGCAAAAGAAGGCTGATTTTTGCAGACTTGTGCGAAAATGGATGGGTTTGTTTTCAGAATGGAGATTGACACGCATGAAGGTTGAAGGGAGGTTTTAGCAGTAGAGGGGAAGATCGACACACATGGGCTGTGTGTCGAGGTAAGTATGTAAATTACTGTCTTTAAAAAATGTAAATTACTAGAATTTGAATAGTGGCCCTTCGTTATTGAATATTTTTGAAAAGTGTTCGTTATTGAATATAAGACACAAATAAAATGAGAGCCCAGTAGTTCTTGTCTCATCAAAATTTGGAGTGGCAATGCAGAGACTGAGGATGTGGGGCACCATGTGTCTGTTGGGATGGCTGATTGTTGTTGCTGGCCGATTCACTGTAGCAGCTGGTTTTGTGAGAGGCTATATACTGCAGCGGCTGATTACTGTAGCGGATGGTTACCGTACTTATTGTAGAGCCTCGGCTATCCATAGGCACCCATAACATGCTGGTGCTGTAGCTACAATAATATTAGCCAACTGCAATATGCCATCCAAACAGGCCGCATATTTTCTGATGTTTCTCTTCAACGTTCTAGAATTTGCATACAACAAATAATAGAAGAAGGTCATAAGGAATAAATAGCTTTACCAACCGTGGTTGTGTTTTTCTATTTGGTGCATGAGTTGCTACCCTTTAAGAAACAAAGCCATACTTCATAGCTGTTGTGGGGTTTGATGGGAATCAAAAGTTGGAATCAAAAGCTTTTTAACTCTTCGACCTCTAAACACAAACCGACCGAATAAAACAAAACGAACTGAATAGTAAGTGTGCATCTTTTCTCGCCAATAAGTATGTGTTTTTCTTACAATAATTCAAACAAATATATAAGAGCTACGAATATGTACGCAATTTCTCCAAGAACCAAGGTTTAAGGGAGACAGACTTGTACTTTAAAGCCGTGCTGGAAGTTATAGAATCAGAATTTTGATACACATGATGTCTTATGTTCCAAACTCGGATCTCTGAGGAATTTACCAATAGCTCATCAAATTCCTATGTTACTGAAACGAAATTTCCAATCACAATGGAGATATATATTTGTTCAAAAAAATAATGGAAATATATAGCCACACTCGTCTTCCAAAACATTGGGCATGTTACTTTTCAAAAAAAAAAAACATTGGGCATGTTGGATGAGACGCACACCACAGATGAAGCACCACTGTCCAACTCCCTACAGCTGGGGTGGTGGGCACACGCATGACGCGCCCATAAAATCCAAAATGCCTCAACCAATCATAAAGCGCCAATTAACCAGCGATTAATCATCGATTAATCAGCGGCGTAAATTTGCCAGTGGGGGACAAATTCGCGTAACCAAAACGGTTCCCCCTTTTGCCGAAGGAACGGAAGAAGTGTGTGTAGAGAGAGAGAGACGCAGGAGAGAGAAGGGAGAAGAAAACAAAAGTTCTTCCCCCTTGCTCACTTTTCAATCTCACCTCACCTCCGTCCCCCATTGCAAGGCTGCTGCTGCTGTCCCCATCCCTCCCTCCTTCCCTCCCTCTCTCTCTCTAGATTCCAATACTTTCCTCTGTTCCTGGGCAAGCCCCTGAGGTGAGGCCGTGAGGGGAGGGGGGAGGCGCTGCCCAGCCTACTCTAGCCTGGGTCTGGAGAGAGAGAAGACGAGGGAGTAATACAACAGAACCGAGGAAGGAGAGAGAAAGAGGAGCAGAGAACCCAAAGAGGCAAGGCAAGCAAGTAGGGAGAAGCCCCAAGATTGGGGGCGACTGGTAAGCAAGAAAGGAAGCTCCTTTTTCCGTTGCCTAGTATCATTGGGCCATTGATTTCGCCTCCCATTTCGCTCAATTCTTGGCCGCCGCTGCTGTCGCAGATCAGGGCGAGGAGCAGAGGCGCCGTCTCTTGGATTCGCGCCGCCGTCTCCTGGGGGGCAAGTGTTGTTGGGTTCGCCGGCGCCGCGGATGGCCGGCGTGGACGCGGCGAGGTATGCGCACAGCCCGGCGCACCACGCCGTGGCGACGCGGGACCACGCCGCGCTGCGCCGCGTGCTGGATGCGCTCCCGCGGGGCCGCCGGCCCGAGGAGATCCGGACGGAGGCGGACTCCGTCGCCGAGGAGGCCCGCGCCGAGGCCGTCTCGGCGGTCATCGACCGCCGCGACGTGCCGGGCCGGGAGACGCCGCTCCACCTCGCCGTGCGCCTCGGCGACGCCGCGGCGGCCGAGATGCTCATGGCGGCGGGCGCGGACTGGAGCTTGCAGAACGAGCAGGGCTGGAGCGCGCTGCAGGAGGCTATCTGCGCGCGCGAGGAGACGCTCGCGCGCGTCATCGTGCGCCACTACCAGCCGCTCTCCTGGGCCAAGTGGTGCCGCCGCCTGCCCCGTCTCGTCGCCGCCATGCGCCGGATGCGGGACTTCTACATGGAGATCACCTTCCACTTCGAGAGCTCCGTCATCCCCTTCATCTCCCGCATCGCTCCCTCGGACACCTACAGGGTCTGGAAGCACGGCGCTAACCTCCGCGCCGATATGACCCTCGCCGGCTTCGATGGCTTCAAGATCCAGCGCTCTGACCAGACCATACTCTTCCTCGGTGAGGGCACTGAGGACGGCAAGGTGCCGCCAGGGTCGCTGTTGATGATCAACCACAAGGACAAGGAAATTATGAATGCGCTGGAGGGGGCAGGCGCACCGGCCTCAGAGGCAGAGGTCCAGCAGGAGGTCACTGCAATGTCGCAGACTAACATCTTCCGTCCAGGAATTGATGTCACTCAAGCGGTGCTGCTCCCACAGCTCACATGGCGGCGCCAGGAGCGGACGGAGGCGGTTGGCCCATGGAAGGCGAAGGTGTATGACATGCACCATGTGGTGGTCAGCGTCAAGTCAAGGAGAGTCCCAGGGGCGATGACGGATGAGGAATTCTTCTCAGCTTGCAATGACAATGATACGGAGAGTGAGGGGTTCGATGATGTTCTGACTGAGGAGGAGAAGAAGCAGTTGGAGGCTGCGCTAAAAATGGACTCTCCAGATGCTGGTGGTGAAGACCAGTCTGACTCATTTGCTGGCCCTCGGCATAGTTGCGTTGAGCTGAGGGAGAGGGAGATACCAATTGAGGACGTGACTGTCTCTGGAAATGGGGAGAGTAAGCATGATAAGAAAGGTTGGTTTAGTAATTGGGGAAAGAGATGTCAGGCTAGCAAGCCGGATGGGGTGAAGAAGGTGGCACCTCCAAGGAGTTCGCTCTGTGTAGATGAGAAGGTGAGCGACCTCCTCATTGAATCGCCATCAAATGTACCAACAAGACCGGGAAGGCATTCAGTAGATGTAGTCAGAGCAAATGACAACAGAAGGATCAGAGAAAGGGATAATAGGAGACATGCTGCTTCCACAGAGAATGAGCATAGGCGCAGGGAAGGTTCCAAAGAAAGCGAGTACAAGAAAGGCCTAAGGCCTGTGCTGTGGCTCTCTCCAAACTTCCCTCTTCGAACTGAGGAGCTCCTGCCATTACTTGATATTCTTGCAAACAAGGTGAAGGCAATCCATCGTTTGAGGGATCTACTTACAACAAAACTGCCTCCAGGAACATTTCCAGTCAAGGTATGGCCTTGATATTAAATTTAATACTTCTTAGGCTTTACCATCACTGTATGATACTCCACTTTGTGTCAGTTTTTATGGTTAGGAAGGTAACCATTATATAGACTGATTACCCTATGCAGTTTGAACTATTAGAGAACCACATGACAGTAATCAACATATGTACTTCTTTTGACATGTGTTATCGGTTTGTAGATGATTGCGGTTCTTCTCTTTCATAAACCTGATAATTGGTATCTTTGTGGTCACATTGAACTGTACTGTTTGCAACATTTAATAACACATGGTGATTTTTCTGGTATTTGAATAGGTACTACAGCATGTAAGCAACATATGTACTTAAGTTAAAATTGATCCTAGCTGTTCTTAATCTTTGTTTCCTTAAGAATAACACTGCGACACCGGCTGTAACCACATAATCTGCAGTCTCTATGGGTTAGTTGACTTCAAAGGAGATTTCCTTATAGTTCCAAGTTCCTCTACTTTTCTAGATGTTTAGCGTTTCCTGATATTAATGAACCTATCTAGCATTACATATTTGGACAATCACGTTTTATTTGTTTACTGATCAAATGCAGAGCAATTGCCACTTTCACTGTAACTAAAAAATGTTTAAAGTTCTGATAACTGCCATCTGGTTTAACCCATATGATTAGGCCATCTGGCACTGTAGTAGTCACTTTTGTGCTTAGTTTATGATGTTTGAAAATATCTCCTTTGTTTGTAGCTAGTTATGTTTTGGCTGTTATGTGCACCTGAATATTTCCAAAATTTGGTACTGCCAAGTGCCGAAACACAAGCCTTTTTTTTCATATTCAACTAATAAGCGTGAATTTGGACTGTTGAAGTATGCTTTCCATTTCATGAGTGTTTAAGTAATAACGCTATCTAAACTCTTAGGAGAATTTTGAACACATGAATAATCTGGCACTTTGTTTCGCACTGTATAGTCTGTAAGCTGTGTTACCTACACAGAGCATGAACCTTTTCTGTTTATTATGTTTCACATAACATCTTGTTTTAACAGCCCTGTTATTTGTGTTTGTTCTAGTTCCTTGTATTTATAATTGTTTTGCTTTTGAACAGAATTGTCCGGAACCTGAGACTAGTAGTTGTAAGCCTTAGGAATTGACTGCCTGAGATCTTCATAACAACAGCTAATTGATCATAATAAAGTTATATACACAGTTTTTCACCTTAAGATGTAGCCAACTAGCCATACTTTGTGTGGTTAACAAAACTAGCTAATTGATTATAATAAAGTTATATACACAGTTTTTCACCTTAAGATGTAGCCAACTAGCCATACTTTGTGTGGTTAACAAAACTAACACATCGATATGTATAGTTAAAGGCAAATTGGTATCTATATCTTACCTCAACAATGGCGGTGTTGGCCAACAGCACTTTGAAATCAGATTAAGGTCAATTTAATCTACTATATGCTGTAGGGTTTGTTGGCTCAGCCATCATATATGCTACAAACCTGCTTTACACATCATATTCGTTGGTCTCAATTTTTTTTAAATGTTGGTTGCGTTGAGAAAGTTCTAGGTACTCACAAATTTCAACTAGAATGCTTTTGTTACCATTGGTGTAGTCCCACATAGCTACCTTGGTATCTCATAGTATGGTATAGTGGAATCTTTGTGCCAAATAGGAGCATTAGCAGAAGATTTGACTTTTGTTGGGAAGGACAGTAGGAAGGTGCACCTAGGGGAAGGATGAGTGAAATAGGATGTAACAAAGATTAAATCAAGTCATAGGAAAATACTACCTTCTAGCGTTATCCATGCTTTGTTTACTAATCTGTAGCAACTAAGGATTACTAGCATCTAGTGTTATCCACTCATTTGTTAACAGAAAGGGTTCTCTTAGATGCTTGTCCTTTATTATAGTTTGTTCCTTTTGGAAATGTACGTTTGCTTTTGGTAAACAACTTGTTGCACTTTCCTGTGGCAGCACACACTGGTATGGGTGGTAGGATCTAGTAGACACTGGTCAGGCACAAGGGAAAAGATATCAAACAAAATTTAGAATTTGTGTTGACACATTTGTTTGCATTTCCTTTTGAATTCAAGGGAACTCATCTTAGGTATATGCAATCTTCAACCATACTGGGAAATATGCATTTTCAACAGATGCCAAATAACCCTAATGTAAGATAAAACAGAGACAGTAAGAACTGTGCATGTTTATGTTGACTAAATGAATGTGTTCCTTTAGTTACATCCTGCAGAGTAGTGTTCTTTTCATGTTGTTGCTTTTTGTTGAATATTGTTTGTTTCCTGTATCTATAAGCTTTCTATGCCAATGTAATAGTGAAGGTTTGGATCCTATAACATGTTTTCCTTTCCCTCCCAGGTTGCCATTCCGGTTGTACCGACGATCAGGGTGCTTGTGACATTCACAAAATTTGAAGAACTACAGCCACTAGAGGAGTTTACCACACCACCCTCTAGTCCTGACAACAGCAAGAGCCCAGCAGTACAGCCTTCTTCAAGTTCCTGGATTCAGTGGATCAAGGCTCCTTACCGCCAGAACTTCTCGGCTCCTGGCCCGAGCAGCCGTGTGGAGGACATCCAGGACCCGTTTGCCATCCCTTCAGATTATGTCTGGACAACGCCAGAAGAGAAGAAAAAGAAGACACAGGAAAACAAAAACAAGTCGAAGAAAGGCAGGAACGGATCTTAGATAGATGTTAGCATTGGTTGGGGAAGGGGGATTACGTTGTGCTGCGGGTGAAATGGGCTATACTCGTCTAACAGGAGGGATGATGGGAGATTTGGAGATTCGACCGCTGTCTGATGTCGAATGCCGAGAAGTGACCGCTTGTCTTCTTTCATCATGTTAACAGATTTGTTGTCAACATTCTTTCGTAACCTGAATCGTTTCGGCCCTGATTATCGTTGCAATCTATTGGTAGATTTTGGCCGGTGGCTTCTGATATTGCTGTGTTGGTGCGTTTGAAGTTACTGCCATGCTGCCGCATAATTACCATGCCAACAGCCATCAATGCCCTCTTTGCTGTATGTTTGGATGGTACGGATTCTTGTTGGTTGTGTCATGCCTTGGGGGACCTTCCATGAATGTACAGCTTATGTCTTTCGTATGAACCCTGAACTTGATAATGTCTGCGCAGTACGACGCTGTTCATTATTTTTTCTTCGACAATGGCTGTGTTTAGATACCTAAAATGGTGGTAAAAAGGGTTACATCGGACATTGTAGTATACTGTAGCACTTTTTGTTTGTTTGTGGTAATTGTTGTCTTACCATGACCTAACTAGGCTCAAAAAATTTGTCTCGTCGTGTACATCAAAACTATGCAATTAGTTTTTTATTTATCTATATTTAATGCTCCATGCATGAGGCAAAAGATTTGTCGTGATAGGTGAATAATGAAGTTTGGAGAGAGAAATTTTGGAACTAAATACAGCTGTACATCAAATCTTTTGAGCCTATTTAGGTCAGGGTAGGACAACAATTATCACAAACAAACGAAAAGTACTACAGTGTGCTACAGTGTCCGATGTGACTCTTTTTACCACTTTTTACGGATCTAAACACATCCCCAATGTGTGCGCATGCTGAAAAACCCGTTGGTAATAAATACGTGTAACGAGTTTGGGTGTCAGGAATGATATGGCAAATCTAAAACAGGCTCAATCCTACGTCATTGTATCACAGAGAAAAAATGGATTTTTTTTTAATTTTAACCTTTTTATCTAATATTTTAATAATAATCTATGTGGATCTAAATTTTCAAAAACTAACCCTTTTTGTCACGTTAAAACTGGTGGCGCGACTCTTCACGCCACATGCTTTGGCGCGACCAATCTGCCACGCTGGCAGTACAGTTGACATGGCAAGGCTGAGTCACGCTATATGCTTTGGCGTGACTATTCAGCGAGTCGTGCCGTGCGGCGTGGCGCGACTCAACTTAATAAACGATCATCTTTTCTTCCTCCTCCCTTTCTTTCCCCGGCCCTCCCACCCGACTTGATCTCCATGGCACTGCCTCAAGATGCAAGCGAGCCCATCTGCAGATGCTGCAGGACTACCCGCCTCACTTGTATGCACTAATTAATGGCTCTGCAGGAGCCTGCCAACTAATTAACGGTTCTGCAAATCTCCTCAACTTGCAATCTCACCTTCTTAACTCTTCCATTTCAGACGAGATGAGTACCCGTTGTACAAACTTCTTGTAACTTTACCTACTTAATCAATATGAACACTAGCTATGCCTCCAAAAATCTTGTTTAAGCGAAACTCAACAAATCCAAACTTGAATCGAGGATCAAGTATAACTAGTATGCAATTTGAGTATGAGATTTTCTAATACTTTTCAAACTTCGTCTTCATTTCTGTCACCATAAATGCAATAATTTGGTTTTGATTTGATGTTTTCTTGTCCAATACTTTTTTCACACTCCATATTTTATGAAAATAAAGATTAGAGGTGGGGTATTTTTAACCGGAAACAACATTGGTCACCTTTTCGAATACCTTTAACAAATTGCAAACTACTTTAGCTCTTTGTCATTCTTTAAGTGATGGGAAATATATGTAGTTGTGGTCCTGCCTTTGTAACTCATAAAGAGCTTATCTAAATGTAAAGCTGACTCCAACATATCACACGTTGTGTTTCAATGTGTCGGCACATTAGTGTAGGACGACTCCCACAATCTATGCCCATCACTACTATTACCTCCTTAAATTTCTCCTTTGTAGATGTGGAACCTTTAATGCACTCCAAGCTCTCTCTTATATCATTGATTACTCCATCAATCACTTCCAAATAATTTTTTACAATAAGATTAAGGACATGAGCTGCACAACGGACATGAAATAGATCTCCATTGCAATGCAACATAGATTTCGCTAAGAGATTATTTTTGCAACATAATAGAGCCAATAGTTTCAATTGATATCCAGTTTCAATTGGAATTAGTGTTTAACTACAGCTACTAACAAGAGTTGCCAGAGAAAATGCAAGCGCGATCGCCATAATAACCTCAACCAACTCAAATCCTAGAAAATTCACGAAATGAAGGAAAACCAATTAGTTAGAATGGAGGAGTTACCTATAAGAATTGATTTCCCTTTGTTTCCCCTTCGAATCGGGTGGAGGATAGAGTGGATTTAGAGGGGGAGGGACGGTGCCATGGAGATCAAGTTGGGTGGGAGGGCCGGTGTCACACCCTGAAATTTTTGAATTTCAGGATGTAATTAAAATTAAAAATAAAACAACAATTTTCTTATATATTTTTTAAAAAATTTCCAACATTTATTTTCTTTACAGGGAATTTAGTACAAGAAAATAAATATTGGTTGTTTTTCCAAAATAAATAGGGTCTTTTTGTTTGTGTTGCATTCATGCTGCAGTGCATTGTCTATTTGTTTGGGTTTCAATTTGAATTTGAATTCTTTGAATTCGAATTTTAATTGAATGTGTTTGTTTCTTCTCAAGAAAATGCCAAACCTTTTCCCTTTCCCTAACTCATTTTCAGCCCGGCCCAATCCCTCTTCTTTTTTTTCTTTTTCTTCCCGCAGCCCAGGAAACCTCACGCCGGCCCGTTTACCTTCTTCCTTCCCGGCCCAACCCGCTTTGGCCTCCTCTCCCGCAGCCCACCGACAGGTGGGGCCCACCTGTCGGGGACGTCCCCGAGCTCGGGACGAGCTCGGACTCTTGCAGAGTTCGACTGCGCCCCGCCTCGCCCGGCCTGCCCTTGGCCCGCACGCCAAGGCGGTCCGCTCCGCCCTATAAATAGCGCCCCCCTCGCCCCTTGAACCCTACCAAGCCGCAGCCCCGTTTTTGCCTCGCATAAACCCTAGCGCCGCCGCCAGACGAGCTTGAGCTCGGAGCCGCCGCCGTCTCACCGTTCCGCCACTCAATCGACGCCGACGACCGCCGTCGGAGCTTCGTCTCGACGTGAGCAACCTCGCCGGACACTTCCCCTCTCTTTCTCCCTTTGTTCCGTGCGGGAATAGCTCGTCGGAGCTTTTGCTCCGCCTCTCTCCGGCGCACGCCCCGCTCCGGACCCTAGCTCGCCAAGCCGAACCCGCAGACGCGTTCGCCGTGTCGCTCTCTCTCTCTCTCTCCCGGACCAAACCCGAGCCTCAGCCAAGCCCGGATGGCCATATCTGGCTTACGCCGGCGAGCTCGCCGCCACCTGACCCTGTCGTCGGCGTCCCAGCACCGCCCCTTCCGCCGATCCAATCCAAGCCGCCCGATCTGAGATCGACGGTCCAGATCCAATCTAGCCCGAGTCAAACCAGCCATATACCAGTCAACCGAGGAACTTTTTCAAAAGAGCCCCTCAGTTTTCTTGAAATCAACCCGCCGTCCTGCTCTCTTCAAAAATAATTCTGTTTAAGTCCTTTTATTTGCAGAAAGAACCTTGTTCTTTTACAAAATTCAACCCACCGTCCAAAGCTTAGGTTTTTGCTTGCTAGCCCCTGTAGTTTAGGTTTAAGTTCGTTTAAGTCCCTGGTTTCTTTAGAGCTAGCCCCTGGAAGTTTAAATCTATCGCAAACAAGTCCTTAGAACCTTGTTTTAGCCATATCTTTCACGTTTCAACTCCGTTTTCAGCGATTCTTGCGCTCACGTGATCCTTGCAATGTGTGCGATAGCTTTATGACCTTGTTATCCTCTGTGAGCATAGTTTGATGTGTCTTGCAAATCTTTCCCTCTAGTCTTCAACTCTATAGTTAATCGCGACTAGATCCCTGAAGCACCGTTTAGTCTATAGAATCGCCGTTTTAATTCTGTTTTCCGCTTTTCTTGCGCCTCCGTAACCATAGCAATGAGCCCTATCCTTTAGTGCGTTTTTTAAAGCCTTTCTTTGTTTTGGTGTATTGTTCTTAGATGTATCTTTTTGATTGTTTTGTATGGTTGCTCGTTGATCGCCTCGAGTAGAAGGATCGCCATTCAAAGATTGAAGATCAAGAATTGCAAGTGAGCAAGAGCTGAAGAGCAGTGAAGAGCAGTAAGAGTAACTTTTTGTTGGAGAAAGGCAAGTGACCCTAACCATACTTCTATCTATGCTTATTTATGAGAATGCTTGATTTAATTAGAACATGGAGAACCACCCAAGAAAACCGTACAACCACAATATTATATGGCTCTGGTCTTGGCTAAGTAACTAGATGATCTATATTTTGTGCCTGGGGCATTTGATTGGTGGATTTTTGGGTTATCGAGCTTTGAGGAGCGGGTGAAGGAAGCTTCGTCTTCTGAGGTACCGCAGAAAAAGGGACCAGTGCGTACCTATAGTGATTCTTTGGAAAAGCCTCGTAGCGTCCCTATGCAATCACACCTCGAAAGTGTGGTATTGTGCCTGATCAGCACATATGCGTGGTTGGGTTCAAAGTTCTTCAGAACTTTTACGCGAATTATGGTGAAAGTGTACAACCTCTGCAGAGTTAAAACTAACCGGTTAGCCGTGCTCACGGTCAAGAGCGGCTTGGACCCTCACATGATTAATAAACTTAAAGATGGATTTAAATTATTTTCTGGTTATTTCTTGTGGCCTTGCTGAGTACCAACCATAAGTGTACTCACCCTTGCTTACTGCTGCTCAGAAGGAGAAAGTTGTGGTGAAGTCTTTTGAAGATATTGCTGAGTTATAGGTGTACGCAACCCCCAGTCGATTGCCTGTGAAGTTTGGAGTCTTTGTTTTCAGGATAAGCTATATAACTCTGATAGTCTTTTATTTGATGTTTTTTCTCTCTTTTACGTGATACTGTTACTGATTATTCACTTATAATATCTCTATATGTATGAAACTTTTCTAGCATACATATAGTTATGCATTCGGTTTTCTTTTAAGAACCGGGTGTGACAGCCGGGGTGAAGAAACAGAGGAGAAAAAAGAGGTGGTCGATTATTAAGTTGAGTCGCGCCACGCCGCATGGCACGACTCATTGAATAGTCACGCCAAAGTATGTGGCACGACTCAGTCTTACCAGGTCAGCTGAGCTGTCAGCGTGGCAGGTTAGTCGCGCTAACGCATATGGCGCGACTTCAGTGAGTCGCGCCACGAGTTTTGGCGTGACCAAAAGGGCTAGTTCTTGGAAATTTAGATTCAAACAAATTATTATTAAAATTTTAGATTAAAAAGAGTTAAAATTAAAAAATTTCCAAAAAAAGGCACAACCAAAGATTTAGTTTCCATCTGAAAAAACATCGAGTCCCCTGGTACCAAGTCATCTATATATCATGATGCATCCCTTCCGGCCTTCCCTCAATGGTTCCCAGTTTCCAATCACTCGAGTGTGGTTTCTGTTAAACTAGATAGTTTGTATAGTTGTCTCAATTACTCTAGTGTTTTTTTTTTCTTTCGGTGTCTGAAGCTGACAAGTTTTACATTTTTATCCATGTTCCATATACACGTTTCTTGATTCATAAGATCTTAACTCATTCTTGAACGTGATTTCTACCTCTGACCTATGGTTTCTCATGCTGTTTATACTCGATCGATTCTTTCTAGGTTGTTGCCTCCCCCTCGTCCAATATACACCCTCTACTATTCCCGTTAGCTTCGTCTCAATCCATCGTCAGCAAGAGAGCAAATTGAGCTGCAATAACAGTGTCTGAGCAGCAAGAGTAACGAGTTTACAAACGAGGTTATGGGTTAGGTAGTGGTGACAATGCCACGACATGCAAAACAATCGCAGCTAGGACTGGGAGCAGAGCAGGGGCGGGCCCAAGGCCCGGCCCGGGCTCCTTGCACCCCAGCCAAAACCACCATCTCCGCCCACTACCTCGCCGAGCACACCGTAGACAACCCAACCCCGGCAACCCGAACCTCCTGAAGCCCGGAATCCTAACCTGGATGCAGCAGCGGCGATGGCACGAGCAGCAGCAACGCAATGAGGAAGGAGAGGTGGAATCGGGCTGAAATCTTAATTGAGCCAAAATCGCTCGCGCGATGCTTCAGGCGAATGGATTCTAACATTTGTGACATTTGCAAAATGGATTCTAACATTTGTGACATTTGCAAAATGGATTCTAACATTTGTAACATTTGAATGTATAGCCTCCGCCCTCAGTTTTTTTTTTTTTTTTTGATAATCGCCTCCATCCTCATGTGGGGTAGAGGCCAAAATTTGGCCAGCCAAAACATTTCCTTGACAAAGCGAGGGCCATTCCTTTTGGGCCGAATTGCTGCCCGGCAGCCAAGCCCAAACCTCGGTAGTCCAAAACCGAAAGCTTTTATTGTTTGATCCACTGTGTATCATTTAAATAGTGTGATCCCAATTTTAAATCTGCTTGCACTATTACGTTGCATATAATCTAATCTACATATCCAGCTCCTTATCGACAATATTTTAGTGCTAGAAGTTTTGTTAACGCCAGACCCACGTATCATTGTCACGTAGGAGATATAGATTTGCCACCACCTCTATCTCATACTCGACCAAAATATGTTCATGGTTAAATTTTGGTTTGGCACATGAAGTCATGAACCAACGATACTAGTTAAGGTCCTCCGCTAGTATTATCCCCAGGAAAATAAGAGTGAGGAAAACAATACAAAAGAATGGTATGATGAGTGCGAAAGGACATGCAGCTTAATGGTTACAAGAGCCTTAGTAGCATCTGAGGTGGGTTTGACGTCCAGTAGGAGCGAATGTTTTAGGATTTAAATTATTTTTATTTTACTTTTATTTTTCTATTACTCTGTATTTATGTAAAATTATTTATCTGTGTCTAAATAATTTGTTCTCAACGTCAAATTATTTGTTCGCTTTGTAGAGTAAATTGTTCCGTAATGTTGACTCATTTGTTTGTGGTATGGTTTTCATCCTACAATCAAATGTTCATGATGTGTAATATTTTGTTCGTTGTATATTATTATTTTTTCGTTGTGTTTAGTTGTTTCGTTCGTAGAAATAATTATTTGTTCGTGTGGTTAAATTATTTGTTCCCAGGATTCAAAATTAATTAATTAATTATTATTATAGAAAATGTTTTAAAAATATCATCCAAAGCAAGTGTGGTCTTGTTTTGAAGATTTTGTTATAAAAAAGATAATGGTGCAACTTAAATTTAATTTTGATACTTGGTTGAGTAAGTGTGGTCTTCTTTTACTGCATGCATGCAAACAATCTCTGCTATTAAAGTGGCACCATAATAACATTCAAACAAGCCGGGCCAGCTATCAAATCATGTGCTTCAGGTGATGTTTTCAAAACCATCACCGGCAGCCACACATAATCGCGTCCCATGAACAATAAACTTAATGCCAGCCCTGGCCGTGATGCGAGAGCGACGGGAACGCGAGACCCTGATCGAGTGATCGTGTCTAAGGGCCTTGTTTAGTTCACGAAGTTTTTTGGATTTTGACATTGTATCATTTCCGTTGTTATTTAATAATTAATATCTAATTATGAATTAATTAGATTTAAAAGATTCGTCTCGTGCTAATCAGTTAGACTGTGTAATTAATTATTTTTTTCAACTATATTTAATGCTCCATGCATCGTGCTAATCAGTTAGACTGTGTAATTAATTATTTTTTTCAACTATATTTAATGCTCCATGCATGTGTATCTCATTCTCACCGTTGATGGAAGATCTGACGATATATAATTATTAATCACGTGCTAGAGCTTGGTCCAGATTTCGTATTAGAGAGATGGGCTGGAGGTTCACTGCATGAGCGTAACAGACTGAACCAATGGATCCACTACTTTATGAGCTCAGTACCAACACCGACGTCTCCTATATAAAACAGACAGTATCCGAATCACAAGACCTAGAACGAGGCAACGCAGCATTCTGCGCAAGGGATGACCTGACACTGCAATATCTTCCATTCCATGAGCCACTGGGGCAAGCCTGGCTGGATCAACATTTACCAACAGAAATAGGAAGACTTTCAGCTAGATAATGTACAGATATATGTACATAAAGTGTTCAGTACCAGTAGCCATGAGACAAAATGAGGTTAAGACTGAAACTCAGCGCCTGCTACGCCAAACAAGCCTCCTACAGTCATACTTTCGGAGGTGAGTGCTTCTTGAAAATTGGCCAAGCCACCTAGGTTATCACACAACATATACAATGCACGGCTGATGTACAGTTGATGACAATGAGTTGTAGCTTGGCCCCTCCCTACGTTAGCCCCCCCTCTGTCGCTGGAAGAGGAACATTGTTCCAGATGGAAACCTCCATTATTGGACTGAAACAAGGATACTGAAAAATTTAGGACTTTTAAAAGACTGATTACAATCAAGAACTTCCGTATTGTGTAGTAAGCTAAAATTTACAAGAAAAGGGGCAAATGAAAGACAGACTACTATTCAAGCTAATTATGATAGGTGTGGGGAACAAAACAACAGATGATACACATAGTTCCACTCAAGGAATGTAAATTGGCAATGGGAATGGTCAACACAAACAGCGCTTAAAAATAATTTTGCACATGAAGCTATAAGCATATTCTGGAACAGCAAGAACCACAATAAGAAACTTTTGTGACGTTTGCAAGTACCAGAAACACTATTCAGAAATAATCGGAAAACTGATGACCCCTTGTCATTCTTTAAAACTAGTCAAATTACATGCAAAATTCGTGCATGAGTACAATAGAGAAACGGGTAAATTGTGTCTGTTTCAATAATCTACAAGTGTCACAATGGATCATTAGTAATAATGAGTGAAGGAATAAAGAGTGGTTGGAGATGTAATAGCTGGAAAGAGACACTGGATGTTAGTGAACAATATGTGCTATTTGGGTGGTCGAAAAAATCCGAAACAAAAAAAAATAGAGAAAGGGTCAATACTTTGCCACAGAATATAACTGAACCTATGTCAATTTGGTTTCTATGCTGCTTACCACAACAAGCAGAAATATTTTTGTTCATGAAGTATTCTATTATAGTCCAGCAGCAGAACCCAATTACTCCCACAATTAGCTACAGCTCAATGAGCTTTGGTGGTGGCTAATGCTGCAACTTTCAGAAGCCCGACAGATTGCAGTGTTGAATTAAGTTTGCTGGTCCTAATTGCTACAAAGTTTTGTTCTGTAAGAAGCAATCCTATCAAGCTCTTTAGAAATGAGATTATACAGTTCGCTCCGAGCCTCCGAAGTCCAACATTTTTTTTCATTTATTTGCACCAAGAATCTCCCAAACTCTAGTATTTCTCAGTGATATACACAGATTATCTATGCTCACACCCCCAGTTCCAGTATTTGTTCATAATACCTATCTCTGTATGTCACACAAGAATGCATGCTGCATTTTGCACATCCTGCCATCATTATCGTCATCAAAATAGATGATGTATGATTTTTTTTATAATAGGTGCTCCGACAATTTTCTTAAAAGGCACATATAGTGATTCATCAGAACATAAATCATGCTCAAGAAAGCGACCGAGTCTTTTAATGTTCAGGGCAACAAGCTACCATAATAGCATTCGAACACACGAGTTTTCTGCAGGATACCACAAGCTAACTCTACTATATATCACCGCATATCAATCTTTGGTATCACACGTATTCTTGATGAATCTTCATTGGTGGTTAGCATAAGGACCCTGGGGCTTCAACTAAAATAGCCAAGTATCATGTTTCCTCATCTATTGGCAGAATAGGCATGTCCGGGTTCATGAAAAAGTAGAAGTAACAGGGAAAGGAACTAGCAATGGTCAAGATATTTGGAGATGGCCACCTAACTGCTATGCAATAAAATCATCATCTTTCTTACTGAAAAACAGTTAAAGTGACTATGCAATATGTTGACATAACTAGAAAGGGCCACAGCCGCGCATGCAAATGCACTTAGACAGTTTAGCACATGAATGATATACAATTATTCAGTAAGACAGTAACTACAACATGGATTTATGAACAAAGCACTGAATCAGCATTGAGGTGGAGAAATCAGAAGAACTACTAGAAGTACCCATAGAACTCAGCCACAAAGACAAGCCATCTTTGAAGGAAATTACTAGTACCTACTTCCAAGAAATAGTTGGACAAAAGAAAGAAATCAAAGCACAGGAATTAGGAGAATTACCAGATGAGGAATTTCAGTCAATGGTTGGCTTGATCCCCAAGTGAAGTACTATGAAAACTTCAAAGAAACAGAAACAAAAGAGGGCATGACCTTCTACATAGGTACTCCAGCTACATGGTTAACTTTCCGACCCATTCATCAACCATTCCATAGTCGATGCTTAGCTCCCTCAATGGTGGAATGTTCTCCATGGCAAAGATCATGAGGTGGGGGTAAGACGCATTGTAATGATCAAACAGCACAAACTGGACAAACACGTTTGGACTGCAACTGTGGCTGAAATAACATGCCACATTCCTTGCCCTCGACACATCAATCGCAAAGTTTAACTCAGGAAGAGCAGGATAGTCTGGTGCCACATACTCAGGATTCACATCAGATATATCACCCCAATCTAACCACCTCGGAGGGAACCTATTCGGACGCACCAAGCAATCGCCATTCGCAGCCACAATCTCTGACTGCTGCTGAGTAAGGACAATCCCGCTGAATTCACAAATGAATGTTCCTGCCTTAATAAGATCCAAAGACCGAACTCCCCACCCAGTCTCCCTTGATCGGAACACCTCAAGCCTATGCTGAAGCCCCTTCTGACTAACCCTGTTGGGGCAACTAGGAGGGCACTTGCAGTATGGCCCACACTCATATACCAGAGGTTTGCCTCGTAGCAGGGCTCCAGTCTTGTCATAGGCAAACTCACCTCCATTCCTCCCTGCACAGTTACATCCAATTGAGCAATTCTCGCTGCAATCACACCCACCACCACCCTCAGCAAACTTCCCTTGGACAGCAGAGGTAGGAAATATTGGCCGGGCAAGGTACTCAAATAAGAGTGGGTCACTATCATCATCGACATCATTATATAGGGCAACTGGCAAGCGCTCTCGGCCCATGGAGATATCAAAGCTCAAATACCCTTTTGGCCTTACAGCAAACACATCCACCTTGATCTGTTCAGCTATTCGATAATTCACAGTACCCATGGGTTCTTGCCCCTCAATGCGCAGCATTTTATACTTATAAACACCAAACCCAGATTTCCCACGGTCAAGCCAGTAGTCCACAACCTTGTAGAGGCCATCATAGAAATATACCTTGCCGACAGGGCTGCGTCTTGATTTGACAGCCCGGATTACGCGGATCTCAATGCCATAAGCCATGCTGCGCTCGAGGGCAAGATTGCCGCCCTCCAACTTCTGATCGACACAATGCTTATGAAGATTGGGATCACGGCCGCCATGGCCGGTGTACACAAGTACCTCGCCGTGGTCATCATCATCCTCATACCCACCAGACACGATTATAGATGTGGCTATAGGCTCCCCGGAGGCAGACCGCCCTGCGCTGACGTAGTCGATTCCTGCCTGCACCTGGCCATGGAGGCCAAGCACGCAGAGCTCCATGCGGAAGAAGAATGCGTCACCCACCGAGATCCCAGGCATCGACCCCACGATGCGGCGGTCGCGGTTGAGCCAGAGGTCGTGGTCCGCCATGAGCGCCGCGGCGCGCAGGTCCGCGCGGACGCGGCGCCGGTCCACGCCGCCGCCGTACCCGGCGACGCCCCCGAGGCCGAGCGACTCCGCGCGCTCCTCGTCCCTGAGCAGCAGCCCGCGGAGGCACTCGAAGGTGATGCGCGCCCGCCTTACGAGGTCGCGGAAATAGATCTGGTCCCGCACGCCGAGCGAGGAGACCCGCACGAGCTCCGACGACCGCGGCCGGCGCTTCTTCACGACGGACCCGGTCCCGGGCTCCACCACCGCGGGTGCGGCAGCCCCCGGCGCCGGCGCCGCGACGATCGCCCCGGTCCCCGCCGACGAGAGGTAGAGGGTCGCGAGGCGGTAGTACTCCCGGAGGAGCGCGTCCTCGTCGGGGTTCGGCGGCAGCGCCTGCAGCGGCGTCATCACCGGCGCGGACGACATGTCGGGCGTTGCCGGCGGCGGAGCCGCCGCCGCCGGATGCTGCTGCTGTGGCGTCTGGGCCGGGGGCGCAGGCAGTGGCAGGGGCCCGCGCTCCGGCGACGCCGGCTCCGATTTGGGCTCCCTCTTGGGGTTGAGGAACGGCAGGAAGTTGAGGTCGATGGAGTCGGACGACCCTCCCGGAGACGACAGCGGCGACGACGACGACGACGGCGAGGATTCGTCCACCTCCATTCCCGCAACAAAAAAAAACCCCCTGCCCGCCTTCCTCGCCGCCTCCTCCGCCCCGAAATTCCCCCCAAACCCGCGCGGCGGAGCAGGCGTGGTGGATTGGGGATGCGGGCGAGGGCGGTTAGGGTGGGGGTGGAGTGGGGGGATTTCACCAACTGATGACTGGCGAGGTGACGTTGGTGGAGGCAAGAGGGAAATGGCGGAGGGAGGGAAAGGGTGCGAAATCTCCAAAATGGAGCGCCCTTTTCCGGTGCTCGGAGGGAAGGCGCAATTAATTTCGCGGAGGGGATGACAGGGACACAGGTCTAAAAAGATCGAGGGGACGCACCATCTCGTGCCCTTCACAGTCACTGACAAGCAGGCCCGACAAACATGTGGTGGACGTTTCTAGAGGGAAGAGGCTTTAAGGATGGTGGGTGTCTGGGGCGAGACGTAGGGTTAATTCTGGTATATCACCGGCTATCGTTGGTGACGTACCGAGTAAAAAAAAATCTTAAATTGCGTATTGAAGTTGACTATTTCAATATGAGAAATAAATTATTAGCAATTATATTTTTTAAAAAAATAAAAATTAATTGTCGGCATAAATAGGCTATTTAATGGTGGAGCGGGGAAAGCGACGGTTGCGTAGTTGTTATTCTTATGCAACTTGTTTTCTCTATTTTCTAGGTAGAAAAAAGTGGTCACTGATTTAGACCCTTATTTGTTTGAAGGATCTTTTCTCTCTTCTCCATAAGCTTATGGTGTGAGCCATTTTGAAAGTTGCCTCTAGATAATTAATCGAGATAACGGATGCGCATGAAAATTCTTTCTTTTTTTAATTTCAAATGATTCTCATTAGTTTTTAGTTAGAGATGACCATTACATTGAAAAAGAGTATAATTGTCAACAGGCAGAAACAACATTTGCTACGTGTTGTTTTTGAATTTCTTTTTTTCTCACTCCGTAGTTGTTGAAAAGTTAAAATCTCATAATGTAGTTAACTAATGTAATTTCATTTGTTTGATAATCACAATTAATCTCTCTTCAGAATTTGTATTTGTTCCTCTTTCCTATGGATTTTTTACTAGCATTTTCTATGCTCCTAGAAGTTGTTCCACAATGAGATGTGGGTTGCACCTAGAAGAACTCTGAATATGAATTGTTTATTATTGTTATAATAGTTTTTGTGAGAAAATGTTCGCCCAAGTTCAATTAACGTTTTTCAATATTTGTCGGTAATAAAATAATTGCTATATGAATATTGTCAAGTATGAAAATTTATAGATCATTGAGGATTTTATAATTTTTGTACATATAGTTTAGTGCATATTAAAAAAAAGAAGCTTTTGAATTTTAGACACTCAATCACGTTTATTGTAGCGGCGACATATATGCCACATGATTTGCTTGTCTATTAGTCATGCATTAAGTTAGTTCAATCACTACAGCATCTCCAGCAATCCCCCAATAAACATCTCCCAATAAGGGGTTATTGGAATGTTCCAATATATACCACTTTCATGGGGTTATTTAGGGAGGTGCTTTTACAATTTTCTAATAATATCATCCTAATATAAACATATTGGGAGAGTAGAAATACTCTCTTTATCTAAGAGAGTTGGAATAAAATATTGGGACAGACCAAAAATTATTGGAGAAAAGGGGAAATATGGGGGATTGATGGAGCATATCATTTTTCTACTAATAGTATTAGTTACAATGAGAGGTATTATTCATTGTATATGATTTTTCATTTTTCCTTGCATTTTTTTGTTTAAGCTCAAAACTTTTTAAAAAAGAAAATAAAAGACTATTTCAATTTCTATATAACTTCTATGTATCAGAATATGAGTTTTACTGTTTTTTCATAAACAATCTTTTTGCTTACAATTAACATCTTCTGGAACGAATCCACTTTTCTAAGAACATGCTTTGATGATATAATACATAAAATTGTCGAGTGCTATGTAGATGATCTTGTTGTAAAGGTGCATCCTATGAAGAACATCTTAAACTTCTCAGAATCATATTCGGCCATTTAAGGCAACATGCACTCAAGCTAAACCCGTTGAAGTGCGCCGAAGAGGAAGTCTACTGACTTTTTAGTTAGTAAAAGCATCTCCAAAAATTTGCCATATTCTACTTGGCAAATCTTGTGATTTGTCAACTTCTAAAACTATTTGCCAAGTAAAAAAACATTTTCTCTCCAATAGTTTGCTATTTCGGACTTGACAAAATAATAAAAAAAAAGCAATAGCAAGCATGCAAGCAGGGAGAAGATTTTATTTTCGTGGTCAGTACCCAGCATGCAAGCAGGGAGAGGATTTGCCAAGCCCTTTGCCAAGTTGCCAAATATGCGCGGTGAGGGAGGGTTTTTGTTAAGTTGTCATATTTTGCCAAGTCGTTTGTCAAACTGTTGGAGGGGTGTTTTAAGTATTTCTGGCAAAAAATCAAGGATGCCAACTCCATGCGAAAGGGCCTATAGCCTATTGGTTATAAGAGCCTCGGTAGCACATGAGGTCCTAGGTTCGACTCCCCATGGGAGCGAATATTCTAGGATTTAACGGCGTTGTGTATTCAGTAGTAGGCGACATTCCCATCGACAACGAGGCACTCGAGGATTTGCCGGCTCAGTTTTCGAAGATGCTCATAGGGATAGGGTTTGCGTACGTGTATTCATATGGGTGTGAGTATGCGTGCGTTGTGAGTGTCTGAGTTGTACTGTGTAATCTAAAAAAAAAAGATGCCAACTCCATTTGCCAAATTTTTGGAGATGCTCTAAGTTGATTCAACTACTTTTTATTATATTATTCTAGTATATGAAACATTTCAGAATGGAAAATGCGAAATCCCTCCCGATCTTTCCATAGTGGTTCTCCATGCAAGTATATGGTTACATGCTCTTTCTACCCATATTTGTGTTAGAAGTAATGTACATTAGATGTGTTGTAGAAAAACCTAATAAAAAACACAACAATTTTAAATATCCTCGTCACCATCCAAACAAGTAAAATTTATTTTAAAGTACCCCTAAATACCCTAAATCATCCAAACAATAGCTGTTTTGATAAAGCTAAACTAAACTTTAAAAAACTCTCTATGGCTATGAAGAACCATTCTTGACTGAGTCTCTACAATAGGAACTATATATGATGGAACTAACAGGTAGGTGGATTTATGTTATGTGTACAGACCAAGGCTACCAAAGGTTCCACAATCTTTGCTGAAGGTACACCAAAAATAATCAAAAAAATTTATATGACTTCAGACTGTTCAAATTGTAAACATACAGAGATCTTTTTAGTGCAACAAAATTTTATGATAGAAATAAAAAAGCTCCGAGTTTAAATTGAAAGTATCACAAGTGATACGTAATGGTAGCAACGTATAGGTATTCTGCTAGTATCACTAATTAGCAGCAGGGATCCTGCACTGATGAGGTGATATGACCAGCGCCAGCTCGAGGAGGGGGGGGGGGGGGGGGAGAGACCGTATAAGCTAATTAGTATATATAATTTTCTATTTGGCATAATAAGAAACCTTCAAAAGCCTATCATAATGTTTATTTTAATTACACATAATATTTTACATATAAGTTTTTGCATATAAGCCTCTGAAACCCCATCATAATAAACCTTTGAAAGCTCATCACATATATTACATATAACTTTTTGAAGGCACTGAAGTATTGTATTTTTATTCAAGGTAATCATAATGGTTATTGTTTTTAATTTTTTATTACACTATTGTCATGTTTTATGAGCTATAACATATATTGCAAAGTAATTTTTATTATTTATACTATATACTATAATTTTGATACTAAAAATTAGTTCAGCAGATCCTTGTCTTCTTGCTTGCCAAGGACCTTAAAATTGTAGAGCCCGGCTCTAGATGTGGCTAACTACCATAGGGATCCAACACCGATGGCGTTTAGAATATGGATGGAACAATACGAAACATGCTTATTGTGATATGGAAAAAAAAAAGAAAAAAAAAGACCATGCTATGCTTAGGTGAGAAGCTGAAAGTGATGTATAAATCCACGTGGAATGGAAAAGGCTGACTCTTCACTCCCGGAGAAAACGAATCATGCATCTTGAGGAGAGAGAAGAACCGACTCTTATTTACCAATATGTAAAGAAGTGGTGTATATTCTCTAGCTGGGATCAAAATAAAATGCGATATCTGTTGTATATATAAAATACATAGCAATCTTTTTTCGCGTCTGTACTATGTAGGACTGTAAAAAAGGAAATATGCAAAAGGCAAAGAGACGCTCGTCTTCGGGTATGTAATTGACACTCGTTTCTGTTTGAAATTGAGAACAGAGTTGGGTCCTCTGGAGCTCCGACGATGACTCACCGCGAAGCTCCTCACTGGCGGCAATGGAGACAGCGGCGCTGCACAACACTACCTCTCCAGCGGAGGAAAGGTCCCGCCGGGGCTGGAAATCGATTGAGGGGCTAGAGGAGCTGCTCGTGAAGGAAGGAATTGAACCGAGGTGGCTTTCCGGCGAGCGGCAACGGCAGTGGTAGCGGCTGCCAGAAAACAGAGAGGTTGGGAAAAGCGGCCTCGCCGCGGCCAACCAGCACAGCGCTTGGCATGCGCATTGGATGGCAGCAAGGAGCCGCTCAGCGGAGGCGGTGCGGCGGCGACGGTGTTCGGTGGCGGGACAGCGGGAGGAGGAAGCACGCGCGGGAGATCGTTGATGGCGAACGAATCTGCCTGGCAAAAAATAGCGCGCGGGACGCCGAGGATAGCAAATAGGATAGATTAGCAAGGCTGATGGAGAGATTGTTAGATGCCGTTTTTTGCTGTTTTTTTTTCATTTTTACCTATCTAGATAGATTTTAGAGAAGTTCTTGGAGTTGCTCTAACACGATTACTAGCATGAGTTATCAGTTCTTTGTGAGCTATCACCATTCGAAGGCGACTATGAGAAAAGATGGAGTTTACCTGTTCGGCGTGGTCCGATGCTCGTTTGCAATATGGAAGAGTAGTAGGGTGGCCTCAGAAAATTTAGGTGGTTTGGTTTAAACTGGAACTAAAAAAAGGTCTGCTACTGCAAGTTCAAAAAAAAAAAACTTGAATCGAGTCCGATTATTTAAATTTGAAACAAGACATTCTAGTCCAAAAGTGTTTCTTAAGGCCGTGCTTCGAGACATCATATACGCCGGTTGACAATAATGCCCCTACCAAAATCAACAACGACTTTCCACCATTCCCTCACGGGCGTTGACGCTATTGTTGCCCTCACTGGAGGCTAAGGTTTTCACGTCGGATATTTCGCGTAACAAGCTGTTGTTTCTTGCTATCCCCTTTTAGCTTCCGTAAGCATTTCTAGCTTTCTTATTTTCTATCCTCTTACATAATATTTTATCATAAAAAAATTGGCACAGTCAAAAATATAGTTTAGCTCATCCGAATGAGTACCCTCTACCTACCCACTTTTTTCTAAAAAAGAGGACAACCACCACCCAGCACCCACTCCCACTCCACTGGAAGCCGTTTTTATCTTAGTGGGTCCACAATAATGCTTCTGTAGCCTCCCCACATTCTGGCATAGACAGTACCACATCGTCCACCTGGCCTGCCTCCCACGTCATGGTTGGGAAAGTGTCTAGTCACTCTTTACGAGTGTTTATATCTTTAGAACATCTCTAAGAGTGCCTAAAAAATACTCCCAATAATAATTTTTGAGTAAAAAGTTGAAAATCAAAGCTCCAACAATAGCCTAATCATCTGTCCAATATTTTGGCTCTCCCAAAACAAGCTCTCTCCGGACCCAAATATCCGCCGACGCTCGGTCGTTCCCAATCCCAAAATTCGTCACCGATGCCCGCCATATCTCGCTTCCCGCGCGCCTCCCCGTGCGTTTTCCCTCCCCTCCTAGTCGCGCCATTTTTCTTCGCCGTCCTACCAATTCAGCCGCTGCCGCGCTCCATCCCACCTTCCAGGGCATGTTCGACTACCAGCGCCACCTCCCATCTGTCTATCGTTGCCGCACCCCTCTGTCCCTCCATCCAGGTTGTGGATCTCCGGAATCGATAGTGCAGGCTCCCGTCCATCCGGCGCCGGATCCACTCCATCTATGACGGCGGCTCCCCTCCGCCTAGCAACGCTCTGCTAGATTCCCTCCCGTGTTGATTTGCTTCGATTTGGATCCAGGTACTGAGCTTTAGGTCCTCCACGTACTGAATTTAGTTGATTTGCCTTTATTTGCATCCCGTGAGCTTCCATTGTTCCAATAAATCTGTCAAATATCCTTGTTTGTTTTAATCTCAGATATGCCCTGACTAAATAATTTTGCTTTGATTTTGACTAGATATTTTTTTATGTAATAGATGTTTCACTGACTGCACAAGAAGAGGAAATATTATGTAGCTGTAGTACTATCTCCTAGGTCCTGTAGAGTGGCAAAACAATGCATTATTGTTGGAGCTAGAAAATTGATCCTTGATTCATCGTACTAAACAGTTAGCTTTTTTATAGAACCAATTTAGTTATCTATTACCTCAAATGATTTGACTCGATCCACCATTAGTCAAAAAATAATACATGGAAAAGGAGAACTGTATGCTAATGGGCCATGCTATCATATTAACCAAAACATCCGATATAAATATTTGTCTGGAAGATAATCCCATGAGATAGCTACAGGGTGCAGTTTGTTTTCTTCCTGACTATTTCATTTTGCTTGCAGGCTTTAACATTCAGTTTGATTGACAATGGAAGGCCAAGGATACTGGACAACACATGGTGGAGGGCAACGATGACTTGTCTTTCGATGACTTCAGTAGCCCACCCGAGGAGCAGGAATCACCTGTTATTAATAGTACTCCATCAGCAAGGCCAATACAGAAAAGATCAAAAAACTTTAGTGAGCAGGAGGATCAATTGCTTGTTTCAGCATGGTTGAACATTAGTACAGATCCAATACAAGGCACCAATCAAACTAAAGGATCATTTTGGACAAGAGTTTATGACTACTACCACTCAAATAAGGAATTCACATAAGATCACAGTCAGAGTTCACTTTTGCATCGATGGAAAGGTATTCTAGTGAATGTCTACAAGTTTTGTGGATGTGTAACTCGGATTGAGGGTAGAAACCAGAGTGGGGTTACAATTCAAGACAAGGTAATTCATTGCATTATTGGCCCTCCATTCTTTATACTCATGCATTCAGGGGTGTACTAACTGCATTTAACTTTCTTAATTTCTGCAGCTTGTACAGACATTGGTTTTGTTCAAGGCTCAAGATAAGGAGAACAAGTCATTTCAATTCTTGCACTGCTGGAATATCTTGCGAAATCAACCAAAGTGGCATGAGAAGCGGAAGCAAATGGCATCTCAGAATCAACTTGGTAACAAAAAACAAAAGGCAACCATGGATTCAAGTCCGAGGACGTCCACTCCCATCAATGTTGAAAGAAGCCACAACACTGTCACTGATAATACACCTCCAGAGAATGATCAACGCAAGAGGCCAATGGGTAAGAAGAAGGCTAAAGAAGCATTGCGGCGAGGTGGAGGTGAGGCTTGTGTGGAGGCTTTGGACCATTTATGGGCCAAAAAGAGAGAGTCTGATGCAGAGAAAGAACAGAAGAAAGAAGAGATACAACCAGTCATATGCACTAGATAGAGAGAGGTTTGAGCTAGAAAAAAGAAGGGTTCAAGCTGAAGAAGCGAGGGCTGCAAATGAGGCAAAAAATCTTGAGATAAAGGAACGTGAATTGGAACACAAGGAAAATGAACTACAGCACAAAAGAATGTTAGATGAAGAGAGAATTATGACAATGGAGATTGCTTCCTTACCTACTCTGCAACAGCAGTTCTACAAGAGCCAACAATATAAGATCATTGCTCGTCATGTTTAAAATAGCTCAACTGGACAGGTTCATTCCTTACATCATTTTTTTGTTTACATACCGTAATCTTATTACCTTTGTACGTTGCATTCTTAATTTCAGACCAGCTCCTTGGAAGAACATGCTGAATATTTCAGTAGCATTTCAGTTTGGTACAACTCCAATTGAAGTTGTTGCTCTTCGAGGCACAAGCGAAGATGTCGATCTGTCATCATTGCCCTGTGTGGAAATTTTCTTGGTTCTGTAATTCAGTTGTAGTCATGTTCCCAGTTTACTAGCTAATGAACCTCAAGCTTGAGTTCAAAGAGATCATGATACTGGTTTCATAATTTACCAGCCTTGGTAGCTGGATCTGTCTGGACACAGTTGTGGTTTATGTTTTTTCATTCTTTTGGACCATTCCGAATCTCCCTGTTCAATATTACTAGGCTTGCTTGGACACATTTGTTAATGCAGCGGAATTTCAAATCTTACTGCTATGCTCGTCAGAAAACTATTTGTTCAACAAATATTACTGCCATAAACTGTGGTGCTTACTGTTTATTACTAATGTGAAGTGTGCTTCTGTCAGATATATGCAAGGGCCTGGAAGCAGCCTATAATGTTTGACATATTTTGTTGCAGAAACATGAAAAGGGCTAGGGCTAGCATCAGAAGATGGGCGTGAAATGCCCATATGGACTAATTGTTCTGCAAAATAATAACACACCAGAATCTTTGAACATCTTATTTAGGCAAAATGTCTTACAAGCATTAATCATTCAACTATAAAAGCCCTAAGAAACAGAGATTATGTATATAGAACCTCTGTGGAAGGTCACATGCAATTTATTCTCTGCATATCAAAAAAAAACTTAATATTGATCCGGATGATGTTGCCATAGGTGCTCCACCAGGTCTTCCTGTAGCTGATGGTGAGTTTTGTTGTCCCTAATATTTTTGTGCATCTGAATAAATTCTTCAAGATCAGTAGTATGCTCATGAGAAGGCGTCACATTTTCTCCACCATAGTCGAAGCGTTCCTCAGGGTCCACTTCTCCCTCGTCTTCAATAATCATGTTATGCATGATGACGCAAGCTTTCATAATGTCTCCTAGTGTCTCTTCATCCCAAAACCAAGCAGGTCCACGGACAATGGCAAAACGGGATTGAAGGACTCCAAAAGCTCTTTCCACATCTTTCCGTATTGCTTCCTGTGCTTTAGCAAAATATTTTCTTTTATTGCCCTGAGGTTGTTGTATGGTCTTCACAAATGTGGCCCAGGATGGGTATATACCATCAGCAAGATAGTATCCCATCGTATAATCATGACCATTTATACTATAATTCACTTGAGGAGTTGCACCTTCAACAAGCTTTGCAAAAAGTGGAGACCGGTGAAGAACATTGATATCATTATGGGACCCAGGTAAACCAAAAAAAAACGTGCCAAATCCAGAGATCCTTGGATGCAACAGCTTCTAAAATTATTGTAGGCTCGTGCACGTGCCCAGAGTACATACCTTGCCATGCTGAAGGGCAATTCTTCCACTTCCAATGCATGCAATCAATAGAACCTAGCATACCAGGAAAACCTCTTTTCTCTACAAGTGCAAGCAATCGAGCTGTATCGTTCTCATTAGGTGATCTCAAGTACTCGTCTTCGAAAATTTCAATAATTGCATTGACAAACCTTCTCAGACTTTCTATGGTAGTACTTTCTGCAATACGAACATATTCATCCGTAGCATCCGCAAGCACTCCATAAGTTAGCATCTGGAATGATGCAGTGACTTTCTGGAAGCAACTTAATCCAGCTATATTCGCTGCATTTCTCTTCCGCACAAAGTACTCATCATGAGCTTCTACAGCATGCATTATGCGTAAAAATAGATCCCGGCTCATTCTATACCTGCACCAACCAAGAAAGATAAGACATCCAAATTATAATGCACATCACAAATTAATTGCACAAATCAAATTCATACGAACCTCCGTCGAAATAGAGTTGGACCATACGTAGGATCATCCGCCAAATAATCTTGAAACATTCTCATGTGCCCTCCTTCTTGATCTCGATAAAGGACTGCATGACCAGGGACAGAACCACCATGTTTCCGTGTAGGCTGTAAATGACTTTGTACAATTTCTACAGCAGAAAGAATGAGTTCATCATCGTCATCTGATGATGATTCATCCAATAGACTTTGGAATAGGGATGGATGACGACTCATCCAACAAGCTGCTCTTGCTCACACACGTGTGCCGCTGACTGCTTGGATAACTTGCGTAGCTGGCTATGGTCCTGGACTCCTAGCCACGCCGGAGCTCACGACGGCTACGGCCGGGATCGGCCAGAGCTCACGACTTCTGCGGGATCAAGAGTTAGTGCCCAGTCTAGGGTTCATGGCGTGTGCTTGGTCAAGGCATGAGGCGGCGATGGAGTAAAATATGGAATCGATGCGGCTAGCGGATAAAAGAAAATATGTGATCGATGCTGCCAGAGGAAAAATCGGCAAGAAGATACTGGGTTTGTTAAACCTCCCGTGAAATAAATCAAAGATCTGGACCCACCTCGCTTCACGATTTGATGATGTGTCACAGTTTGAATTTTTTTGGGAACATAATTTTGGGAACTGTTGGAGGAGTTGTTTTTTTACTCCCAATACTTTTTGGCAAGGCTTCATAACCAGAATTTTTGGACTCTAATTTTTGGGCACTCTTGGAGATGCTCTTATACTACAGGTAGATTCCATGTTGGACCCTATATTAGATCCATTTGCTGGTGTCATGTTGTGCCCCATCTAAAGAGGGGCTAGAGAAGAGAGAGGAAGGAAAGAGGAAAATGAAAATAGATTAATCGACAACTAGGTCCCACATGGGCGATATTGAGGATGGGATTTTACGGGAGTTGGTGTAGCATCTATCCCTAGAGCAGCTCGAGCGTTGAGTTTTTAGGGTGCAAAGAGGGGAGAGAAAGGGATAGCGTTGTGACTAAATGTTGGAGCAAAAGTTGCATGAGGTGCTAGCTTGGATCTTGAAGCTAACTTGGGCATCCAGTGCAAAGGAAGAAAAACTGCATACATGGTATGATGCCTTTTACATTTAATTTCACTAGACTCGTTACTAATTAATCGTCTTATTATGTGCTAGGTTATCATGGAGTGAGAACAGTTTCAATCCAATGAGCTGGGATACTATCTCGTATATCCACTTTCCCCCCAAAAAAAACTATCTCGTATATCCTACAATGTTTATATATCAATGAACTCCTGCTAGTCTATTGATGCATGTCCTGCTAGATTTTCTTCATATTAAGTTGCAATCTCTATTAGTCACATTTTATCCTAATTTGCATTCTCAGATTTTCTTAATATGAAGCTTGTTCCTTATTTTGGTATTCACTTTTTTTTTCTTTCTGCAGACCTGGTCCGGCCATTTTGGTGTTGCTGTGCTATGGAGCTGGATGGATAAATAATCTAATTGCATAGGCAAGAAACCATATATGTTTGTTTCTTCTATGTCAGCTTTACATGCAAACGGCTATCAAATTTACTTCTTCGTGGAAACTGCTGGAGAAACCATGCAATGAGAAGATAGTATCTATTGTACATTTATTAGTATGTCTCTCCTTTGGACACTACCTATGGACATTATGGGTTGGGACTGTCCTAAGTTAGCACTCCATGTGTGTGGGTGTAAGGATCACCGGGGTGTCCGACCCTAGAGGGGGAGGGGGTGAATAGGGTCGCTAATCGCTTTTCTATCCTATGGCTCAATCTAATTGCATAAGATAAACCTAACACGTCCTACACATGCTAGTTATGACTAAGGTTTATCTATGCTACCCTCTACTTACCCCAAAAGACTTGCAGCCTATAGCCAATCCTAATCACACTAACTAGGAAAGTAAAGGTAAGCAAGAAAGAGTAAATGCGGAAACGTAATGTGGTAAGTAAAGCGATAAGAGAGAGGATATGCAAACTCCCGTGAAGACACCAAGACACACGATTTAACGTGGTTCGGTTAGGACACCAAAGTCTCTCCCTACGTCCACGGCCACTTGCTCACAAAGAACAAGTGTGATGCCGAGTCTCTTCGCTTGATCACCGTCTTGCCACGCCTCCAAGGCTCCCGACAAGCAAAGGCTAAGTGACGCCAAGTCACAAAGACGAGGTCACCGCCACCGTCTATCTCAAAGCGTCACCACGGCACCGTCTTCACTATCTTGGAGCTTTAACACCAAGTAGGGGCCTCCTTCACCGCACAAAGTGTCGTTGCCGCTCCACACCAAGTCGGAGGGTCACACGACGAGTACACAAGGTGCTTGCCGCAGCAAGGCTTTCTCTCAAGCTAGTTCTCTCAAGAACTAAGCCTAAACAAGCACTAAGCACTCTCACAAGTGTGCTTAAGCCTATATGATGTACAATGAAGCTCTATGGTGGTTGGAGATGATCTTTAGCTCTTGTATACTTCCTTGAACTCCAGCACCTTCAAATGACCCGGCCTTGGGGGTATATATAGGCAGCATAAGCAAATATAGCCGTTGGAGAAAAGCTGCCAGAAAACTGCGTAACGCCGGTTAATCCGACGTACCCCAAAAGCCATCATCGGTTCAACCGGTGTATATAAACTGCTAATTGAAAAACTAGCCGTTAGCAATCAACCGGTGTAATGCCGGTTTAACCGATGCAATCAACCGGTGTATGTAAAATTAGCGTCGGTTTAACCGGTGATTGTAACTTCTTCACATTCCTCCAAAAACCACCTCTCTGGACAACTGAACCGATGCAATTTACCGATGTATCGTCGGTTCAACCGGTGTATGTATTTTCATCGATCTTCGTTTGGCAATGCACCGACGTATGCATTTTCTTCAACGTCGGTTAATCCGGTGAGTGTATCTTCAGTTTCCAGCTTCTGGACAATTACACCGGCGTGTGTCTTTTCCTTAACATCGGTTCAACCGGTGTATTGAATTTCTTCACAGTCTCTTCGATTCTTGTCCTTTGGACCGAAGAGGTTTCAGGGCGCTGCCCTGAGACCCGCGAGGGGCGGCTCCCCCTCGACCCCCGTAGGGGTGGCCCTACGGGCCTAGCTACGCCTCTCTTCTCTTTGTCATCACTTGAACCTAAAAGCCTGAGAATAGTCATCTTAACAATCACATTAGTCCAATTGTGTGTGTCATCAATCGCCAAAATATTATATTGAAATATGGCATGAGAGGCCATTTTCGCTACAGTGGGTCCTGTGTTAACACAACACATGATGCAGTGCACTAAAGTTGCTCCTAGAGCATCTCCGGTAGATTATCCATATCTCATAATTTATACTCCCTCCATCCTGAAATGAAATATATTTTGCTTTACCATAAGTTCAAGTAGTCTAAGTTTGATTATTTATAGAAAAGAGTAATAATATTTTGAATATCAAATGAGAATAATTAGATCCATTATGAAATATATTTTTATAATTTACTTATTTGATGTGTTAGATGTTAATATTTTTTTATAAATTTGATCAAACTTAGACTACTTTGATTTAGAATGAATGAAATGCCTTACATTCCTGGTGAGTGGGAGTATGTTTTTTTTTCTCTCCATCACCAATAATACATTTTGTGTTCGATGTAGTGAGCGTTGAAGTAGATTACATAATTGATAGTGTAGATGGGGGAATCACCTTCATTTAAGTAAGAGTGGGTGGGTGGGTGTAGGGATGGCAATTGCACCCGCGGGTGCGGGTATCCGCGGATTTTAGACCCGACGGGTGCGGGTGCGGGTTCGATATTCCACCCGTGAGTGGACCCGCACCCGCACCCGCGTATTGCGGGTGCGGGTTTGAGATTCCACCCGCGGGTGGACCCGCACCCATCCACAAACAAAGAAATTCTAACCCAACGTGCTTAGGTAAGGCTTATTCCAACTATCCTAACTATAAAATGAGCACAAAAATTTATAGATTTATTGTTAGTTTGTCGTTAATACTTTAAATTTGGAAATTTGTTGTTAGTTTGCCCTTATTACTTATAGAAATGTAATGTTTGACTATTTAAATTAAAGGACTTGTGCATTTTTATTATATCTTTTGTCACACCCGCGGGCACCCGAAACCCGCCCGAAACCCGCGGGTGCGGGTGCGGGTGTAGAAATGCACCCGCGGGTCTACCTGCGGGCGGGTTTTTTCCAACCCCGCGAGTTTGCCTACGGGCGGGTTTTCATCAAACCCGCACCCACATCTGCGGGTGCCATCCCTAGGTGGGTGTGTGTGTGGGGGGGGGATTATAAAAAAATATTTTGGTATTAGAGGTAATATGCTAGAGTACCTTACATTATCAAAATGATAGTTTTTAAATATTGGATAGATGGATAAGTAATTTGTTGGAGATGCTCTTAATAGAGTGAAATGGTTGTTGAGAGACGCACACAACTATTGAAGATACAAAACTTGGAAACGGTGGTACAAAACTTGGAAACAGTGAAGATGCTCTTAAGGCACCTCCAGTGCCGCAGAAGATCAAAGATATGGAACCAGAGAATATGCTCTTAGAGCAGCTCCCGTGCTGGCTCGGATCGTTCTGACTGCACAAGTCGAATAATACTAGTGTTCGATCCTAGCTGCGTCGACATCATTTTCATAGAGCCCGCCTACTGGAAAAATTGCTCAATCACATGAAAAGCCTCCCATTGCGCCAGCGGCCAGCGGCCAACTAAATTAAAAAATGCACCTCCAGCAGCTCATGAGGGTAGCTCTAGTGTATAAAAAATTCGAATCGTGGAGGTGGAAAATCGAATTGAACACGAAGTGAACATCGAACCGTGGATGTCAGATTCAAAATCCCACTCCGCACACAAGTCGAAGCGAGCTGAATAAAATATATACTGTCGTGCGGTGGGACAGGAGCTGAGCTCTAGAACTAGAGAAGAGTTGACACGCAGAGAGAGATATTTTTTAAATTGCTTTCTCCCTACTATCATTGAATGGTGGATCATACACACCGAAGTTTACACTCCGAGCACCGAACTCTTTGACATGCCTTTTATTTGGCAGAGCGAAATCGATTTTACACTGGAGTTGCTCTGAGCGGACTCGTTTGCACACGTTGTTTTTTACCCTAATGGGAATGGCAACAATTCGGTTGCCACTATGTTGACTATTTGAATCGACCTTATCTCGGTTCGCTTTTTCCATACACTGGGGGTGCCCTTATTTGATTTGCTTCTTTATCTTCTCAGAATAGGATCTCATTTTCTGTAGCAATATGTTCCCAATTTTCTTTCTTCCCATCTCCTATTTGCATGATTCATGGTTTGGTCTCAACAACTTTTTTCTTCATAAACTATGCCATTTTGTAGGATTGGTTCTTTCCGATCTTTGCAAATTATTTGCTCGGGTCAGCGACCCAACTATATAGAAATTTCTGGCCAGCTTGTAGGCCTATTAAAGAAGGGCTCAGGAGTGGGTATGCTCTTAGGGCAGCTCCAATGTTGGCCCGGATCGTTCTGACCACACAAGTCGAATAATACTAGTGTTTGATCCTAGCTAAGTCGAATAATACTAGTGTTCGATCCTAGCTATGTCGACATCAATTTTATATGGCCCACCAACCGAAAAAATTTGCTCAATCGCCTAGAAGCCTCCCCTCACACTAGTGGCTAGCAGCCAACTAAATTAAAAATGCAGCTCCAGCAGCTCATGAGGGCAGCCCCAGTATATGAAAAATTGAACCGTGGAGGTGAAAAATCCAATGGAACACAGTGAATATGGAACCATGGTTGTCATACTAAAAATCGCACTCCGCAAACAAGTCGAACTGAGCTGAATAAAATATATGCTGCCGCGCGGTGAGAATATTCACGGGATAGCAGCTGAGCTCCAGAATTATAGAAGAGCTGACACGCAGAGAAAAATATTTGTTGAATTGCTTTTCTCCTACTTTAATAAAGCGTGGGTCCTACACACCGAAGTTTACTTCGAGCACCAAACTTTCTGACACGCTTCAGAATTAATTTTACACTGGAGCTGCCCTGAGCGGAGTCGTGTGCGCACGTTGTTTTTTTACTCTAATGGCAACAATTCAGTTGCCGCTGTGTTGATGATTCGAATCGACCTCATCTCGGTTCGCTTTTTCCATACACTGGAGTGCCCTTGTTTGGTTTGCTTCTTTATCTTCTCGGAATAGGATCCCATTTTCTGCAGCAATGTGTTCTCGATTTTCCTTTCTCCCTATCTCTTTATTTGCACGATTCATGGGTTGGTCTCAGCAATTTATTTCTCATAAACTCTGCATAAACTCTGCCGTTTCGTAGGATTGGTTCTTTCCGATCTCTGCAAATTAGTATTTGCTCGGGTTAGAGCATCTCTAACGGTTTGGCATCTGCACTTTTCATCCTAAAATTTTGCCAAAATCTCTGAAATCTACTCTCCAATGGTTTGGCATATGGTGTAACATCCCGTAATTTTTACGAAATGTTATATATTCCGAAAATACGAGTTTTCAAAAACTTTTTGTGTGGAAGTGATAATAGCTAGAATAATCTAAGAATGACTTCTTCTCTATCTCAAAATTCCTAGAATTTAAAACCAAATAAATATAAGGACAATATTGTTAGTATGATTTATTTGGAGTTATTGGACCTACCTTGTTTATTTGAACTCAAGTTGGATTTAATGTTATCTTGTTTGAATTGTGTGGAATTAAGTTTGAATTTGGCCATTCAAACTTAATTCAAAAGCTAAACCCAGCTAACATCTAACAGGCCTGCTAACCTGTTAACCAAACCCAGCCCACCTAGCCTACCCAGCCCGTTGCCCTCCTCAGCCCGTTTCCACGCCAGCCCAGCACCACCGCTTGCACCGGCCTACCCCGCTCGCCTTCCCTCGCCCAGCCCTTTTTTCCCGCTCCGGCCTGCCCCGCGCGGACGGCCAGCCCGACACCATCACCCCAGCCCATCACACCCGCGCGCCTCCAGCCCAAACCACTGCCTCGCCTCTTTCCTCTACCCGCTGTCGCTGACAGGTCTACCCCACCTGCAGCTTTCCCCTCCCTTGTTCTTCTCCTCCGCACAGACGACGCCGCCCTGCTCCGCTCCACCTGCCCGCGCGCGTGCCTTCGCTCCGCACCAAGGAGGGGCAACAGCCTCGCCCGCCACGCCAGCAAATGCCCGCGATGCCCGCCGCGAAGCGCGCTGCCCTGTTCCCCTTGCCTTGCGCGCCAAGCCCCTCCGCGGAAGCCCTGGATGGCCGCCACATCGCCCCGCGCCACGGCCATCACATCACGACCGTCCCCCTCAGCGTCCGTGCCGCCGTGGGGCACAAGCCACCTCGCGGCGCCGCCTATAAAGCCCCGTCCGGCCGCTAGCCCTAAACCCTAGCCCGGGGAAATATTTTCCCCTTCCGCCGCCGCTAATCGAGCCCAGAACAGAGGAGAGAAGCAGAGGAACGCGGGAGCAAGAAGGGAAAGAGGAGAAGGACACCGCCGCCCGACGGAGCTTTGTCGAGCCAGCGCCCGTACGCCTACACCGCCGCAGCTGCTCGGCACGGCACCGCATCGAATTGCCACGGCCTCACCTCGCCTCTGCGTCGCCGTGTTCTTCCCCAATCTGAGAGGTAGGTCGCCGTTCCGCCGCTCCTCGCCTTTCCCTTGTGTGCTGCCGGTGTGCCTCTGTCACCGAGGAACCTTGTAGCAAGCCCCCTAGGACCACCCACGCCCGTCTTGTGCAGGAGCCCGTCGACGCGCCGCCAAGGAACCACGCAACCCGCCGCCTCCTTTACCCAGCGCCACTGTGGCCCCTTGGCCGCACGGCCGCGCGCGGCCTCGGAAGGCCAAGGACCCGTGTGCGTGTGCGCACCCCCGCGAGCCCAGAGCAAGGCCGCCCCTCTTTAGCACTGGAGCCTGCCAGCCCGCCTGGCCGCCGTTCCGCCGGCCTTGGCCACGCGCCATGCTTCGCCGTGGCTGCGCGCACATCGCACGACGTCGCCTCGCCTTCCTAGACCCCGCCGCGGCTCTGGAACAGTCCAGACGCCGCGCGCGCTCGAGCCCTACTCCCTTGTCCCGCCGCCGTCGCTGTGCGGCCGAGCCTGGACTCGCGCGCGCGTACGCAGTAGCCCCGCCTCGCCCTGCCTGCTCTCGCCGCCGTGCTGCGCCTTGGCTTTCCAGGCGCGCGTGCGTGCTCACGCCCTCACCACGCACACGCCCCGCACCCTGTTCGACCCGGCCGTGACACTCGTCACCGCCGTTCCGCCGCGGCCTGGCAAACCAGTGCCCGCGCGCGCCCCTCGACCCGCCGCCATGCCTGGCCTCGCCTCGTCGGAGCAGCCTGACCCAGCCTGGACCAAGCCACTCGCCACTCGAAGACCTCGCCGTCGACCGGGATTCGCAAGCCAGCGAGAGGAGGAGGAGGAGTGCTGACCTGCGGGCCCTTTTCGTCAACGAGAAGGAGGTGAAGAGAAGAAGAAGAGAGAAGAGGAAGAAGGAATGGGCCGCCGCCTGCCTCGGGGCCCAAGAAGCCGACCCAATCCAGTCCGCCAAGTCAAGCAACGCGAGCCGGCCTGCCATCGCTGATCCGAGCCGAGCCGAGCCGGCCTTAGATCCGAGCCGACCCACGTAGCCAGCCCGCAGACCGAGCCGAGCCGTTGTTGGGCCTTTGAGCCGGCCCGCTATCTTTTGAGCCCAGTACCGCTTCGACTTTTCTTTTTTCTTTTTCTTTTACCCGGACCTGATACGCGGGACCCACTGGTCAGTGACCCAGTGCCGCTGACATGTGGACCCCACCTGGACGTGGACCCAGTTTGACCGTTGACTTGGTCAACGTTGACCCGTCAACGCTGACGTCATCAAAGGCCATGATGACGCCAGCATTTGGTGGACCCCGTGCTGACGTCATGCTGACATCAGCAGGACACGTGGCACTCCCTGGTGTTGCCACGTGTCGCGCTGTGTGATTTTGTTTTTCCGAAAACCTTTGTTTATTTCCAGAAATTGTTTTAAGCTTCAGAAAATCATAATAAATCAACCGGAGCTCCGAAAATTATGAAACCAGTTTCATAATTCTTCTAAAATCATGATCTACGCGTTAGAGTAGGTTTTGTTGTGAGTTGGATCTTATTTGGGTAATTTTGTGCATTTTTGCACTTTGGCCCCTATAGTAATATGTAATTACAATTAGGTCCTGCTGCTGAAGAGAAGACCGATGACCAGGACTACCAGGAGTCTCAGGAGTTCTACGAGGAGCACCCAGGTTCACGCCCATCTATGACTTGAATTCCTATTAGGCATTGCTTGCTAGAAATGCTATCGCTTTACTTGTGTGTGTGTGAGATGAGCCTGCATGGCCTACTTATACCGTATTCCTTGCATCCCTATACCTTGATTGATTCTTGGATGCTTTGGCTACTATGAGAGTGTATGGGTATGGGAATTCCATGATATGATAGTCTTGGCATGCATGAGACCTACTTTGTGAGGAGCCAGAGATAGGGCTTTTAGCGGGGGCAAGCTACTGGCGGGGAATGTGTATTGGGCACATTCTGGGGAGCACCTGTGGCGGGTGCAGGAAGAGAAGAGAAGGAGGGGCAGTACCTGTTATGGGTGCCCAAGGAGAGGCAATACCTGTTATGGGTGCCTTTGGCGGACCACTGCGGAGGACCGCGTGAGGAGTGCTTGCCCCGGCTCTTATGGACATATGCGGTAACTATGATTTGTGGGACTTTGTAAACGTGCACACCACTTATCCATTATATGGGTGGACCCGGTCCGAGCTAGCTATGCGCGTCACCAGACCTGTTAGAAGTAGGGTATGTGCGGGGGAGGCCCGATGCGGGAGTAGCATGGGCCTTGTATAAACTCCGAATGGCAAGGGGTGGGGCCACACAACTCCAGGGAGACCTCTTGCGAGAGGATGCATCCCAACCTGGGGGGACAGGATGGTGTCGTAGCGGTTAGTCTCGTTCTCAGTAGACCGGTGCCTTGGAGTCAGTCGGAGTTGTCTGCTGGCTGGCGACGGGGCGAGTGGGTACAGGTGTACAACCCCTGCAGGGTGAAAACTATACGTATAGCCGTGTACTCAGTCATGTACATTCCTACTTATCTGTTACTTCATCTAGAGTAGTAAACCCTGATTTCTACCTCCCTCTAGTACACTTCCCCCTGTGGAGTCAGATGAGGTGCAGGGAGAGGGAGTTCCTGCACCGCCCCGGGATTTGACCGGTGCCGGTATGGCCCGTGTCGGAGAGTGACAGATGATAGATATTTGTATACTTGTGCTTGCAAAGGAAACCTCAGCCTACCCTTGGTTACTTTTTATACCTTATTGCATCCACTTAAAGCTTGCATACGGATGGTGACGTGAACCTATCCCGTCCTTGGGGATAGCTTGGCAAGATGCAGGGTCCGATCAGGAGTTCGACGCCAACAACGACGGATGGTATGATTGAAGCTTAGAAGCCCGTGCTACGCTCAAGTGCTGCCTGTGGAGTTGAAGTTCGAGATGAAGGATGGCCTGAAGACCAGCTACCGTTTCCGTTTTCTGCTTGTTCCATTTAGCCCAATGGGCTTGTAATAAATTCGTACTGCAGATCCCACGGATCTTGTAATGATTAAATCCATGTTTGAACCTGTTTTAAGTGAGTATGAACTGATTTACTGCCTGAAATGAGTTCTGTATGTGATAGCTACTGATCCAGGGACTATCACGATGATACAGGGATTCGGGTTCTTCTTTCGAAAACCCGGGTCGTTTCATATGGCTTGGCAAAATTTGCCAAGTTGCCCATCCGGGGTCCAACTCGCGCAAATATGCGCGCGAGTTGAGTCCGCGCATCGCCCCCCTCGTCCGCGCGATCTGTTTCCTCCCGCGCGTGGGAAACTTCCGCCCGGCCTCTTCTTTCCTCCCTCGCGCACCTTTCTTTCTGTTCCCGAGACAGAATAGCGTGTGCCGCCGTCGTGACGAGTTGGCGATCATCTTGCTCCTCCTAGGGTTGCAGATGGAAGATCATCCATGCTGTCTTGTTCAGGTACGCCTCCATGGATCCCTTCTGCCCCCTAGGGTTCATGTCCACCGTCCTAGATTTCTTCTTCTGCTACCTAGGGTTGTCTACATGTTCGGCAATGGTGTGGCTGTACGCCAGGGCCGCGGCAACAATGGAAGTTGTAGACAATTCAAGTGATTATGTTCTGTAGTAAACTAAATTTGTTTAATTTTAATACTCATAGATGGATGGAGATGCATTCTTGACGGACATTCTTCTCGATGGAGATAATGGTGTTGTTCCTGGTTTGGACGACCTCAACATTTCGTCCACACAAAACAATCAGAGTACTCAAGAAGTAGAACAAGCCGTTGTGGAGGTGTAGACAAGTCGCAGTTCAAAGGGTTCGAAGAGAACAAAAAATTTTAGTGCTGACGAAGATGAAATTATATGCTCGGGCTGGTTGAACATTAGCAAAGATCCCATTAATGGGGCCAACCAAACTCGTACCTCATTTTTTAGGAGAGTTCATGATTTTTTTGAGAAGCACAAGAAAACTACCGCTGTGAGGATAGAGAGTTCCATTATGCATCGGTGGTTAGCAATTCAGGCTTCTGTAAACAAGTTCTGTGCATGCTACGACGCTATTGATTGTAGGAATCAAAGTGGAACAACCATGAAAGACATGGTATGTCATATGTGTTTACTTTTCTTTTAACTTAATTTCAGTTTACTTCAAAAAGTAATGTGTATTGATAAAATCTTTTTACAGATTTCAGAAGCACTGAAGATGTATGAGAGAGTAGACAAGGATGGCAGGCCCATGAGGATGGGCCCATTATCCGATGGGCTCAGAAGTGGGTATGGGCTGTGGGCACACAACTTGTGAGTGGCCCGGCCCATCCAACAACCGTTCCGCCGCCCGCCGCGAATCCCCTCCCCCGGCCCCCGCCGCCGCTCTCCTCCTCTCCTACGCAGCCACAGCGCGGCAGCACGCGGAGCCTTCCGGCACCGAAAATGGGCCGCGGCGAGGGTGAGCGCGAGCACGAGGGCGACGACCTCTCCGCCGACGACTCCTCGTGGAGCGACGGCGAGTGGTCCGAGGACGACGACGAGGTGGGAGAGTTTTTGACGCCTTTGTCCCTGATGTTTTTTTTTTGGTTGCGGCGTTCTATTTTTGAGCAAGTTTTTGGGGGTTCCGCGTGGGCTGCAGGAGTCCCTGTCGTTCGAGGACAGCGGTTCCGACTCCGGCTCCGGCTCCGACGCCGAGTCCGACGAGGTGGTGGCAGAAGAGAGCGACTCGTCGGAGGATGAGGTGAGGCATTCGCTTTCTAAGTGCTGGAGTTAATTAAGCTGCTGATTCGCAGACTCTTTCGTTGCTCCGTATTGCTTGCCTGAGTATTTGAGGTTGCATTGAGCTAGTAGTTACTGTATTTGAGCTGCTGAAGCTGCGAATCGTGCGTGCTTTGTATTGCTTGCCTAGTATTTGGGGCCAAAGTGAGCTAGTTGTTACTGCTGTTTGCAGGTGGCGCCAAGGAACACCGTGGGGGACGTGCCTCTGGAGTGGTACAAGGACGAGGAGCACGTTGGGTACGACATTGAGGGGAGGAAGATCAAGAAGCGCGATAGGGAGGGCCGGATCGAAGCCTACCTTAGGAACGCGGATGACAACAAGAATTGGTAATGCCTGAGCTTGCTCCGCTGCACTCAATCAGCTTTTATCAATTCTGACCGCTATTGAATTGATGAATGATTTAGCTTTGAGAATGGTCCCATGGCAATGGCGCATGTTTATATTGCCGCAGATTTATCATTTGGGATGATTTCCATTGTGGTTGGTAACCTAATAGGAGTTTTGTAGACTGGAAAATAACATCAACATATCACAAACAAGTTGCCCTGGAACTTATGAAGCTTGCATTGGGAGCTATTTTCTAATTTACACATTTTTGGAGTGTTGCTGTGCTAATTTCTCCATTGTACTTTTAGCATGTTAGGATCAACAATTTGTGGCCAAAATTGTATTCCTGGAGACTATGGAGTTATAACATCTTTAGGCTTATTATACATGAGATTTTCCACATTAAAGATTTATTTTCTATTTTAATCTAACTACAACTGATTTCAACAAATTCATTGTGATCGATGGGGTAATAACTTGTGTTAGTCTCATCTTTGCTTGATCGATATGGTGACCTGTATGATATTTTCACTAGTTATCCTTGTCTACACCCCGGCCCAGTTACAGTGTTTTGTGTGGTCTAAATGTTGTAATGTTTTATTAGACCCATTGAGGCTTTATGATGTGTACAGCAGTAGAAAATGTATACTTAACGGTCAAAATTTAGCAGCTCTAGGTTCATCATTTCGGGTGAAGCGAGGATGGAAGCCAAAGAGTTTGTACATGTTTGTAGGCTCATCCTGCGTGTGGGTTGGGCCTTAGCCTTTTTTAGAGTCTAGAGCGCCACTGAACATATGTTTGTTGTATTTGACCATCTTTTTGGTTATTACTGCAAAAACCATACCTTAAATTCTTTATTTTATCTGATGTAAAAGTTTGGGCTTTCAACTGCTATAGATTTAAGAGTATGTTTTGGCCTTTTGGTTGTGTAAGACGTTGCCTGGTCATTTGTTTTTGTCTGTGTAACAAACTAAAGGTCACTGTTGATTGATGTTCTTGATGAGATTGTGTTCAGTCTTTCTACCTGTCTACTTTGTCTTTCTTCTCTCTTAATGCAATGATATGCGGATCTCCTGTATATTCATGAAAAAAAATTGCAAATAACAAGGCTTAGTTACCTGACGTTTTTTTACATCTGTAAATCTTGCAACAGGACAAGATACGGAGTGGAAAAGTCCTTGAAATTCACCAATTTTGATCCAATCTAGCTGCATGACATTTCTGTACATTTATAATTTGTCTAAGAACATGCAATAAGAAAGTTTATTACAATCATTTTGATTCGGTGCTCCAGACTATACACCTCTATGATTTTTCCAGAATATTCTAGAACCTCTTGGAAACTGTAACTATTCAAATATGGAAAATTTGTATCTCCATGTGCCAATTAGCAGATGTATCTGATTGTTTACTTGTACCATTTCTTTGTCTTTACACCTTGTACCATTTGTTTTTCTGTATTAGTATCATTTTCTTTGCTCATTTAATTTAATCCCATAATCTATTTTCTCTGTCACCAAATGTAGGAGAAAGATCTATGATGAGTATAATGATGAGGAGGTTCAGATTACAAAGGAAGAGGCTAAGATAATTAGCAGATTGTTAAAGGGAAAGACTCCACATGCCAATGTTGATCCATATCCAGTAAGTACTGCAATCATTATCTATTATATAGTTACTTAAGGTGCTGTGTTTAGAAGTCAAATGAATGATCGCCAAGTGGCCTAATATTATCTTTGTGGATGACTGAACACATATGCACATGATTTCAATATATAACTTTAATGAGAACTCAGTTACTTGTTAGCTTAAGTACTATGTGAAAAAGCTTGCTGATTCTTTGCCAACATATGGTCAGTGCATAACTTAAACTTAGTTCTGTTGATAATAACCTGTACAGATATACATAGTTTTGAATTTGTTATCCATGGTGCCAATGAATGCTATCCAGATTCATGCAAATGAATTGTTCTTTTACAATTCAATGATTTCTCCCTTTTTTTTTGGCTTATGTGTTTATAGTATCTGGATGCAACATGCTGATAGACTTTTATGTTTTAGGATTATGTTGATTGGTTTGAGTATGAGGATAAAGGCCATCCGCTTTCTAGTGCTCCTGAGCCAAAGAGGCGATTTGTGCCTTCAAAGTGGGAGCAGAAGAAGGTATATCCTGCATTTCATCTCTATCCTATTTTGTTAGATCATTTTCTTTGTCTATCTGACTGGTTGTATGAATGTTGTAGTTCTTAGTTCTTTCCAGATCTCTATGTACTGATTCATTATAATAATTGTTCCCATTGAGCAGTGTTTTAAATGCGATGATCTAATGAATAGTCATGAGTGAGATATTAAATTCATCTTCTTGTATTCCAGCGTTTGGTGGTGTTTGGCACCTAGATATTAAAGTTTGGCACCTAGCTGATAAAATAAAAGGTGCCTAGGTAGTGGATAGGCACTTGGTGGTGTTGATGTCCTGACTGATTATGGGGGGTAATCCGCATGTCTTGGTGGTTCAACTCTATTAATAGCATAGACTTACACGAAGAAAAACATTTAAAAGAATATAGTCACACATGCCATCACTCATTCACTTGCTATTGCCTGGAAGATATTTGGTTTCCTATGCAGTGCCTAAGCAGCTCCTTGCTAGCTGGCAGCCTTTTATTATTCCTTGGGTCATAAAAGATGAACGCCACTAAACGGGCTTCCAAGCGGTGGTGCAATCATATCTTCAACAACAGTAACTAATTTATTTAGAATTAGCCTGATTCTTTGGGATCAATTCCACTCCACATGAAATGCTCGAGTCCACCTAGGGCCTCTCATCTTTGAAAATACCACATTTTTAGGAAGTAACAGTCAGTTGTGGTTTGACTGAGTTATGCATTCACTACTGTTGTGTTTGAGTTTTGCATTCACTAGTGAATTTGTGAACTGACAAAACTTGCTATCATTCTGTTGTGCAGCTTCTTTTTTGTTTGAACAGGTAAACTTTTGTGTTGTGGATCCTGCATGGTTATTTCAGTGACCACAGGACTTGTTTTGGATCTTCTCTCTTGAGCTGCTCTGTGATTTTATTGCATTCATTTGTGCACCTTTCAGAAATTTGAGCTCATGTGTTCTGGTGGCAGGTTGTTAAGCTTGTAAGAGCCATTCGTAATGGATGGATAAAGTTTGATAAGCCAAAGGAGGAACCTAACTTATATCTATTGTGGGGAGATGAAACTGATACAGCAGATAATAAGCGGCAAGGCTTGAGCTACATTCCTGCTCCAAAACCTAATTTACCAGGTATTTTTTCATTCTTTCTTCAGAATTAGTCACTTCTATAATAATCATTCAGAAATTGTTGAGAACATGTTTTCACTGAGTCTTCATATACATTTGGAAATTCTATTGATCTTTTATGGTGAATATCAGGTCATGAAGAGTCATATAATCCTTCTGTTGAATACATTCCCACACAAGAGGAAATAGATTCATACCAGCTTATGTATGAGGAGGATCGTCCGAAGTTTATTCCAAAACGGTATTATATCCGTCGTGCTTCCTTCTTTTTGTCCATTGTCTTACATTGTCTAAGTATTTTGACATTTGAGTCATTTACTTCACCAGATTTGAGTCCCTTCGAAGTGTACCTGCATATGAGAAGGCACTGAGGGAAGGTTTTGATCGATGTCTAGATCTGTATCTATGCCCTAGAACCCGCAAAAAGCGCGTAAGTAGAGCCCCTATGTTATTTTCATACCAATTATTTCTTTGAAAGACACTATTTGTCTCTAATTTGCACCAACTATTTGTCTCTAATTTGCACCAATTATTTGACGACTCCATAGATAAATATTGATCCTGAGTCACTCAAGCCCAAGTTACCAAGTAAAAAGGATTTGAGGCCATACCCAAAAACTTGTTACCTTGAGTTCAAGGGCCATACGGGTCCTGTGAAATCAATTTCAGTTGAAATGACTGGGCAGTGGCTTGCATCTGGTATGCACTATTGATAATTTTTTTATAATATTGTTTTCTGTATTTATCTGATTGTACATGCAGAGAACGTTCTGATACCCAAATGGTCTGATATTAACTAATGCATAAATAACCCTGATATTGTACTCGTGAAGTATTTCTTTATTCCATATATCATTGCTTAAAAATAGTAGCACTAGGTAAATCTCAGTATTTCTTCCGCAAAAATAATAGTTGTATAGTTGTTTCATCATTGTACCATAAAGAAAAAGTTCAGAATTTAGGTCAGCTTGGCATTGCAGGGAAATCTAGAGTTCATTTTTTATATGGAGTGGAAACCATTTGTTGATTCAAATGGGAACAGAGGTGAAAAGTCTCATAATTTAACCACTAAGCAAAACTTGTATTCTTAATCAAGTCAGATAGTTCTCATATGGGGGATAAATTGATTAGTATGATATGCACAAAGTAGTAAATCGAAGTTGCTTTTGAAAAATGAATACAACTGCTAAGGTGACAGTAAAATCAAGGGCTGTGCTTAGGTACACATGGAATATTGGGTAAGCTGCGGCGTGTAGGGTTCACTGCCGTGAGCCTGTTTCTCTGCTTTAGAAGATCATTTCATAAAACTGAGTGTTCCATTGTTAAGTTACAATTGCTCCTTTTCTGAAGGTTCTTCCGATGGTACAATTCGTGTTTGGGAGGTTGAAACTGGTCGCTGTCTTAAAGTTTGGAATGTTGGAGGTGATGTCCGTCATATTGCCTGGAATCCTGCACCTGATAGACCTATTATTGCTGCTATTGTGTAAGCAATTTTCTGTTCTAGCATATTTCCTGTCTGTAAGCTTTATTTATTCTTGTCATTCATTTTATTTGGTGCAGAGAACATGACCTGCTACTTCTTAACGCTGGGGTGGGGAGTGAAGAAGTGCAATTGAGGGCAAAAGAGCTCCTCCAGATTGGTGAAATGGCTCCTCAAGATGATACCGGTGTGTTGAATTGCTAGCCAATCAATGTTTCCAGTGTATTACTGCCTTCTCCAGTCTTCTGAAATACTATTATTATACCGCAGATGGTAAGAAACCAGCTGTGAGGTGGATGAAACATGAAAAACTTGATGGAATCACCTTGATTCATCAGAAGGTCTGGTACAGATTGTTAGCCATTTTTTTCACCTTGAACTTAATAACTTGTTTTTCTTGCTTACCAGTCTATCTCTTGTTTAGGCTGTGTCAAATGTGGACTGGCATTTTAAGGGAGATTACTTCACCACAGTTGTGCCAAGTGATATCCTTTTGTTTTATTTCCATATGTTCTGGTTTTATTTTTCTTTTTAAGTGTGGCCTGTCTGTACTTTTAGTTATTTTCACATGCATGGTCAGATTGGGTATGTGGGCCAATGATACACACCTTTAATTTCCCACACAATTGTACACCTTAATTCCTTTGTACGTGATACAAAAGCTGTATTGTTGCATCAGCTCTCAAAAAAGCACTCGCACCATCCTTTCCGTAAACTGCCAGGCCTTCCTGTTGTGGCAACATTCCATCCAAGTCAGAAGATGTTCTTTGTTGCTACTAAGAAGTTTGTTCAGGTTTATGATCTCCAAAAGGCTCAGTTGGTAAAGAAGCTGGAATCAGGTCTCCGTGAGATTTCCTCCATCTCGATCCATCCTGGTGGTAGGTCACAATTAACAAGTCAGCTTGATAGTAGTTTTTCAAATTTTGAACTTCTCCAAGGAGTTGCTTTGAACTGATTGTACATGTTGGTACGTTAATATCACTTTTTGGCTCTATGAGTATTGTGATTATTTCCCATTTCTTTTATGTAGGTGATAATGTTATTGTGGGAAGCAAAGATGGCAAACTATGCTGGTTTGATACTGATCTATCAACGCGACCATACAAGACTTTAAAGTATGATTCTTCTCTTATTTCAATCCCCTTTCTTTGAAATAAAAAGACAAGTAATTTTTTCAAGATCTCTGCATGCATTGCCCAGGTTATCAATGTAGACACTGTTAAATTCTTTGCATGGTATATGAACCTTCCTATGGTCTGGATACTGGAAGTTATTTCCGTGGAAAAATAATGGAAATGAATATTGAGATGCATCTTAAAAGCTAATTTTCATGTGTTCCACTTCCTTTAAATAACCGTGATTACCCACACAAATGTGTGATGATCATAATTTCTTCTACCAACTTAATATTTTGATAAATCTGTTGCAGTATTGGTAAACCATGGTGTTTTGCTACCTGGATGATGTGGTTACTGCTTGCACTTTTACAATTGTTTTTTCTTGAATGAATACTGCACGTTTTGCAATTGTCAATCAGCATCCTTTTTCTGTCCACTGCATTGTGAAGGTCAAAGCAGTCTCTTTTCATGTAAAGTTCCGCCGTTCTATCTGGCAGTCTTGTCTTTGACTCTGTTGCTGCTCTTTTCAATTTGCAATACCAGTAACCTATTTGCTAAATTGCAGGACCCACTCAAAGGATATTACCAGTGTTACGTTTCACAGAAAGTACCCTCTTTTTGCCTCATCCTCAGAGGATTGTACTGCTTATGTATGTCATGGAATGGTCTATTCTGATCTTAACCAGAACCCACTTATTGTACCGTTGGAAATTCTTCGTGGCCATTCTAGTTCTGATGGAAGAGGTATGCATGGCATTGGTTCACTAATTTTCACTCTTCTCATCTAGATTTTTGTTCCCTTGCTTAGATTTTTTCTTGTCTTCATCCATGCAGTTCAGGTAGTGGTCTTAAACTCAACTGTAAGGCCAGAGCATTACACATCGTTTTGTTTTGTAGTTGTAATTCCTGTTATTAAAATAGTTGCATCTATGTCAATTGGATCGAGTGGTTTTAGTTTCTCTTTAGTGCGTGTGTGTGTGGGGTGGGGGGGCATCATTGTGAGTGCTAAGGTGGTATTCATGGCATGACAAACCAAGAGCTTCATTTCTTTTAACAGAAATATTTTGTTAGGTTTTGGTCTATTACATTGATACAGGTTCATGCCATTTTCTTGGTTTGCAGGGGTTTTGGACTGCAAGTTCCATCCAAAACAGCCTTGGTTGTTCACTTCTGGTGCTGACTCGGTGATTAGACTATACTGTGACTAACCATTCCTGCAAGGATGATACATGATTTTGCCAGGCCATATGAGTGTATAACGTGTAGGGTGTCGATGGTCTCCGTATGGTGACGATAGCTTATATTCTGGTATGAAGTCCCTACCAGAAGAGCGTGGATAGTGTTGTGCTCGTGTGAAACCATCAGTTTTGATTGCAGTTTTGTTGCGGATGAGTTGAGGGTGTTATGTTTACGGCTGCTTTTGAAGACAGAAACATTCATGAGGGGTAGGGTGTTTTGAAGTCCAAACACATGTACCTGTGTAACATGAATACAGAAAGAACACTCTGAACTATCCCAAATCAATGTTAGTGGTATGACAGCATTTGAAGATACGAAGACTCGGGCTTGACCTGTTCCAGAAGCCAGTTAGTTGCTGCCACACAGATTTAGGGTGGGTTGTTTATGTGAAAGCTGAAACTAGCAGATGTTGAACTGGAGCTGAGTAATTTGGTGACGCTGTAATATTGGTGTGTTGCTTTAATTTGTAGTAACATGATCTTGGTAGCTGCTGCAGCTACATATTAATCTATGCTGCATCAACTCTAGTAGCTAGTACCGATCAAGTTTCCAGCATGGCGCAAACGGTGACAGGAAAAGGGGTTTATGTGCATGTACAAAATCACAAGAAAAGAATACAACAGCTTAAGAGCAGGAGATTATTGAGCCGTCCATGGTGTAGCAAGCAAGCAATTACACAATGATTACAGAGATTAAGCTATTACACACAAGATGTCGTGACGCGCTAGCACAGCAGCTTTAACACCCTCGTTTCACAGGCTACAGTGACAACACGGGGGCACGGCGGCCCTTGAGGCAGCCTGGCTCATTTTCCTTTCACCTCCTGGATCTCGTCCAAGGCGTAGTTGTTGGTGGACACGCCGGCGTAGTTCACCTTGTTGAACCGCACCACCACCGGGTAGCGGGTGTTGGGGTCCTGCACCAACAAATCAAATGCGCAATTTTACTGCCTTTTCCCCTGTGCTATCGATAGAGTTTCCATGACATTCTTGTGTTGCAATCATCAGGGCAGTTGATTATTGTAGTACAGCCAGGGCAGTGAGTAGTAGTAACCTGATCAACTGTGACGACGTTGCCAATCCCGTTGTACCAGTAGGACTCCCTCCTCAGGATCTTCACCTGGCGATCATCGGCACAACAAGAATTTCAGGGAGTGAGAGATTAAGCAACGGATTGCGTCAAACATTCAAACTAACTAAATTGTTGGTGAATTAATGAGCAGATGACGGTAGAAGCTAAAACCTTGGCGCCCCTCTTGGGCCCGATCGGCGGCGGCTTCTCGGCCTTGGGCTTGGTGGCCACGGCGCCCTCCCCTTCCGCCGCGGGCGCGGCCTCCTCCTCGGCGCGCGCCACGAGCCTCCTGCCCTGCACCCTGCCGGGCGGCGACGCGAAGCCGACGCGGCCGCCGCTGCCCGCCGCCGCGGGCACGCCCGCGGCCAGCATGAACCGCGAGGTGGCCGACGCCATGTTGGTGCTCGCCATGGGCTGGCACGCGCGCTCTCGCTCTGCTGCCGACCTGCTGCCCCCTCTCGCGCTGGATGGAGAGAGTGAGTGAGTGAGAGAGGGTGAGGTCACTGAGGTGTACGCGACCCGAGGGTGTACTGGCCTCAAATTGCACGGGCGCGGATTATCCCCAGCCGGCGCGGCGGGCGCCCCGGGCGATTCCCCCCACTGCCCGGCCGCCACATGGCACATCTTATCCGCGGGGAGGATTCGGTTTCTTGGCGCCGTTACCACTCTGGCCCGAAGATTGTGGTGCGCGCACGCTGAGTGTGGATCCTTTGATCGTGTGTGTGTGTGTTTTTTGCTGCTCGGGGTTATCATGTGGGGTATAGCCAGATATAGTCAATGTTTGGTATGATATTTTTTTTGGATGATGGAAAATGAAACATTTCAGCCCTCAGCGCATCGTCATACTCCATCTGTCCTAAAATAAATACAACTATAGAGTTCAAAATTTGTTCCACAAAAAATGCAACTTTTGACATACCTATCACAAAAGACAACATAATTTCTAGAAGATTCTCACAAAACACGACTAATATCTCATCCACTCATCACAAAAGATAAGTGGTATTTTGGTAATTTTACATCTAGCATTTATTTGCATGTTGAGTTGTAGAATTGCATTTATTTGGAGACCGAGGGAGTATGTGAAAGAGTGTCTTTGGCTATTTCTGATTCGTTCATCGCGGCCGGATATGTTTCATCCAATCAATATTCGCCATGTTGGACAACTTTTTCTTTCCTCAGTGTGCGTCTGTACTTGTGTTTTGAAAAGAAATGAGTGAAACATTTTATTTTTCAGTGGGAAACGTTCTAATAGAGAAAACAAAAAGGATGTTCAACCGTTTTTCTCCCTAGAGATTGTACGATCGACAATCCACAATTTACAATAATCTTCAAGTTGGGTATGAATACATTTGTTGAAATGTAACAATAGTGGAGCACATTATATTGTACACTTTGCTTTTTTGGACCCACCAAAGACACATAAAAGAAAATAAGCTTTTTGATCACAATCTCTAGCATGTCCAGGCCTAGTAATCTCCGATTACATTCGTGGCGGGGGAGGCGCTCGGCAGCCTGGCCACGGTGCCCGGAAATCGGCGGCCCATCCGATCTCCATCGCGTGGTTGGCATAGCACGGTCAGCCTTTCTTACGGCTGTGCTTATCTGGGTGGTAGACTGGTAGTTCTTTTGATTGCATCGGTGACACGTGTGTCCGTCTTTGCACGAGAAAATTGTAAAATTACATTCGTGGTGGGGGAGGCGCTCGCGCAGCCTGGCCACGGTGGCCAAAAATCGGCGGCCCATCCGATCTCCATGGCGTGGTTGGCGTGCAGCCTTTCTTACGGGTGTGCTTATCGGGTGGTAGTTCTTTCGATTCCACAGGTGACGCGTGCGTTTGCATATTTGCCATTTCAAATATCAATTTCGCAATTTTGGAATCCCAAACATGTGCTTCTTGCATCTACTGCCATTATGGGTATTTCCCATCATTTCAATTGTTTTTTCATGTACTAGTGGAGATGCACGTGCCACAAGCACGTGTTTAAAGAATAATTATATTTAAAATATGATATATTTAAAAATAATATAGCAACTATTTTGGGAACAATCCAAACAACTTGTGCATTTTTTAAAACATAGAGCTGTGATGAGCAAGAATATGATGAAAGTATGGAGCTAACCTTCTTTAATTTTGCATATTTCTTCATCCGACGGTTATATAAAACTGTTGCACAAACCCACCTCACAATTTCAAGACATCTTTGTATACAATATTCTTCGTACTCTTTCCAGTAGGATCGATGTTCATGTTTCTCTTTGCAAGAACCCACGTACTCTCACGAGATACACCTCTTGATAGCGCCACATACAGCTGTCCGTGTGAAAACACAGGCTCAGGGAGATAGATACCTACATTAGGTATGGTCTGACCCTGCGCCTTGTTAATTGTCATTGCAAAACTCAACCGGATGGGAAATTGCTTCCTCTTGAACTTGAAAGGAAGAGTGAGGTCTTCTGAAGGAGACATTGGTATCCTCGGTATGAACACCCTCTTTTCTGCATGCTGCCTGTTGACAATCTCAGCATCAATCGAATTATTTTGAAATCCCCGTACCACCAGCCGAGTTCCATTGCAGAGGCCATTATGAGGATCGAGATTACGAAGCAATACAATAGGACAATTCTTCTTAACCTTCAGCTCACGAGGGGCAGCCCATTAGGGGTAATCGAGTTGAGAAAATAAAGAGGACAATTGTTACGTGAGTCATCATCGATAGAGTCGAAGCTGTAGAAAATCTTCTGCTTCCCTGGAAATTCAAGTTGGTTCCATGTATATTGTTATTTCTACGATTGTAATTTTCCGGCCATTTTGCAAGTTTATTGGATTTTTGCTCATCGGTCATTTGTGCTTATCTTTTTCTAGCCTTTTGCCTCTCTTTCTCTTTCTCCGTTCCTATGGGGGGAGATTCTGAACACCATCTATAAATTTTGAACAATACTAACTACAAAAATATGATGAAACCAACTAAAGTATACGTAGGTAATTTTCTAAAGAACTTGTACCTGACATGACATGGCTGGCAGCTTCTCAATAATTATTTGATCACATAAAGAACCATTATTACTCCTTTCTTTGCATGTATATGTTTCATTTCTGTGAAGCTAGTCATGGCTGACATCATCAAGATATTGGCCGCCGACTTCATCTGGTCCGATCCCGTGTGAAATAGTCGGTTTTACTAAGCTGGCTATAGATGACGGAGGGCCTGTAATATCAATATCTTGTCAAACCAAGGGGTTAAGCAAAATACTACACGATGCACGTGCACACCATCATCTTATTGATTATTAATTACCAGATTGCTCTATCGTGTTGGATGCTTGTTGTTTCGCTTCTTGTCTATGACGGTAATCTTTCCTTCGTTTTGCATTCTTCTCAGCCTTCAGCTCATCTGGCATGTTTGCATCTCTCCCTTGCCTTTTGCCACTTACGCTCTGCCTGCTCAATGGCGCCATCGGTAGAAGCTACAATTAAAACATGAATTACAATGCAGTAAATAGTAGAGAAAAGAAATTGTAAAATTGCTTAAAGGGGAAAAAACAAACTTATGATAGAGTTCTCACCACCAACCGTATTGACTCCTGAATTATCTAATGGCCTTTTAACATTGCGCCGCCGAACATGAAGCTTGGGGCAGGCAGCAACGCTTGCGTCAAACGCCGGAGGAACGGGATTCTCGGGACTCTCTTTTTCCTTCCAGAAAAAGAACAATGCCTCAAACGCGCTCCTTCCGAGTGCGTGTGCATAATAATAAGGAAATAAAACAAGTCAAGCACCGTCATTAGCGCCCAATGCAATTGGATTATTCCACGGCTTGTCAATTTTGAACAAGGAAACAATCACGACAATTACGCTGACGCAAGGAAATAATCATCGCCGTTGTATGGAAAGAAATAAACGTGTGCATGGTGCATGGATGAATGGTGTGTGGACCTCAAAAAATATACGTGTGCGTGTGCATGTATAGAATGGTGGGTATGTAGAACTGTTTGGTGAAAAAAGTTTAACCTTTTGGTGGTTTCTAGTAGACAAAACCAATCTCCCCCTCCCTTTCATCAAACTTTTTGGCCTTGTTGGGATCCGGAGCTTGATCGCCAAACAGAGAATACAAACGAAGATTCAAGACAATGAAGAACACGAAAGAATTGATCGCATAATCATAATTGCACAATAATTCTCCAAATGTCCGACCCCGTACAATGTTGGGTGGGAGGGGGTATTTATACCCCCAACCTTGTTACAACATTCCAAGAGTACCCCTCCGGTTTCCCCGGGGGTCAAGAGATTACATCAGGGGTACTTGGTAATTTCCCTAGGTAAGACAGTTCAACTTTGACATTCCTACCCAGGTCACACGTTTCATGACACTTGGCAACCTTCGGTGAGGACCTTCGGCAGGCTTCGTGATAAACCGCCTCTATTGTTCACCGCCTCTTAGTCACCCATTGCATCCCGAAGATTCTTAATATCACCTTCGGGTACATGGCCTTGACGAGTTCACCGAACCTTCGGTTTCTGGGATTGATCGCCATCCCTGTTTTTACCAAACAAAAAGGGAAAAAAGATCCTTATGGTTAGTGGGCGTCACAACCTTCGGCAGACCTTCGGGTCTCGCCACCTTTCCGTGGGGGCGATCCCCAATAGTAGCCCCTCATGGGCGAGGTCCGACTCCGACCAGCCGAACCCTCGAAGAAGAAAGATCGGTCAAGACACTCATGCGAAAGCGTCTCCCCCGAAGGTCGGAGGTGGGCGTGAACTGAAGGTGTTTTGTTACACGCGTCGTGGCCTGATTCGCCGTCGTTCTGACTTCTCGATTTTACCGTTGGGTGAACAGTGCGAAGTTACCCCCTATAAAAGGGGAGGGGTCGCTTTCACGCTCACGATTTTCGCGAACCTTCGCCAGCTTGTCTATTTTGACACGTGGAGCTTTTCGATTCGCCCCATCCTTCGAGTCGTGAAAGCGACTTGTTTCGCCCCATCCTTTGAGGCGCTGAAATGAGCCAGAGATAGGAATTTGTGGTGTGCTCTGCTAACTCTTTGTAAGTTTTTTTTACTGACTCTGATCGCTGGGTTTGTTTAGGAATGGCCCGGTTGATGGTTACTGCCAGGCCTATTGAATCCAAAGATATTGAACCTTCGGAGGAGGAAAGGAGGCTGTTGAGTGAGGGGGAGGAAGATTTGTCGAACGTGGACGCTGATCCTTCGGAGCTAATGGGTACCCGCGAGAAGCCTCCTCCTACCCCATTTTTTTGGTCAGTCATGGGCGACCAAGGATTTAGTTGAAAGCTATGAGCAGAAGGGATATTTTAGCCCCGGGGTTTGCCGTGCTCCTGAGGATGAGATAACACCGAACCCTCGTGACAGAGAGTGTGTGGTGTTTCGGGATTTCTTTGCTGCTGGATTGCGATTCCCGCTGGACCCTGCTTTCCCGAAGATCTTGGCTCGCTTTGGTCTTCGGATGCATCACCTGACCCCCAACGCGATCGTGCAAGTGTCGAAGTTCTTCAGGGCTGTCAAGACCTTCGAGGGGCCAGTGAATGTGGATGCTTTCTGCAAGCTTTATGAAATGCATCCACAGACATGGAAAGTTTCTTTTGACGAGAATCCACAAGTGTATTCTGCGCAGAGTGGGTGTTGCTCGTTTCACCCAAGAAGGACAAATAAGACTTAGGGAATTGAGAGGATGGAATTGTCCTACTGCCAGAAGAACAAGTGGGAGGATGATTGGGAGCAATACTGGTTTTATGCTAAGATAGGCTTTCCGAGTGATGATTCTTCGAAAGAAGTTTCTTATCCCCTTGCTGCGAAGGTTGAGGAATTCAAACATGTTACCAAGGTGGACTTCCTGAGGACCGCAGCTGGCTACAAGGAATGCTGCTCTGCGTTTGCTTCTGCGGCGCGCGTCGTGAGCGGTCGCAATCTGATCGAAGAATATTTGGCCTCGAAGGTCTAGCCGTTGACAAGGGGGTGGTTATCAGGGTCCTTTTCAAAGGTCCGGGTTGCTGGTTTGAAAGACAGGCTTCCCTTTCCAGATTTTGGCTTGAAGAAGCCTGATGAAGTTTCTGACGACATGATCGTCGAAGAGATCAAGCAGGAGGCGGTCGCTATTGCCGGACCTTATCTGGCGAAGGAGCGTGATTCTTTTATGGTCATTTGCTCCAAGAAGATCAGGGTGAATTGGAGTTTTTCGAAGATGGGAGTTGCGTATGGCCCTCGCGAAGCTCCTCGTGAGAGGAAGAGGGGTGCAAATACTTCTGCATCCTCCGCGAAACCGGCCGAAGGCCTGGCCGCCAAGAAGTCCAAGAAAGCTGAAGCTGTTGGGGCCCAAACTGCGAAGGTTCCAAAGGCAACCGCTGAGAGACCTCCGCGAGCCTCCGTGATCAAGCCTGCGGCCAGCGGGATGAAGGAGTTGAAGGGGAAATGTATCTTTCCTTGTGGTTATTCTTTTCATATTACTAGGGAAGATTTGGGTAGTGACGCTTTTATGCGGGAGCTTCGCGCTACAGAGAGTAGCGTTCCTTGGCGCTCGCGCACTGGTGAAAGGGTTCACATCTATCTTCATCAATTTGACTCGTTCCGTGCAGAGCCAGATACTGTGGGTGCTGTCTTTATGGCGGTGCAGAAAAGTGCGAGGGCCCCTCTCCGGGTAGTGAACTTCCTCGACGAAGATAGCGATGAGGAAATGCTGTTGGTGCCTGCGAAGGTTTCTCCTGAGAAGGAGATGAGGCATCTCCCCGAGATCATGGATGAGGGGACATTGTCTCCTGAGAGAGATGGTGGCGATCGAGAGGTGGATTATGATCGTAAGGAGAAGGCTCCCTTGGTCGGGATTACTGATGCTGGAGCGGAGGGGACTCCGAAGGATTCAGCTCTGTTGGCAGCCGATGATGAAGACACAGCTCGTGCACCGGGGGCTGCCAGCCATTTGATTGAAGCAAAGGACAGATTCAGTGAGTTAGGTACTCCCTTGATCTCTAGGCGCCTAGCTTTTCGGGGCCCAGATATTGATCCTTACCTTCGGTATGCTATTCAAGTAGATGTTACAACCATGGTGAAGGAACTTGGGGAGCTGCTTGGGCTGGAGTCTTCGGAAGCCGGGACTTCTTCCCAGGTTGCAGCGAGGACTCAGCCTGCTCTCCCCGAGGACGTTGAAAGCTTCGATGCTGAAGGTGAGCCTTTTCGGCTTTGAAATTTCTGTACTTTCATGTATTTGCAATTCTTTTTGTCAAGATCGTTTGTTTGTGTAGGTTTCATGAAGAGCCTGGGGGTTTACAGCATCGGTAACCTTGGACGGATCACAGCGTCGTTGTGCGCAAAGGTGCGTGCATGTGATGCTGTATTCTTTTTGGTTGTTGGCCTAGGTTCTAAACCTGGTTTTTGTTTCAGGCTTTGCTAGCTAGCCGCGCCGTTGTGAGCAGGGCGAGGAAAGATGAGCACAACTTTTTGGCTCATTCTGCTGAGAAGCTTCGTCTGGTAGAAGAGATCAGCACCTTGAAGAAAGAGAATGAGACTTTGGGGAACCTTCGGGTTTCTTTGAAGTCCGAAAATGAGCTTTTGAAGGTGAAGGTTTCGAAGAAGGAGTAAATTATCCAGAAGATGCAAGAAAAGATGAACCTTGATGAAGGTGTTCTCGAGAACCTTCAGAATATTGTAGAGCGAGATGACACGAAGATTGTCAACCTCCAGACAGAAGTTTGTCAGCTCAAGACCGATGTTGAAAAGAAAAATGATAAGATTTCGGAGCTCGAGAAGGAGGCAGAAGAGGATCATGTTGTATGGGAGTCTGCAACCCGGGATATTTTGGATAAGAGCACAGCGATCCGTGAGGAGTACCGCAAGGCGTTGGCCTCTTTTAGAGCCGAGCCTTCGCCTTTCCCAGAGGAAGCCGAAGATGGTGCATCTGGGTTGCTGGACTGGCTGCTTGGCGAGTTCGAAGATCTAGGCCAGATCTTGACTAGCGTTTCGGACAACACTGCGGTTATGGCTTGTGAGAGCGTTATGGCTACTCTTGCTCATGTGGGTTGCCTGGAACTGGACAGGATTGCTGCTCGGGATTATGTCTTTCCAGGACATTTTGAGCTCGAAGAAGACATTGCGAAGTTTCAAGCTGTGAAGAAATCATTTCTTCATAAATTTTGGAAAGTTTATGTCCGTGAGGCTGTCCGAGAGGCCGCGCAACGAAGGCTGGAAGATGTTAGCAGCTCTTTCCTTTTACCTTCTTTGGAGTTGATTTGTTGTCACGAAGGTATGGGACTGACTATTTTGCTGTTTCTTTGTAGGCGAAGCGAGCCCGCGAGGCAACGAAGGACATCGTGGAGGAAGGAGCTCGTCTAGAGGACATCGCAGGAGGATCCGGATCTGGTGGAGGTTTCGGAGCTCTCACCGTGAGTGATGCTTCTCGGGTTTAGAGCCGTGACAACTTTGGTTAGAGGTTTTTGTGTAATGGGAGGAGATTTGGTCTTGTACAATAACTTATTGTTGTTCTTTGATTAGGCAATCGTGCCTGCCAACCATGCTCTCCCATTGCGTATTCATGGCGGAGGTGTTATCGTGAGCGGGATGGATTGGGAGCACTTTAGCTTTGCTAATCCTGGCGCTAGTGTCGCTGATTTTTTGCAATGGTCCGATGGGAACCTTGAGTAGCCCTTGAACTTTGCTTGTAGAAATTGGTGGATGCCCGACTTTGTTTTGGATCCGTTTCATCCTTCGAGATGGCCTTGAATCCTTCGAGGTGGCTCTGTTTTAGATGCTCCCCATCCTTCGAGGTGGCTTTGTTTTAGATGTGCTCCATCCTTCGAGGTGGCTTTGCTTTAGATGTGCTCCATCCTTCGAGATGGCTTTGTTTTAGATGTGCTCCATCCTTCAAGGTGGCTTTGTTGGTCTTCGGAGGGTCAAGAGCTTTTGTTAGGAAAGCGTCTCCCTCCTCCCAAGCTCTTGTTTCTCCGAAGATTGGTTCTTCGGATGAAGTTTGCGAAGATTTTCGAAAGCGTCTCCCCCCTTTCTTTGCAAATTCGCTCTGAAGCTGGAATCTATTGGTTTGGTGAGGCATGGTCTTTTGGGGGAAATGCTGCAATGTTTCACGAAAGCGTCTCCCCCCTCTCTTGCAGCCTTGCCTCGAAGACTTGCATAGTATACACTTTTGTTTTTAGCCGAAGGTTTTATGGCTTCGACTCATTTTTTGAGTCGTGAGCCCCTTGACTTTTTAGTGTATAGTATACACTTTTAATTTTAGCCGAAGGTTTTATGGCTTTGACTTGTATTTTGAGTCGTGAGCCTCTTGGCTTTTTAGTGTATAGTATACACTTTTGTTTTTAGCCAAAAGTTTTATGGCTTCGACTCGTATTTTGAGTCGTGAGCCCCTTGGCTTTTTATTGTATAGTATACACTTTTATTTTTAACCGAAGGTTTTATGGCTTCGACTCATATTTTGAGTCGTGAGCCCCTTGGCTTTTTAGTGTATAGTATATACTTTTGTTTTTAGCCGAAGGTTTTATGGCTTCGACTCGTATTTTGAGTCGTGAGCCCCTTGGCTTTTTAGTGTATAGTATACACTTTTGTTTTTAGCCGAAGGTTTTATGGCTTCGACTCATATTTTGAGTCGTGAGCCCCTTGGCTTTTTAGTGTATAGTATACATTTTTGAGATAAGCATGCACAACTTCTTATGGTTGCGAGCTGTGCTAACTTAGTTTCTTTGCTTTATCGTAAATGCGAAAGTCGATATTTGCGGCCTTGTGGTCGCTTTGACAAGAGACATTTGTTTGAAGGGAATTATTTATAAACTTGGGGATTTTACATAGGAACTGCCTCATCAAAAACCTCATCTCCGAATTGGAGTTCTCTTCTGTGAGGAAAAGAGTACGGTCCTAGACTCAAAGAAAAGAAGAGAGACGCGAATGTTTGAGTGTGCTTATATTTTCGCCACTCAGCCTTTTACAACTTTCGCTGTAGACATGGTATTTTTTGAGACTGTCAGCATTTCATGAATGCTGTAGCTCGTTTCCTTCGAGGTCTGCCAGATGATAGGATCCTGGCCTATTGGAGTATAGAACTATGTAAGGTCCATCCCACTTGGATTGGAGTTTGCCGATGGTTTCGGCGTTTGGCTTTCTTTTTAGAACCAAATCTCCTTCTATGATGTCTCCGCTGACGACTTTTTTGTTTTGCCATTTTCTTGTTTCTTCTTGGTAAGCTTCTAGATTTTCCGAAGCTTGCAAGATGTCGAGTTCTGTGAGGTCTGCTTCAATCGAATGTTCGATGTTGTTTAGAACTATGAAGCTTTTATGCTTGAGATCTTCTGGGCTCATTGCCTTGGCTCCGTACAGCAACCTAAATGGAGTGAATTTGGTCGCTCTACATTCAGTTGTGTTGTGAGACCAGATAACCTTCGGGAGTTCATCTGCCCACTTGCCCTTTTTCAATCCAAATAGGCATTTTTAATGGCGGTGAAGATTAAGCCATTGGCTCTTTCAACAGTGCCATTGGATTGAGGGTGGTAAACTGATGCAAACATGACCTTCGTTCCCACGGAATGGCAGAATTCTCTGAACAGTTGGGAGTCGAATTGTTTTCCATTGTCAATGGTTAGCTCTTTTGGTACTCCAAACCTGAAGATTATGTTTTGCTAGAAGAATTTTCTGACAGCTTTGGATGTGATATTCACTAGTGGTTTTGCCTCGATCCACTTGGAAGTATTCCACCGCGACAACAGCGTATTTGTAGTTGCCCTGAGCTGTTGGCAGTGGGCCAACCAGGTCTATACCCCATCTTTGGAGTGGCCACGCTGGAGATATGAGTTGTACTGGGTGCGCAGGTCTGTTGGATTTGGGTGCCATCATTTGGCATCCTTCGCAAGTTTTGACTATATGTTCGGTGTCTTTCAGCGCGGATGGCCAAAAGAAACCTTGTTTGAAGGCTTTGGCGACCTGTGGCCTTATGCCAATATGGGATCCACAGAGACCAGAGTGTATTTCCTTCAAGAGCTCTTGACCTTCGGCCGTTGTTATGCATCTGAGCCAGGGAGCTACTACTCCGGATTTGTAGAGCTCACCTTCTATTAAGGTATAACTTCTTGCCCTTTGGAACATTCTCTTTTCTTCTTTTTCATCAGCGGGCTTGAAGTGTCCCCGAAGGTATGCCATGATTAGCGATCGCCAATCTTCGCTTGCTATGGCATTGACTTGTTTTGCTTTTTCTGGCTTGGTGGAGGGCTTCGTGATTTTTTCATAGAACACATCCGGAGGTAATAGTTCTTTGCGTGCAGTAGCTTTGGCTAACTTGTCAGCTTCATCGTTCTGACTTCTTGGGATGTGAATGGCTGTGAAGCCATTGAAATATTTTTCCATAGTCCTTATTGCATCTAGGTACATTTTCATCTCTGGTTTCTTTGCTTCGGATTCTTTTTCTACATGGTCGGTAATAACTTTCGAGTCAGACTTGATTACACAATTTGGATGACCCAATGGTTTCATCTTCCTGAGGCCTAGCAGCAGTGCTTCGTATTCTGTGATATTGTTTGTGCAGGGGTCTAGATCGTTGAATTCCAAGCGTGCGGCGTATCTTAGTTTCGCACCCGAAGGTGACTGGATGATTGCCGCAATGCCAACTCCTTCGTTGCACCATGCGCCATCACAGTGTATTGTCCAAGGCTCTATTGGGGCTTCTGCCTCGAAGGTTGGGGAGGTCCAATCCACCACAAAATCTGCCAGGACCTAGGATGTGATGGCTGTTCTTTTTTCAAAGTCGATGTAGTGTTCCAAAAGTTCTGAAGCCCATTTGCTTATTCTTGCAGACGCTTCTCTGTTGTGGAAAAGGTCATGCAATGGTTGGTCAGTGATTGCCACAATCTTGTAACCTTCGAAGTAATGTCTCAGCTTTCTTGATGCCATGACAACGACATAAGCAATTTTCTCTAACTCGGAGTAGAATAATTTGGAACCAGATAATGCCTCTGAGGCGAAGTATACATGCAACTGCTTTTGCCGACCTTCATCTGTTCTTTCCACCACTAGGGCTGCACTGACAGCTGTTTGTGAGGCAGATGTGTAGAGTAATAAGGTTTCTTCGGGGTTGGGTGATGTCATCTTGGTCAAATTTTCCAAGTAGTTTTTCAGTTCTCTGAAGGCTTTCTTTTGTTCTTATCCCGACTCAAATTTGCTGGAGCTTCGGAGAGTTTTGAAGAAAGGTAAGCTTCGATCTGCGAGCGGGGAATGAATCTGTTCAGTGCTGCGAGTCTGCCGGTCAATTTCTGCACGTCTCTCACAGACTGTGGCTCTTTCATGTTTCAGAGTGCTTTGACTTTGTCTAGGTTCGCCTCTATGCCTTTTGGTGATACTAGGCATCCGAGGACTTTGCCCTTGTCTACTCCGAATACACATTTTTTCGGGTTCAGGCTGAGATTTGCCTTCTGAAGGTTGGCGAAGGTTTTGGCCAGGTCTGCCACATGGTTCTTTCTTTCTGCACTGGTTACCACTATGTCATCGACATAGGCCAACACATTTCTTCTGAGTTGAGGGCCCAAAACTGTTGAGGACATTCGTGAGAATGACTGTCCGGCGTTGTAACACCCGGTTTATAAAAGGACATAAACCGAGCAATCATATACGTGCCAGGATCAAGTCACACGTATATACAATAGAATGAACAATATATCACAGCACATATCACGTAAAAGATATAATAAAGCGAATACGAATGTTATTTATTACATTAATGACAAAAATGTCTGATACAGCGGAAGCGAAGTACAAATACGATAAAACTCTCCGAAGCTGAGCAGGGCACCACAGGGACGTCGACTGGAAGACGAAACGCCTAGAAGTCCTCGTAGTCCTGGTAGCGCTGAGCGAACTCCCTCGCGTCGGCAGGAACTGAGCAGCAGTAGCGTATCCAAGAGGAAAAAGTAGAGAAGAGGCAAGAGTGAGTACACAACTTGTACTCAACAAGTATAACACAAACTATGAGGCTCTAGGTTGGCTGACTGACTGCATTAGCTTTTAAGTCTTGGCAAAATTTTATTAAAGCTAATTACTACAAGTTGATGAATTACCATAAACCCAGTTACATAGTAATTAATCAAAATTAATCATGTTACTACTGAGAACCAAACCGAAACCACCAAGGTAACCCCGAGAGGCACCCCCTCGTCGGAAGGAGATAACCCCACTAATCAAAAGTAGGATCTGGGCCGCTCATGACCGTGAGCACGGCTAGTATACCAGTTTTACACTCTGCAGAGGTTGCACATCTTTACCCACAAGTCGTGAGCTACGCTAGTTGTTCATCACACTTTCTTAGGTGAGATGACTAGCAAACTCACTACGAGGCCGTTACAAAGGACACGTTGGTAAGGTGTAACCGCTAAGGATTCGGTCAATGCAACGATGGTGCCTACCTCGAGGGGGTACAAGACAACACAGACCAGCCTCGTAGCGTAGGGACCATTGAAGCTCGACTCCCCTCTTGCCCCGTCGGTAAGTTACTCCAGAACCAAAATGACCTAATTAGTAAGCCAAGACCATCCCATTCCAGTATTGTGGTAGCGCTGTTGTCCCAGGTAGTCGCTCTATGAACCGGTCCTTATGGAGAGTGGCCAACCCAGCAGTAAGCACCGTGCTGGACCCAAACCATGTTTCTAACAAAAACCAATTTTAACGAGACGTGAGCCACTCAAGCCACACAGAGGGCCACTCTCAGAATTAAGTTACATATACCATTAATCAAATTAATTAATAAGAAAGGACCAAGTGTGTTATAGCGCGGCACCTAGCACTACTAACCAAAATGCAACCCAAAGGTATATATAAAGGATATAAAGCGGCTAGGAAAGTCCTTATAGGCATACAATATTAAAATGCAGTATGAAAATGTATTTAAAAGTGATAGGTTGTTCATGTTATACTTGCCTTCCTCGTACTACTCCTGCTGCTGCTCAAACTGGTCAGAAGACGGCTGCTCCAGGTACTGGTACTGGGGCTCCTCAGCTGGATCAACGTCTACTCACGAACACATGGCCAAAAACAATACACAACATAAACATACATGCAAACAATAGCAAAAACTAAGAAATAATACATCAATACATGAAAACAACAAACAAAACTAGTCTAAAACTATTCTACGCGTTACAACGATCCCGTAGATATAAAGAACGCCTAAAACGGAGCTAAAACGTAAAATCTAGGCCAAAAACAAGTTCCAGGGACATATTTGTAAGAAAAATGGAGTTCCAGGGGGTTTCTGGGCAAAATCGAGGACTTAAACGTAATTAAACTAAAACTTTGGGGTCTAACTCGCAAGAACAACAGACCTGGACGGCGGGTTCTATTTCTGGATAGCTCAGGGGGATCTGTGCAAAAATATGGGCCGATCTGTAATTAGTTTTGAACTATCCAGGACGGCGGGTTGATTTCAAGGAAGAGGAGGGACTCTTTAGCAAGATGGCCACAGCGAACCGGTACGCATGGATCTCAGCCGTAGGATTTGGATTTGGCGGGTCAGATCTATTCGGCCTACGATCTAATCTGTGCCATAGGATTCAGATCGGGCGGCTACAAGCAGTTGGGGGCGCAGGCGGCGGCGGGACTCACTGGAGTGGTGCTCCCGCGGCGGAGGGTCGCCGGAACTGGCCAAAATTGGCGTTCCCGGGCTCGATTTGGCACGCGATCTGGTCTAGGATGGACTACGCGCCATGCGTAGTCCACCTGGGGCTTTTGCGGGCCTCGGGAAGGTCTGTGACGGTGGTTTCGTCGGCGATGGCGGCTCGGGGCGGCGAAGTTCGCCTGCGTAGGGTGTTCTAGGGGTTCAGGTAGTCTACGAAGCCTAGATTCTAGCGCAACAAAATGGGCAGGAGACTCTTGTGCTCACCAAGCTCAAAAACGAAGGGAGGACTGGTGGAGCGGGGTCGTCAGTGAGGTCCGGGCGGTGGTGCTGGGCGAAGCTCGTGGTCCGGTCGGTGGGGCGCTCCTCCGGTCTCCGAAATCCCACTGGTCGACGCGGGGTGTTGCTGCGAAGCGGAACAAAGGGTCAATGCGGGCTGAATCACGCCGACGGCATGGAATTGCCCGGATTAGAGCTCACCTGCGGCGGCGGTGTCGGGTGGAATTCGGGCGTTTGCAGGGCCAAGATCAAGAAGGGTTGGCCTGGGGAAGACTCCAGACGTCGAGGCGGTGCTTCTGATCGGCCTGGCCGGAGCTCCGGTGTAGCGGGGCGGCGTGGCCGCGCCGGAGCAGAGGCACGGCGACACGGCGGGGCGACTCCGTGCGCTAGGGTTAGGATGGCGGCTGAGTGGGGAGGTGGGGTGGTGGAGAGGGCCAGGGCGTGTTTAAGAAGGGAAGGCCGGCCTCGGCATGCGGGTCCAGGGCTGACGCGGCGCGGAGATCGTGGCGAGGACTCGTCCGGGCGTTGCGCGAGGTAGACGGAGCACCTGACGTGCGGGCCCGGCGTGGCAGCGGGTGCAAGCGGCGAGCAGCGTGGGAGCGAGCGGGCCGAGCGCGCGGCTGGGCCAGAGCGCGTGCGGAGGGAGGCGGGGCAGTCCGGACCGGGTGCTGGGCTGGGCGCGGTGCACTCGTGCGGGGTGAGCACGGGGTGGGAAAGGAGGAGGGGTCGGGCTGGACCCGGGGGAAAGGAAAGTGGGCCGTGCGGGGGAGTGAAGGGAAAAGGCTCAAGGAGTTTTGGGCCGGATGGGCTGAGGGCTGGGTTTGGTTTAGTGTCTTTCTCTTTTCACTTCTCTATTCTATTTCTAAACACCTCAAAGCTATTTGAATTCAAATTCAAATTTGAATTCAACACTAACACTCAAACAAATAAAAGAGATGCTCCAGCATGAATGCAATAAACATTTTTAACCCTATGATAAATTTTAATTACTTAGGGAACAAAAATTAGATTAAATGCAAGACTAGACATAAAAACCTTAGAAAATTAAATAAACCAATTAAATTTATTAATAAATGCTGAAATTTAAATTAGGGTGTTACATGCATTTTTCAAACCTTCGGGCATCCTGACGAAACAGTATGTTCCGAAAGGGGTTGTGAAGCTCGTTTTCTCTTCGTCTTCTCTTTTCATCCAGATTTGATGATATCTGGAGAAGCAATCTAAGAGTGACATTAGTTGGCTATTGGCTGCATCATCAACAACTTTGTCAATTCTTGGCAAGGGGAAGCCGTCCTTCAGACAAGCTTTGTTCAGATCAGTGAAATCTATGCACATTCTCCATTTGCCATTTTTTTACTGGCACAGTGTTGGCTAGCCAAGTAGGGTACTTTACTTCTCTTATGACATTCGCATCAAGAATCCTTTGAACTTTTGCTTTTACTACTGCGACCTTGTCATCAAACATCTTGCGAAGCTTTTGTTTTTTGGGCTTTATCTTCGGATCAATGTCCAGCCTGTGTTCAATGATGACTCAGCTAACGCCGCGAAGGTCGCTTGCTGACCAAGCAAAGACATCTTTGTTTTTGTTTAGGAACTCCAAGAGTTCGTGTTTTTTCTTCTGGTTCGAGGGCTGCACTGATTGTTACTTGCCGATCTGGTAGGTTCTTGTCAAGTGGTACTTTTTCACTTGGCACTCTTGCTGGAATGTTTCTTCTTTGTCCCTCTTTGGTTCTTTGAGTGGCGGGGGTTTTTTGTCTGCTTCGACCAGATGGACATTTCTTTGTCCGGGAGCGACACCCCGTTCGATGTATCTAGCCAATTGTTGGTTGCCTCGAACAGTGATTACTCCTTTACTTGCAGGCATCTTTATGCACAAGTAGAGTTGATGGATGATTGCCTCAAATTTGTTAATGAGGCCACGATCGAAGATTGCATTGTAGGGGTAGTCCATTTCTACAACGTCGAATGTAACAGGTTTCGTCCTTGGGTTTGAGAGATCCCCGAGGGATACAAGAAGAGTTATCTTTCCTAAGGCATTTACTCGTTTGCCCCCGAAGCTGATGAGTGGGACATCTGCTGGCTGTAGGAGGTTACGATCTATGTTCATGTGATCGAAGGTGCTTAAGAAGATGATATCTGCAGAGCTTCCTGTGTCGACTAGGATTTTTCCGATGGTCCAGCCTTGTATGTTGGCGTCAATGACCAATGCATCTGTGTGAGGAAAGCTGAGCAGGTCTACATCATCTTCAGAGAAAATTATTGGCATGTGAGACCATTGTGTTTTCTTGACGGGTCCATCCACCAAGATAGAGTGGACCTGTCTGAAATAATCTCTTCTTTGCCTCTTGTTCTCGAATTCTAGAGATGATCCTCCTGAAATTGGCATGATCATGCCGAAGGTTGGTAGTGCTGCGGGCTGGGCATTTTGGTTTTGTTGTTTGAGTGGGGGGCCAGGCGGAGGTGGTGGCAGCTCTTCTTGGGTTGCTTCGGTTGTAGCTGGGGGAGGCAGTCTTGGGTGATTTTGCTGCGGAGGTTGCCAATTGATTGGGCAAGGGTTGTACCCGAAGGTTGGCATGGGTTGGAAAGGAGGGTTGTATGTTATCTATGGCGTTTGAAATTGTTGTGTTTGCTGGGTGGGCCAACTGGTGTGCCCCACAAGTTTTGCTTTCTTTTCCGCCTCCATTCTCTCAAGTGTTTTCTTCTTTTCGGGACACTGACTGGTTCTGTGACCAGCATCTGTCCCATGAAAATGGTAGGATAATTTCTGTGGACCCTCCGGAGGTCCACGGCCTCGGCCCCTTCCCTTTCCGCGGCCTCTGTTGGACCTGCTTGTTTGGTTAGGTTCTTTGGAGCTATTGTTAGCTTGCTCGTTCGGAGGTTGTGCTGATGGTGGGGTCATGTAAGGGTCAAGTTCTTCTGGCTGATCCTGGTCTTGCGAAGGTTCAACAGGGAGTATATACTAGTTTTGCTGGTTTGTGTTTGTTTGATTGTTTTGTTGCCAGCTCTGCTGTTGCCTCATCAGTTTGCTTTGTTCGACACGCCTCTTGTGATCTGTGTCGGATTTTGCATATTTTTCTACCTCCGTATATAGTTCTGACAGATTTCTTGGTGGCTCTCTGTCGAGGTGAGATGCCAATTGGCTTGGGAGGAGGCCTTCAATGAATTTTTTCTATTGCGTCTTTTTCATAAAAGTTTGGAGTCTGTGCTTTTTTCTGCACGAATCTCCGAAGGTATTCAGGCAGTGGTTCTCTGTCCATTTGTATGCAACTAAATTGCCGCAGAGAGTTGATAGCCATCTTTTTGAAGACTTGGAAGTCTTGTTTGAGTCTTTCTTTCAGTTGGACCCAGCTTTGGATTGAGAGAGGCTGAATGTAGGAGTACCAGCTTGCCACGGGACCTTCGCATGCCATGATGAAAGACTTTGTCATGATAGGGTCATCTCCGCTGGCTGAGGCAATTGTAGCTTCGTAGGTCATTATGAACTGTGCAGGGTTGACTGACCCATCGTACTTTGGTAGTTGAATTGGCTTGTAGCCGTATGGCCAGGAAGTGCGCGACAAAGTGATTGACAGCGGTGATGTTGGGTCGAATGGAGCATTTTATTGGAAGTGTGTTGGGTATTTTAGCGTCATGAATAAATTCGCAAGCGCACGGATACCGTTGTAGATTTCACCTCAGAATATCCCAAGGGTTATCGAATCCACAGGAAACATGTGTGCACTCTCTTCTATTCTAATCGGTCCAAGGACACACCAAGGTAGGTAGAAGGGTAGAGAGGATTCCTAAGATAGTGCTACTGCTGAGTTAAAGATCGATCTCTCGGGCACAATACTCGCTTCGGGCACCGGCTTACAACTGGTCTGCCAGTCAACTCCGGCCATCAGCTCTATGCTATATCCGAACGTGGAGGATTACGGAGGACCAATAGGGCTGTCACTACCTACGGCCTACCTCTAACAAACTGTGGAATATAAGGCAAACGAAGGATAACCCCTAGCCTAGACACCACGTCTACGCTATTGATTACTACTGCAATCTAACTACGTATGTCGACCCGTAGCAAACTACAGCACTCTGTATGAATACAGAGCGACGAACCCGCGAGTAAGAGAACTGATCTCACTCAACTACAAGCACTACTAGCATCTACTATACCAAGTAAAATACGAGAGATAGGAATCACGAATACTTACTAAATAACGAACAATATAGCAGCATACGTAGAGGTACAAGCTGGGGCAGAGAGCCGACACCCCGACACTTCTCCCGAACTACTCCCTCACTCTCGTAGAGGTACCAAATAGAGAAGAGCGCCGAAGACCGGCGCCCCTCCTAAGTACCTCTACCCTCTCCCTATTCTAAGACAACTCTAAATGCAAGAGAAGGTGTGAAGCTCACACTTGGTGGTGTGTCCTTATTTGGAGCCCCTCCCCTCATATATATAGGAGGGAGCCATGGTGCTTTCGGCCGAGGATTGCAGCTCTACCCCTTGGAACCAACCTTGGGAGCCAGTGAGGAGCTGGCACGCGTCAAAGATGAGGCGGTGGGGCCCATGGGCTAGGTCGGCCGACCTGGTAGGTCGGTCGGCCTGCCCGAGGCTCCAACCACCCCCAAACTTGATATTTGGGCTATCCTGGTGTCCCTTGTCCTAAACCCATGGGTCTTGGCCTGTCCTAAACTGGTTTGCTTGGGTGCATGGGCTTGTTTTGGTCCAATTGAGCCTAACTCGTGTTCTCTGATTGGTTGCGCATTTTGCCTTGATCTATGGAGTGTGTTTCCCTGCTCATGAAGTGTGTTTTCTCTGTTAATTCACCTGCATACAAATATTTACCAACACTCGTAGAAATGGTCAGTAATAAACCCTACCACTATGTTGATGTTTACATTTTATGTATTTATGCAGGAGTTGACAGCCTAGATTTGGTACTTAAGAGCCGTCAACAACTCCCCCACACTTAGCCTTTGCTCGTCCTCGAGTAAAGCAGAAAAGACTAAGGTGGAACATGACTTCCAAAGGTATTAAGCGAGCATAGGAGATATTCCAAACCATACCTTGCACTTGTGAGCTTTGAAGTGTCTATCATGCCATCTTGGGTAGTTGAGAAATGGAATGGTCGCGAATCAAATCACTTCTACTCCTCATGTTAAGTAGCTTGGGATTTTTCAATAAGTTTTCAAAACAAACCTTGCTTAGCTTCTCATTTAATTCTCTTAGATCACTCAATGTGTATATATCCTTACCAAGGCATTTGACTTGCCATTTCTTCATCCTATTTCTAGTGATGGCTATATGTGGAGGTCAAGGTAGGGTATGAAGGATAAGGCATACTTGTTTTACATATATTGCAAAGTCAAAGACCGGATCCAAAGAGAAAAACAAGTCGTACAATCAGATCAAGATGTGCACGTGCATGTATTGTGATGGAAGGAATGTAAACTCCTTTTGTATGATCTCTCTCCCTATATAAATTCTTTTGAGAGTATGGCTATCTCTTCTTTTTTTTTCTTCCATTTTTTTTCATGGACATTCATGTGCCCACATTTTTTTCTTTTTTTTTCAATACTTGGACCTTCATGTGTCCATATATTTTTTTTCGATAGCCCATGTCTCTCTTCTTCTTTTTTTTAACAAAAACTAGGGAGAGAGACCAACACATATAGTGGAGCATTTATTTTGTGGAATGAGTGGATGGTACAATGCTAACTTCTCAAAGAAGCATAGCAAGGGGGTATATGGTGTGCACATGAATCTTGATCATGAAAGCATGAAAAGAATTCTCTCAAGGGTCACAACAATCTGACAAAGCTCAATGCAAAAACAAGCAGCATATGTGTAAATGGTTTTCAAGAAGTATCATCATATGGCTTTGGTAGGACTTTGGCATATCAAAGAGGAGCTTCGCAAAGGGTTTTCCAAATTTTCAAATAAATTTCTCAAGCACTTAAACAATAAAGAGCGAAGATCATATCATCCAAACCATATCTCAAACATCAACTACTTAGATAAGCATGGTTTCCTAAGGATTTTTGTTCACAAGCATCAAGATGATAAACATGGAATAAAATATATGCAAGCCAACCATAGGAGACGTGTAGAGCAGGTGCAACACATTGATTCACTTTGAGTTTGATTTTAGTGAGTAAGATTTGAAAACCATTCAAACTCATGAATCAAAGAGAGTTGAGAGGTAGAGGATGCACAAACCATCGCTTTTGAAGATGATGGGGATCAAGGTAGTGGTGATTCAGCCAAACCATCGGGTGGCTGACTGACTCTGGTGTCTTTGCCTTGTCCCTTGTCTTGATGGCGTAGTCGATGTTGTGCGATAACTCTGTGGGAGATCTCGAATGTGTAGGGCATTGATGAACTTGCGAGATCTCCCCCACACTTGTGCTTGTACCTAGTGCTGTATTCAACGAGATAGTGGAAACAGAATAATGGCTTTGCTGGTTTTAAGAACCAGGGAGCTCTGGAATTTATTCAAACTAGACTTTACTCTCACCATGAGACTTACTCTAGCGATCCTCGGGTGACCTCCCGGCAGGGCTTTGTTTAATGTCAAAAGCAGGACATTGAAAGTACTTACCATAGTGGTTTGTTGATGAGAACTCAATATTGTCACCATGGCAACTCCTCTCTTTTTTTTCTTTTTTTTATAGAGAGCAAGATGCAGGAACTAACACCAATTCGAAGACAAGATATGGATTGAGAAAGAACTTACTTCGGGGCACTCACATACCTCCCCCACACTTGGAGTTTGCAAAACTTCAAGTGTATGGAGTTCAAGTTTCCTTCTGTAGTTGTTCCTTCATCAAGACATATCGAGGGGTTGTAGTTGGTGTAGCTCTCATGTTCGTAGGTGTTGCTTGTCTGTCATTCTTCTTGATCTTCCCCTGGAAAGGTTTGCGACCAAAAATACCCGAAGGAAAAATACATCCTAGAACATGTTTTTGCTTTTATTGAAGGGAAATAAATATGATAATCCATGCTATCTCCCGGTAGTGCTTTGTTTTTATGGTCATAAGCTCGACCATGGGAACATCCTCTTGCAGCTATTGTTGATGATGTGTTCCCCTTTTCATCACCAATTGTTGATGTGTCATGAAGGTTTAGCTGCAAGGTTAGCACCACAGAGCATCCACAAAATTTGCAATGTTTACGGTAAACATATGCATCTACAACTAGCCTTCTAAAGGTGTTGCAAGAGAGGACCTCAAGGCAGTTATAGTCCTCGTGTGTGCTCTGGGCACAATGTGTGCCTGACTCTGGAGAGGTATTGAAAGAGCATGGTTTTTGAGGTATTACTAGGATGAAGCTCCCATGCTCATATATGGAACCCTTTTCTATGGACTCCAGAGTCGGCGCCTCATAACATTCCGTGGCCCATCGGTTCTTCATGTCAAGAGATGCATCGTGGGAAATCATAGTTGAATATCGATCATGGTCAAGAACAACTTCCTTGGGGCCAGAGGAAAGAGGCTCAAACTCGCTCAAGAGGGATAATGATCGTTCATCTTCACAAAAGTGAAGGATTTCTTCCTAGTTGTTCTCTTCGGAAGTGGCAGATTTTGCAACCTCGAAGAGAATGAACTCAGATGGTATGAACGGAGATTTATGCATCATTTCCTCGAGCGGGTTTGACTAAGGAAAATGCTTCGCCATAGAATTTTCTAAGCAAGAGGCAGTGGCAGAAGCGGTTTTCCTAAGCTTTTTGTCTAGACTCCCATGAGATATGAGAAGTTTTTCAAACGGGGAGCCTAGAAGAAGATCAAAATCGAGCATATTGAAGATATGGAAATCTAAGTTGACCTCGATTTTGTCTACTATGAGTGGCACGACACATGCAATCCCCCGACATTTAAGGATGTGTCCCAAGGGACAACTTCTTAATAGCGTGTCGGATGGTCTCAGCGTAACATTGCCCAGAAGAGTATACGCTAAGTGCCATGGCAAAACATTAACCTCCATGATGGGGTTAATGTGGGCTTCTACAGTAGTTCCCCTTATTGAGCAAGGAGTGATCGTGGAGGGTGAGCTAATCCAAATTTCTTTAGAAAAGCGTTTCTCTCCATCTGACCAATCCTCCTTCATGGCTTCCTCGAGAGGTGCTACGTTACGGGAATCGGGAGGAGAAGGAGGTACCGTTGGCCTAAGGGAAGGTTCCGTCAAAAGATCTCTAGATTGATCGGTGTGGACAGACAAAGGTTCCTTCCCTGATTGGGCATCTATGAGATTCGAGGTGTTTCTATGGTTTCCCGTTGATTCATCCTCGAATCTAGAAGAGAACTTTGGGGGGTGAATCTCTTCTCCCTCCGATGTTCCTGGTTCGGGCGAGGTTTCTACAGCTGAATCTGAGGATATGGGAAATGAAGGATTAGGTTCAGCTGCTAGAAGATCCTTATGGGTCAACTCACACTCCTCTTGGAGAGGATCAGACTCGGCTGACAAGGAGGTATACTCGGCAATATAATCTAGGATTTTATTAACCTCGGCCGGGAACATACTGAGGGGTACTCCTCCGGTGATTGAGTTGAGATGATCGGCGGATTCCTTATCGAGACTCCTCTTAAATTTCCAAAGGACTAAAGGATTGAGTGTCGACATGGACTTCACTAGGAGCGAAAATCTGGCCCAGGTTGCGCCTAAAGTTTCCTTCTCATTCTGCTGGAAGAACATGATAGAGAATGTCTTCTTCAAGGAGTCCCAGCTTCCCTTTCCGATATATGTATAGGACGTGTACCATTGCTCTGCCCTCCCTTTAAGAGAGAAGGCCAAACAACATCTACCAGAGGACATCTTGTTTCATGCTTGCAGAGGCAAAGCGTGAACAAAGCTGCTCGAACTCTCGCGGATGGTGGTTTGGGTTCTCGCTACTTAACCCAGAGAAGGAAAGCTCTCGAACCATAGCGATAAGGTCGGGACAAGATTCATAGCCGAATGTGGAAGTGGATGGTGGCTCATTGAACTCGCCCTTTGAGGCAGAGAGGCTGTGAAAGGATGGTTTCTTCATAGGTAGCGGGGGTAAATATAGCAGAAAGAAAATTGAAAATGATACGGAATAAATTCCGTAGGATAGCTTCTCTTTGGATAGCGGGGGTCAAGGTAGAAGAAAAGAAAAAGCAAAAGATACGAGGACGACTAGGTTCGAAGAAAGATACATCAACCGCTCCCCGGCAACGGTGCCAGAAAGCTTGTTGGGTATTTTAGCGTCACGAATAAATTCGCAAGCGCACGGATACTATTGTAGCTTCCACCTCAGAGTATCCCAAGGGTTATCGAGTCCAAAGGGAACGTGTGTGCACTCTCTTCTATTCTAATTGGTCCAAGGACACACCAAGATAGGTAGAAGGGTAGAGAGGATTCCTAAGATAGTGCTACTGCTGAGTTAAAGGTCGATCTCTCGGACACAATACTCTCTTCGGGCACCGGCTTACAACTGGTCTGCCAGTCGACTCTGGCCAACAGCTCTACGCTATATCCGAACGTGGAGGATTACGAAGGACCAATAGGGCTGTCACCACCTACGGCCTACCTCTAACAAATCGTGGCATATAAGGCAAACGAAGGATAATCCCTAGCCTAGACACCACGTCTATTCTATTGATTACTACTGCAATCTAACTACGTATGTCGAATCGTAGCAAACTACAGCACTCTGTATGAATACAGAGCGACGAACCCACGAGTAAGAGAACTGATCTCACTCAACTACAAGCACTACTAGCATCTACTATACAAGTAAAATACTAGAGATAGGAACCACGAATACTTACTAAATACCGAAGAATGTAGCAGCATCCGTAGAGGTACAAGCTGGGGCAGAGAGCCGACACCCCAGCACTTCTCCCGAACTACTCTCTCACTCTCGTAGAGGTACCAAATGGAGAAGAACGCCGAAGACCGGTGTAAGGATCACCGGGGTGTCTGACCCTAGAGGGGGAGGGGGTGAATAGGGTCGCTAATCGCTTTCTATCCTAGGGCTCAATCTATTTGCATAAGATAAACCTAACACGTTCTACACATGCTAGTTATGACTAAGGTTTATCTATGCTACTCTCTACTTACCCTTAAAAGACTTGCAACCTATAGCCAATCCTAATCAAACTAACTAGGAAAGTAAAGGTACGCAAGATAGAGTAAATGCAGAAATGTAATACGGTAAATAAAGAGGTAAGGGAGAGAATATGCAAACTCCCGTGAAGACACCAAGACACACGATTTAACGTGGTTCGGTTAGGACCCCAAGTCCCTCCCTACATCCACGGCCACTTGTCCAACACGAACAAGTGTGATGCCGAGTCTCTTCGCTTGATCACTGTCTTGCGTTCGCCACCAAGGCTCCCGGCAAGCAAAGGCTAATTGACCCCAAGTCACCAAGACAAGGCCACCGCCACCTTCTCTCTCGAAGCGTCACCACGGGCACCGTCTTCACTATTGGAGCTTCTCACCAAGAGGGGTCTCCTTCCCCGCACAAAGTGTCGTTGCCGCTCCACACCAAGTCGGAGGGTCACACGACGAGTACACAAGATGCTTGCCGCAGCAAGACTTCTCTCAAGGGAGCTCTCGCAAGAACTAAACCCTATTACAAGCACTAAGCACTCTCACAAGTGTGCTTAAGCCTATGTGATGTACAATGAAGCTCTATGGTGGTTGGAGAGGTTCTTCAAGTGTAGTATGCTTCCTTAGTCTCCAGCACCCTCAAATGAGGCGTGGGGTGGCATGTATATAGCCCAACCCTCCAAACCAGCCGTTGGGAAAAGGCTGACGAAATCCCTTAACGCCAGTTAAACCGACGCTCAGTTTTTGTCATCACCGGTTTAACCGGTGAGTGTATTTTCCAAGCATCTTAAGCCGTTACTGCTCTAAAGGCTACTTTGATCAATCGACCGACGCTCTCAAAACTAACGTCGGTTCAACCGGTGCATGTTATCTCAGAAACCCCAAAAAATGGAGTCTCTGGACAATTGCACCGACGCTTCAGAAACCAACGTCGGTTCAACCGGTGTACTTGCTGATTTTGCCTTCTCTGAGTCTGTTGCACCGGTGAGTACAATTTCCCTATCGTCGGTTCAATCGGTGATAGTAAATTGTCTCTGTTTTGATCTTTTCGACTTGGATTTCTTCACGGAACCACTGTAGGGGCGGCCCTTCAGGCCTAGCTACGCCTATCTTCTCTTTGTCATCACTTGAACGTAAAAGCTTGAGAATGGTCATCTTAACAATCATATTAGTCCAACTGTTGTGTTGTCTATATCAATCACTAAAACATTATATTGAAATATGGCATGAGAGGCCATTTTCGCTACAACCGGCGCCCCTCCTAAGTATCTCTACCCTCTCCCTATTCTAAGACAACTCTAAATGCAAGAAAAGGTGTGAAGCTCACACTTGGTGGTGTGTCCTCATTTGGAGCCCCTCCCCTCATATATATAGGAGGGAGCCATGGTACTTTCGGCCGAGGATTACAGCTCTATCCCTTGGAACCGACCTTGGGAGCCAGTGAGGAGCTGCTACGCGTCAAAAATGAGGCGGTGGGGCCCATGGGCTAGGTCGGCCGACCTGGTAGGTCGGTCAGACTGTGTAACACCCTAATTTAAATTTCAGCATTTAATAATAAATTTAATTGGCTTTATTTAAATTTCTAAGGTTTATTGTGTTTAGTTGGCATTTAATCTAATTTTTGTTCCTTAAGTAATTAAAATTTATCATAGGTTTAATTTTTGTGTTGCATTCATGCTGGTGCATGGTTTTGTTTTGTTTGTTTGTATAGGAGTTTGAATTCAAATTCATTTGAATTCAAATAATTTTGAGTTGAGGGGAAAGGAAAAGAAATAGAAAAGGAAAGGAACCCAAAGGAACCAACCCAAACCCGCGGCCCACTTCCTTTCTCCCGAGCCCAGCCCAATCCGCTCCGGCCCAGCGCCTCAGCAAACCCGCAGCCCACCACTCCTTCCCTGGGCCCAACTCACCACCCCCGCTCGGCCTGCCGGCGCTGCCCGCCCAAGCTCCCGCTTGGCCCAGCTCTGCACGGCCCACGCCGCAGGCCTGCCTCCCCCCCGCTCGCGCAGCAGCCCGCTCGCCCACGCCGCGCGTCGTCCGCCTCGACCTGCCGGTCCCACCCGCCAGCGTCGCCCGCTGCCCCAGCGCCGCTGACATTCCTGGCCCACCCGCCAGTTTCGTCTCCCCCGCGCAACCACCCGCCCGCGATCTCCGGCGAAGACCACGCCGGCCTTCCAAACCCAGGCATGCACGCCTAGGTTAGCCGCCGCCCTATAAGTAGGCCCTGGCCTCCCCCGTACCCCGTCATCCGCGCCGCCATAAACCCTAGCGCCGCCTCCATCCCGCTCCGCCGTGCTCCGCCACGCCGTGGCCCTGCGCCGGCGCAGAACCGCCGTTCCACCACCCTCCAGCCCACCAGAGCCACCGTAGAAGGATCCTGGTGCGTCCAGGAGTCGAACCCGGGGGACCCGACGCTCGGAGCTCCGTCGCAGCGCCTTCTCCCCGAACTCCGTCCGTGCACCTCCGCCTGAGCTCGCCGCCGGCTCGTCTGCGTCGTGCCTCCGTCCGATTCCACGCCCGGTGAGCCTCGCCCGGACCTCCTCTTTCTTTTGCACGAGTCGTCGTAGCCCGTGACCCACGACGGAGCCCAGGCACTCCACGCCGGCGACCTAGCGCCGCCGCTCCACGCCGTGTACCCTGCTCCATCCCCCGCAGCACCTTGTTTTCCACTCCAGTGGATTACGCATGCCTCCCTCATTCCCCACGGCCAATTTTCGATCCAAACGAAGCTCGGTAGCGCCCGTTCCGCTGGCACCGGCCGAGCGCCGCCGCGGTTGCTCTGTTTCCGGCGACCCGCGCCGCCGCCGTTGCCCCTTTCACCCTGACCCGTTCGATCCGAAGTGAACGGCCTAGATTAGATCCAGGACCCATCCGATCTGAGCCGTCGGATCGAGAATCATCGGATCAGATCTAAACATAACAGTTCGCCTGGCGCTTTTGTTAAACACCCCCCCAGTTTTCCTAGAATCAACCCGCAGTCCACCTCTTTTGAAAAATAATTGCAGTTAGGCCCAAAACTTTGCAAGAACCTCCTTGAGCTTCCTAGTTTTTGAACCCGCGGTCCAGGCCTGTCCTTTTTGCGAGTTAGACCCTGGAGTTAACATTTAATTACGTTTAGGCCCTCGGTTTTAGCAGAAAAGTACCTGGAACCCTGTTTTTCTTACAAATAAGCCCCTGAATCTTGTTTTTAGCCTAGAAAATGCGTTTTAACTCCGTTTTAGGCGTTCTTTATGTCCACGCGATCGTTGTAACGCGTAGGATAGTTTTAGACTAGTTTAGTGTGCTATTTTTATGTATTGATGTACTATTTCTTAGTTTTTGTTAGTGTTTGCTTGTATGCTTATTGTTGTGCCTCGTTTTGGCCATTGTTCGTGAGTAGACGTCGAGCTAACGGAGGAGCCCCAGTACCAGTACCAGGAGCAGCCGTCTTCCGAGCACTTTGAGCAGCCGTCTTCCGAGCACTTTGAGCAGCAGCAGGAGCAGTACGAGGAAGGCAAGTGTAACATGAACAACCTATCACCTTTAAATACAATTTCATACTGCATTTAATTCTGTATGCCTATAAGGACCTTCCTAGCCACTTTATATCCTTTATATATACCTTTGGGTTGCGTTTTGGTTAGTTGTGCTAGGTTGCTGCGCTATAACACACTCTGGTCCTTTTTAATTAATTTGATTAATGGTTTACTTGAACTTAATTCTGAGAGTGGCCCTCTGTGTGGATGAGTGGCTCACGTCTCGTTAAAAGATAGTTTTTGTAGAAACATGGTTTAGGTGGCCGGCACGATGCTTAGTGCTTGGTTGGCCACTCTCCATAAGGACCGGTTCATAGAGCGACAACCTGTGACAACAGCGCTACCACAAGGCTAGAATGGGATAGACTTGGCTTACTAATTAGGTCTTTTTGGTTTGGAGTAACTTACCTGCGGGGCAAGAGTAGTAAGCTTCAATGGTCCCTGCTCCTCCGGCTTGGTCTGTGCTTGGATTGCGCTCCTGTGCTTGTACCCCCGGAGGTGGGCCCCATCGTCGCTGACCTAACTCTCGTGGTTACGCCTTACCAACGAGATTCTTTGTAACGGCCTCGTAGTGAGTCGCTAGTCATCTCACCTAAGGAAGTGTGATGAACCTCTGGCGTAGCTCACGACTTGTGGGTAAAGATGTGCAACCTCTGCAGAGTGTAAAACTGGTATACTAGCCGTGCTCACGGTTATGAGCGGCCCAGATCCTCCTTTTGATTAGTGGGGTTGTCTCCTTCCGACGAGGGAGGTGCCTCTCGGGGTTACCTTGGTGGCTTGGTTTCGGTTTGGTTCCCAGTAGTATCATGTTTAAATTTGACTAATTACTATGTAACGGGGTAAATGGTAAATCATCAACTCGTAGTAAATAGCTTTAATAAAATCTTGCCAACACTTAAAAGCTAATGCAGTCAGTCAGCGAACCTTAGAGCCTCATAGTTTGTGTTATACTTGTTGAGTACAAGTTGTGTACTCACTCTTGCCTCTTCTCTACTTTTTCCTCTTGGCTAAGATACTGCTGCTCAGTTCCTGCCGACACGAGGGAGTTCGTCCAGCGCTACCAGGACTACGAGGACTTCTAGGCGTTCGTCTCCTAGTCGACGTCCCTGTGGCGCCCTGCTCGGCTTCGGAGAGTTTTTATCGTATTTATACTTCGCTTCCGCTGTATCAGACATTTTTGTCATTAATGTAATAAATAACATTCGTATTTCGATTTATTATGTTTTATTCGTGATATGTGCTGTGATATACTGTTCATTCTGTTGTATATACGTGTGACTTGATCCTGGCACGTATATGATTGCTCGGTTTATGTTCTTTTATAAACCGGGTGTTACAGAGTGGTATCAGAGCCATATCGACTGTAGGACGAAGCCTAGATAGAACTGGTCGAGTTTTAGGACTTCTTCTCTCAAATCCTTGTCTGCTGAAACTATTTTACTATTATACCCCTTGAATTCTATGACTTTTACCCTTCTTGCCTTGATTTCTCTCTCTGAAGAATAGTTCTCGTAGATTTTGGCCCGAATCAGTCATCTGACCACCATGAGTATAATCTTGGTGACCCTTTTATAATAATACGATAGCACGTTCTGCGACGCGTTGTGTTAGTCGAGTCGTATGTTAAACTCGGCTAAATCGTGAAAATTGTCTGCATGTTATTATGCTATATGTTTGATTTGGATTTTTGAATGATTGCATAGCTAAGTAGTTTAAATTTGTTTAAAGAAAATCACTCTGATGTTAAAGTTAACTAATTAATAAAATGAATTAGATCATGGAGGTAAAACAGTCCACTCTATCCTGTCTACTTTATCATGGCTGAGTCTTTTTCCGCAAAGAGTTATCATATCCATCTGAATTTATTCCTGCAATATCCTTACTCATAAAATCTTTTGTCCAAAATCATATGGTAAACACCAGGCGTGGTTCTGACCAGCAGGGGCAGAACAACCAGGGTCAGAACACCCAGGGGACCGGGATCCCGATGCCGCCGCCTTTGACTCCGGAGCAGTACTTCCAGCTCCAGATGCAGATGATGGCCACCCTGAACAACACTGTTCAGGCTCTTCAGCAGGCTCACACTCAGCCTCCGCCTCCTCCACCGCCGCAGCCTCGCAACAGGCGTGATGAGTTCCTGAGGGGTCACCCGCCGACGTTTTCTCACACGTCCGACCCTCTTCAGGCTGACGACTGGCTCCGTGCAGTGGAGCGCCAGCTGGACATCGCCCAGTGCGATGATCGTGAGCGCGTCTTGTATGCAGCAGGACAGCTGCGAGGGGCAGGTTTGGACTGGTGGGAGTCCCACCCAGTTCATGACCGCGAGGCTCTCACTTGGCTCCAGTTCAGGGAGCGTTTCCGCAACCACAACGTCCCCGCGGGCATTATGAAGATGAAGCAGAAGGAGTTCCTTGCACTGAAGCAGGTAATCTTAAATATAATCATTCAGCGGTTTCTTTTGAGCTAATGCCCCTTGTTCTATTCTTATGAATCTTGAGTTAATCTTCCGATATCTATCTGTCTTTGTCACTTCAGGGGACTATGTCGGTCACGGAGTATCGTGATTGCTTTCTTCAGCTGGCTCGCTACGCCCCTGTCGATGTTGCAGATGACCGCAAGAAGCAGGAGCACTTCATGGAGGGCCTTGAGGACTACCTCCAGTACGCGCTACTCAACCTCCGCTTCGACGACTTCAACCATCTGGTTGACAGCGCGCTCAACACTGAGCGCAAGCACCTGGAGATGGAGGACAAGAAGAGGAAGGTTGTCCCCGTTGCTTCCGGCAGCAACACTCGTCCTCGCCTCCAGCAGCCTCAGCAGTACCAGCAGCCTCAGTACCGGCCTCCTCAGCAGTACCAGCAGAGGCCACCGCAGCAGTACCCGCCTCGACAGCAGCAGCAGGCGGGGCAGGGCCAGAGGTTACCGGCACCTCCGGCTCGTGCTGCTCCACCGGCACCACAGGCTCCACGTCCGGCAGCTCCTACCAGACAGCAGGCTCAGGGACCCCCTCGTACCTGCTTTCACTGCGGCCAGCCAGGGCACTACGCCAACGCTTGCTCCTGGAAGGCGCAGGCGGGACAGCAGGGGCGCCCAGCTCAGCCCAGAGCGCCACTTCAGGGCAGAGTGAACCACGTGACGGCCGAGTCAGCGGCCGAGGCTCCCAACGTGGTTATTGGTACGTTCATGGTTAATTCATATCCAGCTACAGTGCTTTTTGATACTGGTGCTACGCATTCCTTCATTACTCAGTCTTTTGTCGAGCATCATGGTATTCATACTAGCACATTAAAGAGGTGCCTGTTAGTATCTTCACCGGGAGGACAATTGAGGTCTCACACTTACTGCCCGAGAGTCAGTGTTTCCTTGAGGGGAGTAGAGTTCTGCACTTATCTGATGGTGCTAGACACCAAGGGCATTGATGTCATTCTGGGAATGGAGACTCTGGCCAAGTGGGGAGTTCGGATAGATTGTGCTCAGAGGACAGTCTTGCTATCAGCTTCCAGTGGCCAAGAGGTTGTTATCAGTGCAGTAGAGCCTTCTGGATTTCTTCATCAGATGGAGGCTAGACCCACGGACGGTATTCGCGTGGTGTCTGAATCCCCGGATGTCTTTCCGGATGATTTGCCAGGTATGCTGCCTGAACGCGCCATTGAGTTTTGTTTTGATCTCTTGCCTGGCACAGCTCCTATTGCAAAGCGGCCCTACCGTATGGCACCTATAGAGCATGAAGAAGTTAAGAAGAATATTGATGAGTTGCTAGCCAAGGGCTATATCCGTCGCAGCTTCTCTCCTTGGGCTTTTCCATTGTTGCTGGTAGATAAGAAGGATGGCTCGAAGAGGATGTGTGTCGATTATCGGGAGCTGAATGCAGTTACTATCAAGAACAAGCATCCACTGCCCCGTATTGAGGATCACTTCGATCTGCTTCGAGGTGCTCGTATATTCTCGAAGATTGATCTTCGTTCGGGTTATTTTCAGCTGAGGATCCGTCATGGGGATATTCCGAAGACGGCATTCACCTGCAAGTACGGGCTATATGAGTATACAGTCATGTCCTTCGGCTTGACTAATGCCCCGGCTTTCTTCATGCATCTGATGAACATGGTTTTCATGGACTATCTGGATGTCTTTGTGGTGATTTTCATTGATGATATTCTGATCTTCTCCAAGACAGAGGAAGAGCATGAAGAGCATCTGAGGCTCGTGTTGCAGAGATTGAGAGAGCATCAGTTGTATGCCAAGTTCAGCAAGTGCGAGTTCTGGATTGACGAGGTTCCATTCCTCGGTCATGTTATCTCTCAGGGAGGCATTGCTGTTGATCCGAGCAAGGTGAAGGATGTGCTAGAGTGGGAGACACCGCAGACAATAAAGGAAGTCAGGGCTTTCTTGGGCTTAGCTGGATATTATCGGAGGTTCATTGAGAATTTCTCCAAGATCGCGAAGCCTTTGACTTCTTTGCTGGAGAAAAATGTGGCATTCATATGGATTTTTGAGCGTCAGAGGGCCTTTGATGAGCTGAAGAAGAGGTTGACTACGGCGCCAGTCCTGACTCTGCCAGACCAGACGAAGAGGTTCACGGTGTATTGTGATGCTTCGAAGGATGGTCTAGGGTGTCTTCTGATGCAGGAGGGCAGAGTGATTGCTTATGCTTCACGGCAGTTACGTCGGCATGAGCTGAATTATCCCACCCATGATCTTGAGTTAGCCGCAGTTGTGCATGCTCTGAAGATTTGGAGGCATTACTTGTATGGACAGCGGTGTGATATCTACACTGACCACAAGAGCCTCAAGTACATTTTCACACAGAATGAGCTGAACATGCGGCAGAGAAGATGGTTAGAGTTAGTCAAGGACTATGACCTGGAGATTCACTATCATCCAGGCAAGGCCAATGTTGTAGCAGATGATTTGAGCAGGAGAAGTTATGTCAACATGGCCGTGGCTTTCCAGATGCCTCCAGAGTTATGCGAGGAGTTCGAGCAGTAGAGTCTGGGCTTCTTGCATCATACTTCCAGTGCAGCGTTTGAGGCAGTACCGACTCTAGAGTCAGAGATCAGGCAGCATCAGAAAGATGATGAGAAGCTGTAGGAGATTCGTGAGTTGCTCAAGAAGGGCAAGGCTCCTCATTTCAGAGAGGATGATCAGGGTACCTTGTGGTACAAGAACCGGATCTGTGTGCCAGATGTGAAGGATCTCCGGAAGTTGATTTTGAGTGAGGCCCATGATACAGCCTACTCTATTCATCCGGGCAGCACGAAGATGTACTATGATCTGAAGGAACATTTCTGGTGGTATGGGATGAAGCGTTCAGTGGTAGAGTACGTGGCTATTTGTGACACTTGTCAGCGTGTCAAGGCTGAGCATCAGAGGCCAGCAGGTCTATTGCAGCCTTTGAAGATTCCAGAGTGGAAATGGGAGGAGATCACTATGGACTTCATTGTTGGATTGCCTCGTACTCAGAAAGGGTACAACTCCATTTGGGTAGTAGTGGATCGACTGACGAAAGTTGCTCACTTTATTCCAGTGAACACTACTTACTCCGGTGCTAGACTTGCAGAGTTGTACATCTCTCGGATTGTCTGCTTGCATGGTGTGCCCAAGAAGATCATATCTGACAGAGGGTCTCAGTTCACTTCTCGATTCTGGGAGCAGCTCCATGACTCATTGGATACGAAGCTGCGTTTCAGTACGGCTTATCACCCTCAGACAGATGGGCAGACAGAGAGAACCAACCAAGTGTTGGAGGTTATGCTGAGAGCTTGTGCTATTCAGTATGGTACTAGCTGGGATAAGTGCCTGTCGTATGCTGAGTTCTCATATAACAACAGCTATCAGGCCAGTCTGAAGAAGTCCCCCTTTGAGGCATTGTATGGCAGAAAGTGCAGGACTCCTCTCTATTGGGATCAGATTGGTGAGAAGCAGCATTTTGGCCCTGAGATCATAGATGATGCAGAGCAGATGGTTCAGGCTGTGCGAGAAAATCTGAGGATTGCACAGAGCAGACAGAAGAGCTATGCAGATGGCAAACGGAGAGACCTGACTTTCAGTGTCGGTGATTATGTGTACCTGAAGGTGTCTCCGATGAGAGGAATCCGCAGATTTAATGTCAAGGGGAAGTTAGCACCTCGGTATGTGGGGCCATTCAAGGTGCTAGAGCGGAAAGGCGAAGTTGCTTATCGCCTGGAGTTACCTCTCAGCCTTTCAGGAGTTCATGATGTCTTCCATATATCTCAGCTGAAGAGATGTCTGCGAGTACCCGAGGAACAGGCACCACTGGATGGAGTAGATGTCCAGGAAGATCTGACTTATACTGAGCATCCGGTGAAGATTCTGGAGACATCAGAAAGGGTTACTCGGAACAAGCGCATCAAGATGTGCCGAGTTCAGTGGAGTCATCACAGTGAAGCTGAGGCTACATGGGAGCGAGAAGATGAGCTGATGAAGGCATATCCAGATCTCTTTGCTAGCGAGCCCAGCTAAATCTCGGGGACGAGATTTCTTTAAGGGGGTAGGGTCTGTAACACCCTAATTTAAATTTCAGCATTTAATAATAAATTTAATTGGCTTTATTTAAATTTCTAAGGTTTATTGTGTTTAGTTGGCATTTAATCTAATTTTTGTTCCTTAAGTAATTAAAATTTATCATAGGTTTAATTTTTGTGTTGCATTCATGCTGGTGCATGGTTTTGTTTTGTTTGTTTGTATAGGAGTTTGAATTCAAATTCATTTGAATTCAAATAATTTTGAGTTGAGGGGAAAGGAAAAGAAATAGAAAAGGAAAGGAACCCAAAGCAACCCAAAGGAACCAACCCAAACCCGCGGCCCACTTCCTTTCTCCCGAGCCCAGCCCAATCCGCTCCGGCCCAGCGCCTCAGCAAACCCGCAGCCCACCACTCCTTCCCTGGGCCCAACTCGCCACCCCCGCTCGGCCTGCCGGCGCTGCCCGCGCAAGCTCCCGCTTGGCCCAGCTCTGCACGGCCCACGCCGCAGGCCTGCCTCCCCCCCGCTCGCGCAGCAGCCTGCTCGCCCGCGCCGCGCGTCGTCCGCCTCGACCCGCCGGTCCCACCCGCAAGCGTCGCCCGCTGCCCCAGCGCCACTGACATTCCTGGCCCACCCGCCAGTTTCGTCTCCCCCGCGCAACCACCCGCCCGCGATCTCCGGCGAAGACCACGCCGGCCTTCCAAACCCAGGCACGCACGCCTAGGTTAGCCGCCGCCCTATAAGTAGGCCCTGGCCTCCCCCGTACCCCGTCATCCGCGCCGCCATAAACCCTAGCGCCGCCTCCATCCCGCTCCGCCGTGCTCCGCCACGCCGTGGCCCTGCGCCGGCGCAGAACCGCCGTTCCACCACCCTCCAGCCCACCAGAGCCACCGTAGAAGGATCCTGGTGCGTCCAGGAGTCGAACCCGGGGGACCCGACGCTCGGAGCTCCGTCGCAGCGCCCTCTCCCCGAACTCCGTCCGTGCACCTCCGCCTGAGCTCGCCGCCGGCTCGTCTGCGTCGTGCCTCCGTTCGATTCCACGCCCGGTGAGCCGCGCCCGGACCTCCTCTTTCTTTTGCACGAGTCGTCGCAGCCCGTAACCCACGACAGAGCCCAGGCACTGCACGCCGGCGACCTAGCGCCGCCGCTCCACGCCGTGCACCCTGCTCCATCCCCCGCAGCACCTTGCTTTCCACTCTAGTGGATTACGCATGCCTCCCTCATTCCCCACGACCAATTTTCGATCCAAACGAAGCTCGGTAGCGCCCGTTCCGCTGGCACCGGCCGAGCGCCGCCGCGGTTGCTCTGTTTCCGGCGACCCGCGCCGCCGCCGTTGCCCCTTTCACCCTGACCCGTTCGATCCGAAGTGAACGGCCTAGATTAGATCCAGGACCCATCCGATCTGAGCCGTCAGATCGAGAATCATCGGATCAGATCTAAACATAACGGTTCACCTGGCGGTTTTGTTAAAGACCCCCCCCAGTTTTCCTAGAATCAACCCGCAGTCCACCTCTTTTGAAAAATAATTGCAGTTAGGCCCAAAACTTTGCAAGAACCTCCTTGAGCTTCCTAGTTTTTGAACCCGCGGTCCAGGCCTGTCCTTTTTGCGAGTTAGACCCTGGAGTTAACATTTAATTATGTTTAGGCCCTCGGTTTTAGCAGAAAAGTACCTGGAACCCTGTTTTTCTTACAAATAAGCCCCTGAATCTTGTTTTTAGCCTAGAAAATGCGTTTTAACTCCGTTTTAGGCGTTCTTTATGTCCACGCGATCGTTGTAACGCGTAGGATAGTTTTAGACTAGTTTAGTGTGCTATTTTTATGTATTGATGTACTGTTTCTTAGTTTTTGTTAGTGTTTGCTTGTATGCTTATTGTTGTGCCTCGTTTTGGCCATGTGTTCGTGAGTAGACGTCGAGCTACCGGAGGAGCCCCAGTACCAGTACCAGGAGCAGCCGTCTTCCGAGCACTTTGAGCAGCCGTCTTCCGAGCACTTTGAGCAGCAGCAGGAGCAGTACGAGGAAGGCAAGTGTAACATGAACAACCTATCACCTTTAAATACAATTTCATACTGCATTTAATTCTGTATGCCTATAAGGACCTTCCTAGCCACTTTATATCCTTTATATATACCTTTGGGTTGCATTTTGGTTAGTTGTGCTAGGTTGCTGCGCTATAACACACTCTGGTTCTTTTTAATTAATTTGATTAATGGTTTACTTGAACTTAATTCTGAGAGTGGCCCTCTGTGTGGATGAGTGGCTCACGTCTCGTTAAAAGATGGTTTTTGTAGAAACATGGTTTAGGGGGCCGGCACGGTGCTTAGTGCTTGGTTGGCCACTCTCCATAAGGACCGGTTCATAGAGCGACAACCTGTGACAACAGCGCTACCACAAGGCTAGAATGGGATAGACTTGGCTTACTAATTAGGTCTTTTTGGTTTGGAGTAACTTACCTGCGGGGCAAGAGTAGTAAGCTTCAATGGTCCCTGTTCCTCCGGCTTGGTCTGTGCTTGGATTGCGCTCCTGTGCTTGTACCCCCGGAGGTGGGCCCCATCATCACTGACCTAACTCTCGCGGTTACGCCTTACCAACGAGATTCTTTGTAACGGCCTCGTAGTGAGTCGCTAGTCATCTCACCTAAGGAAGTGTGATGAACCTCTGGCGTAGCTCACGACTTGTGGGTAAAGATGTGCAACCTCTGCAGAGTGTAAAACTGGTATACTAGCCGTGCTCACGGTTATGAGCGGCCCAGATCCTCCTTTTGATTAGTGGGGTTGTCTCCTTCCGACGAGGGAGGTGCCTCTCGGGGTTACCTTGGTGGCTTGGTTTCGGTTTGGTTCCCAGTAGTATCATGTTTAAATTTGACTAATTACTATGTAACGGGGTAAATGGTAAATCATCAACTCGTAGTAAATAGCTTTAATAAAATCTTGCCAACACTTAAAAGCTAATGCAGTCAGTCAGCCAACCTTAGAGCCTCATAGTTTGTGTTATACTTGTTGAGTACAAGTTGTGTACTCACTCTTGCCTCTTCTCTACTTTTTCCTCTTGGCTACGATACTGCTGCTCAGTTTCTGCCGACACGAGGGAGTTCGTCCAGCGCTACCAGGACTACGAGGACTTCTAGGCGTTCGTCTCCCAGTCGACGTCCCTGTGGCGCCCTGCTCGGCTTCGGAGAGTTTTTATCGTATTTGTACTTCGCTTCCGCTGTATCAGACATTTTTGTCATTAATGTAATAAATAACATTCGTATTTTGATTTATTATGTCTTATTCGTGATATGTGCTGTGATATACTGTTCATTCTGTTGTATATACGTGTGACTTGATCCTGGCACGTATATGATTGCTCGGTTTATGTTCTTTTATAAACCGGGTGTTACAGACTGCCCGACGCTCCAACCGCCCCAAACTTGATATTTGGGCTGTACTGGTGTCCCTTGTCCTAAACCCATGGGTTTTGGCCTGTCCTAAACTGGTTTGCTTGGGTGCATGGGCTTGTTTTGGTCAAATTGAGCCTGACTCGTGTTCTCTGATTGGTTGCGCATTTTGCCTTGATCTGTGGAGTGTGTTTCCCTGCTCATGAAGTGTATTTTCTCCGTTAATTCACCTGCATACAAATATTTACCAACACTCGTGGAAATGGTCAATAATAAACCCCTACCACTATGTTGATGTTTACATTTTATGTATTTATGAAGGAGTTGACGGCCTAGATTTGGTACTTAAGAGCCGTCAACAAAGTGGTGATCTTGATGAATGTGATTTGTCTATCGAAGGTCTTGACCTTCGGGGCGTCTGGAAGTTCCAGCTGCTAAGTGGGGATTCTGTGATTCTTGTGCTTGCCCCATTTCTTGCTGAATTTTTTGGATTTCTGCTCGCATTTCTGCGACTCTGTGTTTGGCATCTGCCAATTTTTGAGCTTGTTCGGCTGCTCTCTTTTTGGTCGCAAGTTGATTGGCCAAATGAGCTTTCTTCATCTCTAGTGCCCGGAGCTCGAGGTTGAGTTCATCATGCAGGTTCTGCTCGGGTTGGTCACCTTCGTGCTGGGAGAGGTCATTCTGCATTTCCTCTTCGGTTGCTGTGGCTGCTGCTTCCTTTGCTGCTGCTGCCTTTTTGCCTGCTACTACGGCTTTCTTTGGTTCGATAGCGCGTTCTGCTTGGATATGCTTCTCATTCTCAGCCAGTTGCGCGGGGGTTGGGATCCGGAGCTATCGCCAAACAGAGAATACAAACGAAGATTCAAGACAATGAAGAACATGAAAGAATTGATCGCACAATCGTAATTGCACAGTAATTCTCCAAATGTCCGACCCCGTACAATGTTGGGTGGGAGGGGGTATTTATACCCCCAACCTTATTACAACATTCCAAGAGTACCCCTCCGGTTTCCCCGGGGGTCAAAAGATTACATCAGGGGTACTTGGTAATTTCCCTAGGTAAGAAAGTTCAACTTTGACACTCCTACCCGGGTCACACGTTTCATGACACTTGGCAACCTTCGGCGAGGACCTTCGGCAGGCTTCGTGATGCATCGCCTCTATTGTTCACCGTCTCTGAGTCGCCCATTGCATCCCGAAGATTCTTAATATCACCTTCGGGTACATGGCCTTGACGAGTTCCCCGAACCTTCGGTTTCTGGGATCGATCGCCATCCCTGTTTTTACCAAACAAAGGGGAAAAAAGATCCTTATTGTTAGTGGGCATCACAATCTTCGGCAAACTTTCGGGTCTCGCCACCTTCGCGAGGGGGCGATCCCCAACAGGCTTGACAAGTGGGGCCTCCGTGAGGAGTACGGTGGGCCCAATCTTGGTGAGAAAGAGTTTCAGTTCTTTCAACTTTTATAGTATAGATTCGGGAGGGTGAAATGCCCCTTTTGCCCTTCCTCATTTTTTTCATCACGTCGTTTGTTCTTCTCAATCCTCTTCTCCCGACGCTTCTCTCGTGAGCTAGGGCCGACGCCGGCACCATGCTTGCGCTACACTCCTGGAGGCCCCCGCCGCGAGCCCTGGCCCCTGGCCGAGCAAGGGCCTGCCCGAGGATCTGTTAGGAATAAATGCGCCATGGGTCGTGTTGCGTGCGTCGCGCCGTGCGTGTGTCGAGCCGTGCGCGAGTATGTGTCTGTGTCGTGTAGAGTGTCCAGCTTGTGTACGTGCATGTGTGGGTCACGCGCATGAGTGAGTTGTTGTACGTGTGTGTTACGTACATAGGTTTAGGAAGATTGAGTCAAGAGCACGTGTGCGTATACGTGCGTGAGGTTGTTAGGATTGAGTCCAGGTTGTAGGTTGTTGGAGAAGAGGTGTGCGTGGTGCGCGATTCTGGGAGGAAGCCGCGACGTCCGGGCGAGCATGCGGCTCACGGCGTCGTCGAGCAGGTCCTGCGAATCGTGGCGTGAATGCTGGGCGTGGAGAGATGACTCCACAACGACCCGGCCTACAAGTAGCCCCTGCGCTCCCCGTTTGTAAGCTGCCGAGTCCAGTTCAACTAATAGGAACCCAAGATACAGGAGCGAGTTGGCTGCGCAGCGTTCGTCGCCGGAAAATTCTTTGTGCTGTGTTCCCTTGCGTGTTGTGTGCGTGAGTGAGTTCCTGGGCAAAGCCAACAGGATCCTACAGGCTGCACACGCATCGTCATGCCGTTGCCGGAGTTCACACGGCGGCAGGGGAGCGCCACGCTGCTGGTGGCTTGGTCCGGCATGCAGCCCTTAACGCCCGGCTGGCGCACCGTGCGGGTGCTCGGTGGTTGCGGCACGGGCGCGGGAGCGCGCCCAGGGGTGGATCAGCATCAAGGTCGACGTGCGCGTCGCGCACGCAGGATGGCGTGGAGAGCGACTTCGCATGCTCGCTGAGCTTCCCGGTGCCTCACAAGCACGACGGGAACGGCTGGCGCCAACCCCCGAACCGCTCGTGGTTGACAGCAGCAGTTGCGCTGACGCCATGCACGCCGAGTTCTAGACACGCCGTCGAGCCGACCGGCTGCAGCTGCTTTGGAATGGAATTGTGATTGCCGGAATTCCTTGCTCGGTTGGACTGTACGCTCGATTCTAAGTGTGATACATGCTTTTAGTGATTGGTTCGAATAATATCAAGATTTTGCTGATGCTGCAGTATTTCTCCTAAGAAAGCATCATGGTACACTATCTGAGTATTGTTTTCTATGATCGAGTGCTGCAATGCTGAAACAGATAATGGATCAGAGCATTATAATATTAGTAAAATCATTAAGCAATCAAAGTTTAAGGATGTGTAGAGAGCACCACTCTTTACACAGTTTATGTAAATTGCTCATTGATTGCAAGGGCGAAGCGGCGGTAGTCCTTGGTGGTGGCCTTGGAGTTGGAGGTGGAGTTGGAGTCGGAGCTGGTGCGCCAGGCCATGTCGCAAGAGGCGGACGGGGGGTCGCCGGGGACGGGGCGGCCAAAGCGGGCGACGTGGACGGCCGGGAAGGCCTCGATGGCGCTGCGCATCATGAGGTGGAAGAGGCGTGGGTCGGCGCAGTCGAGCGGTGAGGCGGGGTCGCAGGTCGGCTCTTGAGGCCTCTGGTCGGTGAGGGCGGGGGCGTCGCACAGGGAGATGGTGATGGGGAGGCCGAGGAGAGTGACGAGGAGGAGCACCAAGGCGTGCACGGAGGAGAGGAAGGACCCGCGTCCCGGCAGCGAGCGGCCTTTGTCCATCACGGCCGCCCACGCGCCACGACGGCGACGAGAACACAGAACGCTTAATTGAAGGGGGGAGAGTGGGGAGATAGTGCCAAGGCTTCTAAGGGGCTTCGATCTTCATTATTAGTTAGTGAGGAAACTGTGGATCTAGGGTCTGTTTCGTGGAGGAGAAACGAGGAGGTAGTTCGTGTCCTGCCTGCTGCAGTGCTGCGGGAGGAAGACAATCCAAGACGGTGAGAGAGAGAAGCGCCTTTCATTTTTTAGTAAGCCTTCCATTTTTTAGAAACATATCAGGTACAAATCAACTTCTCTGTGCAAACTATACAAACTCCAATCTAGACCACCGGATCAATGCTATGGTACTCCATTTACCTCTTAAGAGGTAAGAGTTCAAATGAATCTGAGCCATTCAATTTTCAAGGATTAAATCCATCTTAAAAATAAAAAAATATCTGTGCTTAATTGTCTTGCATGCATGCATGCATATCCGAAAATCATGGAACTGCGCTAAATCTCGTTTTCTAATCAAGCACGCAGACCGTTTACCTAAATCATGCATGTACCTGCATGGAAGAGTTTGCAAGATCCCTTCTCTCTCCTGCATTACATTCATGACTATCCGCCAAACTTCTTGCAACCACCGGTATGTCCACCTGACTAAATGAACAATGTATAGACATAATATACTCTGAAATTTTGGGCAGGAACAGGGACATCTCTTTTTACTGCTTTCTTTAAGATTTTAAGAGACGTGGTTGTTGGCACTGCAGCCCTCAGCTGACTCCATCCAAAGCACCTATAAGCTGACAGATCTGTCTTTGTGATTCTCCGAGTGCAATAAAACTAACAGCGCAATAAGGATACATTTCCTCAACATCATTTTTTCACATACGAAATGGAAGACCCTTGATTGAGATCTTAATTGAGTGATCAGCTACATCATTCCAAATTCAACAATGGAGTCCATAGCTTAAATTCAAGCTATGCTCCTGAGAGGCCATTCACAGCCTGTAAGTTTAACTGCTAATACCCAATCCAAGCCGCTGCATCATTTGTCATCATCTTATTGTCGCTGTGGGACACAATTGTGATCCTACCCTTATGACAATAGAGTCTCTAATATCTTCTTGACAGGTTTGGCAGGGATATTAGTGTTCTGGCCAGAATACGTGACAGTCAAAGGAAACCGAATAATATCAAGAGTTTGCTGATGCTGCAGTATTTCTCCTAAGAAAGCATTATGGTATACTATCTGAGTATTTTTTTCTATGATCGAGTGCTGCAATGCTGAAACAGATAATGGGTCAGAGCATTATAATATTAGTAAAATCATTAAGCAATCAAAGTTTAAGGATGTGTAGAGAGCACCACTCTTTACACAGTCTATGTAAATTGCTCATTGATTGCAAGGGGTACCATAGTATGCAGATCTGCAACACGGGTCTAAATATGAGCTCTACGAAAGCAAAACAGCAAAATCCCCTCATGAACTAGGATACTACTCCACAAGCAGATCAAATCCAGATTGTCCCGATGAAACATTTCAATTTTCACAGCACTTACGGATTATAAGGGAGCATATAGCTTTTAGAAAACAGTCCACACCTGCTTTTAAGGAGAGTATATGAAGAAAGGAAGCATATATAAATATAACTTTATCTAGCAAGCAAATGCTCCAAAAGATATCCATATTCCATATATATAGCAAGATGTATGTTTTCAGAAAGAGGATTCAAAGCTGTACTTGTGCCTGTGCATCACTCAAACTCAAATGAAAAGATACCCACAAAGCCAAAACACAGATGCAAATGAATCAATCATGGTAATCATTGTTTAAGTGTACTGTGGAATAGAACATAGGATGTTATGAAATGAACTAATATAAAAAAATAAAGTATTACAAATCCTTGTTACAGAATCAGAGTTAACTGATCAGTTGAATGGAACTAGTGCTGCCAGAAGCTCAAAACTTTATGCACATTTATGGCTAATGAAATTTCCACAAAATAACAATGGCTAGCTAAATAAAACATCTACGGACAAGACTGAGAACTGAATTGAGACATGATGGTGTTTAGAAGACTTGCTTGACAAAAGCATGCCATATGATGTTCAACCACTTATCCAGGACGTATCAACAAATAAAAACTATCTATTAGGGAGAAGAAAATAGATCACCGGAGCACCTCTGCCTTCTTCTTCCCTCTGAGGAAGACCTCCCTGTCAACAACCTCGCGCATGTACCCATCAAACTCCACAGGAACCCCGCCATTAAGCCTCCTCATCTCCAAAAACCACTTGCTGTCTGTCCCCCACAGGTCCTCAAACTCATCCAGGTGATGCACAGTGAGCTTTGCCTTGAGTGCCTCCACCAGTGCACTGCTGACCCCCTCCCCTGCGACATACACTTGCCGCCTTGCATCAAGACCTTCCTCGACCTTCCGTCTAAGGTCCTCACCATTGGCATCAATATGGACCGAATCGAAGTCTGGTTGCATCCTTGAGACAATATCATCGACAATGTGCATCAAGCTCGGTGCATCACCCGCTGCATTGGGCGGAGCACATCCTTGGCCTCACCCTCGCAAACATTGTACCAGTAGTTCCCTGGCTCCACATCCCCGAATTTCCTAACGATGAGGGTGTCCCTGACCTTGGATAACTTGATAGGTGCATGCCTGGTGTCCTCAACAAGGCGCGCCGGGAGCTGGCCCTGCACTCCCCCACCTATCCCAGTCCGCCCAGAACTGGCCCTCCTCAATGATGGGGACCTGGGAGTGGAGGTGGTCGATCCGTCGATGTCGATGTAGAAGGCAAGGCGCTTGCCCTCCTCAGGCATTCCTTCGGTGCCCGCTGCAGCATAGGAGGCAGCGAGGCAGAGGGTGAGATCAAGGATGAGGGTGCGATTGAGGTAGCGCGCCACGGCAAGGGCGCAGAGGGGGCTGCGTAGGTAGTGCGGCATGGGCTTGCAACGGTCGCCGCCCCCGACGTAGGCGAGGTAGGAGCCCCGGGCGAACTGGGAGCGGGAGAGTGCGAGCGGGGACGGAGGGGCGATGGTGGCGTTGGTGGCGGCGCGGCGAGGCTTGCGGGCGTTTGGGCCGGAGTGGTACTCGCCGATGGAGAGGACGGAGTAAGCGCACGTGCGGGGGTTGCGAGCAATGACGAAGCAGCGGTAGTCCTTGGTGGTGGCCTTGGAGGGGGAGTCGGAGTCGGAGCGGGCGCGCCAGGCCATGTCGCAGGAGGCGGACGGGGGTCGCCGGGGATGGGGCGGCCGAAGCGGGCGAAGTGGACGGCCGGGAAGGCCTCGATGGCGCTGTGCGTCATGAGGTGGAAGAGGCGTGGGTCGGCGCAGTCGAGCGGGGAGGCGGGGTCGCAGGTCGGCTCTTGAGGCCTCTGGTCGGTGAGGGCGGGGGCGGCACGCGGGGAGATGGAGATGGGGAGGCCGAGGAGCATGACGAGGAGGACGAGCAGGAGGAGGAGCGTCGCAGCGGCGTGCACAGCGGAGGAGAGGAAGGACCCGCGTCCCGGCAGCGGGCGACCTGGGTCCATCGCGGCCACCCACGTGCTGCGACGGCGACGAGAACACAGAGCGCTTAATCGAAGGGGGGAGAGTGGGGAGATAGTGCCAAGGCTTCTAAGGGGCTTCGATCTTCATTGTTAGTTAGTGAGGAAACCCATAACCAGCGGTGGATCTAGGGTCTGTTTCGTGGAGGAGAAACGAGGAGGGTTGTTCGTGTCCTGCCTGCTGCAGTGCTGCGGGAGGAAGACGATGCAAGAGGGTGACAGAGAGAAGCGCCTTTCATTTTTTTAGCGCCAAAGGGTGCCTAGCGGTTAATACACTCGAGCGGCAGTCTACATGTCCTGAGTTCGAATCCCCATGTGTGCAAATTTCAAGGTGTAGTTAAAAAAATCCTTTCGCCGGTCCCGTGTGCCAAAGCACTAGTTTAGAGCCGTTCCAGGCCGGCCTGAGGACCGTGTATGGCCCATGCAATTCTCATGGGTTACGGTTCCCAGTGTCAGGGCGGGGCTGGTGTTCGGAGATTTTCCACTTCTGTCACACCCGGTTTATGAAGGCAAACCGATTGCATCTCATATGTGCACCAGGATCAGTTTACACACATATAATTGACTATAAAGTGAATATCACAACGAGTGCAAGCATAAAGAGAGTACTAAATAACTTTATTACGAAACCGAATGTCTGAAGCGAATAAAGAAACCTCTATAGAGTAGCAGCAGAATCTTCTTCAACACAGGCAGATGACTGGGAGACATACACCTAGAAATTCTCGAAGTCTTCTGGATACTCCGGACAATTATTGTGGTCTGAGCAGAAATTATGCAAGAGTGATTACACTTATGGTTGGTACTCAACAAGTGGTAGGGAAACAACTATAATACATGCAAGGCTAAAGCAAAGAATAGCTGACACAGTTTAACTGCACTCAGTACTTTTAGTTGATTATGTTTTATTAGCAAGCATTAACTGGATATAAGTATATACCATTAAATCCACAAGATAAGCATATATGAAGATAAATAACATAACCATAAGTAAAAGCATCGATTTAGATCAACTTCCAATTCAATTATCATGTGAGGGTCCAAGCCGCTCGTGACCGTGAGCACGTCTGATATATCAGTTTTACACTCTGTAGAGGTTGTACACTTTCACCACAATTCGCGTAAAAGTTCAAAGAACTTTAAACCCAACCATGCAAGTGCAGGCCAAGCACCATATCACACTTCCTTAGGTATGACTACATAGGGACGCTACGTGGCCTTTACAAAGATTCTCTAACCTATGACAATCCGCTAAGGTTTCAAGCTAAAGTGGTCATAACACTGTCCTAATGAGGTGATACCTTGCCAAAGGACCATTAAACAATACCAATTGTCCCAAGAGGATCGAGTTATACCCCATCAATGCATCCCCTCTTGCCCTTTCGGTAAGACTGTCACAAGCTAGAGTCTCTAATTAATTAGCCAAGATCAGAGCCATGTGATATTGTGGTTGCACTATTTTCTTGGGTGGTTCTCCATGTTCCAATTAACCCATATGATCTTGATTACAACATTAAGCCATCATGAACATGAAGTAAAATAAGTATATCATTTGTCTCACCATTAACCAACCATAACCAAAGTATAGCAACTAGCATAACTACCCAATATGAAATTAAACCCAAGTTGATCATGGGTAAAGGTAAACAACACTAGGCATAATCTTAATTCGGGTCCCATCATATTATAGACACATGCATGTACATAAAAGTAAATGTGGTTGATTTGGTGTTTCATGGATCAAAAGCATGATCAAGGGTCCACTTGCCTTGCTCAAAGTGCTGCTGGTCCGGTCCTTCGAAGCCATGGTCTTGCTGCTGCTCCTCGAACTGCGGATCGTCTATCACACCAAACGCGCACATACAAGCAAACAAGTGCAAAAGATAAGAAACAGTACACCAAACAACAAGAACAGTACAAAACGAGGTTACTAAACTATTGTAGACGTTGCAATGATCGTGAGGGCGCAAGATTCATAGAAAACAGATGTAAAACAATGAAGTTATGGCCAAAACAAGTTTTAAGGACTAAAACATAATTAAACCTTATACTCAGGGGTTAAGACATAAAAGAAAGGGCTTTTTCATAAATACTTTTCAACAGCAGTGGACGACAGGTTAATTTTTAGAAAAACTGGAGGGCTCTTTTGCAAAAGGGGCACGGTTGACCGGTCTAAGCTTGGTTGACCTAGATTGCATCAAATCTGGGCCGTTGGATCTTTATCGAATAGCTGGGATGGGTTGGGGCGAGCAGCGGCGGTGCTAAGCGGCCGACGGCTAGCTGAGGCGGCGGCGCGTGGCAGCGGGTCGCCGGACTTCTCCAAAAACGGCCGTCCGAGGCTCAATTCGAGCGCAGCTTGCATGGGGAGAACGGGCGCGACCTCGCGAACTCATCTAGACGGTCTGCGCGGGGTAGAAGCAAGCGAAGCAGAGCTGCGACGGCGCATGGCGGAGCGGCGGCAACGGCGAGCAGTTTCGGGCGGAGCAGAGAGAGAGAGACAGAGAGAGAGGGAAAAGAGATCTGCGGCTTCACCACCTCGATGCGAAGCTCCTGGATGGCTTGAAATCGACGGGAACCACGTGGAACTGCGGCGTGTCTCGGAGCCCCAAGTTCTCAACAATGGTGGTGGCGCGTGGAAGCTAGGGTTGCGACGACGGCGGCTTCGGTTCGATGGGGGTTCAAAGGGGGCGCACGACGCCTTTTATAGGCCGGAGCAGGGCCCTTGGCGTGCGTGCCACGAAGGCCGCGGCAGCGCGGGGTCGAGGCAGACTCGGTGGAGTCCCGCCCGAGCACGGATTGGCTAAGGCCCCGACAGGTGGGGCCCGCCTCTCGGTGGCAGGAAGAAAAAGGGAAGGGCGGGCGCGGACTGGGCCGGAAGGAAAGAGGAAACGGGCCGGCGGAGGAGAGTTTGGGCCGCGTAAGGAAAAGGAAAAGGAGGGAGAGGGAGAAGGGTTAGTCCTGCTGGGCTGAAATGGCTTGGGTGAAAAAGAAATGTTTCACATTTTCTGAAAACGATTCAAACCCATTCAATTCAAATTCGAATTCAAACTGAGCCACAAACAAAATAAGATGCAAGGCAACATGAAAATGCAACACAACCTATTTCTCTTATATTTCTTTTCATGGCTAAGTATTTTATTTAATTCCCGACACATGCTCTAAATTCAAGATAAATTAAATAAAACTTTATTGAACCTATAACAAATCTAATTAAACTTACTTAGGTTCCTAATTTGAAATTACGGGTGTTACAGCCGAGGAGCATGACGAGGAGGACGAGCAGGAGGAGGAGCGTCGCAGCGGCATGCACGAAGGAGGAGAGGAAGGACCCACATCCTGGCAGCGGGCGACCCGGGTCCATCGCGGCCACCCACGTGCCGCGACACCGACGAGAACACAAAGCGCTTAATTGAAGGGGAGAGTGGGGAGATAGTGCCAAGGCTTCTAAGGGGCTTCGATTTTCATTGTTAGTTAGCGAGGAAACCCATAACCAGCGGTGGATCTAGGGTCTGTTTTGTGGTGGAGAAACGAGGAGGGTTGTTCGTGTCCTACCTGTTGCAGTGCTGCGGGAGGAAGACGATGCAAGAGGGTGACAGAGAGAAGCACCTTTCATTTTCTTTTTAGCGCCAAAGGGTGCTTAGCCTAGCGTTTAAGACACTCGAGCGGCACTCCACAGTTCCCGAGTTCGAATTGTAAAGTGCAAAGGAATTGTAAAGTGTTTGTTGTATTGGATGTGTATCAAGTTTTTCCGGTCCCATACAACTGATATATATAGTCTAGCGCTACCAAGTCCTAGCCGATTACGACAAACTAATTACTTGGCTAAAAAGTAAAGACTTTCTAAAAATAAACAAACTAATCATTACAACCGAATTGTCAGATTCCTCGTAGAGTCTTTCTTCCTGACTTCATCGGAAACTCATCGGCCGATCACCAAATCACGCGGATCAGCATCTTCATTGAATATTCCTTCTGGCCCATCGGCTGCACCTCATCGGCCGATCCTGATCCTGTACACCTCTTGGTTTCTTCCAAATTGGCAACCTTTCCTTTAACAATCACCTTCATTGACACGTGTCAAAAAACAGTGTCAACAGATGCCACCCAATTTCGGAGTAATTTATTTTTGCTCCGAAATTACTTTGATCCATGATTGCTCATTTGTACCAACGTTCCAATCAGCATTTAGAGCAACTCCTCGTACCCTGTGCACGCGGCACGCTTAGTACAGCCAGGTAAAACTCTTCTTTGCCCCTGGCCTCTTGCCTCTTGTCTGCACAAATCTAATGCGACGATTCATTTTACGTCCTTTCACCCGATCCAACTCTTTGGTTTAGCCCATAAATATCACCCCTTTGCTTGGCATTGGCAGCACGCCTCCATCAGCTACAGCACTTCTTCTCTTCTCCCTTCAATTGAAAAACCCTAGCCTTTCCTGTAGCAATGGAGGGCTCCAAGCACTCCGGCTAAGGCCCCTCCAATGATCCCCCGGCGACCCGCCGCCGCTGGGATTAAGTCCTCTTCTTTTGCCTCCGATTACAATACTTTCGCTCGATCTTGATTTTCAATTTCTTTATTCCTTGAGCAGCGATGACGCTCCTCCTTCCTCCAACTCCTCCGATTCGGAGGGTCCTCCCTTCCCTTGTGTCCCTGAAGACACCAAGGAGTACATCCGCCAGCTTCTCCACGAGAGGATGAAGCTCGGTAGAACTACTCCTAGGAGACTATCAGGTCTCAGCGCCTCGCCGCCGACTCCAGGGTTGCCTGTAAGTTACCTTTCTCATGCATCGCTTCATTCTTTCAAACCTTTACCTCTGACTCTTTGCTTTGTTAGTCCTGGAGTCACAAATCCAGACCCTCCACGCCGCAGCAGCCACCGCCACCGGATCGGGGAACGCTCGCGGCGACACCGTCGCTGCCCGTCTGCAGGACATCCCCCGCCATGTCCGAGAGGTTGTTGGACATGGGGTCCGCCACGGTGCTGCTGTGGCCCTCACCACAGCCCAGTACCAGTCCGGCCATGACTTCCTGCAGGTCGAGTCGGTCCACCTCCCGCTGGGCGGCGAGGACTGGTGGGCTTTCGAGGAGCTCGCCGACGACATGGAGATGGCAGCCACCGCCATCTCCGAAGACATTAGTATAGAGGCGATCATCAGCAATGTCTTTGCTGATGATTAGATTTCTAGGAGTAGCAACTTCTAGGAGTAGCCTCTGATGTATTGGCCAGATCATCTGATCGGCCTTTTGTAAAAATATTATCAATTAACTATTTTCTTTCTCTTTCAATTCCTACTGCAATTCTCCAAATTTTCTCATCACATCAACTGATAACGTAAAAATCAACACTGACCTGAATCCAAACGATTTGGAATGTGTAGATTTTCTATGCTAAGGGCGATATATGTCATATCGGCCATAAGAACTCAATCGATAACTCAAGTCAATCGCCTATGCATCCACCCAAACGCTAGGATAGTATTTCTTCAGATATTTACCGTTAAGGGCTCTAGAATATTCCTCTCATTCGAGCGTTTCCAAAATATAAGCATTACCAGGAATACACCTGCTTATTCTGAATGGCCCTTCCCACGTTGGTGACCATTTGCCGAATTTCGAATTCTTCGTTCCTATCAGCAAAATCAACTTCCAAACCAATTCTCCTTGATCAAAAGTCTTGGCTTTTACTTTTTTGCCGTACCATCGGCCAACCCTAGCTTTGTTTTCTTCAACATTCACAAGGGCTTTTAGCCGATGCCCAGCCAAATCTTCCAATTCATCTTTCATCAAAGCTGAATATTCATCGGCGGTTAACCAATCTTGAAACATGATACGCCGCAAATCAAGATTCAATTTCCATGGGAGAACAGCTTCATGTCTATATACCAACTGATACGGAGACACTTTCGTAGCACCATGACAAGCCATCCTATATGTCCACAAAGCTTAATTAAGCACAGTAGGCCACTGTTATCGCCATAAATTAACAGGATTAATTTATGGGCCGAAATCAAGATGGGCTTAAAGCAGAAAACTGAAGAAGACATGTAAATCGGCTCCTTCGTGAGCATCTGGGCCACATGGGCCATGTATCTTTAGATTTAGTTCAAGGTTAGAGATAGAGTCCGATCGGGACAAGATTAGTTTAGATTGTTTCCCAAGTCTCCGGACTATAAATATGTATCCTTTGTTATTCGTAAAGAGAGCGTCATCACGACTCGCAAACAACAACTCTCGGCGCATCGCCACCCCTAACCCTAGGGTTTCATCCAAGTAAGCACCATGCTGCCCTGATCGCTTCTTGCGATCAGGGCAGTATTGTTCTTGCTTTTACCTTGGTATTACTTGTACTGAAGTGTTTTTGATGGCGAGTAGTACTAGTTATCTTGATGTTCGTAGCATGACTTTTAGTAGATCTATTGTGCTTCGTTGCTTATCATCTGCGAATATCATGTTGTCTCTGTGCAGTCACGTTTCAATCTCATGCTAGTTCTTGTCGCATAGAACTAGTTGCACATAGGCAAGACCCTGCTTCTCTTATGTCTAGTAGATCTGATCTGTTATGGTTTGCTCTTGTCTTAAGAATTGGCGTAATATCTGCTAGGTTAGGCCTTGCAAACGGATTGGATGATCCGGTGGTGTAATAGATGCTTTATCTCAGCCTTGATAGGGATTGTTCCGGGAATCGGCTTTTGCTAGTTCTTAGGCCTCTGTTTTGGGTTGTGGTTTAGTTATCTGTTATGTTCATTAGGCTTAGTCACGTGTAGGATGTTCCGATCTAGCAGTGAAGCTGTTACCATCGTGGATTAGATCAATTAGATTTAATTGAAGCAGTTTTACAGTTATTTGCTTTATTTATCATATCTGGATACAATCAGATCCCATCTGACACCGGGACTCGATCGGCTCTTTAAAGCCGATGCAAGAGTCGTCCCGGGGAGCCGACCACGGCTCGGACTTACGTTTACACATGTCTTTGTATGCAGGAAACTGTTCGGAGCACGTCTGCACCCTCCTGATCGGGTATAGGTCAGGTGGCACGCCCGGTTTTCACACCTCCTCCGGGCGCATGACGGAATTGCGGGCCGTCGACGAGGGAGCAGTGCCTGCCAGCGCCCCAGCAACCTCCCGGCTCTTCGTGTTGCCCGTCGCTGCTCGCCGGTGGGTTTCGACTGACAACACATTCTGGCACGCTCGGTGGGACCCTTCTCGGCAACAACATCCACTGCAACAATGACTGGAGCTCAAGATCAAGAACCCGCTCCCAAGCCCGTCACGTATGAAGAGCTTCCTCCTGAACACAAGAAGAAGTATGATGAGATCAAAGCTCTGCTGGAAGCCGATCTCATCGACTCTTTTGAGAAGACTCGCAACCATGGCATCAGGTGGAAGGGGTTCTCACCAGAAGGCGCTCTTGACAATGTAGATCTGTCTGTACCATCTGAAGAGCGCACCAGAGCCCTGCGTCAGGAGATGAACTACATGGTGGCCCATGTGCTTCATCGGCACTCTCAGAGCTTGATGAACGAACTCGAGCGCATGGCGCATCGCGTCATCCAGGAGATAATCAAGAACCAGTACTCTCCATCGGGGCCAATCCTGGGGAGTCACACAGAGGAAGTTGCACTGCATTCTAGGCCGCAACTACCATTCTCATTTGCAGCTCCCAGACCACAGAGCTCGCCGATCTACGTCGTCCACAAGGTCGGCGGTGATCTTGGAGAAGGCCAGTTCCTCACCGAGCCACCCAAGGAGATTCCGCACGGCTACACGTGCGCCTACATCCCTGACAACGTCAGTCCAACACGCTCGGTGCAGATGGTGAACCCAGGAGCTTCTGGAGCAGACGCAGAAAAACAAGCGTGGCTGGCAAAGTACGCTACTGGGCCGAGTGCTGAGCCATCGGCCCCAGGAGTTCTTAGTGTGGAGCAGGTCAGTGCGATACTCAGAGACCAGTTCGGCATCCTGCCCAAGAGGAAAGCGATCGGCTATTCCAAGCCGTATCCAAGCGACTATGACTTGATCCCACTGCCACCCAAGTATCGGCTCCCTGAGTTCACCAAGTTCAACGGGTCAGAGGGAGCCAGCTCCATCGAGCATGTGAGCCGATACTTAACGCAGCTTGGGATGATCTCAGTGTCGGATCTGTTGAGGGTCCGGTTCTTCGGCCAATCCCTTATGGGCCCAGCTTTTGGATGGTATGCATCACTGGCTCCAGATTCGATTCAGACTTGGAGGCAGCTTGAAGATCAATTCCATACCCAGTACCATTCGGAGGCTGCTGAAGCTGGAATTGCCGACCTCGCCCAAGTCAGGCAGAAGCGAGGAGAGACTGTGTCAGAATACATACAGTGCTTCAGGGAGGTCAAGAACCGATGCTACTCGTCGCGCATCACAGAGAAGGAGGCAGTCGATCTGGCTGTCCTGGGACTCACTAAGCCGATCAAGGATGCGGCTTTTCAGTTGGAGTTCACGTCTCTGGCGCACCTGGTGCAGAAGCTTACAGCATACGAGCATTACCATCCTGAGCTGTACCAGGACAAGTTCAAGCGCCATGTAAACATGGCCCAGGCGGATGAATCTGATGACTCTGGTGAAGAGCATGAAGTGGCCGTGGCAGAGTGGACCCGGGGGGCAAACCCTGTCCCGTGCAAGTGGGTCAAACAGCAGGGACTTGTGAAGGGCTTCGACTTTGACGTGACCAAGGCGGAGCAGATATTTGATCTGCTTCTCAAAGAAAAACAGCTGAAGCTCCCAGAGAATCACAAGTTGCCGACGGTCCAAGAGCTGCAGGGAAGACTGTACTGCAAATGGCACCACTCGTTCACTCATTCCACGGGTGAGTGCAAGGAGCTACGTCGTCAGATACAATCGGCTATCGAGCAAGGCCGATTAATCCTAGTTCAACACACGATGAAGGTTGACACCAAGCCTTTCCCGCAAGCTAATGTGGTGGAGCTGTCAGCTTTCGGATCCGAGGGCCAGGACTTGGCATTCCAGATCAACATGGTGGGACCCATGCGCCGCCATGATAAGCAGAGGAGAGAGGCCGCTTCTGGCAAACGGCCGCAAGATGAACGTGAGCTGGAACAGTGGCATGTGACTGAAGAGCAGGTGCGCCACATCCGCAATCAGCTTCCAGCTTCTAATCGGCTTCTGGAAAAATACCAGTACCAGTACCAGCTACGCCGCCGATATGAATCGGAAGAAGACGAGTACGAGCATCGCTCAGGAAGGACATTGGGGAGGCGCCAGGCTATACGCGACCACTGGCATTGCCCGTTCTTCAGGTACTGTTGGAATTCCGGCATGAGCCGATTACCTACTATAGATGATTGCTTGGATGCAGGCCTCGAGGACACCAGCAGGACAAGACATCAGTGTTCCGGCGCTTGGGGCCCGGAACGCATCAGGATGACCACGTGAGGCGCCCATCCAGGGGTGATTCCGAGCCAGAGGAAGAAGACAGGTACCATCACCCACAGTGGTGTCCTGATGGGCTTAATCGGTCGCAGAAGCGCAGAGTACAGTGCTTGCGCAATCTGGAAGAGGCAGAAGCAAAGTATCTTGACGTGCTGAGGAAAGCGCGTTCGGATCTCGCGGAGCAAGTCAGACGACCGCGAAGGGAGGAAAGGCGCCCTCCAAGAAAAGAGTGGCGCCCCAAGCAGACAAAAGCCGATGAGAAGCCATCGGCTGATGTGAACATGGTGTTCGTGCTCCCGTCAGAGTTTCGAGCACCCCAACCGGAAGAATCGGCCATCGCACAGTTGGATCTAGGCCCACAGCCGGTCATCTTCGAGAAGCCCAAGGAGAAAAGCTACAAGCACCTGAAGGGGTTATATCTCAAGGGTTTCATCAATGGCAAGCCTGTGAATAGGATGTTGGTCGACACTGGTGCCGCAGTCAACCTGATGCCATACTCTGTGCTGCGCCGATTGGGTCGTTCTTCTGCCGATCTGATCAAGACCAATGTGATGCTTAATGACTTCAATAGACAGCCATCAGAGGCGATGGGGGTCCTAAACGTGGAGCTGAAAGTGGGCCGCAAGATCGTACCAACATCGTTCTTCATCGTTAACAGCAAGAGTACATACACAGTGCTGCTTGGAAGGGACTGGATTCATGCCAACTGTTGTATCCCCTCCACAATGCATCAGTACCTCGTCCAATAGGATGGCGATTAAGTAGAAGTGGTCCCTATAGACGATTCCAGTGAGGTCTCGGTCGCAGATATGAACACCTGGGATGCGGAAGGACAAGAGCCGATCTCAGGGATCGCCCTGGAAGACTGTGATCGGATCGAGGCAACAAAAAACAGACTGAGGCTGGTCTTATCCACTGGCCTCATAGAATAGATGCATCCTGGCCAGCCACGAGGTGTAATAGAAATAGAGAGGCCGGTCCCAGCGATCGGCCCCAAAAAATAGAAAATTTTTGTTTGTGGTCGGAATTGTTACACCATGTACACACGATGGCCTACCCTAGCAGTTGGCCACTTATCGACTATTGGGTTTCGAATGATAATGGAAGTGTAGAAGCGGCCAGCCCACACGGTTGGCCAAATAATTTTTCTTGTCATCTCCCTGTGTTTGCCGCTGATCTTGTGGATAATGAAGACTCGCTTGCGTTCGCAGCTAATTTTTCAGACGACGGCAAACTCGGATACGGGTTCACATCAGCTGAAGATTTGGAAGAGATTGACATCGGTCCTGGGGATAAGCCACGGCCGACATTTATCAGCAAGAAGTTGGATCCAGCTTTGCGAGAGGAGATGATTGCACTGCTAAAAGAATACCGGGATTGCTTCGCATGGGACTACACCGAGATGCCCGGACTGGATAGGAGCATAGTCGAGCATCGGCTCCCGCTCAAGAAAGGGTTTCGGCCTTTTCAGCAACGAGCACGTCAGATGAAGGCCGAAGTCCTAGAAGAAATTAAGAAAGAGGTGGAGAAGATGCTGGATGCCAGGTTCATCAGGCCATGCTGATATGCAGAATGGATCTCTAGTGTGGTACCGGTACAAAAGAAGGATGGCTGATGGCGTGTTTGTGTCAATTTTAGAGATCTCAACAGAGCAACACCAAAGGACGAATACCCGATGCCTGTTGCAGAAACATTGATCAACGCAGCTGCTGGCCACAAAATGATGAGTTTTATGGATGGCAATGCTGGTTACAACCAGATCTTCATGGCCCCAGAGGACGTGAACAAGACTGCGTTCAGAGTACCAGGTGCAGTTGGTTTGTTCGAGTACTTGGTTATGACCTTCGGGCTGAAAAATGCCGGTGCAACGTATCAACGTGCTATGAATTACATTTTCCATGATCTCATCGGTAAGCTGGTAGAGATTTATATTGATGATGTCGTGGTCAAGTCCAAATCAGCTGGGGGGCATTTAGAAGTTCTGCGTCAAGTTTTGGAGCGGACTCGGAGGTTTGGGCTCAAAATGAACCCAAAGAAGTGCGCTTTCGGTGTGTCGGCCAGTCAGTTTCTAGGATTCCTGGTGCATGAACGGGGAATCGTGTAACACCCTAATTTAAATTCCAGCATTTAGTAATAAATTTAAATGGCTTTATTTAATTTTCTAAGGTTTATTGTGTTAGACTTGCATTTAATCTAATTTTTGTTCTATAAGTAACTAAAATTTGACTAAGTTTAAAAAATTTTGTTGTTGCATTCATGCTGGTGCATAGTTTTAATTATTTGAGTGTGGTTTGAATTCAAATTTGTGTTTGAATTCAAACTTTATTTGATTTAGAAATAGAAAAGTGATAGGAAATAGAATTAGAAAAGGAAAGAGGTTTGGATCAGTGAACCCAAAACCCGGCCCAAACCCTCTTCGCAGCCCAATCCGCACCCCTCTCTCCCTTCCCTGCAGGCAGCCCACTCCTTCTCCCTCAGCCCAAGCCCACTCCTCCCTCTCCCTTCCCGCGTTCCACTTTGGCCCAGCTCGCAGCGGCCCGTCCCGCTCTCCCCCCGCGGCGCACGCCACGTCCAACTCGCCTCAGCCCGCGCGAGCGCACTCGCCCCGCCCAGCACGCTCGCTCAGCCGCGTCACCAAGCCCACGCCAGCGCCCGTGTCTTCCCGCTGCCAGCCCGGCCCCACGCGCCAGGGCCGTCGCCTTCCTCCCGAGTCGCTCGCCCGCGCAACGGGAACCGCCCGCGATCCCCGGCGAAGTCCCCGCCGTGATTCCCCGCCCGGGCGCGCACGCCAAGGGCGCTCCGCCGCCCTATAAATACCGCCCACGGACCTCCCCTGCTCCCTCCAACCCTAGCCGCCGCCGCTCACCTTGTTCTGCAGCGCAGAGCACCCCGCAGCCGCGGCCACGCCGCTTCACCACCTCCCCGCCCTCGCCGAGCACCGTTGGAGCTCCGCCCCGCGCCCAAGAGCAAGCCCGAGCTTGCTTGCCCCGATTCGAGCCGCACCTGCGCCGAATTTCGGCCCGGCACCGCCACCGGTAAGTCATCCCACCGGTGCAATTTCACGCCGCCATGGAAGCTCCGGCCTCCCTGACCCACGATATACCTCCGTAGCACCTCCACGCTCCGAAACGCGGGATCCGGGAGCCCGGAGGACCACCCCAACTTCTGGACCGCGAGATCCACGCCACCGCCGCCGCCGGACCTCGACGTCGACCCCGCTCCGCTGCAAAATCCGACGCCTCGACCCCTCGGTGAGCCGCGCCCCGACCCCCTCCTGCTTATGCGCTATTTCCCGTAGCCAAGGCGCATCCTAGGCGCTAGAACGTGCGCACGCCGGCGAGCCTGTCCGCTCAGGGCCTCCGCCGTCCACGCGTGCGCAACTCCGAGCACCACCGTGCCCCGCCAATGCTCTAGGTGTATTACGCAAACCCCGAAGCCCACCTCAGACCCAAGTCCGGGCCTAATTGACCCCTGGAGCGCCGGGTTTGGCGTCCCCGGCGAGCCCGCCGCCGCGGAGCCCTGCTCCCGGCGATCCCCGCCGGCGCCGTAGGCCGCGATGGCCCTGATGCCGCCCGATTCGGTACCAACGTCCAAGATTAGAACGGTGTCCCTTTTGATCCTAGCCATCAGATCTGGATCTGACGGTCCAGATCTGAGCGTACCGCTTCGCCCTGCTCATTTTGTTAAAGACCCCCTGGGTTTTATTGAAATAAACCCGCAGTCCTAGCGCGTTGAAAAATAATTAGGTTGAGGTCCAGGTTTTAACACTTAGCCCCCTGAGCTCTTTGGAAATTGAACCCGCCGTCCAGGCTTAGTCTTTTTGCGAGTTAGACCCTGGAGTTAATGGATAATTACGTTTTAGCCCTCGGTTTTAGCAGAAAAGCCCCTGGAACCCTGTTTTTTCTTACAAATAAGCCCCTAGAACTTGTTTTTGGCCTAGAATACGCGTTTTAGCTCCTTTTTTAGCGTTCTTTGTGTCCACGCGATCGTTGTAACGCGTAGAATAGTTTTAGCTTAGTTTTTCTTGCTGTTTTAATGTATTGATGTACTGTTTCTTAGTTTTTGTTAGTGTTTGCTCGTATGCTTATTATTGTGCTTTGTTTTGGCCATGTGTTCGTGAGTAGACGTTGATCCATCTGAGGAGCCCCAGTACCAGTACCAGGAGCAGCCGTCTTCCGAGCAGTTTGAGCAGCAGCCAGAGCAGTACGAGGAAGGCAAGTATAACATGAACAACCCATCACTTTTAAATACATTTTCATACTGCATTTTAATATTGTATGCCTTTAAGGATTTCCTAGCCAGTTTATATCCTTTAAATATACCTTTGGGTTGCATTTTGGTTAGTTGTGCTAGGTTGCTGCGCTATAACACACTTTGGTCCTTTTTAATTAAATTGATTAATGGTTTACTTGAACTTAATTCTGAGAGTGGCACTCTGTGTGGCTTGAGTGGCTCACGTCTCGTTAAAAGATGGTTTTTGTAGAAACATGGTTTAGGGGGCCAGCATGGTGCTTACTGCCTGGTTGGCCACTCTCCATAAGGACCGGTTCATAGAGCGACAACCTGGGACAACAGCGCTACCACAAGGCTAGAATGGGATAGACTTGGCTTATTAATTAGGTCTTTTTGGTTTGGAGTAACTTACCTGCGGGGCAAGAGTAGTAAGCTTCAATGGTCCCTGCTCCTCCGGCTTGGTCTGTGCTTGGATTGCGCTCCTGTGCTTGTACCCCCGGAGGTGGGCCCCATCGTCGCTGACCTATCTCTCGCGGTTACGCCTTACCAACGAGATTCTTTGTAACGGCCTCGTAGTGAGTCGCTAGTCATCTCACCTAAGGAAGTGTGATGAACCTCTGGCGTAGCTCACGACTTGTGGGTAAAGATGTGCAACCTCTGCAGAGTGTAAAACTGGTATACTAGCCGTGCTCACGGTTATGAGCGGCCCAGATCCTCCTTTTGATTAGTGGAGTTATCTCCTTCCGACGAGGGAGGTGCTTCTCGGGGTTACCTTGGTGGCTTGGTTTTGGTTTGGTTTCTCAGTAGTTACATGATTAAACTTGATTAATAACTATGTAACTGGGCTAATGGTAAATCATCAACTCGTAGTAAATAGCTTAAATAAAATCTTGCCAACACTTAAAAGCTAATGCAGTTGAGTCAGCCAGCCTAGAGCCTCATAGTTTGTGTTATACTTGTTGAGTACGGTTGTGTACTCACTCTTGCCTCTTCTCTACTTTTTCCTCTTGGCTACGCTACTGCTGCTCAGTTCCTGCCGACACGAGGGAGTTCGTCCAGCGCTACCAGGACTACGAGGACTTCTAGGTGTTCGTCTCCCAGTCGACGTCCCTGTGGCGCCCTGCTTCAGCTTCAGAGAGCTTTATTCGTATTTTGTACTTCGCTTCCGCTGTATCAGACATTTTTGTCATTAATGTAATAAATAACATTCGTATTTCGATTTATTATGTCTTATTCGTGATATGTGCTATGATATACTGTTCATTCTGTTGTATATACGTGTGACTTGATCCTGGCACGTATATGATTGCTCGGTTTATGTTCTTTTATAAACCAAGTGTTACAGAGTGGTATCAGAGCCATATCGACTGTAGGACGAAGCCTAGATAGAACTGGTCGAGTTTTAGGACTTCTTCTCTCCAATCCTTGCCTGCTGAAACTATTTTACTATTATACCCCTTGACTTCCTTGACTTTTTACCCGTCTTGCCTTGATTTCCCTCTCTGAAGAATAGTTTTCATAGACTTTGGCCTGAATCAGTCATCTGACCACCATGAGTTAGCTAGGTGACCCTTTTATAATAAAACGATAGCACGTTCTGCGACGCGTTGTGTTAGTCGAGTCTATTGTTAAACTCGGCTAAGTTGTGGGAATTGTCTGCTTGTTATTATGCTACATGTTTGATTTGGATTTTTGACTGATTGCATAGCTTAGTAGTTTAAATTTGTTTAAAGAAAATCACTCAGATGTTAAAGTTAACTAATTAATAAAATGAGTTAGATCGTTGGGGGTAAAACAGTCAACTCTATCCTGTCTACTTTATCATGGCTGAATCTGTTTCCGCAAAGAGTTATCGTATCCATCTGAATTTATTCCTGCAATATCCTTACTTGTGAAATCTTTTGTCCAAAAATCAGATGGTGAACACCAGGCGTGGTTCTGACCAACAGGGGCAGAACAACCAGGGTCAGAACACCCAGGGGACCGGGATCCCGATGCCGCCGCCTTTGACTCCGGAGCAGTACTTCCAGCTCCATATGCAGATGATGGCCACCCTGAACAACACCGTTCAGGCTCTTCAGCAGGCTCACACTCAGCCTCCGCCTCCTTCTCCGCCGCAGCCTCGCGACAGGCGTGCAGAGTTCCTGAGGGGTCACCCGCCGACGTTCTCTCACACGTCCGACCCTCTTCAGGCTGACGACTGGCTCCGTGCAGTGGAGCGTCAGCTGGACATCGCCCAGTGCGATGATCGGGAACGAGTTCTGTACGCAGCAGGACAGCTGCGAGGGGCAGCTTTGGACTGGTGGGAGTCCCACCCAGTTCACGACCGCGAGACTCTCACTTGGCTCCAGTTCAGGGAGCGGTTCCGCAGCCACAACGTCCCCGCGGGCGTTATGAAGATGAAGCAGAAGGAGTTCCTTGCACTGAAGCAGGTAATCTTAAGTATAATCATTCAGCGTTTTCTTTTGAGCTAATGCCCCCTTGTTCTATCCTTATGAATCTTGAGTTAATCTTCCGATATCTATCTGTCTTTGTGAATTCAGGGGACTATGTCGGTCACGGAGTATCGTGATCGCTTTCTTCAGCTGGCTCGCTACGCCCCTGCCGATGTTGCGGATGACCGCAAGAAGCAGGAGCACTTCATGGAGGGTCTTGAGGACTACCTCCAGTACGCGCTGCTCAACCTCCGCTTCGATGACTTCAACCATCTGGTTGACAGCGCGCTCAACACTGAGAGCAAGCACCTGGAGATGGAGGACAAGAAGAGGAAGGTTGTCCCCGTTGCTTCCGGCAGCAACACTCGTCCACGCCTCCAGCCGCCCCAGCAGTACCAGCAGCAGTACCGGCCTCCTCAGCAGTACCAGCAGAGACTGCAGCAGTACCCGCCTCGATAGCAGCAGGCAGGTCAGGGCCAGAGGTTACCGGCACCTCCGGCTCGTACTGCTCTACCAGCTCCACCGGCACCGCAGGCTCCACGTCCGGCAGCTCCTACCGGACAGCAGGCTCAGGGACCTCCTCGCACCTGCTTTCACTGCGGCCAGCCGGGGCACTACGCCAACGCTTGCCCCCGGAAGGCGCAGGCGGGACAGCAGGGGCGCCCAGCTCAGCCCAGGGCGCCACTTCAGGGCAGAGTGAACCACGTGACGGCCGAGTCAGCGGCCGAGGCTCCCAACGTGGTTATTGGTACGTTCATGGTTAATTCATATCCAGCTACAGTGCTTTTTGATACTGGTGCTACGCATTCCTTCATTACTCAGTCTTTTGTCGAGCATCATGGTATTCATACTAGCACATTAAAGAGGTGCCTGTTAGTATCTTCACCGGGAGGATAGTTGAGGTCTCACACTTACTGCCCGAGAGTCAGTGTTTCTTTGAGGGGAGTATAGTTCTGTACTGATCTGATGGTGCTAGACACCAAGGGCATTGATGTCATTCTGGGAATGGAGACTCTGGCCAAATGGGGAGTTCGGATAGATTGTGCTCAGAGGACAGTATTGCTATCAGCTTCCAGTGGCCAAGAGGTTGTTATCAGTGCAGTAGAGCCTTCGGGATTTCTTCATCAGATGGAGGCTAGACCCACGGACGGTATTCGCGTGGTGTCTGAATTCCCGGATGTCTTTCCGGATGATTTGCCAGGTATGCCGCCTGAACGCGCCATTGAGTTTTGTATTGATCTCTTGCCTGGCACAGCTCCTATTGCAAAGCGGCCCTACCGTATGGCACCTATAGAGCATGAAGAAGTTAAGAAGACTATTGATGAGTTGCTAGCCAAGGGCTATATCGGTCGCAGCTTCTCTCCTTGGGCTTTTCCGTTGTTGCTGGTAGATAAGAAGGATGGCTCGAAGAGGATGTGTGTCGATTATCGGGAGCTGAATGCAGTGACTATCAAGAACAAGCATCCACTGCCCCGTATTGAGGATCTCTTCGATCTGCTTCGAGGTGCCCGTATATTCTCGAAGATTGATCTTCGTTCGGGTTATTTTCAGCTGAGGATCCATCCTGGGGATATTCCGAAGACGGCATTCACCTGCAAGTACGGGCTATATGAGTATACGGTCATGTCCTTCGGCTTGACTAATGCCCCAGCTTACTTCATGCATCTGATGAACATGGTTTTCATGGATTATCTGGATGTCTTCGTGGTGATTTTCATTGATGATATTCTGATCTTCTCCAAGACAGAAGAAGAGCATGAGGAGCATCTGAGATTCGTATTGCAGAGATTGAGAGAGCATCAGTTGTATGCCAAGTTCAGCAAGTGCGAGTTCTGGATTGACGAGGTTCCATTCCTCGGTCATGTTATCTCTCAGGGAGGCATTGCTGTTGATCCGAGCATGGTGAAGGATGTGCTAGAGTGGGAGACACCGCAGACAGTAAAGGAAGTCAGGTCTTTCTTGGGCTTAGCTGGATATTATCGGAGGTTCATTGAGAATTTCTCCAAGATCGCGAAGCCTTTGACTTCTTTGCTGGAGAAAGATGTGGCTTTCGTATGGACTGATGAGCGTCAGAGGGCCTTTGATGAGCTGAAAAAGAGGTTGACTACGGCGCCAGTTCTGACTCTGCCAGACCAGACGAAGAGGTTCACGGTGTATTGTGATGCTTCGAAGGATGGTCTTGGGTGTCTTCTGATGCAGGAGGGCAGAGTGATAGCTTATGCTTCACGGCAGTTACGTCGGCATGAGCTGAACTATCCTACTCATGATCTTGAGTTAGCCGCAGTTGTGCATGCTCTGAAGATTTGGAGGCATTACTTGTATGGGCAGCGGTGTGATATCTACACTGATCACAAGAGCCTCAAGTACATTTTCACGCAGAATGAGCTGAACATGCGGCAGAGAAGATGGCTAGAGTTAGTCAAGGACTATGACCTGGAGATTCACTATCATCCGGGCAAGGCCAATGTTGTAGCAGATGCTCTGAGCAGAAGAAGTTATGTCAACATGGCCGTGGCTTTCCAGATGCCTCCAGAGTTATGCGAGGAGTTCGAGTAGTTGAGTCTGGGCTTCTTGCATCATACCTCTAGTGCAGCTTTTGAGGCAGTACCGACTCTAGAGGCAGAGATCAGGCAGCATCAGAAAAGATGATGAGAAGCTGCAGGAGATTCGTGAGTTGCTCAAGAAGGGCAAGGCCCCACATTTCAGAGAGGATGATCATGGTACCTTGTGGTACAAGAACCGGATCTGTGTGCCAGATGTGAAGGATCTTCGGAAGTTGATTCTGAGTGAGGCCCATGATACAGCATACTCTATCCATCCGGGCAGCACGAAGATGTACTATGATCTGAAGGAACGTTTCTGGTGGTATGGGATGAAGCGTTCAGTGGCAAAGTACGTGGCTATTTGTGACACCTGTCAGCGTGTCAAGGCTGAGCATCAGAGGCCAGCAGGTCTGTTACAGCCTTTGAAGATTCCAGAGTGGAAATGGGAGGAAATCACTATGGACTTCATTGTTGGATTGCCTCGTACTCAGAAAGGGTACAACTCCATTTGGGTAGTAGTGGATTGACTGACGAAAGTTGCTCACTTCATTCCGGTGAACACTACTTACTCCGGCGCTAGACTTGCAGAGTTGTACATCTCTCGGATTGTCTGCTTGCATGGTGTGCCCAAGAAGATTATATCTGACAGAGGGTCTCAGTTCACTTCTCGGTTCTGGGAGCAGCTCCATGATTCGTTGGATACGAAGCTGCGTTTCAGTACGGCTTATCACCCTCAGACAGATGGGCAGACAGAGAGAACCAACCAAGTGTTGGAGGATATGCTGAGAGCTTGTGCTATTCAGAATGGTACTAGTTGGGATAAGTGCCTGTCATATGCTGAGTTCTCATATAACAACAGCTATCAGGCCAGTCTGAAGAAGTCCCCCTATGAGGCATTGTATGGCAGAAAGTGCAGGACCCCTCTCTATTGGGATTAGATTGGTGAGAAGCAGCTCTTTGGCCCTGAGATCATAGATGATGCAGAGCAGATGGTTCAGGCTGTGCGAGAAAATCTGAGGATTGCACAGAGCAGACAGAAGAGCTATGCTGATGGCAAACGGAGAGATCTGACCTTCTGTGTCGGTGATTATGTGTACCTGAAGGTGTCTCCGATGAGAGGAATCCGCAGATTTAATGTCAAAGGGAAGTTAGCACCTCGGTATGTGGGGCCATTCAAGGTGCTAGAGCGGAAAGGCGAAGTTGCTTATCGCCTGGAATTACCTCTCAGCCTCTCCGGAGTTCATGATGTCTTCCATATATCTCAGCTAAAGAGGTGTCTGCGAGTACCCGAGGAGCAGGCACCACTGGATGGAGTAGATGTGCAGGAAGATCTGACTTATACCGAGCATCCGGTGAAGATCCTGGAGACATCAGAGAGGGTTACTCGGAACAAGCGCATCAAGATGTGCAGAGTTCAGTGGAGTCACCACAGTGAAGCTGAGGCTACTTGGGAGCGAGAAGATGAGTTGAAGAAGACCTATCCAGATCTCTTTGCTAGCCAGCCCAGCTAAATCTCGGGGACGAGATTTCTTTAAGGGGGTAGGGTCTGTAACACCCTAATTTAAATTCCAGCATTTAATGATAAATTTAAATGGCTTTATTTAATTTTCTAAGGTTTATTGTGTTAGACTTGCATTTAATCTAATTTTTGTTCTATAAGTAACTAAAATTTGACTAAGTTTAAAAATTTTTGTTGTTGCATTCATGCTGGTGCATAGTTTTAATTATTTGAGTGTGGTTTGAATTCAAATTTGTGTTTGAATTCAAACTTTATTTGATTTAGAAATAGAAAAGTGTTAGGAAATAGAATTAGAAAAGGAAAGAGGTTTGGATCAGTGAACCCAAAACCCGGCCCAAACCCTCTTCGCAGCCCAATCCGCACCCCTCTCTCCCTTCCCTGCAGGCAGCCCACTCCTTCTCCCTCAGCCCAAGCCCACTCCTCCCTCTCCCTTCCCGCGTTCCGCTTCGGCCCAGCTCGCAGCGGCCCGTCCCGCTCTCCCCCCGCGGCGCACGCCACGTCCAACTCGCCTCAGCCCGCGCGAGCGCACTCGCCCAGCCCAGCACGCTCGCTCAGCCGCGTCACCAAGCCCACGCCAGCGCCCGTGTCTTCCCGCTGCCAGCCCGGCCCCACGCGCCAGGGCCGTCGCCTTCCTCCCGAGTCGCTCGCCCGCGCAACGGGGACCGCCCGCGATCCCCGGCGAAGTCCCCGCCATGATTCCCCGCCCGGGCGCGCACGCCAAGGGCGCTCCGCCGCCCTATAAATACCGCCCGCGGACCTCCCCTGCTCCCTCCAACCCTAGCCGCCGCCGCTCACCTTGTTCTGCAGCGCAGAGCACCCCGCAGCCGCGGCCATGCCGCTTCACCACCTCCCCGCCCTCGCCGAGCACCGTTGGAGCTCCGCCCCGCGCCCAAGAGCAAGCCCGAGCTTGCTTGCCCCGATTCGAGCCGCACCTGCGCCGAATTTCGGCCCGGCACCGCCACCGGTAAGTCATCCCACCGGTGCAATTTCACGCCGCCATGGAAGCTCCGGCCTCCCTGACCCACGATATACCTCCGCAGCACCTCCACGCTCCGAACCGCGGGATCCGGGAGCCCGGAGGACCACCCCAACTTCTGGACCGCGAGATCCACGCCACCGCCGCCGCCGGACCTCGACGTCGACCCCGCTCCGCTGCAAAATCCGACGCCTCGACCCCTCGGTGAGCCGCGCCCCGACCCCCTCCTGCTTATGCGCTATTTCCCGTAGCCAAGGCGCATCCTAGGCGCTAGAACGTGCGCACGCCGGCGAGCCTGTCCGCTCAGGGCCGCCGCCGTCCACGCGTGCGCAACTCCGAGCACCACCGTGCCCCGCCAATGCTCTAGGTGTATTACACAAACCCCGAAGCCCACCTCAGACCCAAGTCCGGGCCTAATTGACCCCTGGAGCGCCGGGTTTGGCGTCCCCGGCGAGCCCGCCGCCGCGGAGCCCTGCTCCCGGCGATCCCCGCCGGCGCCGTAGGCCGCGATGGCCCTGATGCCGCCCGATTCGGTACCAACGTCCAAGATTAGAACGGTGTCCCTTTTGATCCTAGCCATCAGATCTGGATCTGACGGTCCAGATCTGAGCGTACCGCTTCGCCCTGCTCATTTTGTTAAAGACCCCCTGGGTTTTATTGAAATAAACCCGCAGTCCTAGCGCGTTGAAAAATAATTAGGTTGAGGTCCAGGTTTTAACACTTAGCCCCCTGAGCTCTTTGGAAATTGAACCCGCCGTCCAGGCTTAGTCTTTTTGCGAGTTAGACCCTGGAGTTAATGGATAATTACGTTTTAGCCCTCGGTTTTAGCAGAAAAGCCCCTGGAACCCTGTTTTTTCTTACAAATAAGCCCCTAGAACTTGTTTTTGGCCTAGAATACGCGTTTTAGCTCCTTTTTTAGCGTTCTTTGTGTCCACGCGATCGTTGTAACGCGTAGAATAGTTTTAGCTTAGTTTTTCTTGCTGTTTTAATGTATTGATGTACTGTTTCTTAGTTTTTGTTAGTGTTTGCTCGTATGCTTATTATTGTGCTTTGTTTTGGCCATGTGTTCGTGAGTAGACGTTGATCCATCTGAGGAGCCCCAGTACCAGTACCAGGAGCAGCCGTCTTCCGAGCAGTTTGAGCAGCAGCCAGAGCAGTACGAGGAAGGCAAGTATAACATGAACAACCCATCACTTTTAAATACATTTTCATACTGCATTTTAATATTGTATGCCTTTAAGGATTTCCTAGCCAGTTTATATCCTTTAAATATACCTTTGGGTTGCATTTTGGTTAGTTGTGCTAGGTTGCTGCGCTATAACACACTTTGGTCCTTTTTAATTAAATTGATTAATGGTTTACTTGAACTTAATTCTGAGAGTGGCACTCTGTGTGGCTTGAGTGGCTCACGTCTCGTTAAAAGATGGTTTTTGTAGAAACATGGTTTAGGGGGCCAGCATGGTGCTTACTGCCTGGTTGGCCACTCTCCATAAGGACCGGTTCATAGAGCGACAACCTGGGACAACAGCGCTACCACAAGGCTAGAATGGGATAGACTTGGCTTATTAATTAGGTCTTTTTGGTTTGGAGTAACTTACCTGCGGGGCAAGAGTAGTAAGCTTCAATGGTCCCTGCTCCTCCGGCTTGGTCTGTGCTTGGATTGCGCTCCTGTGCTTGTACCCCCGGAGGTGGGCCCCATCGTCGCTGACCTATCTCTCGCGGTTACGCCTTACCAACGAGATTCTTTGTAACGGCCTCGTAGTGAGTCGCTAGTCATCTCACCTAAGGAAGTGTGATGAACCTCTGGCGTAGCTCACGACTTGTGGGTAAAGATGTGCAACCTCTGCAGAGTGTAAAACTGGTATACTAGCCGTGCTCACGGTTATGAGCGGCCCAGATCCTCCTTTTGATTAGTGGAGTTATCTCCTTCCGACGAGGGAGGTGCTTCTCGGGGTTACCTTGGTGGCTTGGTTTTGGTTTGGTTTCTCAGTAGTTACATGATTAAACTTGATTAATAACTATGTAACTGGGCTAATGGTAAATCATCAACTCGTAGTAAATAGCTTAAATAAAATCTTGCCAACACTTAAAAGCTAATGCAGTTGAGTCAGCCAGCCTAGAGCCTCATAGTTTGTGTTATACTTGTTGAGTACGGTTGTGTACTCACTCTTGCCTCTTCTCTACTTTTTCCTCTTGGCTACGCTACTGCTGCTCAGTTCCTGCCGACACGAGGGAGTTCGTCCAGCGCTACCAGGACTACGAGGACTTCTAGGTGTTCGTCTCCCAGTCGACGTCCCTGTGGCGCCCTGCTTCAGCTTCAGAGAGCTTTATTCATATTTTGTACTTCGCTTCCGCTGTATCAGACATTTTTGTCATTAATGTAATAAATAACATTCGTATTTCGATTTATTATGTCTTATTCGTGATATGTGCTATGATATACTGTTCATTCTGTTGTATATACGTGTGACTTGATCCTGGCACGTATATGATTGCTCGGTTTATGTTCTTTTATAAACCGGGTGTTACAAATCGAGATCGGCCTAAAGAGTCAAGAAGCTGTAAAGACGATGAAGCCACCTACTACAAAGAAGGAGTTGCAGAAACTCATCGGTAAAATTAATTTTGTCAGGCGATTTATTTCTAATCTGTCTGGACGCATTGAGCCGTTTATGGGGATAGTAAAGATCAAATCCGATGATGAGTTTCGCTGGGGGGCAGAACAGCATCAAGCTTTTGATGAAATCAAGGAATATTTTTCAAAGCCTCCAGTATTGGTTCCTCCTCAGCAAGATAGGCCGTTCTATGTGTACCTATCCATGGGTGACACTTCCATTGCTTCGGTGCTAGTACAGAAGCATGACGGCCAAGAGAGGGTGGATTTCTACTTCAGCAGACGCATGTTAGACGCTGAGACTAGGTATCCTGAAATCGAGAAGCTTTGTCTTTGCTTATATTTTACATGTACGAAGCTTCGCCATATTTTGCTCTCGGCGGAAACAATTGTCATATGCAAATCGGATGTCATAAAACATATGTTGTCGGCCCCTGTCCTTAAAGGCCGACTTGGAAAATGGATGTTTGCATTGTCAGAATTCGATATCCGGTACCAGCCTGCAAAAGCAGTCAAAGGACAAGCACTGGCGGATCTTGTTGCGGATAGGATCAGCACTGATATTGCTGCATTGTTTATTCGTGCTTGGGCTATGTTCTTTGACGGATCGGCTTGTGATGATGGATGCGGTGTGGGAATTCTGTTGGTGTCACCTCGTGGGGCGACTTACTCCTTCTCCATCAGAATGACTGCCCCGTGCACCAATAATTTGGTGGAATATGAAGCCGTTCACAAAGGGATGGAATTGCTTCTTGAAGCCGGTGCAGAAGCGGTGGAAATTTTTGGAGATTCGAAGCTGGTGATTTCTCAGCTCACGAAAGAATATAGGTGTGAGAGCGAGGCTCTTTTCCCGATATGGATGAAGTACCGTGAGTTGATGTCACGATTCAGGTACATCAATTTCCACTGGATACGCAGGACTCTGAACAATGAAGCCAATGATTTGGCACATATGGCTTCTGGCTATAAGGAGACAGCCGATGGAGTCGAGGTGGAGGTTCAGTTTCTAGAACCCGGAGACTGGAGAGCCGATATCTTCAATTACTTGAAGGATTCGGCTCGGGGGGCGCCCAGAAGGATAAGACTCAAGGCAATGAAGTATGTTCTGATAGAGAATGACATGTTCTACAGGACCTTGGAAGGACTGCTACTTAAATGTCTGGGACCTTCAGAGTCAAATCGGCTCTTGCATGAGGTTCATGAAGGAGCCTGCGGTACTCACCAATCGGCTCATAAGATGAAATGGCTGATTAGGCGATCGGGTTATTACTAGCCCAGTATGCTGGAAGATTGTTTTAAATATTACAAGGGATGTCAAGCATGTCAGAGGTTTGGCAAAATTCAGATAGTGCCAGCATCAGTGATGAATCCTATCATCAAACCCTGGCCATTCAGAGGTTGGGGCATGGACATGATTGGACAGATCAACCCGTCGTCTAGCAAAGGTCACCAATGGGTCTTAGCTGCCACAGATTATTTCACAAAGTGGGTAGAGGCAGTACCCATGAGGTCAGTGGCGTCAAGAGATATGATCAGCTTTATCAAAGAGCACATCATTCATAGATTTGGGATCCCTTAGACCATTACGACCGATGGAGGATCGGTCTTTATATCGGAGGAGTTCAGAAAGTTTGCCGATGACATGGGGATTAAGCTGATCAGATCATCTCCATATTATGCCCAAGCTAATGGATAGGCTGAAGCATCCAACCAGAGCCTTATCAAGCTCATAAAAAGAAAGATCGATGAATATCCTAGGCGCTGGCATGAGGTGTTGTCAGAAGCCTTGTGGGCATATCGTATTTCGTGTCATGGGTCCACCAAGACGTCGCCGTACCATCTAGTTTACGGCCAGGATGCTGTGCTACCGTGGGAGATCACGGCCGGATCAAGGCGTGTTGAGTTTCAGAATGGTCTATCCGCTGAAGAGTATGCAGCCTTGATGAATGACAATGTGGAGGACCTAACGGAACTAAGACTTTGGTCGTTGGAAAAGGTCAAAGAAAATAAGGCTAAAGTCGCCCGTGCATACAACAAGAAGGTCAAGCCTAAGGATTTCCAGGTAGGAGACTTGGTTTGGGAGGCAGTATTGCCATTGGGAACTAAAGATAAAAAGTTCGGTAAATGGTCTCCAACTTGGCATGGGCCGTACAAGGTTGATCAGGTTTTGCCTGGGAATGCGTACATGCTCGAGGAATTGGACGGCGTCAAGTTTCCTGTTGCTGTCAATGGACAGCATCTGAAGAAGTATTTCCCGAGCATGTGGAAAGGCGAGTAACGAAAAGCCGATGAGATCCATCTGGCTGCAGTGTAATAGGCCAACATGTTGAGTTGGCCGCAAAAAAAATATGATGATGACAGGCCAACACGTTGAGTTGGCCGGTAAAAAAAAAGAAAAAAATGATGATGATAGGCCAACACGTTGAGTTGGCCGGCAAAGAAGGATAACCGATGTATAACCATCGACTTAAGATGTTTTTTAAACAAGTACAACTTTCAGGTTAACAGGCAGTACTAATTATATCTTGAGCCTATCTACTGGTTCAGGAATTCTTCTATGACATGGATGGCTTCTATACGGACGGCGTCTGCTCGTGCTATGATTGCTTCGTCATCCTTGTCATCGCCTGTTACTATCTGCCGACTCAAGATGCTTATCTTTGCAAACTCTGCTTGTATCTGCTCGGTTATTTCCTGGGTCTCTTGTTCGGAGTTTGCAATGGAAGTTTCTTCGGCCTGGATGAGCTTCTTGGTGGTACGAACCTTTTCTTCGAGTTCTGCCAGTTCTTTCTTCAGGAGGTCGAGTCGCTTCTTGTTGATAGACACGTCAGCTTTGGTATCTAGAGTTGCCTTCTTCTGGTTGAGGGCCTTGCACTTTTGGGTAATGTCAGCTTTCAGAGAAGCTTGAGAGCGACGTGCTTCCATCCATTGTTGTGCTTTATTCACTTCTATCCGAAAGAAGGGAAGGTTGCTGGCTGGCCAGAGCTTGATTTGCAACGGCTTTGGAAGTTGGGTTTCTATTTGCTCGAAGATGTTCTTTATCTTGCTGGAATCATCAACCAGAGCAGAGATCGGAGCAGATAGTAGATCCTTGATGAGTTGAAGCTGATGTGCCAAGCTAGCCGATTGCTGTAAAGATGATGTTTCTGCTCCAGGGAGAGTCAGACCCATTGATGCAGGGTCAAAGGAAAGCAAACCTGAAATGTCAAAATCCTATGGACATATCTGGAGTTAGAGCAAGATGCATTTATGGGGCTATCGGCTGATTCAGAATTTGGTTTGTAATGTTACCTGTTCTGGAGAAGTGTTGGGCGATTCAGGAGCAATCGTCCTGTTAGAGCTGGTGTTGACATCAAGAGCATCTACTGCATTGGCTTGTTCCTCGCTTGCATCCGACGGTGCATCAGGAGTTGCAGCCATCTCATGTTGATCCGGATTGGGGATGTCTTCAGCTGCGTCCTGAAAATAGAATTACAGTCAACCGGAGTACACATGTATGGGATAAAGAAGAAGTTTCAGAGAAATGAGTTACCTGGTTGGTATTAGACTCTGATGGACTCGAAGAAGCTGGTGCTGGCTTCTTGATCACTCGCCTCGTGATCATCTTCCTTTTCTTGGTCAAGACTCGGGGGGCAACGCTTGCAGAAGTTTGTCTTCGCTTGGAAGCTGACTGAAGTAAGTCTGGCTGAACAGACATTATCACTTTCTTCATTGGTGGTGATCCTTTGCAGAAGAGTACATCAGGAGCAGTTGGAAAGAAGTGGAATGGCTTCCCAGTGCTGGTCGTAGGTTCTGGACCATCTTGTTGCTGCTAATAGGATGAGCAGAATTAGCCAAGAGAAAGGGATAGAGGACTCAGGAGGAATAAAGTACATAAATTTAGTACCTCTTCCTCGGGGATTACATATTCAGGATCGATTTGCTGCAGTCGAGGACCTAGAGCTTTTCTGAAGACATGAGTTTTCCACATGTTCCACCAAGTATCAAAGCTGATTGATGAAGAGGTAAAGGACAGATCGGCTGGTATTGGGATGTGGAGGTCATCAAACATGCTGTAGCATCTTGAACTGGTAAGACCGTCAGGCAGATCGGCTCTGCTCTCCACCGAGTGGTGAATATGGAAGTGGGGAAGGACCTGTCCTAGGCCAAATTGCCGAGCTGCTATGGCTAGTTGGTAAAATTCATAACCTGGCTTGATAATTCTATTAGAGGTGCTGATGCCAACGGGGAGGAAGCCAGGTCGAATCATCAAAGAATACAGATGCCGAGTGCTGTCGTCATCGACAAAGTTATCTAATCTAAAGGCAGTTGGGTTCTCAAAGGATTCAGATTCAGTAAATGGGAAGTAGAGAGGATTATCTAGTCCTTTGTAGAAGACTCTAAACTAGTTTGCTGCATCTGTTGAATTCAGTTTACTGCCAGGAAGGCTGAACAAAGCTTGGCCGCAACTAGTACATCTGATTGGTTTGCCACTTTCATCAGGGAAAGAGTTCTTGGTCAGGCCTTGGAAGTTTGGGATATGGTGCTGAAAGTACAGTTGTGCCCACAACTGAATGAATCACCAAGGGCCTCCAGTTCTCAGTTTCTTTTTATTAACCAAGTTAGATGTCATCAAATGGAGATATCTGTAAATTTCTCCAAGGAAGAGTTTGCCTAGGCCGGTGTGATTACCATGGGCCAGGTGGTAGGCCAAGGGGAGATAGTTCTTAGTTGGAGCTAAGGAAGGGCCACAGAAGATGGAGTGCTCTAGCCAAAGATTTAAGAAGGCTGTGTGTTCCTTCTCAGTCACTGGACCTTTTGTTTTCATGTGCTGACTCATGTAAGTACCCCAATTTGTGCAGTTGACTTTGGAAGAGAGTTTAAAGGGGACTTCTGCCATTTTGTGAGCAGCAGGATTAGGAGAGCTAATGTCTAGTCCAGTGATCATGGTAATGTCTAGCAGAGTAGGGGTCATGGGTCCATGACCAAAAAGGAAACAATTCAGAGCATCATACCAGAAATAGCTGATGGTTTTCAGAAGATTTTCATCTTTGTCAAGGGGTGACAGTGATAGGCTAAGTGCATCGGCTATGTTCAGATCTTGCCACAAGGGCATGTGAGCTTTTGCTACTCTGTTGTACCATGTAATCCAACTCTCAGGGGGATTAGGCCAGGCTCTTAAGCAGTTGGCGCAGAGGTTCATATCGATGTTTTGACTCACAAAAGGGATCCTATTTGCTTCACAAGAGATCAAATCTATGGGATTTTCATGGGTTTGTGGGCCAAGACAGAAAGATTTTGGGTTGAAGGGATGCGGCAGAAGGATGTCTGACACCTAAAGTTCAGAAGTTCAGAAGTATGCATATGGTGTCATATTTCAGAGTTCAGTATTCGGAGGCTTAGTAAGCTGAAGAAAATTAAAGGATTGGGCTGAATATTACCTTCAGGCCGCAGATTGCCGCATCATCGTTCGCAAAGCTTGTTGTTTGAGCTGCAGAATCCGCCATGGTTCAGATCTGTTGACTCGAGGTTTAGTTGCTGTGGGTTCTGATTCGAATTCCGATTGCTTGGGGAGTTATTGCTCGGATTTGTAGAGCTTGGTTTTCGAAATTTGCTCGGATTCGAGGGTTTCGTTCAGGCTGAAAGTATTACCCTATTCTTCTGCGGGTTGCTTCTAGTTTGAATTCTGTCGGCTCTTGGATATTTATAGAAGCCTGATGCGTTGCCATCGGCTTATTTGGAAGGTAATCGAACACACAAAATTTAAAGGAACTCGATTTCATTAAAGGGAAGTTCATTACAAGGAAAACCGATTTTACAAAGGAATCAATCCTTCGGCTTTGTGATTCTACCCCTACGATGCTACCTACATCTACCAGTCGTAGGTGTCTGAACACCTACGGCGCTTCGGGCTTCGCGACGGTGCGTCTCCACCATCGTCGTCGTCATCATCGCCGTCGTCGCCGCTGCTGCTGCCATCGTCCTCGGCGCTGCTGCTGCTTCGCCCGCTGCTGCTGCTGCTTCCCTCTTCGCTTCCCTCCATGGGGGCCTTGAGGAATTGATGGGGGTTTCCCCCTGCCGTTCTGTCGTCACTGGTGGAAGAGTCGATCTTTTCGGAGGAGTCGGCTCCTTCCCATGAGAAGGTGTCATCCTCGCTGCTTTCCGGTTCCTCATGGAGCAGGAACTGGAGGTCTTCTCCCTCAGTTGTGGGTTCCTCCTCCTCGGAGGCGACCCTGAAATCAAACTCCTCTGCATCCCAATGCAGAGGAGCCAGAGTCTCATAGGCTGCTGTCGGGTCCCACTCGGGGGTCGGCTCTCGGCTCTCTGGGATAGAGTCGATGGAGGAGGCCGAGAGGGAGGAAGAAGGAGGAGAGGAGGAGGTAGAAGAGGAATCTCCAAAAGAGTTGGAGCCGGAAGAAGAGGAGATGGCCATGGCTGGTGGAGAGTTGGGGTTTCTGCGCTACTGGCTCTAGGAGGAAGAAGGAGTTTGCTGTGGAAAAGAGCCGATTCGGGTGAGATTAAATAGTGAAAAGATGGAAGATGGATCGGCAGTTTCACATTCTACGAGGAGCCAGTTGCAGGGACGTTGCGTCTTCCTTGGTGGTTATAGTGTGTTTAATGAGCATTAACGGGAAGATGAAGCGACGGATTGGTTTTGGAACTATCATTGCCAAAACCAGGGGGGCATGTGTTATCGCCATAAATTAACAGGATTAATTTATGGGCCGAAATCAAGATGGGCTTAAAGCAGAAAACTGAAGAAGACTTGTAAATCGGCTCCTGCGTGAGCATCTGGGCCACATGGGCCATGTATCTTTAGATTTAGTTCAAGGTTAGAGATAGAGTCCGATCAGGACAAGATTAGTTTAGATTGTTTCCCAAGTCTCCGGACTATAAATATGTATCCTTTGTTATTCATAAAGAGAGCGTCATCATGACTCGCAAACAACAACTCTCGGCGCATCGCCACCCCTAACCCTAGGGTTTCATCCAAGTAAGCGTCATGCTGCCCTGATCGCTTCTTGCGATCAGGGCAGTATTGTTCTTGCTTTTACCTTGGTATTACTCGTACTGAAGCGTTTTTGATGGCGAGTAGTACTAGTTATCTTGATGTTCGTAGCGTGACTTTTAGTAGATCTGTTGTGCTTCGTTGCTTATCATCTGCGAATATCATGTTGTCTCTGTGCAGTCACGTTTCAATCTCATGCTAGTTCTTGTCGCATAGAACTAGTTGCACATAGGCAACACCCTGCTTCTCTTATGTCTAGTAGATCTGATCTGTTATGGTTTGCTCCGGGCGCGTGACGGAATTGCGGGCCGTCGACGAGGGAGCAGTGCCTGCCAGCGCCCCAGCAACCTCCTGGCTCTTCGTGTTGCCCGTCGCTGCTCGCCGGTGGGTTTCGACTGACAACAGCCACTTCCTTGGATACTCATCAATCTTCCTCTTAATTAGCTTGATGACTCCTTTATTAGATGCTTCTGCTTGGCCATTAGCTTGGGCATAATATGGAGAAGAATTCAGCAGTTTAATCCCCATTCGAGTGGCAAATTCTTCAAATTCCTCTGATGTGAACATAGTACCTTGATCGGTTGTAATGGTTTGTGAAATACCAAACCGATAGATAATGTGTTTCTTGACAAACTCGAACATCTCTCTTGACGTGACATTTTTCAGAGGAATCGCTTCAACCCACTTGGTGAAATAATCTGTGGGCACCAAGATAAACTTATGATTCTTGCTAGATGGTGGATATATCTGGCTGATCAAATCAATTCCCAATCCCCTAAATGGCCACGGCTTAATTATCGGATTCAAAGCAGATGCAGGAGCTCCCTGCACACTTCCAAACTTCTGGCATTCTTGACAACCTTTATAATATGTGAAACAATCTTATAGCATTGTTGGCCAAAAATAACCATTTCTCCTGATCACCCACTTCATTTTATATGCCGATTGATGAGACCCACAAACACCTTCATGAATTTCACCCACCAAAACTTTTGACTCTTCTTTATCAATGCACTTGAGCAAAACTCCATCAATCGTCCGATAATATAATTCTTCTTCTAATAGCATGTATTTGATCGCTTGGAATCTGTGTTTTCTGTCCACTTTTTTGGAGGGATCTTTTTGTGGCGGAACCACCCAAAACTACTGGGCCCGGGTGCACTGATCTTTGTTGCTAAGCAACTCTGACCCAAATTGGCACTCACCGGTAGTTCCTCGAGTGAAGCATCGATAAAAGCCACGCTATTCCAGGATCAGCAGACAACACTCACACGAAGATGAGCCCAGAGATTACAACACAGAACATTTCATACATCTCAGAGTGATTGCAGCGGAAAGGAAAATTTATTACAAACCATGTTCAGAGTAGCAAAGTACTATAGAGTTCCATCTACTAAAATTATTCAAGTCTCATTGTTCAGCGGAAGCAGTAAAAGATAACTAGCGAGATAACGTGACGCATCAATAAAGCCCGTACGAAAGCGTCACTCAGCGGGAGGGTGGTCAGCACCAGCTGTAGGGCCATCCCACTCTACAGACCAACCCGGAGGCAAGGTACACGGCCAAGTAAGACTCGCAAACAGATCCTTGAAGTTAGTACCTGAAAAATAGTGTCACAAGCAAGGCTGAGTATACTAATACTTAGCAAGACTGACCCGTCTCCGGATATAACATAGTCCGATAACTAGACATGCAAGGCTTTTTGGTTGGTGGGGTTTATTTTGCCAAAAACACCACTAAATGTTGATCCTTATTTTCAGGTTTTACTTAGCCATATTCTAGTTGGAATAACCATTCTAATTTGCAACTAACTCTACACAAACATGGTAGAGCAACCATTTTATCAACCAGCAGTATTACCATCATCATGTTCCACTTGTTACTCTGTGTGACCGAAAACATTAAGCAATCTCATGCCGTGAGAGGCGGACGATTTTGAATCGAATTTCAACCTGGCCAGGGGAACCTAGACCACACGCATGGGGATCGACTTCGCTCCCGCCCACGCTACTTTTCCCCTTTCTTTCCAGTCCGTGGATCCGGAACACCCTCCCCGACTACAGAGTCCGACCACTCTGCACCCGTACGTCACGACAAAAATATAAACCCTACTTCTATCAGGAGGGTGCGAGATCGTTCCACTCGCCGGTCCAATCAGGTACTTAAGCTTACTGATTATCATATTTCTCGGTATGTGGCTAGTACTTTTAAACGCTTAATGAAATGAGCCACACACCGCGACCTTAGCCATTTTTGACTACACCAGCGGGGTATCACAATTACACAACCCCGCCCGTTGTCCTTATATTTCAGCAGGAATTAAAGTCAGTAAAAAAAATTCCTATTTGCTCGCGAGAGGCAGGAAACCCCTTGACTTTTACCGTACCTAATTAGCATGGCAACTAGTCGATAAAAAGATCCGGTGTCAAACATAGGTAACTAGGGATCATGCATATATGGTTTTCGATCAACTCCTAGGAAACGTAATGCACAATAACAATATTACAACATATACACAATAGTAAGATGAATATAATGCGTAAAATACTGAGATTATGCACCGGGGCTTGCCTTCTTGGGCACTGTCAGGCAGAAAATCCTCTAGGGCTTGGCCCAGGTCTTGAGATAAGTTAGCACAGTTCAAATTGACCTCCTGATCCACACGAGAGTCCGCGGGCACCAACTCGTAGTCACCGTCCGCGAGATTGACCGTTTCTATATGCAATGCAAGATTATGAGTTATTCATGGATAACGATTTCTTTCCTTCACGATAAAGTTGTAGTTCAACAAAAGTTAATTTAGTGATGATTTCACATTTCATTTCATGGGCAGTCATTTATAGAGTAGTAACCATAATTATGTTTCTTCATGAAGGAGTGTGGGTTTGTTTTTCCTTTCCAAATTTACAACATAGCATGCTTTCATTATTTCATAACCACAATTCTACTCATGAGCTAGTGATGGAAAAACTAAAGTAACACAGATCCAAACTTAAGTGTGTATGGTATAAATTTTCAGATTCTAACCATAGAGCAATTACCACAACTATTCATGTAAGTAGATTACTCTAGTTAGTTCACCTTTTTGTACAGAACGTTTAAAATGGGTTCTGGTGCTACAATTTTTATGGGAGCATCTACCAAACATCTACTTAGTACTGTAATTTATCCAGATTTTATTAACTTATACAGAAGAGGTGACAAAAAGAACAAATTTAGCAAGCTTTTAAATAAGATTAATTCTACAGAGAGTTTTACTAGGAATATGGTTCTCAAATTTTTACCAGAGCCAAAACATGAGATAATCATACTCTAGAAAAATTATCAAGCTTTATATCCACTAGATAAATTATTTATGCATTTAACTTAACATGAGTTAGCATAAATTTCTCAAAGTTCATTTGACCAGTACTGTATGTGAACTTTTTATTACAGACATAACATATTTTAAAAAAAACATATCCAAAAATCAAGATCAGATATAGTGTAGTTTACTCAGCACAAAAATGGTAAATCTAATCATGCTATACTAAGCATGATTATTAACTAAAGCTAGACTCAGTAACTGCAACCCAAAATTTATAGGCAGGAACATAGAACTAAAATGAGACTTCAGAAATAAATCTAGATTTTTCTGAGCATAACAACTATATATGATGAATTAAGTTGATTAAACAAGCATAAAACATGGTATATAGCAAAGGAAATCTAATAAATCTGAAATTCATGGATTAACAAGGTTTCAGTTACACATGAATGCAGTAAAAATTACAGAGCAAGTTCATGCACATATTTTCCAGTATTAAATCGAGGAGGCCATCAATAGATTAGAGAATCTTGATTGTTCAAGTATGATAACTGTTTTGGTTGGGAGCCATATTTTTACTATGAACTTAATATTCCATCAGTGATGACCTAGCCAAAAATCAAGGTCATTTGTTGAGTGGAACTTCCTGAACATGCATATGGTGACTTTCTTATTCTTTTTCCTAGATTAAATTTGGTTGCATTTCTGCAGATGTGAATGTTACAAAATTTGTAGATCTTGTTACAAGGATTCCAGATCAGTTGAGTTTACATTTTTAGGATTTTTTTGTGATTTGTTTTGCATTTTAGAAGTTCACTGCCATACACTGGGATTCTTGCAAACACACCCTTAAACGAAAAAAAGAAATTACAACTGGGCCCTTCGCCGGCCTTCTCCGCCGCTAAAGCTCGCCCGGTGGTGTTCTGCTAGGCAGGGCTTACCGGGGATGCAACGGGGAGGCGCGTGGGAGAGTAGAGATCGAGGAGCACCTACCCTGGTCGGCGTTCGAGGGTTTGGTGCACGAAATCGAGCTCGTCGGCGTCAATGACGGAGCGGATGTTCGGGTCGCCGGCGTTGTAGGTGAAGGAGGGCTCAGGGTAGGGGAACGGGGTGCGCACGAGCACCGCGAGAGCTTGAGGATGCTCCTGGGGTAGCTGTCGTGCTCGGTCTCCTTCTGGGCTGGCCGGTCCGCGGTGAGCCCGAGCTCGCCGGCGGCAGCACAGAAGGGGAACGGCGACGGGGGTGCGTCTGGGTTCGATTCCGCGCGCGTGTAGCTTAACTAGGATGTGGCGAAGCTGCTGCGGTGGTCGGATGGGACAATGCAGGGCGGTGGCGGCCGGTCTGCGCGAGCTAGATCTCGCCGGCCATGGCGGACGGCGGGAGGAGGAAGAAAGAGGAGAAGCCGCGCGACGGTGGAGTTCTGGGGGTACTTATAGGTCAGGGAGCTCCTGGGTGAGGGGAGTGGCTTCTGGGGGCGGTCGATTTGGCCCTGGGCGACTCGACGGCGAGCGGGCGGAGAGGGCAGCGGCGCTGCGCATGGCGGGGGTGGCGTGGCGGCTCGGGGAAGCGTCTGGGACGCGTGTGCGCGTGGGGAGGTGCCAAGGGGCAAGCCAGGTGGCGCTGGAGGGGTTCCCTGGTCCACTTGGCCGCGGACGCACCGTGGACGAGGTCCACCGGCGGCGTACGGCGGGCGAAACAGAGTAAGCCGAGAGGAGAGAGATGGAGGTGAGGGCATATCTGCAATTTCTGAAATTCCAGGGACCTGTCGGTAAACTAAAAATATCTCCTACTTAGAGGGCTCAAATGAAAAAGTGTTGAATACCAATTTTGCATAACTTTTCAAGATCTACAACTTTCGTGTTATCCAAATTTTCATTTGAAACTCACATTTTGAACTATTTGTAAATTTGCAAACTTGCACAAAAGGGCTTTGATTTTAATCAGTTTTTGATTTGTTTTTGGCTGAAGTTCAATTGAGCACATGTCAATTGAAGTACCTCTCATGAGCCAACTAAAATTTTGTGCACCTTTTTGAATTAAAATCTGAGTAGCTTTTCACTCTTTTTCCTTTCTCCTTTAATTTCTTTTGTTTACTTTGACTTTTATTTGACCCCATCTTTTTGAATTAATTTCCCCCATTTTTCTTTTAAGTTTAAGTAAGGTACAGTGATTGTATTTGAGTGTACTGACACCTGAGCTGTCACACTTTTAAATAATCATCAAATTCTTTCCTCCAGTCATCAGCTGCCAACTCCAAGACCATTACCTCTTCCATCAGCCGATACCCTGAAGCATGCTGAGCCAGCCGATTTGCATCACTATTACAAAATTTTGGAACATGCTCGATGGTCACCTTTTTAAACTCTTTCAACAATTGGAGACATTCTTCATGATACAAACGCAGAATATCATCTTTGCATTCATATTCCCCAATTAGCTGATTAATCACTAGCATAGAATCTCCAAAAATTTCAACCGCATCGGCTTTGATCTCTCGAAGTAATTGGATTCCTTTGAGAATAGCACGATACTCAACTTAATTATTGGTTGCAGATGCTTCAATTGAAAAAGAAAACTCAAAGTTTGCCCCCCGAGGGGAAATCAGCACCACACCAATTTCAGAGCCATTCCCACATGAAGAACCATCGAAGAATAAAGTCCAAGGACCAAGATCTACCATGATTAGCTCTCGCCCACAATGTTGCACAACAAAATTGGCTACGGCTTGACCCTTAACTGATTTAGCCGATTCATATCTCAAATCAAATTCTGACAAAGCTAAAATCTATTTTCCTATTCTCCCATTTAAAATTGGCAGCGAGAGCATGTATCTAATCACATCATCCTTGCTCACGACAACACACTCAGCCGATAATAAATAATGTCTAAGCTTAGTGCAGGAAAAATATAAGCAAAGACATAGTCTCTCGACTGGAGAATACCTGGTTTCAGAATCCAGGAATCTTCTACTCACAAAATATATAGCTCTTTCTTTTCCTTTAAATTCTTGAATAAGGACCAATCCGATAGCACGCTCATCAGCCGATAAATATAATTTAAACGGCTTGTGCTTTTGGGGAGGAACCAATACTAGAGGATTCACCAAATAATATTTGGTCTCGTCTAGTGCCTTCTGATGTTCCTCTCCCCAAACAAACTCCTGATCAGCCTTCAACTTCAGTAGTGAGCTGAATGGCTGAATTTTTCCGAATAGATTAGATATAAACCTCCAAATAAAATTAATCTTGCCGATCAATGACTGAAGTTCAACTTTTGTCGTAGGGGCTTCAACTTTGTCAATAGCTGATATAGTCTTCTGACTAATCTCAATTCCTCGCTCATGCACCATGAAACCCAAGAATTGGCCAGCCGATACACCAAAGGCACATTTATTTGGATTCATTTTCAAACCATGCCTTCTTGTGCATTCCAAGGCTCTATGCAAATTGGCCAAATGCTCTTGGTACCCCTTTGACTTCACAACCACATCATCAATATATATTTCCACAATCTTGCCGATGAGTTCATAAAAAATATAGTTCATGGCTCTTTGATACGTGGCGCCGGCATTCTTTAGTCCGAAGGTCATAATCACCCATTCGAACAAACCGAGATGTCCTAGACACCTAAATGCAGTTTTGTGAATGTCTTCTTCTGCCATAAATATCTGATTATATCCAGCATTGCCATCCATAAAACTGATCACTTTGTACCTAGCAGCATCATCTACCAACATATCCGCTATCGGCATTGGATAACCATCCATTGGCGTGGCTTTGTTGAGATTCCTGAAATCAATGCATACTTGCAACTTCCCCTTCTTTTTGTAGACAGGAACCACATTAGAGATCCACTCAGCATAGCGATACTGCCAAATAAAATTAGCTTCAATTAACCGTGTGACCTCGGCCTTTACATCTGGTAAAATCTTAGGATTGCATCGTCTTGCCCCTTGCTGATACGGCCGATATCTCGGTTTTATAGGTAAACGATGCTCAACAATGGATCTATCCAAACCAGGCATCTCATAGTACTCCCAAGCAAAGCAATCATTGTATGGCGGGAAATTATATCGAGGGTCTCATAAAGACACATCAATTTCGTAGACTCCTAATGACTAAGATGATTCGAGGGGTTTTGTATGTTTCCTAAAGGTTCATCCTCGAATCGGAAAGAGAACTCCGATGGTTGAATTTCTTCTTCCTTCGGTGTTCGTGGTTCGGGAGAGGGATCAACAAATGAATATTGGGATGCGGAAGATGAAGGCTTAGATTCGGGTGTTGAGAGACTCTCATGGCTCGACACAGATTCCTCCCGGCGGGGTTTACTATGGTCGATAGCGAAGAAAGAGTCTTCTAGGAAACTATCTAGGATGTCTCTTCCTTCTTCCGGAGTTGTGTGTGCAAACCATCCTCCACTGGCGACGTCAAGCTCTAGGGTAGTTTCCATGTCTGAACCCGAGTAAAAAACATTCAACGATACTTCATCGGGTATAGACATGTCTGGGATAGATGCCAAAAGGCGTGAGAATCTAGGACATGCTGCACCTATGTACTCCTTCTCTAATTGCTCAAAATCAAGGATGTCGGTTGGTAGGGAGTCTATGCATTCGGAGAGGGAGAATGAGTAACAAAAGTCATCTCGAAGCTCCTCCCAATCACCGCTCATATTTCCTATCGTGCGGGTGTACCATTGCTCCGCCCTCTCTATAAGAGAGAAGGGGAACAATTTCCACCGCAAGGCTTCCTGTGTCATGCCTAGGATTACTAGACCCAAACACAGTTGCTCGAATTCTTACAAATGCTCATAGGGATCTTCATGAATCTCTCCCGAGAAGGGTCTCTTCCGAACCATGGCTATAAAGCCAGGGTCGAGTTCATGGTTAGATGAGGAAGATGATAATGGCTCAGAGAACTCGCCCCTTGGGGTAGAGAGTTGTGGAAAGGATAGCTGCTCCATGGGTAGCGGGGGTTGAGGTAGAAGGAAAGAAAAGGAAAAAGATACCAGGACGACTGAGTGCGCAGATAATGTAGCACCCATTCTCCGGCAACGGCGCCAGAAAGCTTGTTGGTACTTTGTAACATCATGAATAAAATGCGCAAGCGCATGGATACCGTTGTAGCTTTCACCCAAGAGTATTCTAGGGTATCGTATCCACTGGGGAATGTGAGTACACTATCTACGGGTTCAGACAGTCCAAGAACACACACTAGTGTAGGAGGATAGGAAAGAGAGGACTTTCTAAGATCTAGAATCAATGTTTAGAAGAAGAGATCACGTTGCCGTTATACTTCGAGCTACTAGTTTCGACTAGCTTATACAAGCTGATAGCTCCATTAATAATGCTCTATCTGATATCCGAACGTGGAGGATTACTAGGGCTTGAACAGGGCTATCACCACCTGCCGGCTACCTCTACAAACCGTGGGACTATCGGACAACTGAGTGGTATAGTCCAGCCTAGACACCACATCTACACTTTTCCGTACTAACTCTAGAGGCGATCAGGGTTATCATTTTCTATCCGGAGCCCAACTCTAGAGTCAAATGCTACTCGCTAAGCATACACATCAACTAATATAAGGCAGAGATGATAACTTGCGATCTAAACTCTAATTCTAAATAAACAAAGAAAGTCTCGAACACTTACAACCGAATAAGCATCCGTCGAGGTACAAGCGGAGAAGAGCGCCGACAAGCCTAGTACATCCCCCGACTCCTCCTTACTCTCGTGTAGAGGTACAAATTGGAGAAGAGCGCCGTTGCCGGTGCCCCTCCTGAGTACCTCTACTCCTAAACTCCCTAAGACAATTCTCACCCAAGTGAGAACTCAAGAGAAGAGTGAATGGTGTGGTGTGTGTTCTAATTCTCACCCCTCCCTTTGTCTTTGTAGGAGGGAGCCACCCCGGGAATGAAGCCAAACCACCATGGAGCACCAACCATGAAACGCCATGTGTCACTGAGAGTCGGTGGGGCCTGTGGGCCGCCACCACCAGGTCGGGCGACCTTGTAGGTCGTCCAGCCTTGGGCTGGCCCCGTTTGCCCAGGTCTTTGGTCAGAAGACTGCTAGGTGGGCCCCCATGTCATGTATATGGGTAAGGGCCTGTCTTAAGTCGGTTTGGTAGCTCTGGTGGGCCCGTAGATCCTCATGAATGCATCTGATTCGTTGAGAAGTTGTTGCCTCGGATCCATGATGTGTCACCTTGTTTTTGGGCTACATTCTCCTCTCATTTCCAAGCATAAGCAACCTGCACATAAATGTACATCAACACTTTGTGAAATTTGTTAGTAATAACTTCTACCACTAGTGTTGATGCTCATCTTTCATATGCTCATGCATGAGCTGATAGCTTGCTCTGATGGTTGGATTTGTATCTTGACGCTTGGAGCCTATTTTACCTGCATTTCTGCTCGAATTCCGATATAGCAATATTTCTAAGAGGAAACGTGGAATTGGCTCTTTCTGGATAACATCAGCAGGTATGAGACTTTATTCTCTTGATTTTAGGCTTAAGATGATGCCTGAAATGAGTCGTTAGCGAGCGTCAACAGCCATCTGCTCTAGCCGATCATGTGCGGGTATCCTTCTTCCAGTAGGATCAAGTAGCATGGTCCTGCCCCCTAGTCGATCATGCACCAATACCTTTTTTTCCTAGCCGATCATGCACAGGAGTGCACTCACGTCGATAAGATTCATCAACCTGACATGGCCTTTTATATGATCGAGTACCTTGACCATTGCACTCGGGACAATCATATGCCGATGGCAAGGTCAACCCTTTTTCCCAGCAGTAGACAATGAAAGGACATCTCCAATGCTCTTTCTCACGATGTGCTTCCTCCTCTTTGCGCTGCTGTCTCTCACGGTCACATTGGAATTTGTTCAGCAGCATCTTAGACATGACATGTCTACGTGGCGCCGAAGATCGTTCGGCCTCATCTTGTTGACTCTTCCCTTTGATCTTATCAGCCGCCATCTGCGCCTTGGGATCAACAGCCCCGGATTTTCTGGCTGATGATGATGTCCGGATCTTAGCTTGAGGAGGACCCTTGTCTCTAGCCACATCTACCATGTCAGTGGCAAAAGGATGCTGGACAATCTTCATCGTCCTCTTGGGAGTTTCAAACTTTAACTTCCCTTGCTCAAAAGCCAACTAAATCTGCTGTCAGAAGACTTTGCATTCATTTGTATCATGCGACGTGGCATTGTGCCATTTGCAGTATTTCATGTTCTTGAGCTCTTCTTCCGATGGGATCTTATGATACGGCTTTAACTTGATTAACCCTTCCAACAACAACAAGTCAAAGATCTTGTCGGCTTTGGTAACGTCAAACCTGTATGATTCAGGCTCCTTTTTCCCCAAATGGACACATCACCGGCTTCTTGTTGTTTTGGATCCATCTAGCCGATGCGACCGTTTCTTGCTCGTCATCAGAATCATGATCAGCAGAATATTCTACATAATTTATATTCTTCTGAAAAGGCCTCTTGGACTCGTAGGGTTGAGTCTCCCCTGAAATCCAACCCGCGATCTGGCTGATGCTCTCAAACTCTTGCGATGCATACTTGTCCTTGATGTGTGGCAAGAGTCCATTAAAAGCCCGGATCGGCCAACTGCTAATCGGACAATACCAAGCTGTAGCACCGGTTCTTGACATCTCTGAACCTTTGGATGAAAGAAGCAACCGATTCATCATTCCTTTGTCTTAATCCAATCAAATCGGTCAACTTTAATTCAATAACTCCAGAGAAGAAGAGCTGATGGAATTGTCTCTCCAGATCGGCCCAATACAATATGGAGTTTGCCTGCTTCTCCTAACTGTAGAAGGAACATGTTAACAGGTTTCATTGTAGAAACTTCTCCCTGTTCTGAGAACTTGGTAAAGTCAGGCATTTTGTACTTGTGTGGGAGAGGAATCTGATTATAAGCCGGAGGATAAGGAGTCTTGTACATAACAGACTGCTGCTTTAGCCTTAAGACAAACTATTCCCTCATCACATCAGCTATCTTAGTGTTCCAATCCACCTGCTGATCAACTGCTGGCATCTGTTGAGGAGAAACCATGTTCGCTGAGTTCGTCATCATTGCAAGCTGTGGTGACATATGGGTCATCGGCTGTCCAGCCAATTGCATCTGATGTGCCTGCTGAGCCATCCGATTGGGTGTCTGCTGGGTCGCTGGTGGCTGGGTCAATGGACTAACTGACTGATGACTAGTAGACTCCATGTATGGCACGTTGACATATCACAACTGTCCAGTTGCTTGATCATGGAAAACCCAATTGACTCCATTCTGGTGAGGAGATTGTGAAAGCAGAATTTCTGTAGGAGACTTGGGTTGGAGCAGGATTGTGAGACGCTGCTGTGGGGTCATCGGCGGTGGCGCCGATGCATTGAACTGTGCCAAAAGATGTGTTGCCGATGCATCCGGCTGGGAACCCATCGGCTGAGTAGCCGATGGATCAGGCTGAGCGGTCATCGGCTGAGTAACCGATGCATTAAACTGTGCATTGGCTTGTGAAGTGTAGAAATCCGGCGGCATGCCGTTCCCAGTAGCCGGATTCCACCCTTTTGGAAATCCAGATGCAGATCCTCCCTGCACGACTGTAGGCGCAGCCTTGGGAGTTGAAAAGATTTTAGTAGTTGGAGCCGTTGATGTTGTAGTAGTTGTAGTTTGTGGTGGAGTTTGACTGTTACTCGCTTCTGCCTGGCTATTTTGAGCCGATAGATCCGCTGCCATGGACACCTCTAAGGGGATATACTGCATTTGATCTGGCTACGCGTAACAAGGACCCATGCACCCTGAGAACGTACCTTCTGCAAAAGTCTTGACCACTGCGTTGTGTACCGTGTTGCATATGACTGTTGCACTCTTGACAAATACTTGTGCCACAGCTTGACCAACTGCATCTATCATCTTGTTGTCACATTGTGCATCTGTCAATGGCTGGAAAGATGGAAGATTAAACTTCTTGATCACATCACCAGATCTGGTGACGCTGTACGACTTGAGGCATTCATGTTTGAATCTTTCCACCAGCTCCAAGTACTCTTGCTTTTGATCTTCTTTGAGCTTGTCTTCAGCAACAGAGACATAGTTGTCTTCATTGACTTCAGAATGATCACCAAGTCCCACCATGTTGAAGCTCCGGAAATAGAGACCATGTTGAAGTCCCACCATGTTGAAGCTCCAGAATTTGACAAAGATGTGTTGACGTAAAAATCAACACACTGGAATCTGAGGGCAAGTGTTCACCAAGCTCCGGAAAGCCAACCAAGCGTATCAGTCAATTTGACCTGTAATTGACAAGGGATAAAACAAAGTCAAATTTGAGAGCGTATCGGCTGGGGTTCCGAATATCTCTCACACGGGCGTATCTGCCGACACAGAAGACGACAAAAGAATATTAAACACGGGTGTGTAATAAACAAGCGCGTCGGCAGGATCAGCCGATGCGGAAAACGACAAGATCAACTTAGAGTAGCCGATTGCATGTATATGATAAGATCTAAGCTACGAATGTGTAACTCAGATGATGCGAGCTATAAACAGATCTAAACCGGCTTTTAAGATAACATTGTGTTATTATAAGATCTAAAGCCAATCTAATATGCTTCTAAGAGGGTAGATGGATAATGGCAAAAAACATAGGAAAAACCTACAAATCTAGATGATACCGATAAATTGTGAATAAATCTAGACGAGAAAACAGCGATGCGCCCGAGATCAAAGCCTAGATAAACTCGATAATTTTTGAATAGATTTGAACGAAGCCATAGCGATACGCCCGGTAGCTAAAGCTCAAATATACTCGGTAAAACAAAAATCACCAGCAAACCAAGTCGCTCGAATATGAGGCATCCTTGATCAACCTGAAAGAACTCGTCGAAAAGAAAAGAACAAAGGCGAAGTCGCCGAAAAAGTGCAAAGGAATTGTAAAGTGTTTGTTGTATTGGATGTGTATCAAGTTTTTCCGGTCCCGTACAACTGATATATATTGCCTAGCGCTATCAAGTCCTAGCCGATTACGGCAAACTCATTACTTGGTTAAAAAGTAATTTTTTTCTAAAAATAAACAAACTAATCATTATAACCGAATTGTCAAATTTCTCATAGAGTTCAGATTTCCTTCTTTCTTACTGACTTCATCGGCAACTCCTCATCGACCGATCACCAAATCGCGCGGATCAGCATCTTCATGGAATATTCCTTCTGGCCCATCGGCTGCACCTCATTGGCTGATCTGGATCCTGTACACCTCTTGGTTTCTTCCAAATCGGCAACCTTTCTTCATCAAATCACCTTCCTTGACACATGTCAAAAAACGGTGTCAACAAGGGGAAACCAGCATCAACTACACAATTTACAATGTGAAAAAAGAGAGGTCGTTTTAATGAAATTACCAAGGAGGGGTGCCTTTGATGTCCAACAGTAGGGATGGCAGCTACAGAGGAGGAACCCTGATGTGCAGGTCGGAGCACATTTGCCCTCTTGCCAAACTCAGAGCTGATTTTTTTATTGTTTGTGTTACAGGCGCTCTCGTTTCTCCCCATGCATCCCAAATTCCACTAACTCCTAGAAGAGAACATAAAAACAAAGGCTGCCCGGATGCTGTGTGCGCTGGAAGATGTTGGGGAGGCCGCCGGACCAACAGATGGTTCGCCGAGGATGTTGATGGCGACAAAGGGAGCGTGGTTGACAAGGGCAGGCGTAGATCCTCCGCCAACCGCCGGCGGCAGCGGCACACAAGCGGATAGTGATGCTATGGCTACGGCGCACACGCACAGCATCCTTGCACAACCGGGTGGGTGGCGGCAGCGGCGGCGGCACCTCCTCTCTCTCCATTTCTCTGGAACACTATTTTCTTGCGGGCTTTGCGGCGCTGCTGGGTTCCGTTGGCATGCCGTGTAGCACCACTTCAATTATGCGGGCGGAATTGCAGCGCTTCACGGGTTTGTGGCATGGTTCAGCTCAGCGGGTTTGCGGCAAAGCCCGTCCCGCTTGCATCCTTACTCCCGATGCCTTCCATGCCTTGTAGTGAACATCAAGAAAGACATTGTTATGTTGTGTGCACTATGGCACTATATATGCATACCAGTCAGTGAACTGGATACTAGCACACTACAGGTCTCACTTTATAGAAGCTTGAGTGCACGGTCCAAATTATTGCACAACCACCCCCAAAAAATGCTATAAATCAAACATCAACCATTTACTCTATAATTAAGTGGTACAAAATACAATGGGCTACTACCATAAATGATAAATTAACTGGAATGTTGCTTCCGAAGTCAAGCAAGTTGTTCACCATATGCAATTTTACAACATTCTTTGTCAATAACTCCTGAAAGTCTTCAGGACCTTTGATTGATCATAGAGAGTTTGTAAGCTATTAATTCTTCAGCTGCAAACAAATTTACTAAAAAATGATTTTTCTCCCTTGAACTATTTCAATTATCCAGATAAGAGTCCAAACCCCCACCTGAACTGTTAAAACATAGATTGTGATTGTACTGATATGAATCGGTATTGATAAGCAATTTCATTGTCGTGATCAAAAGTTTCATTATAATCAGATTTTATTGGTCTGGCAACTTTTTCACCAAAGCTATTCGTTTAATTTGCACAAAACAACTCGTAGGTTTCATTGGTGTAGCAGTTAGTTTACTGAAGGAGAAAACTAAACCAAACAAGCCATGCATGATCCTTATCTAAAGCCAAAATAAGATCTAATTGCAATCAGCACTGAAATAATATTTGTTAATCAATATGTTCAAACACGTGAAAAGTATACTAATATTTATGTAAGGATAAGGATCTCTCTCTTGCTGCTGCTGTTTATTTTTTTGAGCAACTTTGCTGTTTATTTTCTTGATCATACTTAACTGTGCATGTTTTTGATCATCTTTGTACATCTCTGTGTGTACTGGGAATCACACAAGTTTTTGACTAGACTAGTGCCTATAATGATGAAAAATAACAACAAATGACTTTTGGACTCCATTGATATGTTAAAGTATACTTGTTCACACTTTTGTACTCCATTGATATGTTGAAATATACTGAAAATTTTGTGCCAGACTGTCTGGGGAGAAATAGTGGCTTTGCAACACTGGCTTTGCAAAAGCCTGAGCCTTCTTATATGTCCATGACATCTTTCCTATCAAATTTGACGGAGTGAAAATTCATCCAATCACTACTAGAAAAAGGGCCATGGGCACCGGTTTGAAAAAGGCATAGGTACCGGATTTCGAACCGGTACCCCGAAACCGGGACCAAAGGCGTTGGTCTAGGATACCGGTTTTTTTAACCGGTGCCTAAAGTCTTCTTCGGTACCGGTTGGAAATAGCAACCGGTACCAAAGGCCGCCACGGGCGTTCCGCATCCACTCCCCATTCCCTCGCATCCTCTCCCGTTCCCCTCGCACCCCCCACCAATCATTCAAAAAATCAACCACAAAATATAGATACAATTCATAGATTTCGCAAATCATTCAAAGAATCGATCACTAGATACAATCCATACAATTCGATATGCATCTCTATTCCAGAAAAATAAGAGAAAAAAGAAAAAAAATCACCCACGGCGGCAGCTTCTTGCTCGTCCACTGGATGACGCTGCCGGTCTTGTCCTTGCCGGCGACGGCGCTCTCCTTGGCGTACTCGCTGGCCTTGTGCTTGGCAGCCTCGAGAGCCTCGGCGGTCTTGTGCTTGGCGGCCTTGGTGGCCTCGGCGGTCTTCTGCTTGGCGGCCTTGGTGGTCTCACCGGCCTTTTGCTTGGTGGCCTCGGTGGTCTCCCCGGCCTTGTGCTTGGAGGCCTCGGTGGTCTCGCCGGCCTTGTGCTTGGCCTCATCGGTCTTCTGGCCCAGGTAGCTGCCGGTGTCGGACACCTTCTGCTAGGTTGCCTCCTTGGCGTCGTGGCCCTTGCCTGCCGCGTGCCCCGCGGCGTCCGACGCCTGGTCCTTGGCATGCTGCGCCGTGTCCTTGATGTGCTCCGCCGCCGAGATCCACCGGCTAGCAGGGAGGAGAGGTCCCTTGCTAAGCCTCCGGGACCTCGCCGGTGGATGTGCCGTGGCGAGCAGGGCCGGAGCAGGGGAGGGGCGGCGCGGAGGGAGCAGGGGAGGCTCGCCTCACCCCACGCCTGTGCCGGCCGCCGCCGCTCCTCGGCCCGCCGCTCCGCCGTCGGGGGTAGGCCGCTCCTCGGCCCTGCCCCTCCGCCGCCGGCCCGTGCACGACGGCGAACTCCAGGAGGCTGCGCGGGTGCTCTCCACTGGAGGGAGGAGGGGAGGGGGTGGAGCAGGGGAGGGGCCGGAGCAGGGAGGGGCGGCGCGCGTGGGAGAGAGAGGAAGGGAGAAGAGAGAGTGACCGGGGAGGTGGAGCCGGTCGCCGCCGTGGAGACCCTCGCCGGCCGGGAGTTGCTCGCCCGCCACGGAGCTCCTCGCCGCCGCGGAGACCCTCGCGCCGAGGATGAGGGAGAGAGAGATGAGAGGTAGAAAAATGAGGGGGTAGAGATATGAGAGCTCAGTGCCGACGGCCAGGACTTTAAAATATCGGACAAGGCATGCATTGCACCGGGTCATGACTTGACCAGGTGTTAATGGCTGCTCCAAAGACACTGGTTCTTATTATTATCCGGTTCCATTTATGTTTGGACCAGTCGGAACCGGCTCATGGTATTAACCGGTATCTTTGATATTTAATTGGTACCGGTTTTTGACGCAGCGTAACTTTCCGGCGCTTGACGCAGGCCAAGAGTACCGGCTGATGTTTCAACCAGTACCAATGCCTAATATTAGTACCGGTTGCAACATGAGCTGGTACTTTTGGCCTGGACCTTTGGCTTGTTTTTCCAGTAGTGAATGACGCAAGCTCCAAGTTTTACTCAAATCATATAGTTGTATCCCAATCATCAAGAAAAATCTTTGCGCATACCCGGCTCATTACATCCCCAGTTATACTGTCTTGCTGCCTCAAACGGGCATCTGTGAATTTTTAGTCAGCAAGAAAGCCATCGTTACCACACACCGAACTTATCTGAACAAGGTGCAAACACCATATTCATTGAACTGGATACTAGCACTAGTACGCTATATACTGGTCCCCGTTTATAGAAGTTTGACTGAATGCTGTCAAATCATAGCACCACCAACCCTAACGTAATGCTGTAAATGAAACTTAAATTATATATAAATGGGCTGTGGAAAATATAACGTCCTGCCATATACAATAAGCATATCAACTGGAATGATGCTTCCCAAGTGAGGCTAAGCTATTCATTATATGTACTTTTACCACGTCCTTTTCAATAATAATAACACACATGAAAGTTCATACCGCATATTTTTTTTACCAGTTTTTCATAGAGTTTGTACCAAATTAGTTCCTCGGAGCAAGTGAATGTGTAGAGAGTTTGTATGAATTAGATTGGGCTACGAGCACATAACATCCTGGCTATGCAAAATCTGAAGAGTTCATATATCTCTACGACATCATTCCGGCCTAGAAGTTTAATGGGAGAGAAACTTCCTAATGAAGTTTGCATAATCTGATGACGGTTAGTACAATACTGGGGAGTTGATTCATCTCTTGTGTGTCAAAAACCACAGATACATTGATACAGTAGCTAAACCCAGTTGAGTTCCAATAAATGGATTAGTTCCTTCGGTTTGAACAACCCAAGGCTGCCAATTAGAGATGACTCTGGAATCAATAATGTATGGTGGGTGGATCTTACATTCCCGTAAACAGTTTTAATACAGAATTTACAAGTACTGCACTCCTATTAATTAGCCAAGCATTCAACATGTTCGTTTCAGTGCAATTCACACTCCATCAATGAATTTATAAGCCAACATAGTTAGGCACTACAATTTTTTTTGTGAGATCTTACATTTTTTTAAAAAAAGATTGGCTTGTTGCTTGCAAGCTGGCAATATCAAATATTCTGGTATAAAACATTGTCTTTTGTTGCAAGTAGATCTGTACAAAAATACCTGAAGCGACTGCTAAAAGTTGCTCAATTCAGCTTTTGCACAAAGTACATGTCTAACCCTATATTGCGCACAGAGCTGGTTCGTCCATTCTCATGCAATGCACAATGCAAAGTGGGACCATGGCCCTGTCACTTCTGATTGATCTAGCGACGCTCGGGGGCAAGCTGTGCTGTTAACAGGTGATGTCATCGACGCCTAATCACCAATGCGCAGCATCATGTTGTCTTTGTTGCAGACCCCTTTGCCCATTGACGCTCTTCGGCAACGCTGCAAACATGATCATGATATTATAAGGGGGCTCATATCAATTGATATTATCACGCACTTAACTATCAGAAGTGTGAACCTTAACAAATGCAGAACTTGTATTTGTCTGAGAGGATAACTGAAGGTACAAAAGTAAATAGAGAATCAAACTCATTAAATTTTGAGCAGCATAAATGAAGTTTTGGATATCTTGAAAAACATGTCATCAGAGACAATTCAGAGGAACTCGGTACCCTTCTATTGGTATGCCCCCAACGCCTTCCATACCTAAAGTATAATCATCAAGAAAAAATATAGCTATGTGCATTGCAGCACTACCCCTATCAACTTGTGAAAAAACATAGCCATTCTCAGGTACGAATGCTCTACGGATGCTCTGTGCGCTGGAAGATGTTGGGGAGGCCGCCGATGAGAGGGAGCAATCAAAGGTTCACTGATGAGGTTGATGGCGACAAAGGAAGTGTGGTTGATGAGGGCAGGCATAGATCCTCCACCAACTGGCGGCGGCGACGGCACACAAGCTGATGGCGATGCTATGGCTAGGGCGGACGCGCACAACATCCTCGCACAACCAGATGGCGGCGGCGGCGGCACCTCCTCTCTCTCCGTTTCTGCTGAACGATATTTTATTGCGGGCTTCGCGCCGCCGCTGGGTCCTGTTGGCATGCCGTGTAGCACCGCTTCAACTGTGTGGGCGGAGTTGTGGCGCTTCACGGGTTTGTGGTGCAGGTCAGCTCAGCGGGTTTGCGGCAAAGCCCGTCCCGCTTGCATCCTTACTCCCGATGCCTTGCATGCCTAGTAGTGAACACCAAGAAAAACAGCTATGTTGTGCATTTTGGCACTACCCATACCAGTCAGTGAACTGGATACTAGCATACTAAAGGTCTCAATTTATAAAAGCTTGAGTGCACGGGGCCAAATTATTGCACAACGACCCCAATCAAAATTCTATAAATCAAACATCAACTATTTACTCTATAAATAAGCGGTACAAAATACAATGGGCTACTACCATAAACAATAAATTGACTGGAATGTTGCTTCCCAAGTCAAGCATGTTGTTCACCATATGCAATTTTACAACATTCTTTGTCAATAACTCCTGAAAGTCTTCAGGACCTTTGATATGATCATAGAGAGTTTGTAAGCTATTAATTCTTCAGCTGCAAAAAAATTTACTAAAAAACATTTTTCTCCCTTGAACTATTTCAATTATCCAGATAAGAGTCCAAACCCCCACCTGAACTGTTAAAACATAGATTGTGATTGTACTGATATGAATCGGTATTGATAAGCAATTTCATTGTCGTGATCAAAAGTTCCATTATAGTCAGATTTTATTGGTCTGGCAACTTTTTCACCAAAGCTATTCGTTTAATTTGCACAAAACAACTCGTAGGTTTCATTGGTGTAGCAGTTGGTTTACTGAAGGAGGAAACTAAACCAAACAAGCCATGCATGATCCTTATCTAAAGCCAAAATAAGATCTATTAATTGCAATCAGCACCGAAATAATATTTGTTAATCAATATGTTCAAACACGTGAAAAGTATACTAATATTTATGTAAGGATAAGAATCTCTCTCTTGCTGTTGCCTGTTTATTTTTTTGAGCAACTTTGCTGTTTATTTTCTTGATCAAACTTAACTGTGTATGTTTTTGATCATCTTTGTACATCTCTGCGTGTACTGGGAATCACACAAGTTTTTTATTAGACTAGTGCCTATAATGATAAAAAATAACAACAAATGACTTTTGGACTCCATTGATATGTTAAAGTATACTTGTTCACTCTTTTGTACTCCATTGATATGTTGAAATATACTGAAAATTTTGTGCCAGACTGTCTGGGGAGAAATAGTGGCTTTGCAAAAGCCTGAGCCTTCTTATATGTCCAGGACATCTTTCCTAGCAAATTTGACGGAGTGAAAATTCATCCAATGACGCAAGCTCCAAGTGTTACTCAAATCATATCGTTGCTGTATCCCAATCATCATGAATGCTAAAAATCAGAAAAAATCTTTGCGCATACCCGGCTCATTACATTCCCAGTTATACTCTCTTGCTGCCTCAAACGGGCATCTGTAAATTTTTAATCAGTAATTAAGAAAGCCATCGTTACCACACACCGAACTTATCTCAACAAGGTGCAAACTGAGCATCACCATATTCATTGAACTGGGTACTAGCACTAGTATGCTATACTGGTCTCCGTTTATAGAAGTTTGAGTAAATGCTGTCAAATTATATATAGCACCACCAACCCAAACTAATGCTGTAAATGAAACTTCAATTATATATAAATGGGCAGTGGAAAATATAGCGTTCTGCCATGAACAATAAGTATATCAACTGGAATGATGCTTCCCAAGTGAGGCTAAGCTATTCATTATATGTACTTTTACCACATCCTTTTCAATAATAATAACACACGTGAAAGTTCGTACCACATATTTTTTTACCAGTTTTTCATAGAGTTTGTACCAAAATTAGTTCTTCAGAGCTAGTGAATGTGTATAGAGTTTGCATGAATTAGATTGGGCTACGAGCACATAACACCCTGGCTGTGCAAAATCTGAAGCCTTCATATATCTCTACGACATCATTCCGGCCTAGAAGTTTAATGGGAGAGAAATTTCCTAATGAAGTTTGCAAAATCTGATGACGGTTAGTACAGTACTGGGGAGGTGATTCATCTCTTGTGTGTCAAAAACCACAGATACATTGATACAGTAGCTAAACCCAGTTGAGTTCCAATAAATGGATTGGTTCCTTCGGTTTGAACAACCCAATGCTGCCAATTAGAGATGACTCTGGAATCAATAATGTATGGTGGGTGGATCTTACATTCCCGTAAACAGTTTTAATGCAGAATTTACAAGTACTGCACTCCTATTAATTAGCCAAGCATTCAACATGTTCGTCTCAGTGCAATTCACACTCCATCAATGAATTTATAAGCCAACATAGTTAGGCACTACAATTTTTTTTGTGAGATCTTACATTTTTTTAAAAAAAGATTGGCTTGTTGCTTGCAAGCTGGCAATATCAAATATTCTGGTATAAAACATTGTCTTTTGTTGCAAGTAGATCTGTACAAAAATACCTGAAGCGACTGCTAAAAGTTGCTCAATTCAGCTTTTGCACAAAGTACATGTCTAACCCTATATTGCGCACAGAGCTGGTTCGTCCATTTCATGCAATGCACAATGCAAAGTGGGACCATGGCCCTGTCACTTCTGATTGATCTAGCGACGCTCGGGGGCAAGCTGTGTGCTGTTAACAGGTGATGTCATCGACGCCTAATCACCAATGCGCAGCATCATGTTGTATTTGTCTGAGAGGATAAATGAAGGTACAAAATTAAATATAGAATCAAACTCATTAAATTTTGAGCAGCATAAACGAAGTTTTGGATATCTTGAAAAACATGTCATCAGAGACAATTCGGAGGAACTCGGTACCCTTCTATTGGTATGCCGCTAATGCCTTCCATACCTAAAGTATAATCATCAAGAAAAAACATAGCTATGTGCATTGCAGGTTGCAGCACTACCCCTATCAACTTGTGAAATAGATCTTAGGGTCTAGCTAGGGCACTATATATATGTCTCCATTTGTAGTTGAAGTTGAGATCATGGTGACAAAATTGCACAACCACCCCCAAAGAAAGGATTATTATTATTACTGGTTGACCTGCCTACCATAAATAATTGATATTATATAAATTGTATTAAAGGAAAAACTACCTATCATATATAATAAGTACAAATGGTGGTTCTCATGTGACTCCAAGCATTTCATTATATGGTACTTTAAAGCATCCACCACATTTTTGTTGTTCGGTGGTCAATACTGGTGGTAAATCATCCAGTGTCGCCAGGGCCCAGGCTGACCCCACTGCGATGACAGTACCCCAAGCTACCACTAGCAGATGCCGTGGCCATGTGGCTTCAACTGATGTCACACTAAAGGATAGGGCTTGCTGCTACGGTTACGAGAGCGCAAGAAACGCGGAAAACGGAGCTAAAACAATGAATCTATGGGAGAAACAAGGTTGCATGGACCTAATTGCGATTAACCAAAGGGTTAAGGACTAACAGAAAAGATTTGTAAGACACAACAAAATGTACTCACAGAGGATGAAAAAGTGATAAGGCTATTGCACACGTTGCAAGTATCACGTGAGCGCAAGAATGGATGAAAACGGGGCTAAAACGAAGAAGTTATGGCTAAAACAAGGTTATAGGGGCTTGTTTGTAAATGTTTTGAAAGAACAGGGGCTCTGGGTAAAGAAACCGGGGGCTAAACCATAATTAAACCCTAAACTCAGGGCCTAGCTTGAAAAACTACGCACTAAGGACGGCAGGTTCTAATTTAGAAAAGTGTAGGGGCTAAAACAGAAAAGAAAAGGGCTAGTTCGTAATTGTTTTTGAACTAGGGTGGACTGCGTCTTGATTTCCAGACAACTTAAGGGCTCTTTTGCAAAAAGTCTAGGGTTGAACGGTATGGGGTCTATTTTGACTTGGATTAGATCCGATCTGGGCCATCAGATCTGGATCTAAGAGCTAGGGTTGAGAGGGGTGGGCAGTGGCGGAGCTGAGTGCCGGCGGCGAAGCAGGGTGGCGGCGCGCGGCGGCGGGTTCGCCGCACTCGGCCGAAACGGATGTCCAGGGCTCGGTTTTGAGCGTGGTTTGGCCTGGGAGCAATAGCGTGCGACGGGGAATGTGTCTAGAGGGTCGGTACGAGGCGCCGAGGACCGGAGAGCAACGGACGTCAGCATTGCGCAGCTCGGCGGCAACGGTGAGCGTTTCCGCACGCAAGAAGGCGAAAGAGAGAGGGCGAAGGGGCTGGAGAGGATCCTCACCACCACGCGAACCTTCGGGGCGATGAAATCGTCGAGGGGAAGTGGCGGAACAGCAGTGCAGTGTGGAGCTCGAAGCTCGGCAATGGTGGCGCGGCTGGGGCTAGGGTTTGAGGCAAAGGCGGCGCGAGCTTGAAGGGAACCAAGAGGGGTCGTGCGGGAGCTTAAATAGGGGCAGAGAGGAGCACCTTGGCGTGCGGGCCAAGGCAGCGGGTGGCGTCGCACAGCCGGACTCAGGCTCGGCTCGAGTCCCGCTCTAGCACGCGAGGAAGACGACCCCAACAGGCGGGGCTTGCCTGTCGGCGGCAGAGAGGAGGGGGGCGCCGACCTGGGCCGGGAGTGGTAGACGGGCTGGCAGGAGGGAGAGTTTGGGCTGGTTTGGGCCACGGGAAAGGAAAGGGAGAGGGAAAAATAAAAGCTGGGCTGGGCTGAAAGGGTTAGGGAAACAGAAAAGGGTTTGCTATTTTTCGAAAAGATTCAAACACTTTCAATTTAAATTCAAACTCCAAGATTCGAATTTAAGTTGAACAACAAGCAAATAAAAGATGCAAAAGCAACATGAATGCAACACGAAAGAACAACCTTATTTAATTTGAAAAACAACCAATCTATTTTCTTTTATACTAAATTCTCTGTAAAAAAAATAAATGTTGGGAGAATTTCAAAACTATGAGAAAATTATTTATTTATTTTTAATTTTAGTCACATCCTGAAATCCAAAAATTTCAGGGTGTGACAAAACTACCCCCTTAAAAGGAATCTCATCCCGAGATTCAGAAGGCTAGCAAGAGACAGAGGTTTAGGTGGGTAGCTTTCAACACATATAACTTTCTTCTCGGTCATTTCCTCTTACAATGTATACTTCTTAATTCCTGATAACTCACACAAAACACTTCACGGATACTCAGTTTAATTCCTCCTTTAACTTCCATTCTTTCCACAGCTTCGTTGGCACATCTTTCGAAGAACATCCTTCGTACCTTGATAAAGTGATTTGAATAGAGCTTGGTTGTTTCTTTCTCGCTTGAGCATATAGCATCACTTCTCAAGTCTTCATGTTCTTTTGTCATGGAGTTAATTATCATTTTCTTTTTCACACCAACTGGCAAGATGTCGATCTTCTCCACACTTGAGGCAGTATAATCCAAGATCACGGGATCTAGTCCTTACGCTTTGTTGGACATCTACTGGCATAGTGCCCTTCTTTACTACATACAAAACACACTCTTTTAACATACCCATCCTGACTTCCTCGCTTTGTGGAACATCTGTTGGCATAGTGGCCTTTTTCACCACATCTGAAGCACACTACTCCTTTAACATGTCCATCCCGACTTTCTTTCTGCTCCACCTCCAATTTTGGTGTAATGGCTTGTGCGTCAGGATTCTTCTTGATAGAGTTGTCATGTGGAGGTCGAACAGCTTTTGGCTGCAATTGGTTGGAATTGTGTTGAACACTTATATCTGCCAATGGTTGTGATGACTCCATCTTCTCTTGGCTTGCTTTACTAATTTGTTTCTTAGGCTGCTTGCTTCTTTTGGGCTTAAACTCTTTGAAAGAGATACTCCAATCCTCGATGTTTACAGTTTGGGTACGGTCTTCATCTTGAGTGTTGACATTTCTTAGCACAATCACTAGGAATGGTTAATCCTTATCAACAGCGCCAGAAATGCCTGTTGGCAGTCCTTAGTGCAAATACTAGAAATGAGGGAGCCGAACCCATCCTAGCAACTGCACCCAAGGGGTGCCACTCTCGTGGTATAATCAATACGATTACAGATGGATCCGCAAGCGCACGGATATACCATTGTAGCATTTCACTCGGAGAGTAAGGGTATCGTTATTTATTTGTGTCCCAAAGGACGGCAGTGGCAAAGGTATTGTACTCAACATTAACCATAATATTGTGCCTCAAGCAATAGGCAATACTCTAACAGGGGTAAGTACAGATAAAGAATACGTAAGGGTAATGTGACACAGCACACATCCACACTCCAAGAGGAAGGAATAAAGGAGCGAAACTATAAAACAAAGGACTACTCTATCCTATGTCAAGTCAGCTGGAGCTTAGGCTAGGTTAGGTGTCCTAGTGCTTCTACCCAAAGCTGGGGTTATGTTAGATCATGGTTAGGACTGCAGGTGCCAGAAAAATAGGATAGCGGGGAGAAGGTCCCGCACCGGAGTACATCCAGTCCCGTTACCTCTTTGCATGAACTCCTACATCGAACCCGAACGTCGGGGAGTACGCTAAACGCAACACCGCTGTTACGCCGGACGGACAGGGCTGTCACCTCCTGCCGTCTACCCTAGTCACACCATGAAGCACGGTCATATCCGAAGGATCCCACATACCCGAGCACCACGCTCGTGTATGAAGTCACTACTCTAGTGCCCCCAGGTCTCCCACCCTTCGGATGGACAAGTAAAACACTAGAGCAAGCACGAAAGCACAATGAACCTCTATCCGTACTCGGATCATCTGGCTTAACCAAGACCGTAGCATAACTTATGAACGAACTAAGCATGGATTGATAAACTATCAATATAGCAAAGCAACCATGGCAAAACTCTATATTATGAATAGAAGTATGACAAGTCGGATACAAAGCCATACCAGGAGCTGAGGATTGCTCAATGACTCCGAGGACGACTTGCTCGCTAAAGAGAATTAGCCTAGCTCCACTATCTAGCTAAGAGAGCAAGAGAGAGGAGAGCCTTCTTGGAGAGAATGGAATGGAGTGTGTGTGTGTGTGTTGAGAGGCACGAGAGGGGGCCCTATTTATACTAGTGGAGGCCGGTTCCCGCCAAATGCACGTATGGAAGGTAATCAGGAGACTTGGGGCCGACTCCTCCTCGAAATGCACCTAGACGGGAGGCCGGCCAGGTTCGGCCGACCCAGGGGGTCGGCCGACCCCACCTGGCTGTCTCTCGGCCTGATCTTCTGCTGGATGGTATATTCTTTGATCCTTATCCTTATCCTCTGGTGCATCTTGCGTGGAGGCCCCGTTTCCCCTGACATGTGGGCCCTCTTTGTAAGGGTGTGACGCCAGATGCGATATTCTGCGTAGTTGTATGGCGTCTGCTGCGTGTTTTCCTCTTATTCTGCTCCTGCTCATCTGAAATGTACAAAACTCGAAAACAACTGTGGAGCGAGGTTAATGATACAAATATGTGAGTAAGGCATGTAGTTTTCCTTTATTATTGAGTATAGTTGACGGGTAAAAATGGCACTTAAGCACCGTCAACAACTCCCCCAAGCTAGCCCTTTGCTCGTCTTGAGCAAAGTTTTAGACTTAGGTTGTTGATCAGGAGTTGCTACAATGTCGCATTCCTGACTTATGCCCAAGGCACAACCGAGTGTTCTTACCTTCATTCTGAATAAGTTTGCCTTGTTCGCACCTTTTACCTTACTCCTGTGGGGCTTATAGCATCATCCTCATCTTTGGTGGTTGAGGGTCAGAACGGCTTGTAGAGTACCACTTACCACTCCTTTGTTCAATCGTAAATCCAGAGGTTTTATATAGTTTTTTGAAAAGAAATTTTGTGAGTTCCTCGGGTGATCTCTTAGATCGCTCAAATATATTTCATTCCTCACCAAGGCCTTTTTATGTGCCTTTCTTTTCCATCCTACTTCTAATGGCTCTTTTTTGGTGGATCTGTAGGTATGGAGAATGTATAGACAACCTGCTTCTCATATTTTGCTAAGTCAAAGACCGGATCCAAAGGAGAAACAAGTCATAGGCCTTGATCAAGATGTGCAAGTGTGTGGATATTTTTGGTGAATGATGGATGAAACTCCTTCATATGAATTCTCTCTCTTGGAATATTTTTGGTATGGGCTATATATATGTGTATATATATATGTATATATATACATATATATATGGCATGCCTTGTGGGCATGCGGCATACCTTCTTTGGGCATGCATCTTTTCTTCTTCTTTCTTTTTTTTTGACATGCCTTGTGGGCATGTGGCATACCTTCTTTGGGTATGCATCTTTTATTTCTTTTTTTTTGTATAGCCCATACGTTATAACGATAACTTTGCAGAGAGATAGACATGGTACAACATGGAGTTTTATTTGTGGGTGGGTGGATGTACTTGCTATCTTCCAAGTGTAGAAGTACAGCATGTGAGTGGACGTGTATGTGATCTTGATCATGGGCATATGAAGTGATTCTCACAAAGGGTCACAACAATTTGACAAAGCTCAATGAGAAGACAAGTTGCATATGTGGAAAGGCTGTTTAAACTTGTAACTCATATGGCTCTAGATGGGAAATGCATATCATCGAGGAACTTTTATTTTTATTTTTGTAGTTTTGAAAAGAAATATTCCGGATATCAAGCATCACGTAGGAGAAGATCATAGCAACTCTTTTTAGCCATATCATAACCCACAACAACCTAGATTCGAATTCTGCTTTTCGCTCCCCACAAGTTTCAAGCTTAAGGTTTGAACATCTAGCCACCAAACTCAGAACTTTAGGGAGAGCACAAGGTTGTAACTAGGCATATGAGAGGAACTAACAGAGCAACTATTCATCATCTTAACAAGGAAAAACTACACATGCTTACTACACATATTGGAAAGCAAGTAAATATTTTTGGGTTTTTAAAGGTTTTACCAATTTTTATTTAATTTTAGTCATGCAAATTTTTATGGATTTTTAGAATTTTGCAAATTTTTGTTTGGTTTCATGCAAGGTTTTGGCTGCAGTAAAGATAGAGTTTGATACAAGGTACCTCTCGTGGGAGTCCTCCCCCAAACTAGCTTCAGACTCACTGCTGTTGGTTGGGATTAAACCCAGCCCAACGGTAGTAGGCCCTCCACTCCTCCTGGGATTGCTGCTGTTGCTGCTCCAGGTTGCGGATCCTCTCGCCTGTGTATTGCTGCCAGTTCTGAGTTGACTCGATGTGCTGGCCCAGCGACTCATCGATGTTGGTGGTGCGCACGTTCAGCTCGCCCATCTGCCGAGTCAGAGTGGCGAAGCCTCTGGACGAAGCTATAGGTCGCGGGGGACCACTGGAGCTGGAACTGGTGCACCGGTGCCCTGAGGCCTGCCGTGCCCACTCGGTGGAGCTGGCACTCTGCCATGACGAACCTCCAGCCTCATATTGCTATGGTTGAGGCTGAGGTTGCTGCTGCATGAACTCCTCTCTTCTGGCCCTGCTTCTTGTAACCCTGCCAGGAAGACCACAAAAACTATGTCTATGGCTCTCCTCTTGTGGAACAAGAGGGATGGTTAGCGAGCGGCAGTTATACAGATGATACCCCGCATTTGGCAACGGGATTTCATTTGCATAACCAAGCGAAAAGAAAATCAAGGAGTCATCCGGGCCTTTCTTGAGTGTGTGGCCTTGAACCAAGTACGCCTCATCGATCATAACACAGGGCTCCTCAATGAAAGGAACGGGGTTCCCGTCTAAGATTCCCATGTTTGATGCGATGCGGATAACCAAAGAAGTGCATTCAATAGGACCCGTCCTCCGAAAATTTGTGAACCATTACTTAACCATTACTTGTGCGGGGGAGATTCGGATTTTGTTGACCATGGCATATAATATCATCAACTCATCGTTCCGCACTGGTCGTGGATCATCTCTTGGAAAGAGAGTGATAGCCACCCACTTGTGCATCAAACGAAGAGTCGGATTTTGAATGTCATTGCACCGAGGTGCAAACTTGCCATGAACAACTTGACCCGAAATCAAACCCCAAAACTCATGTCGATCAAAACCGCGACAAGCTTTTGCAAGGGAAACTGGCAAGCGCGCGCTAAAACCAAGGAGGTAACTGAAATTTCTCCAATTAAAATAGCGTTCAACTCTAAAAAGTCGGGAAGAAACACCATCATCCACCTCCCGAAGAGTGCAAAGAAACTGGATGGTGAGGAGACGAGAACCATTCTTCTCAACAGGAACAAAACCATCCCATCCAACTGCATGCAAAACACGAGCAAAGTCAATGTCCATACCTGTTTTCTCGAGAAGGTTCAGGTCGAAAGCTCTGGTATGACCAAAGCTTCGATTCATGATCATGGCGTAGGCTTGACGCTCACGGTCATCTCGCAAGTCGAGGTATGGTGCATCATCTTCATCTATCTCCATGTCCTCATCTTGCAGGTCTGCAGCTTGCTCCTCTAACTATTCTCCTTGTTCATCTTGTTCATAGTCCATCGTGGTCGGTGTTGGTGCAGGTTCGGGGGAATGATAAGAACTTGACTTGCCCTGTGAACGGGATGAGCCCAACCTCGTCATCCTCTTGAGAGCTCCGGAAATTTTCCGCCCTGCACCTCTCATGCTTGCAACAAGAATGAACAAGGACAAATGAGAACAACTCGATCCGGGTTACGTTAGTGAAATGAAAATGAGACTCTTACCCGAAAGTTGTTCTTCCAAATGCTTATACAGTCTTGCAGCAAAGAAATGAGAGAGAGAGTGTTCTTGCAATCAAACTTGAGGCAAAATCCAAAGGAAACCCGAGCAAGAATGTGTGAGAGGGAGTGAGAGTGGAGAGAGTGAGCATGAGAGCTCATCACCCTTCTCTTGCCCTCTATTTGAAGGAAACTGGGCGAGTGCACCCGAGGAGAAGCCAGGCACAACGGTCAGGAAGCCGTTGGAGAAGGTGGGGCCCAGGAGCCGTTGGCCCTGGGGCGGCCGGCCTGTGGGGTCGGCCGGCCCCAGGGTGGGCCCCCTGGTGCCTCTCTTTGGCCAGGTGATTCCTCAACGGTCATAAACTTCGAAAATACGGTGCATAGCCAAAAGTTTGCTCGAAAAGATGTCCAAATTATTTTTCCCAAAAGATTTTGAAACTCAGAAAATATTTTTTTGGTATTTTTGTGAAAAGGGAAAGGTGCTAGAAATATTCCAGCATGCAAAAAATAATTTTGAAAATTTCAAACATGCAGTGGAGGAAAACAAATAAGGTGCATAGAAAATTTGAAAAGGCGGAAAAGCAAATATGAGATAAATACCAATTTACCTTTGGCAAGGGCGCGTCGCTTAAAGTCTGACGTGCACGACTTTTCTCCACCATACTTACCATTCGTTGGTTCATCCTGGAGAACTGGACGAGGCTGAACTCTCGACCTTCCGCCACATCTTGTTTCCTTCTTCGTTCTTTTAAGTGCAGAGGGTCGTTGTTCTGGCTGGGGTTCTGGTGCACCCCAGAGTGCTTGCCCTTCACTATCTTTTTGGATCATGAAGCGCTGCTCTTCCCTTTTCTTAAACCTGAAAAACATATCCTCCCTTCCGACACAGAAATGGATTTCTCCCTTTCCGACATCGATCCTTGCCTTGGCAATCCTTAGAAAAGGTCGCCCAAGTACGAGGTCGACTCCGAGGTTGCCCTCCATATCCATCATCACAAAGTCGGCAAGGACGAAGGAGTCTCGTACTCATACAAAAATGTGTTCGGCTATCCCTTCGGGGTACCGAATGGTTGAATCTGCAAGCTGTAGGAGCATAGTTGTTGCGGAAAGAGCAGGATATTCTAGTGCTTCATATATTACCTTGGGTATTATGTTTACGCTTGCCCACAGATTGCATAGGCATCACTCGAAGTGTTTGATGTAGATCGAGCAGCTGATAATGGGGACCCCTGGATCCTCTTGCACTGCTGCCACCATGCCATCCCAAATGTTGTTCCTTGGGGGATAGTATCTACTTGCATGGTTATTGCGTGGTGGCCTCCGGGACGAGTTATCCCGTCCGGTAGACACCATGCTAACATTTTCAATGGGAGACTCGGGTTGCCCCGGGATCTTCCCGCTCTCAACAGCAGGTAACGAAGAAGCAATTTGTGCAAGCTGGGTTTCGATCATTTTATTGAAACTTCGTTTGACTCGGGAATCCCTGAGCCCAGCTTTTAGTCCGCGCCAACTAGTTTTTAAGAGTTGAAGACAAAGCTTCAAGCTTAACATTTAAACTTTCCAGGGATTTATCATTGGCCAAAAGCTTTTTATTTATATTTTCATTGATTGTAACTTGGCCAAGAACAAGTTCTCTTAAGGGAGGTTGGTTTGAATTGAAATTCGAATAAAAAGAAGGATTATAATGGTTACCTCCCTGAAATGGTGGACGTGGCCGGTTCCACCCCTGGCCTCCTTGTGGTGGACGGTACCTGTTGTTGTTGTTGTTGAGGTATGCGCAGTCTTCACGGGTTTCGGGGCAATCGTTCCCCGAATGTCCATCGTTACCGCAGACTTCGCACGTGTAGTGCGAACCCATGGCGTAAACGGGAGCATGGATCGGTTGCTTGCTCCCTTCCTCCATCTTCTTGATTAGGAGGTCCAGCTTTGCCGCTATCATATCCGTCTCCTTAACGGTATGCATGCCTTTTGTACAGGGTTGGAGTTGTTCATCGCTCCACCCCAGATTAGAGACCATCTTCTCGACCAATGTTTTGGATTTGGTAATGGTCAGGTCGAGGAAGGCTCCTCTAGCAGCGGCATCAATATTGGCTCGAGATGTCATTGTGAGCCCGTTGTAGAAGCTTTGCAGGACGAGCTACTCATCCATGCCATGATGAGGACAGGCCAGGATGTATTCCTGCAGCCTCTCCCAAGCTTCTGGGATGGATTCCATCCCTGTCTACTGGAAACTTGATATTCTCCCGTGCAGCGCATTTGTTTTGCCCAGCGGGAAGAATTTTGCGAGGAACGCCTTGGAGCATTTGGCCCAGGTGTCGATGTCTGTTTCCTTGTAAAACCATTGTTTCGCCTTCCCCAGCAGGGAAAAGGGAAACAGACAAAGCTTGACAACGTCGGCGGCGATACCCCGTATGACTACGGTGTCGCAGAGCTCCAGAAAGTTCTGCAAATGTGCATTTGCGTCCTCATTCGGCTTGCCACAGAATGGGCTATCCTGCACCATGTTGATGAGACTTGATTTGAGCTCGAAGTTCACGTCCCCAACATTGATGTTGGGGCTAGTGGCCACATTGTCGGTGGAGGGGACGGAGAACTCGCGGAGAATCTTTTCAGCCATAGCCTCAAGAACGAGTGGTGCTTCCGGAATGGGTTGCTGTGCCGGGAGGATAGCGAGAGGAGGAACGACGTGAGGTCGTGCCCTTCTCACGAGTCTCTCTGGATTGTCTGTGTAGTTTTCCGGCAGGGAGAAACCAGTCATACACTACCCCTGTCTTCTTTCAAATAAAAAATAAAAGACTATATCCTGAGTACAAGGTCTAAGTTAATATCAGCACAATATCTTTGTTCACATGCCGTCCCTAGCAACGGCGCCATAAATGCTTGTTGACATTTCTTAGCGCAATCACTAGGAATTGTTAATCCTTAGCAACAGCGCCAGAAATGCATGTTGGCAGTCCTTAGTGCAATCACTAGAAATGAGGGCGCCGAACCCAACCTAGCAACTGCACCCAAGGGGTGCCACTCTCGTGGTTTAATCAATACGATTACAGATGGATCCACAAGCACACGGATATACTATTGTAGCATTTCACCCGGAGAGTAAGGGTATCGTTATTTATTTGTGCCCCAAAGGACGGCAGCGGCAAAGGTATTGTACTCAACATTAACCATGGCATTGTGCCTCAAGCAATAGGCAATACTCTAACAGGTGTAAGTACAGATAAAGAATAAGCAAGGGTAATGTGACACAGCACACATCCACACTCCAAGAGGAAGGAATAAAGGAGAGAAACTATAAAACAAAGGACTACTCTATCCTACGTCAAGTCAACTGGAGCTTAGGCTAGGTTAGGTGTCCTAGTGCTTCAACCCAAAGCTGGGGTTATGTTAGATCATGGTTAGGACTGTAGGTGCCAGGAAAATGGGATAGCGAGGAGGTCCCGCTTCGGAGTACATCCAGTCCCGTTACCTCTTTGCATGAACTCCTACACCGAACCCGAACGTCGGGGAGTACGCTAAATGCAACACCGCTGTTACGCCGGACGGACAGGGCTGTCACCACCTGCCATCTACCCCAGTCACACCATGGAGCACGGTCATATTCGAAGGATCCCACATACCCGAGCACCATGCTCGTGCATGAAGTCACTACTCTAGTGCCCCCAGGTCTCCCACCCTTCGGATGGACAAGTAAAACACTAGAGCAAGCCCGAAAGCACAACGAACCTCTATCCGTACCCGGATCATCTGGCCTAACCAAGACCGTAGCATAAATTATGAACGAACTAAGTATGGATTGATAAACTATCAAGATAGCAAAGCAACCATGGCAAAACTCTATATTATGAATACAAGTCGGATACAAAGCCATATCAGGAGCCGAGGATTACTCAACGACTCCGAGGACGACTTGCTCGGTAAAGAGAACTAACCTAGCTCCACTATCTAGCTAAGAGAGCAAGAGAGAGGAGAGCCTTCTTGGAGAGAATGGAATGGAGTGTGTGTGTGTTGGGAGGGGTGAGAGGGGGCCCTATTTATACTAGTGGAGGTCGGTTCCCGCCAAATGCACGTATTGAAGGTAATTAGGAGACTTGGGGCCGACTCCTCCTCGAAATGCACCTGGACGGGAGGCCGGCCAGGTTCGGCCGACCCAGGGGGTCGGTCGAACCCCACCTGGCAGTCTCTCGGCCTAATCTTCTGCTGGATGGTATATTCTTTGATCCTTATCCTTATCCTTTGGTGCATATTGCGTGGAGGCCCCATTTCCCCTGACATGTGGGCCCTCTTTGTAAGAGTGTGACGCCGGATGCGATATTCTGCATAGTTGTATGACGTCTGCTGCGTGTTTTCATCTTATTCCGCTCCTGCTCATCTGAAATGTACAAAACTCAAAAACAACTGTGGAGCGAGGTTTGTGATACAAATATGTGAGTAAGGCATGTAGTTTTCCTTTATTATTGAGTATAGTTGACGGGTAAAACTAGCACTTAAGCACTGTCAACTTTGAGCAACTCTTTCTAGAACTGGATCTTGGGTAGATAGCCTCCTATTGATATCTGACTGGTAATGTTGTCTTGCTTCTGCTGTCATTAGGCTATCTTCTTGGAAACACATATGACCATGATGTTCACAACATTGGCACGCTCCCGGAGTCTTACTAATCTCATGTTGCTCCTCTATCACTGTCTTCAGTGCTTCATAGTTCCTCTTACGCTTTTCATTGTTCTATGCTTCAGCAACTTGCCTCTTGACTGGTCCGGTAGGAATCTCTGCTTTGGTTAACACCATGCGATGAGGTGATACCATATTGGACTGCATCCTTCTTTGTAAGACATGAGCTTGCATAGCTATTAACTTCTCTTTATCAAACGCTAGCAGACCAGTTGGGACTTGATTATCACTGCTAATAGGGTTGTGGCTCCTAGAAAATGAGGCTTGCTCTGTAACATGCTGTTGGATGTTGATCCTGATTGGAACCATTGCTTGTAGTCCCTGAGCTTGCGCTAGGATGTTGAGGTCTTCATTCTCCTTTCTGTTGGGACTCGCCATCTGGTTGGGTGGTAGGGATAAGGTCAGTAGAGAGAATAAAGGATAAAGAAAGATTGCATTAACAAGGTAAAGTCCATGATATCCCTTTCACCAAATCTTGGTGGTCACAACTTAAATAAATCAAGGTGGAGGGGAGAGAAACATGGGGGTAGCAAAAATGAAAAGAGAGCATTCGCCTTCAGCTTCTTCCATTTGTCGATCATTGTAGACACTTGAAGGTTCCTACTATTGCTGTCAGTGTTGCCATGAACTTCCTTCTTGACATCCAAAGGATTAGGAAGAAAGACGGAGGATAACAAGGAAGAGGATGAATAAAAAAAGAGCCCATCTAGGCAACTGATGTCATCGTAGGTAGAAGACCCACAATACACCAACAATCATTACAAAGAAGCGAATCAAACAAGGTCATAAAGATAAACATCATCATGCAAACATCGAATTCCACCAATCAACACAATCAGAGAGTTAGAAGGGGTACTCCTAAGCATGATTATATCTTCCAGCTTCATCAATAATGACACATGCCTCCTTCAACTTGTCCAGCGTTGAATTCACCTTCGCGATTGTGGTGGTATAGAGGGTGTCATAACCTTGCTCAGGTTTGATTCTTTGGTGGTGCTTTGAATCCTTCATCCAACTTGAGCAGAGATATGGGCAGGTAGTGTGGTATCCAATTGCTTTGACTTGACTCCTCATGATGAACTAGCAGCTCCATTTCTTCAGATGACTTGGAACGGCATTAGGATATGTGCATGGATCGTCTAAATAATTTTGAATCAGAAAAGATACTATGAAATCAAAAGTCAAGGGATGAATCCAATGTGACATTTATTTGGAAAGAACGGAGAGGCACAATGGGGAAACTAGGCACATTGGAATAAAGCAAAGAGAAGATAGGTCCGAAAGGGTAAGTTAAAAAAAATCAAGGAGTAATTTCACCAGCACATCAAAAGGAGGTGAGCTGGAAAATCATTCATCAAAGGAGATCTATGATCGAAAGCAAGAGGTGATCCCAGAGAGAGAAAAATAATTCGACAAGGGTTGAGGGTGTCGAAAAACAAGAAAGGATAATCGACCAAGGGTCGAATATCAAAAAGAAAATTCATCAAGGGCACAATAGGTCAATAGAAAGTTTAAGATTTTTTTTACATTTGCAAATGAGAAAGTGCAAATGATAAGATAGATAGGTGAGAAAAGACTGTCAAGGTTGATTGAGAAAAGAAATGGTTAAGGAGTGAGAATATTCAATGGAGGGGTTCAAGGAATAAACAGAAATAGATTTTGCATCAAAAGAAACCTTAGAAAGCGACTATTGCTAACTAGGCTTATGTCCTACAGTCGAACTTGGATCTAATACCACTTCTGTCACACCTGGTTTTAAGGATAAAACTGAATACATAACTATATGTACGCCAGGATCAATTTTCATACATATAGTGACATTATAAGTGAATAATTAGTGACAGTATCACAAAAAAGAGAGAAATACAACAAATAAAAGACTATCAGAGTTATACAGTTTATCCGGGAAGTGAAGGCTCCAAACTTCACAGGCTATCGACTAGGGGTTGTGTACGCCTAGAACTCAGCAACATCTTCAAAGACTTTATACACCTTCTTCTTCTGAGCAGCAGTAAGCAAGGGTGAGTACACTTATGGTTGGTACTCAGCAAGGCCACAAGAAATAACCAGAAAGAGATTTAATTCCATCTTTAAATTTATTAATCATGTGAGGGTCCAAGCTGCTCTTAACTGTGAGCACGGCTGATATATCTGTTTTACACTCTGAGAGGTTGTACACTTTCACCACAATTCGCGTAAAAGTTCCGAAGAACTTTGAACCCAACCACGCATATGTGCTGATCAGGCACAATACCACACTTCCGAGGTGTGATTGCATTGGGACGCTACGAGGCCTTTACAAAGATTCCCTAACATGTGACAATCCGCTAAGGTTTCAAGTCAAAGTGGTCATAACACTTCCTAATGAGGTGGTACCTTGCCAAAGGACCATTAAACAATATCAATTGCCCCAAGAGGACCGAGCTATACCCCATCGATGCATCCCCTCTTGCCCTTTCGGTAAGATTGTCACAAGCTAGAGTCTCTAATTAATCAGCCAAGACCAGAGCCATGTAGTATTGTGGTTGTACTGTTTTCTTGGGTGGTTCTCCATATTCCAATTAAATCATAGTATTCTCATAAACAAGCATAGATAGAAAGATGGTTAGGGTCACTTGTCTTTCTCCAACGAAAAGCTACTCTTACTGTTCTTCAGCTTTTGCTCACTTGGAACTCTTGATCTTCAATCTTTAAACAACGATCCTTCTACTCGGAGCAATCAACGAGCAACCATACAAAGCAAACAAGTACAACTAAGAACAATACACCAAAACAAAAGAAACGCTTTAAAATAATGCACTAGAGGATAGGGCTCGCTGCTACAGTTATGAGAGCGCAAGAAACACGGAAAACGGAGCTAAAATGGCGAATCTATGGGAGAAACAAGGTTGCAGGGACCTAGTTGCGATTAACCAAAGGGTTAAGGACTAATAGAAAAGATTTGTAAGACACAACAAAATGTACTCACAGAGGATGACAAAGTGATAAGGCTACTGCACACATTGCAAGGATCAAGTGAGCGCAAGAATGGACGAAAACGGGGCTAAAACAAAGAAGTTATGGCTGAAACAAGGTTCTAGGGCTTGTTTGTAAATGTTTTGAAAGAACAGGGGCTCTGGGTAAAGAAATCGGGGGCTAAAACATAATTAAACCCTAAACTCGGGGGCTAGCTTGAAAAACTAGGCACTAAGGACGGCAGGTTCTAATTTAGAAAAGTGTAGGGGCTAAAACAGAAAAGAAAAGGGCTAGTTCGTAATTGTTTTTGAACTGGGATGGTCTGCGGCTTGATTTCGAGACAACTTAAGGGCTCTTTTGCAAAAAAGTCAAGGGTTGACCGGTATGGGGTCTATTTTGACTTGGATTAGATCCGATCTGGACCATCAGATCTGGATCTAAGGGCTAGGGTTGAGAGGGGCGGGCAGCGGCGGTGCTGAGTGCTGGCGGCGAAGCAGGGTGGCGGCGCGCGGCGGCGAGTTCTCCGGACTCGGCCGAAACGGCTGTCCGGGGCTCGGTTTTGAGCGCAGTTTGGCCCGGGAGCAAGTGCGTGCGATGGGGAACACGTCTAGAGGGTCGGCACGAGGCGCCTAGGACCGGAGAGCGGCGGACGTCAGCGATGCGCGGCTCGGCGGCAACGGCGAGCGTTTCCACGCGCAAGAAGGCGAAAGAGAGAGGGCGAAGGGGCTGGAGAGGATCCTCACCACCACGCGAACCTTCGTGGCGGTGAAATCATCGAGGGGAAGCAGCGGAACGGCGGCGCGGTGCGGAGCTCCGAGCTCGGCAATGGCGGCGTGGCTGGGGCTAGGGTTTGAGGCGAAGGCGGTGCGAGCTCGAAGGGAACCAAGAGGGGTCGTGCGGGTGCTTAAATAGGGGCGGAGAGGAGCACCTTGGCGTGCGGGCCAAGGCGATGGGTGGCGTCGCACAGCTGGACTCGGGCTCGGCTCGAGTCCCGCTCTGGCAGCGAGGAAGACGACCCTGACAGGCGGGGCCTGCCTGTCGGCGGCAGAGAGGTGGGGGGAGCCGACCTGGGCAGGGAGAGGTAGACGGGCCGGCGGGAGGGGGAGTTTGGGCCGGTTTGGGCTGCGGGGAAGAAAAGGGAGAGGGAAAAAGAAAAGCTGGGCTGGGCTGGGCTGAAAGGGTTAGGGAAACAGAAAAGGGTTTGCTATTTTTTCGAAAAGATTCAAACACTTTCAATATAAATTCAAACTGCAAGATTCGAATTTAAGTTGAACAACAAGCAAATAAAAGATGCAAAAGCAACATGAATGCAACACCAAAGAACAACCTTATTTAATTTGAAAAACAACCAATCTATTTTCTTTTACACTAAATTCTCTGTAAAGAAAATAAATATTGGGAGAATTTTAAAACTATGAGAAAATTGTTTATTTATTTTTAATTTTAATCACATCCCGAAATCCAAAATTTTCAAGGTGACAACTGATAGGTCGATGTGGCTCTGCTGGGTCATCCGAGCAGACACCAGTGCACTGGCCGATGACAACAGTGAGTCTGTGGTATACCTGAGGCCGTGCTCGAACCTCCTCCTTGTGACATAGGGGCCTTCCTGTAGGCCGGGCTCAGGCTCGGATGACTGTTTAGAGATCCTCACCAGTTGGGAAGAACTCCTCAGGACCAAGCAGCTAGAAGTTGCCAAGGTCGGTTGAGTCCCCACGGTGGAGCACACACCACGAGACGGATACCTAAGCGGACATGTAGCACAAGATGCACCCGGCAACCTGACCAAGGACTCCCCCCGCTGTGGTTCTTCCAGAGATGCCGCTCATTCCTAAAAAGGTATACATGTGCTAGTCGATGGGTTCGTGTTATCAGGACGCTTGCTAGTAGACAATTTGATGAACTACTCCGTTTAGACGCATATGTATATAATATATACAACGGCAAATAATGTGAACGAACAGACCATTATGTAAATTAAAGGGCGCATTTCAGACATTGAGAAATTAAAGAGGCAATTTTGCCGTGTGCATGGTGTTTGCCGTGTGCGTGGTGTTTGCCGTGTGTTTTATTTTGGGCACACGGCAAAGTGGCTGTTTGCCATGTGCCCGTATTTTAGCACACGGCAAACTATTTGGCACACGACATACTAGTCGTTTCCGGTAGTGGACAGCTTGAGTTGTTACTTCATTTCGACGGACAACACATCGTCTGTACACTGAAATCTTTTTAATATAAGTACTGGGATGTCATTCAAATCAAATAGCAGATGGCAGTTGAAACTATTACTACTGGTTCACAAGGAGAATCCCTGGAAAAAAGGAGGCAAAAAAAAAATCACAAGTCATGTTACAATAACGTTGAAACTTCCAAGCTTTTGCGTGCATATTTACTCCAGCTCATTAAAACCAGATCGGCTTGTGTGAATAACATTGGGGGGGGGGGGGGGGGGGGGGTTGTAGATCGAGATGGCAACAGCTTGGTTAAAGGTTCGGGTAAGGCATTTGCCCGCCTGACAGCATACCTGATTTTCTCAGTTATGACCGTACCCGTCGGGTGGCAGTAAACCAAGAGCTTTTGCTGCCTGCTACTTACCTAGTACATATTGTACTAGGCAGATAGGATACAACTACAGTTAGCTCTATTTGATTAAAACTAATCCCTCTGATGCGATGATGCAAATGAAATGCTTCTTTGTCGATCGAAGGCTCTATTTTGATTAAAACTAATCCCTCTGATTCAAGCGATATAAATGATTATCAGCAATTCAGTATAGTCTACCAGGTGACACAATGATGATCACTATTTCTATGAAAAATATACCATTTTAACGAAAATAATTACATATGAAAGTATATTCACGCGACAAATCATTAGATGGAATAGACATACATGTATACTCGATCCGTCCTATACCTACGTTTAGTAGGTTTTCCCAAGTCAAACCTTTTAAGCTTGAACTATGGATAGTAAGAAAAATTATAAAGATTGACCGCATGAAAATGATACTAGCTAGTTTATTCATAATGAAACCAACTAACATAACATGCAATTATTTTATTTAAAATTAATAACATAATGAAACCAACTATCATAACATGTAATTTTTTTAATTTAAAATTAAAAATTTTGGAAATATTGTTGATCAAAGATAAAAATAGTTGACTTTAAACAATTCCAAAGGTAACTATATTTTGGGATGCAAGGAGTACAACAAATATCAAACAAGACATCTTTCCTATATTATAGTCATGGAGAGATCGCTGAGATAGTTGCCATGCACGCATGATATATATGCACAAATCCGATCCTGCAAGCGAGTGTTAGTGAGCTTCCCAGCGAAGCGATCGATTTAGATCGCGTGTAATCACTTCTGACCTTCCACGTGTGTGGGCCCTACAACTACCTTTCTCCTTTCATTTTTCTTTTCCATGTGAAGTGTATCCTGCCGAACATCCAATTAGGCAATTACCCTGCGATAACCAGGGCTTTGTTGCATGCGACACGACAGGCGACAGCAACGCAACCTGTGGCATACACATGCTTGCTGTCTAGTTGGAGTCCGTATGCCTATGCCTGTTGCATACATGAGAGTCTCAAACACATACTCCTATGTATTCGAACTCTACGTCCAACTAATACAATTTGTTATTATGAGGGGCTAGAGGCTAGAGTAGCCCCCTGGATCATTGGTCACTAGGCACCGGGATTACCCCCGGCGGCAGGACTGCACTCCACTATAGCGAAGGCGTGTTCGATGGAATTCGAACACGAGAGTTGCTTACTCCAAAGCTGGAGCAGCTAACCCCCGTGCCTCCTCCCGCTCCGCAGTTGGTTATTATTATGAGCGTACATCCATGTGATGTGCCCAGGTTTTAATTACTTTTTCTCTTTCCTATCTAATCTTTTTTCTTTTAAATTTTGTGATACCTAATATTCTTTTTCATTTTTAGTCTTTTTGTTTACCTTCTTTATGCTGTGTTTTTGAGGTGTTCTTTTGAAAAATATTCCATACAAAGTATGCTAAAAAAGTTGTCTCGAGAAGTTGCATTTTTTACAAACTATATAACGAACTTATGTATCAAAATTGTATGAGAAGTTTTCCTAATAATATTCATATAGAAGTGGTCAAAATGATCCTTGAGTAAGTAGACTGAAAAGTTATGCATAAAAATTGTACGTGTTGTGAAAGTTGTTTTAAAAAGTATCCTATAAAAAGTTATTTGAAAAAATTGTGGGTAAAAATTATGCATATCATAAAAGATGTGCTGAAAAAAAATTATCATCTAATAGTTTTGCAGAAAAATATATAACTTTCTAAAAATAGAAAGCAGTGGACAAAAACTTTCTAGAAAAGCAAAAATCGCAAGCTGCCTGAGATCGAGCACTCGGAACTCTTCTATCACACGCTCACCAATTAGCAGAGGCCCATCGATATCATATGATCCGTTCCATATGAAGGCAAGGCACCTATACTTCAGGAGAAGGCGCTGCGCGTCCAGCAATATCGGCGCAGTCAGGTAAGAAAGATACGCGGAGAGGATCAAACCATCTACTTGTTGAACAGTGTGAACCCCCTCGGCAAGATGGCAAGCCATCTAAGGGTAAGGCTGTTTCTTGACCAAGCCATGCAGGTGGAACCCAACTGCATAATCACACTGCAATGCGACTTGCCAACCCAACCCAGCAACAACTTTCCTCGGTGCCTCCCGTTCCCAATCCCAAACCGTCTATGTCGGGTACAGTGTCAGCCAGCCAACAGCTTGTTTGGTTCATTATGACAGACAACATTGTCTATATATACAGTGAAATCCTTTTAATATGAGTACTTGGATGTCATTCAAATCAGATCGGAGATGGCAGATGAAACAATTATTACTGATCACAAGGTGATGATTTCCTCGCAAAAAGGAGGAAAAATTTCACGAAGCAAGTACACAATGACTTAGAAACTTCGAAGCATTTGTGTGCATATTTATACTTCAACTCACGAAAACTTGATCGGCTTCTGTGTGAGGAATGTTGAGTACTCTATCCTGCATGTGATGAGTGAATTGTCAACCGTGCGGTGTGATCGTGCGCTTGGTCTTTGGATTGCAGGTACACGGGCGTTGAGTGTCGACGGGGAGCCGCCGTGGAGGTGCTGTGGCCGATGGACCGTGCGGTGGACGGCGGTGAAGGGCAGCCGGGACCGGAGCTCGGACCGGGCGGCAGCTGTGGCGTCCACTCCTGGATCGAGGGCGCAAGTGGCGACGGAAGGCGGGTTTCTTGGTTTGCGCCACAAAACCAAGGAGGCGGATGGCGGTTGAAGACGCCAAGTCGTGGAGGCACGGGCATCGGTCTCGGGACTGACGGAGGCGACGGGCGTTGACGGCGTCTAGGGCCTCGCTGCGGGCGAGGAGGTGACGGGCGTCGGGCGGCGTCTAGGGCCGTCAGAAGGCCGAGGCGGGAACGGCGTCTAGAGCCATGGCGTGGAGGCGGGAATCTTCCCGCGCGTGAGGTTTTGGCGGTTTTCTCAAAACTGGCCACCTACCCGGGTTTCGCGGACCCTCCAAAACCGCGGACCTGATCTTCATCAAGATGGCGGCATCGCGGAGAAGACTTCGTTTTGAAGAAAGAAACTCGGCCGTCGGATGAGATCGTGTACAGGGGATGCTGCAGGCCAACCGGTCTGACTGGTCCCTGGCACCGGTCTGACCGGTCTAACCAACCGGTCTGACCGGTCCCACGGGTATAAATACCCCTTCACTTGTGTTAGGTCAATTGTGGCTTTTGTATTTCGTCCGTGAATTGTTCTATCTCCCAGGCCGCTGCCCCGGTGTTCCTCTCCCTCTGTTCTTCTATTTAGAGTAGATTTGGTTGATGGATTTGTGAGACCTTGTGTGGATTTGATTGGGAAAGGAGGCCCTAACCTCCTCGTGCCCTCTGGGTTTTTTGAATCAATCCCATCTCCTCGTTTTGTGCCTTGTGCGATGGATTTTTGACTTCATTTTTGGCGCACTTGATTGCGAGAAGGTTACGAGTTCTTTGCTGTGATTCCCGTGCTTCTAGCCCTGTCCAAAACCCTCTGGAATCACTAGCTCGTTTGGATTCGATTTCTTGAGTTCTAGAGAAAACCCCACCCCTTTTGATCTCATCCCGAAATTCTCGTGCTATGGATATCTTTAGGGTGAGATCCCTTTGGGATATGTTCTTGGGGTAGGTACGAAGCTATCCCCCAAGTTTCATCGATTTTCGTGGTCGTTTGGTTGAGATTCATCGTTAGAATCCAAGTTTTCGGGGGTTTTCTGGGTGCCACCGGTCAGACCGGTAGGCAAGACCGGTCAGACTGGTCTGCTAGTTTTTGAATAGCCGAGACCGATCAGACCGGTACAGTGCAGCGGACAGACCGATTCTGGCAGATCAGTTCTGCAGTTTTCCAATTCGCTTCCGATTTGCTTCGTGGTTTCGCTCGCTCATTCGAGGCTTTTTGTGTTGGTTTAGCTTTTCCATAGCTATTTCAAACTTTGGCCAGAACACTTGAGGGCTTGGGTGATTTTTCGGGATATAGGCCGACGGTTTCAATTTCGGAAGAAATTTTGATCGGCTCCCATTCACCCCCCCCCCTCTGGTCGCCGGCTTCGGTCCCTCAATTGGTATCAGAGCTTGGTTGAGGTTTTCAGTACCTTAACCGGTTCGAAAACCACTCGGCGACCATGGCGAGTCTTGGTAAGATTCCGGTGTTTTCCGGCGAGGATTATGCCTACTGGAAGGTTCGCATGAGAGCCTTCCTGCAGAGCATGGGAGCCGATGTTTGGGAAATTACCACGAACCAGCTTTACGAGGTGCTTGTTGTTCGGTCCACACCTCTCCTGGTGACCCAGCACGAGGCTAACGCCAAGGCCGTCAATGACTTGTTCGCTGGCGTTTCTCGTGCGGAGTTCTCACGCGTCCAGGGTTTTCAGGAAGCCCACAAGATTTGGACGTGCCTTGAGAACTACCACGAGGGTACACCTTAGGTGAAGGCCAGACTGTTCGAGACTCACCGGCGTGAATACGAGAACTTCACACATGAGCCGGGTGAGAGCATTGACTTGATGTTCAGTCGTTTTCAGTCGATTGTGAACAAAGTCAATGCGGACAGATCTGCTGGTGCCCTTGAGTACACAGAGCACGAGAAGGCTGCTGGAAACACTGCTAGCACGAGCATGCAGCCTTCGTTTGTTGACCCCGCGGATGGTGTGCTTAAAGAACCACCGAAAGCACCTCCGCAGAAGCAGGTTTGGGTTCCAAAGCCCAATGCGCTGAGGAATCCCCTCGACACGCTCCCTGCTGCCACAGCCCAGGTTGCCCAGAAGAAGAGGGCTGCTCCTCCCCGTCCGCAGGCTAGGCCTCCACCTCCCAAGCGTGAGGTGAGGTACCACTGCGAGTTCTGTGACAGGGAAGGTCACCTAGAGGAGTTTTGCTTCAGGAGGAAGCAGGCTGTGAGGAGAGAGCAGGAGAGACGGAACGCGGACATGTACTCTGCTTGGGTGCATGGTCCTCCTCGGCGTGGTGATAGGCTAGATGCTAGGGCGCGCCGTGTAGGTGGAGGTCAGGGAGACGGTGGTGGTTACCGTGCTCCAGCGGGTGGTCGCTTTGCCGGTCGTTTTCAGTACGGCTATGGACCATGGGACCGAGGCTTTGGAGGAGGTTTTCAGGCTCCACTCTTTCCTCATGGTGGTGTTCGTCAGTCACGCGGTAGACGGGATGGGGGATACGCTTTGTCTGGTTTTGCTAACCCTTTTGTAGAGCAAATGGCTCGACACGGGTTTGCTTCTCACTTTGCTAACCCCAGTGTTGAGACATTTGCTCACCCTTTGTCTCACTACTGATGTGTAGGTCGGAGGCTTGGAGAACAGGTGGATCATGGACTCCGGTTGTTCGCGCCACATGACCGGGAATGACAAATGGTTCTCCAGCCTCACCCCGATGCGCTCAAAGGAGTACATTGTGTTCGGGGATAACGGAAGAGGAAAGGTACGTGGACTTGGCGCTGTTCGAGTTTCTGATTGCTTTACCCTGAGAGAGGTTGCTTTGGTTTCGAACCTTGGGTTCAATTTGCTCTCTGTTTCGCAACTTCTTGATGAGGGGTTTGAGGTTCGCTTCAAGAAGGGCTGTTCGCGTGTTTTGGCTTCCAGGGGAGATTTGGTTTGCCGGATTACACCTCGCGATCGGGTTTTCTTGGTTGACTTCTCTGGAACTCCTTTTGGCCCTTCTCATTGCTTATTGGCTGGTCCTTCTTCTGATTTGTGGAAGTGGCATAGGAGACTTGGACATTTGAGCTTCGATTTGTTGTCGAGACTGAGCTCACTTGGCCTGATCCGAGGATTGCCCAAATTGAAGTTTGAAAAGGACCTTGTTTGCCATCCGTGTCGCCACGGGAAGATGATTGCCGCTTCTCATCCGCCTGTTAATCAGGTGATGACCGCTCACCCTGGAGAATTGCTACACATGGACACAGTAGGTCCTTCTCGGGTGATGTCTGTTGGTGGGAAGTTGTACGTTCTTGTGATTGTGGACGACTTTTCTCGCTATTCTTGGGTCTTTTCATGAGAACCAAGGATGAGGCTTTCGAGTTTGTTCGAGACTTGATCTTGAGGTTGAAAAATGAGTTACCCCAGGCCATGAGAGCGATCCGCAGTGACAATGACACAGAATTCAAAAACGCTTGTTTTGACTCCTTTTGCAGTGATCAAGGGCTTGAACACCAGAATTCTTCTCCCTACACTCCACAGCAGAATGGAGTTGTAGAGCGGAACAATCGGACGCTGGTTGAGATGGCGAGGACGATGCTCGATGAGCATAGGACTCCACGTAAATACTGGGCTGAGGCGGTTAACACCGCTTGTTACATGTCCAACCGCATTTTCTTGCGTGCTTTCATGCACAGGACTTCTTATGAGTTGCGGTTTGGACGCCAGCCCCATGTTGACCATCTCAGAGTTTTCGGTTGCTGGTGCTTTGTGCTGAAAGATGGAAATCTTGATAAGTTTGAGTCTCGCTCGTCTGACGGCATTTTTCTCGGTTATGCTTCTCACTCTAGAGCGTACCGTGTGCTGATTCTTGATACTAACATCGTCAGAGAGACTTGTGAAGTCACTTTCGACGAGACTGCACCGTGCAATTCTTTTGTCTTTGAAGTTGCAGGAGATGATGAGCTCGACACCTCCATCTTTGAAGATGAGGAGGAAGAAGCTGCGGAGGGCGAGGCTGAGGCTACCACGCGTGCTGTGGACCCAGCCGTCTCTGCCACGAGCTCGGACGATGACGACGGCCCCGATCCGACTACGTCTACTTCCTGAGGGCTGATCGAGGAGATGACTCAGGCTTCACCAGCTGCACCTGAGGAGGCACCAGCTTTGGTTGAGGAGGAGGCGATTTCGACACAGGAAGCACCGCGACACATTCAGCGTCGCCATCCACCTCAACAGATGCTAGGTGATCTCAATGAGCGAGTCACCAGGTCCAAGGTAACAAGTATCGCTGGCTTTTCTCATTCAGCGTTTGTTGCCTCTTTTGAGCCCTAAGATATTGGACACGCTCTTTCTGATTCTAATTGGGTCAACGCCATGCATGAGGAACTTGAAAATTTTGAGAGAAACCAAGTTTGGGTTTTGGTCGAGCCTCCACCTGCTTGTAATCCCATCGGAACGAAGTGGGTTTTCAAAAACAAGCAGGGTGCGGATGGTTTGGTTGTTCGAAACAAGACTCGTCTTGTTGCCCAGGGGTTTTGATAAAAAGAGGGTATTGATTTTGAGGAAACTTTTGCCCCTGTTGCTCGTTTGGAAGCTATTCGAATCTTTCTTGCATTTGCTGCTTCCAAGGGTTTTAAGGTTTTCCAAATGGATGTTAAATCTGTCTTCTTGAATGGTTTTATCGAAGAAGAGGTTTATGTGAAACAACCCCCTGGTTTCGAAAATCCCAAGTTTCCAAACCGTGTTTACAAACTTCAGAAAGCTCTTTACGGTTTGAAACAGGCACCTAGAGCTTGGTATGATAGATTGAAAACCTTTTTGCTGGCTCAGGGCTTTAAAATGGGATGTGTTGATAAAACTTTGTTCCTCATGCGATCTGGCACTGATTTTCTTTTAGTTCAGATATACGTGGATGATATTATCTTTGGTGGCTCCTTTCACGCTCTTGTCTCCAAGTTTTCTGAGCAGATGTCCAGGGAGTTCGAGATGAGCATGATGGGTGAGTTGCAGTTCTTCCTCGGGCTGTAGATCAAGCAAACTCCTCAGGGCACTTTTGTCCATCAAGCCAAGTACACTAGAGACTTGCTGTGGAAGTTCGACATGAGTGACTTGTCTCCTCAGCCGACTCCGATCAGCACATCTACGGCGCTTGATGAGGACTTGGACGGCGAGGCGGTGGATCAGAAGGAGTACAGGAGCATGATCGGTTCTCTCCTGTACCTGACGGCGACGCGATCGGACATCCAGTTCGGTGTCTGCCTCTGCGCGCGGTATCAGGCTTCGCCGCGCACCTCCCACAGGCAGGTGGTGAAATACATCTTCAGGTATATGAAATTCACCCCTGAATTTGGTCTTTGGTACTCTGCGGATTCTTCTCTGGTTTTGGTGGGCTTTTCTGATGCCGGTTTCGGTGGGTGTCGGTTGGATCGGAAGTCGACATTCGGCACTTGTCAATTTCTCGGTACAACTTTGGTGTCTTGGTCCTCTCGCAAGCAGGCTAGCGTAGCGCTTTCTTCCACAGAAGCTGAGTATGTTGCCGCTGCTAGCTGCTGCTCCCAGATACTTTGGATGAAACAAACCTTGCAGGATTATGGCTTGAGTTTCGGTAGGGTTCCCATCTTTGTAGACAACATGTCAACCATTAGCATTGTAAAGAACCCTGTCCTACACTCCAGAACCAAGCACATAGACATTCGATTCCATTTCCTGCGAGACAACCATGAGAGTGGACACATAGACCTGATCCATATCCCTTCAGAGAGGCAAACCGCAGATATCCTCACCAAACCACTAGAGCAGGACACCTTTGCTCGCTTGCGAGGTGAGCTTGGGGTTTGTTACCCCTTTTGATCGCTGACTTTTGTTTTGGTTAGCTTAGTAGGTCTTTGTTTTGCTTCTCTTGGTTTTCTAGGTTTGGAAGTTGCATTGTGCATATGCATTGTACATGTTTGCATTTTGCATTGTCTCACTTGCACTAGCATTCTTGTATACATTGCTATGATCTTCTAGTGCCTGTTAGTGTGAGTTGATAAACTTGATCATGTATAGCTTGCTCCATTGTGTATATGACATCATCTGAGTTAAGCTATTTTGATTTGAAAATCTGAAAACATGATCACTCTGTCTTGGCTACTAGCATGTTAGGGCGTGTTGATATGCTTTTGCTATCTTATTCATGCTAGTGTAGCTTTTCGTTCAGCAATTTATATTTGAAATGATCTAAATGTGATAAAATTGCTTGAACTGTTCTTGAAATAGATTGAAAAGATCCAGGTGGGATTGCTTGTCGCACTGATCGAGCTTTCGGGACGGCTCACTTTGCACTTGTGAGAACCCGGGCAAGGCTGTGCATGACTGAAACGAGTGACTTAAGCTTCTGATTTCTTTGGCATAGGCTTGGCCTCATTGCTAAGTGAAGCATGACAAGCTTTCAACCCCTGGCATTAAAAATTGCTTGATATAAATTTGATTGAAAAATGAATGTTGGCAACTTGTTTTGACTGGTTTGGCTCACCTGTATGAGTATGATTAGCACTGCTTTTCATTCCCTACTTGTTAGTGCTAGATCTTGGGTGATGCTTTTATTTTTCGTAAACTGAACTTGCCTAGCTCTAGACTGATTTGATATACCATGTTGAGCTAGATGCAGGTCTTGTTTATGGATGCACACGCGCTTGTGACTTGATATTGCTCATATCTTTGTATCCCTGAATGCTTTCACTTACACCTCCTGCATTGCATTCATTGCATAGCATCTGTTCAGGGGGAGTCTCAGCTTCAGGGGGAGCTTTAGGTCTTTTTAGCCTTGATGTGTGCATGTGCCAACAAGGGGGAGAATTTTGGGAGAAGTGATCGAACAAAGGGGGAGACTTGTTTGATTTTTGAAAAACTTGTTGTGCACAGGGCTTTGAGAGTGCATCAGTTTGGGAGAGTTGCACTTGTGAGAGAGAGGGAAAAACTTTGCTTGGGGAGTTTCTGCTTTGGTTTTGGCTCCTGGTTTCCTCGTTTTCCCTCTGCTTCTTGCATGACTGTGTCGAGCGTTACCTCTATCTTTGAGGAGTCATGTTTTGGCTTTTGATCGATTGCGTCGAGCCTTTGCCCTTGTCTTAGGGGATCGATTTTGCTTGAGTAAGTGACTGTTCTTGCCTTTCTGAGCTTTTCGTCACTTGCTTGAGTTCTTCTCTTTCGTGCTTCTTTGTTCTTCTCTAGTTTCACTTCTCTTGGTTCGTTGGTGGTGTGTTGACAATGCACTCATCAAGGGGGAGATTGAGGAATGTTGAGTAATCTATCCTGCCTGTGATGAGTGAATTCTCAACCGTGCGGTGTGATCGTGCGCTTGGTCTTTGGATTGCAGGTACACTGGTGTCGAGTGTCGACGGGGAGCTGCCGTGGAGGTGCTGTGGCCGATGGACCGTGCGGTGGATGGTGGTGAAGGGCAGCCGGGACCGGAGCTCGGACCGGGCGGCAGCTGTGGCGTCCACTCCTGGATCGAGGGCGCAAGCGGCGATGGAAGGCGGGTTTCTTGGTTTGCGCCACAAAACCAAGGAGGCGGACGGCGGTTGAAGACGCCAAGTCGTGGAGGCACGGGCGTCGGTCTCGGGACTTACGGAGGCGACGGGCGTTGACGGCGTCTAGGGCCTCGCTGCAGGCGAGGAGGTGACGGGCGTCGGGCGGCGTCTAGGGCCGTCAGAAGGCCGAGGCGGGAATGGCGTCTAGGGCCATGGCGTGGAGGCAGGAATCTTCCCGCGCGTGAGGTTTTGGCGGTTTTCTCAAAACCGGCCACCTACCCGGGTTTTGCGGACCCTCCAAAACCGCGGACCTGATCTTCATCAAGATGGCGGCATCGCGGAGAAGACTTCGTTTTGAAGAAAGAACCTCGGCCGTCGGATGAGATCGTGTACAGTGGGTGCTGCAGGCCAACCGGTCTGACCGGTCCCGGGCACCGGTCTGACCGGTCTAACCAACCGGTCCGACCGGTCCAGCGTACCGGTCTGACCGGTCCCGCGGGTATAAATACCCCTTCACTTGTGTTAGGTCAATTGTGGCTTTTTTATTTCGTGTGTGAATTGTTCTATCTCCCAGGCCGCCGCCCTGTATTCCTCTCCCTCTGTTCTTCTCTTTAGAGTAGATTTGGTTGATGGATTTGTGAGACCTTGTGTGGATTTGATTGGGAACGGAGGCCGTAACCTCCTCGTGCCCTCTGGGCTTTTTGAATCAATCCCATCTCCTCGTTTTGTGCCTTGTGCGATGGATTTTTGGCTTCGTTTTTGGCGCACTTGATTGCGAGAAGGTTACGAGTTCTTTGCTGTGATTCCCGTGCTTCTAGCCCTGTCCTAAACCCTCTGGAATCACTAGCTCGTTTGAATTCGATTTCTTGAGTTCTAGAGAAAACCCCACCCCTTTTGATCTCATCCCGAAATTCTCGTGCTATGGATATCTTTAGGGTGAGATCCCTTTGGGATACGTTCTTGGGGTAGGTACGAAGCTATCCCCCAAGTTTTATCAATTTTCGTGGTTGTTTGGTTGAGATTCATCGTTAGAATCCAAGTTTTCGGGGGGTTTTCTGGGTGCCACCGGTCAGACCGGTAGGCAAGACCGGTCAGACCGGTCTGCTAGTTTTTGAACAGCCGAGACCGGTCAGACCGGTACAGTGCAGCGTTCAGACCGGTCCTGGCAGATCAGTTCTGCAGTTTTTCCAATTCGCTTCCGATTTGCTTCGTGGTTTCGCTCGCTCGTTCAAGGCTTTTTGTGTTGGTTTAGCTTTTCCATAGCTATTCCAAATTTTGGCCAGAACGCTTGAGGGCTTGAGTGATTTTTCGGGATATAGGCCGACAGTTTGAATTTCGGAAGAAATTTTAATCGGCTCCCATTCACCCCTCTCTGATCGCCGGCTTCGGTCCCTCACTGTGGATAATTAACGTGAGGCGTCAAGACGGAAAGCTAGGGGATTTTGCATTTAAGGTATAACTATAATAAGCTCTCTCACGGATGGAAGAGTGTGCCATGATGCAAATGAAATGGTTCTTTCTCCTCATATAGCTCTATATTTGAAATTTTATAAAACTAATCTCTCAGATGCAAGATGCAAATGATTTCGAATATCAACATACATAGTCCACCAGCTGACACCATGACTACTATTTTCTATGAAAAGTATAGCATCTTAAAGAAAATAATTAATACTAGTCCTGAGATTATTAAATATAATATTGTAGAAGGCCTACTAAAATTTCCACATGAAAATAATGAAGATTTCAGAGAAAAGAAATGTCTCGAGAGGGCATCCTCAGCACAGCTCTTAGCAGCAGAGCTCAACGGCAAATCCAGCGCATACACGCAACAGTGCTGGATGCATTTGTTCATTGAAAAGTGAAAATACGGTGAAGACTTGTAACACCCGGTTTATAAAAGAACATAAACCGAGCAATCATATACGTGCCAGGATCAAGTCACACGTATATACAACAGAATGAACAGTATATCATAGCACATATCACGTAAAAAGACATAATAAAGCGAATACGAATGTTATTTATTACAATAATGACAAAAATGTCTGATACAGCGGAAGCGAAGTACAAAATACGAAAAAGCTCTCCGAAGCTGAAGCAGGGCGCCACAGGGACGTCGACTGGGAGACGAACACCTAGAAGTCCTCGTAGTCCTGGTAGCGCTGGACGAACTCCCTCGTGTCGGCAGGAACTGAGCAGCAGTAGCGTAGCCAAGAGGAAAAAGTAGAGAAGAGGCAAGAGTGAGTACACAACTTGTACTCAACAAGTATAACACAAACTATGAGGCTCTAAGGTTGGCTGACTCAACTGCATTAGCTTTTAAGTGTTGGCAAGATTTTATTAAAGCTATTTACTACAAGTTGATGAATTACCATTAACCCAGTTACATAGTAATTAATCAAGATTAAACATGATACTACTGAGAACCAAAACCAAGCCACCAAGGTAAACCCCGAGAAGCACCTCCCTCGTCGGAAGGAGATAACTTCACTAATCAAAAGGAGGATCTGGGCCGCTCATAACCGTGAGCACGACTAGTATACCAGTTTTACACTCTGCAGAGGTTGCACATCTTTACCCACAAGTCGTGAGCTACGCCAGTTGTTCATCACACTTCCTTAGGTGAGATGGCTAGCGACTCACTACGAGGCCTTTAAAAAGAATCTCGTTGGTAAGGCGTAACCGCGAGAGTTAGGTCGGCGACGATGGGGCCCACCTCACGGGGGTACAAGCACAGGAGCGCAATCCAAGCACAGACCAGCCGGAGGAGCAGGGACCATTGAAGCTTACTACTCTTGCCCCGCAGGTAAGTTACTCCAAACCAAAAAGATCTAATTATTACGCCAAGTCTATCCCATTCTAGCCTTGTGGTAGCGCTGTTGTCCCAGGTTGTCACTCTATGAACCGGTCCTTATGGAGAGTGGCCAACCAAGCACTAAGCACCGTGCTGGCCCCCTAAACCATGTTTCTAAAAAAAACATCTTTTAACGAGAAGTGAGCCACTCAAGCCACACAGAGTGCCACTCTCAGAATTAAATTCAAGTAAACCATTAATCAATTTAATTAAAAAGGACCAGAGTGTGTTATAGCGCAGCAACCTAGCACAACTAACCAAAATGCAACCCAAAGGTATATATAAAAGATATAAAGTGGCTAGGAAATCCTTATAGGCATACAGTATTAAAATGCAGTATGAAATTGTATTTAAAGATGATAGGTTGTTCATGTTATACTTACCTTCCTCGTACTGCTCTGGCTGCTGCTCAAACTGCTCCGAAGACGGCTGCTCCGGGTACTGGTACTGGGGCTCCTCAGGTAGCTCAGCGTCTACTCACGAACACATGGCCAAAACAAAGCACAAAAATAAGCATACAAACAAACATTAACAAAAACTAAGAAACAGTACATCAATACATAAAAAACAGCACACTGAACTACCCTAAAACTATTCTACGCGTTACAACGATCGCGTGGATATAAAGAACGCTAAAAACGGAGCTAAAACGCATAAACTAGGCCTAAAACAAGGTTCAGGGGCTTATTTGTAAGAAAACTGAAGTTTCAGGGGCTTTTCTGCTAAAACCGAGGGCTAAAACATAATTAAAGGATAAACCTAGGGTCTAACGTGTAAAAACAACAGCTATGGACGGCGGGTTCTATTTCCAGAAAGGCTAGGGGGCTGCGTGTAAAATTCTGGGCTTGTTTGGGAAAACTTTAACACTGAGCAGGACCGCGGGTTTATTCTAGGAAAACGTAGGGGTTCTTTTGCAAGAAGTACAGGCTGAACCGTTATCTTCGCTCAGGGGCTGTCAGATCTAGATCGGATGGCCAGGATTTTATGAGTGCTGGATCTAATCTGGGCCGCGTCTATCGGATCGGACGGTCAATGGCATTTGGGGCGTGGGCGGCGGCGGCGCGCTACCGCCGGCGAGGAATCCCGCGGCGGCGCGCAGGGGAAACCCGCCGGAGTCGGGCAATCTCGATCCTCCGGGGGTCAAAACGAGCGGGGCTTTGGCCTGGGAGGGTCAGCGCCTCATGCGTGACCCGCTAGAGCCTTCTGCGCGGTGTGGGGGTGGCCGGAGCGGGGTCTCCTACGGCGGGGTGGCACGGCGGCGCAACAGCACATGACGGCGAGCAAAATTAATGCAGCGCAGAGGGAGGAGCGGAGGGGAAACAGGCTCAGGAAGTTGCCTCACCAACACGATATGCTGCAGGGACGCGCGGGCGTCGGAGATCGGCGGTAAAGCGTCAAATTCGTGGTGGCGCGGCGGCTTGGTGCCTTTCCGGCAAGGAAATTCCCAGTACAGCGCGGGGTGGAGGGGGGTAGATGTGCCCGGTGTCGAACTTCACCACCTCACGAAGCTCCGGCAGTGCGCAGGGGTCGGCGAGGGGCTTCGAGGCGGCGGGTTCGCGATGGAGCAGTGGCGGCTCTGTGCTCCGAGCACAATGCAGCCGTGGCGGCTAGGGTTGAGGTGGCGGCGGTGGGTTTAGGAGCGGCCGCGGGGTGGTTAAAAGGGGAAAGCTAGGGTCTCGGCGTGTGGGCCCGAGACGGGGAGCTCGCCGGAGATCTCGGCGTGACGGGCGAGCGAAGGCGCGGGGAGGGGGAGGAGCTGACGTGTGGGGCCGGGGTGTCAGACTCAGGGAGAAAAGGGAAGGAGCGGGCACTGGGCTGGATGCGGGGCGAGCGTCGCGCGGGCGAGGCAGGCCGGGCGCGGGGAGAGCTGGGCTGCGGCGTGTGAGCTGGGCCGAGCAGCGTGCGGGGCAGGTCGGGGCGCGACGCGGGGTGAGGGATGGGCCGATGCGGGTTTTGGCGTGGGAGTGGGTTGGGCTGCTCGCGAGCGGGCCCGGGGAGGGAAAGGAAAAAGTGGGCCGGGCTGGGTTGAGGGTTTGGGTTTTCTTTTTCCTACTCTTCTCCTTTCTAAATCTAATTCAAACAAAGTTTGAATTCAAATTTGAATTTGAATTCAAACCACACTCAAATAAAATTATGCACCAGCATGAATGCAACAAAAATTTAAACCTATGATAAATTTTAATTAATTAAGGAACAAAAATTAGATTAAATGCCAACTAAACACAATAAACCTTAGAAAATTTAACTAAAGCCAATTAATTTATTAATAAATACTGAAATTTAAATTAGGGTGTTACATACCCTACCCCCTTAAAGAAATCTCGTCCCGAGATTTAGCTGGGCTAGCTAGCAAGGAGATCTGGATAGGTCTTCTTCAACTCATCTTCTCGCTCCCATGTAGCCTCAGCTTCACTGTGATGACTCCACTGAACTCTGCACATCTTGATGCACTTGTTCCGAGTAACCCTCTCGGATGTCTCCAGAATCTTCACCGGATGCTCAGTATAAGTCAGATCCTCCTGGACATCGACTCCATCCAGGGGTGCCTGCTCCTCGGGTACTCGCAAACACCTCTTCAGCTGAGATATATGGAAGACATCATGAACTCCTGAGAGACTGAGAGGTAACTCCAGGCGATAAGCAACTTCGCCTTTCCGCTCTAGCACCTTGAATGGCCCCACATAACGAGGTGCTAACTTCCCTTTGACATTGAATCTGCGGATTCCTCTCATCGGAGATACCTTCAGATACACATAATCACCAACACTGAAAGTCAGGTCTCTCCGTTTGCCATCAGCATAGCTCTTCTGTCTGCTCTGTGCAATCCTCAGATTCTCTCGCACAGCCTGAACCATCTGCTCCGCATCATCTATGATCTCAGGGCCGAAGAGCTGCTTTTCACCAATCTGATCCCAATAGAGAGGAGTCCTACATTTTCTGCCATACAATGCCTCGAAGGGGGACTTCTTCAGACTGGCCTGGTAGCTGTTGTTATATGAGAACTCAGCAAATGACAGGCACTTATCCCAACTGGTACCATACTGAATAGCACAAGCTCTCAGCATATCCTCCAACACTTGGTTGGTTCTCTCTGTCTGCCCATCTGTCTGAGGGTGATAAGCCGTACTGAAACGCAGCTTCGTATCTAATGAGTCATGGAGCTGCTCCCAGAACCGAGAAGTGAACTGAGACCCTCTGTCAGATATAATCTTCTTGGGCACACCATGCAAGCAGACAATCCGAGAGATGTACAACTCTGCAAGTCTAGCACCGGAGTAAGTAGTGTTCACTGGAATGAAATGAGCAACTTTCGTCAGTCGATCCACTACTACCCAAATGGAGTTGTACCCTTTCTGAGTACGAGGCAATCCAACTATGAAATCCATAGTGATTTCCTCCCATTTCCACTCTGGAATCTTCAAAGGCTGTAACAGACCTGCTGGCCTCTGATGCTCAGCCTTGACACGCTGGCAGGTGTCACAAATAGCCACGTACTCTGCCACCGAACGCTTCATACCATACCACCAGAAACGTTCCTTCAGATCATAATACATCTTCGTGCTGCCCGGATGAATAGAGTAAGCTGTATCATGGGCCTCACTCAGAATCAACTTCCGGAGATCACGCACATCAGGCACGCAGATCCGGTTCTTGTACCACAAGGTACCCTGATCATCCTCTCTGAAATGAGGAGCCTTGCCCTTCTTGAGCAACTCACGAATCTCCTGCAGCTTCTCATCATCTTTCTGATGCTGCCTGATCTCTGCCTCTAGAGTCGGTACTGCCTCAAATGCTGCACTGGAAGTATGATGCAAGAAACCCAGACTCAACTGCTCGAACTCCTCGCATAACTCTGGAGGCATCTGGAAAGCAACGGCCGTGTTGACATAACTCCTTCTGCTCAAAGCATCTGCTACAACATTGGCCTTGCCCGGATGATAGTGAATCTCCAGGTCATAGTCCTTGACTAACTCTAGCCATCTTCTCTGCCGCATGTTCAGCTCATTCTGCGTGAAAATGTACTTGAGGCTCTTGTGATCAGTGTAGATATCACAACGCTGCCCATACAAGTAATGCCTCCAAATCTTCAGAGCATGCACAACTGCGGCTAACTCAAGATCATGAGTAGGATAGTTCAGCTCATGCCGACGTAACTGCCGTGAAGCATAAGCAATCACTCTGCCCTCCTGCATCAGAACACACCCAAGACCATCCTTCGAAGCATCACAATATACCGTGAACCTCTTCGTCTGGTCTGGCAGAGTCAGGACTGGCGCCGTAGTCAACCTTTTCTTCAGCTCATCAAAGGCCATCTGACGCTCATCAGTCCATACAAAAGCCACATTCTTCTCTAGCAAAGAAGTCAAAGGCTTCGCGATCTTGGAGAAATTCTCAATGAACCTCCGATAATATCCTGCTAAGCCCAAGAAAGACCTGACTTCCTTCACTGTCTGCGGTGTCTCCCACTCGAGCACATCCTTCACCTTGCTCGGATCAACAGCAATGCCTCCCTGAGAGATAACATGACCGAGGAATGGAACCTCGTCAATCCAGAACTCGCACTTGCTGAACTTGGCATACAGCTGATGCTCTCTCAATCTCTGCAACACGAGCCTCAGATGCTCTTCATACTCTTCCTCTGTCTTGGAGAAGATCAGAATATCATCAATAAAGATCACCACGAAAACATCCAGATAATCCATGAAAACCATGTTCATCAGATGCATGAAGTAAGCCGGGGCATTAGTCAAGCCGAAGGACATGACTGTATACTCATATAGCCCGTACTTGCAGGTGAATGCCGTCTTCGGAATATCCCCAGGACGGATCCTCAGCTGAAAATATCCCGAACGAAGATCAATCTTCGAGAATATACGAGCACCTCGAAGCAGATCGAAGAGATCCTCAATACGGGGCAGTGGATGCTTGTTCTTGATAGTAACTGCATTCAGCTCACGATAATCCACACACATCCTCTTCGAGCCATCCTTCTTATCTACCAGCAACAACGGAAAAGCCCAAGGAGAGAAGCTGCGACGGATATAGCCCTTGGCTAGCAACTCATCAATAGTCTTCTTTACTTCTTCATGCTCTATAGGTGCCATACGGTAGGGCCGCTTTGCAATAGGAGCTGTGCCAGGCAAGAGATCAATACAAAACTCAATGGCGCGTTCAGGCGGCATACCTGGCAGATCATCCGGAAAGACATCCGGGAATTCAGACACCACGCGAATACCGTCCGTGGGTCTAGCCTCCATCTGATGAAGAAATCCAGAAGGCTCTACTGCACTGATAACAACCTCTTGGCCACTGGAAGCTGATAACAAGACTGTCCTCTGAGCATAATCTATCCGAACTCCCCATTTGGCCAGAGTCTCCATTCCCAGAATGACATCAATGCCCTTGGTGTCTAGCACCATCAGATCAGTACAGAACTCTACTCCCCTCAAAGAAACACTGACTCTCGGGCAATAAGTGTGAGACCTCAACTGTCCTCCCGGTGAAGATACTAATAGGCACCTCTTTAATGTGCTAGTATGAATACCATGATGCTCGACAAAAGACTGAGTAATGAAGGAATGCGTAGCACCAGTATCAAAAAGCACTGTAGCTGGATATGAATTAACCATGAACGTACCAATAACCACGTTGGGAGCCTCGGCCGCTGACTCGGCCGTCACGTGGTTCACCCTGCCCTGTGCTGGCGCCCTGGGCTGAGCTGGGCGCCCCTGCTGTCCCGCCTGCGCCTTCCGGGGGCAAGCGTTGGCGTAGTGCCCCGGCTGGCCGCAGTGAAAGCAGGTGCGAGGAGGTCCCTGAGCCTGCTGTCCGGTAGGAGCTGCCGGACGTGGAGCCTGCGGTGCCGGTGGAGCAGCACGAGCCGGAGGTGCCGGTAACCTCTGGCCCTGCCCCGCCTGCTGCTGCTGTCGAGGTGGGTACTGCTGTGGTGGCCTCTGCTGGTACTGCTGAGGAGGCCGGTACTGAGGCTGGTACTGCTGGGGCTGCTGGAGTCGAGGACGAGTGTTGCTGCCGGAAGCAACGGGGACAATCTTCCTCTTCTTGTCCTCCATCTCCAAGTGCTTACGCTCAGTGTTGAGCGCGCTGTCAACCAGATGGTTGAAGTCGTCGAAGCGGAGGTTGAGCAGCGTGTACTGGAGGTAGTCCTCAAGACCCTCCATGAAGTGCTCCTGCTTCTTGCGGTCATCCGCAACCTCGGCAGGGGCGTAGCGAGCCAGCTGAAGAAAACGATCACGATACTCTGTGACCGACATAGTCCCCTGAATTCACAAAGACAGATAGATATCGGAAGATTACTCAAGATCCATAAGGATAGAACAAGGGGCATTAGCTCAAAAGAAAACGCTGAATGATTATAATTAAGATTACCTGCTTCAGCGCAAGGAACTCCTTCTGCTTCATCTTCATAACGCCCGCGGGGACGTTGTGGCTGCGAAAGCGCTCTCGGAACTGGAGCCAAGTGAGAGCCTCGCGGTCATGGACCGGGTGGGACTCCCACCAGTCCAAAGCTGCCCCTCGCAGCTGTCCTGCTGCGTACAAGACGCGCTCACGATCATCGCACTGGGCGATGTCCAGCTGACGCTCCACTGCACGGAGCCAGTCGTCGGCCTGAAGAGGGTCGGACGTGTGAGAGAACGTCGGCGGGTGACCCCTCAGGAACTCAGCACGCCTGTCGCGAGGCTGCGGCGGTGGAGGAGGCGGAGGCTGAGTGTGAGCGTGCTGAAGAGCCTGAACAGTGTTGTTCAGGGTAGCCATCATCTGCATCTGGAGCTGGAAGTACTGCTCCGGAGTCAAAGGCGGAGGCATCGGGATCCCGGTACCCTGGTTGTTCTGACCCTGCTGCTGGCCAGAACCGGAACCGGTGCTCCTGGTGTTCACCATCTGATTTGAACAAAAGATTTCACGAGTAAGAATATTGCAGGAATAAATTCAGATGGATATGGTAACTCTTTGCGGAAAAAGACTCAGCCATGATAAAGTAGACAGGATAGAGTTGACTGTTTTACCCCCAACGATCTAACTCATTTTATTAATTAGTTAATTTTAACGTCAGAGTGATTTTCTTTGAACAAATTTAAACTGCTAAGCTATGCAATCAGTCAAAAATCCAAATCAAACATGTAGCATAATAACAAGCAGACAATTTTCACGACTTAGCCGAGTTTAGCAAAAGACTCGACTAACACAACGCGTCGCAGAACGTGCTATCGTATTATTATAAAAAGGTCACCTAGCTAATACTCATGGTGGTCAGATGACTGATTCAGGCCAAATCTACGAAAACTATTTTCCAGAGAGAACTCAAGGCAAGGAGGGTAAAAAGTCATAGAAGTCAAGGGGTATAATAGTAAAATAGCTTCAGCAGGCAAGGATTAGAGAGAAGAAGTCCTAAAACTCGACCAGTTCTATCTAGGCTTCGTCCTACAGTCGATACGGCTCTGATACCACTCTGTAACACCCGGTTTATAAAAGAACATAAACTGAGCAATCATATACGTGCCAGGATCAAGTCACACGTATATACAACAGAATGAACAGTATATCATAGCACATATCACGGTCCTTTATATACGGTGAAGACTGATGAAACACATCCTGGATTTCTATGTTTCTAATCATGGATGAAAGTGATCGGGTGCTCTAAACTAAGAGGGGGAGGGGGTGAATTAGGCACTTTAAAACCTTAACATATGACTCCAACTAGTTTGCACAAAAACTTAATCTAAAACATGCTATCTAGATGTGCAACTATAGTTCTTCTAGTGTGAAACTCTCATCCCAAAAGAGTTTAGCAACCTATAGCCAATCCTATCAAGATACTACTCTAGGAAAGTAAAGGCACAAAGATTGCAATATAAAATGTGGAAGCTTAAGTAGGAGGGATGAGAGGAAACAAACTCTCGACACGAGGATTTATCCCGTGGTTCGGATTGCCACAAAGGCACCCCTACATCCACGTTGTTGAAGCACTCACGAAGAGTATCGCTTCCCGGCAATCAAATCTCTTCCGTGAACACAATCACGGTCACCTTGATCCCGCTTTCCACTATGGGAGCTTGCCCACGAAGGAGGGGTCTCCGTCCCCCGCACAATGTTGTCGACGCCGCTCCACACCAAGCCGGAGGGTCGTTGACGTACCGGCGAGCCACCAATGCTCCAAGGGGCCGGCGCACCGAGATACAAGTGTGGTTCACTCTAGAACCAATCACTACCGGAAAACGGATGGTACCTGACGGCCTTTGGGCCAATCGACAGGAACATACCGATGGTGGCCCGCCCCCGCATTCGCCCCATCTCAAGTCGACAGGAAAGCCGAAACGCACGCCCGAACCCTATTCTTCCACCGCACTCAGCCGCCGCCACCACATCTCCACGCAACAGTCGCTCTCCCGAAGCTGTGCCGCCGCCACAGGCCTCCCCAATCCCCGCATCTCTCTTGTGGTGGTAGGAGGAAGGTGCCGCCGCCGGTGTCCGAGGAGGGCGCGCACCCCTGCTTCTCCACAGCGAGCAGCGACGAGGCATTCGCATCTCCTCCCAACGCAGGAGCGTCCGCCGGCCTTCTCCTCCCGGCCGAGCAGGTTGCAGTCCCACATCCAGCCCGTCTCCCCGTCACCAGTCGTCGACGCCGCCACTCCCACCACCGACGATGCAGCCGACAACGTCCCCTGCTCCTTCCTCCCTCCGGCGGCAGATCTGCAGCAGATCTGACCCAGCCCGGCCACCACCGCCCCCATCCAAAGATCTGGCGTGTGGCGGCCCCCTCCTCGGAGCTCAACGCCACGGTGAGATCCCGGTGTGGAGTCGCAGGAGGCAGCGTCGTCGGCGGTCGTCGCCATCGTCGTCCTTGAGCTATGTGGCCTTGCCGTCGTCCCCGAGACGCGCGCCGTCGCCATGGGTCGTCCCATCGCCATCTCCTCATGGTCGCGTGACTCGGGTCGTCGTCCTCGTCCTCGAGCCGGAGATACCGATGTGCCAGTTTTTCCCATATTGTTAGGTTAGCGATTCTGGAGCTCTATTAATCACTTGGTCTCTGCTGTGTCATTGTACGCACAGCTGGTTGAAAATTAATCTTGAGCTCTGCTATTTAGGGATAAGATTCAGATTCACAGGGACTTGATTCATCAGCAGTTCAGCACCCCCAGTTTTGCTTATAAGGTGAGACTAGACCTGGAAGAATCTTATCAATTTCTCATGACTTCCTAGTAGTTTGCGGCATACTCTCTATTTAGTTGTTGATCTCTCGGTAAAGGGAACTTTCTATTGCTGATCATAAGCTTATGCAATGACCTATATATTTAGTTATTTACATATTTCACTACTCATGAGTGAGTGTATAACTTTAATCTATTTTGTGGAGAACAGAATGTACTTGCTTGCTTGCTTATATTTGTCCTGGTTGCTTGCTTGCTTTGTGACTTATATTTATCCAATAATAACAATTATTTACTCACATTATGTTAATCCGATAAGAACAAATATGTTGCATCAGAATTTCTTGTTTGATTACTGATCTTATTAGCTTGTTTTGCTTTGTTGTGTAGTCAGATGATGGAGTAGTCCAATATTATTAAGTTAAAGCTGCAAGCACGCACTGAACATTGTGAGTATCTTGAACTACAGATATCCCACATAAATAGTATTTGATGATCCTTTACTAGTCTGTGGAGAAACTTCTGTTATATGTGTGAACTTTGAAGTTATTTCCAATGTATATAATAATCACATATATCAGGAACTCTGAAATTTCATCTAAATTTCAAGTATTGGTCATTTGGATCATAAATTGTTGGTCATGAGAACATGACTTGTATCACTTCTTCCATTATCTTACTATCTTTTTCTTGTACATTGGAACAGGTACGAACGGTTCATATTTGAATTGAAAGATTTGATACAAGTGGTAAGCAAGATAGTTAGATATAATATGGCCTTTAGTCTTTTACTTGCATTTATATGTTTATCAAAATAACAAGCACTTTGAGGACGATGGAATAGCAATGATATTTTATTCTTTAATTTTTGTAGCACAATTTTGTTCTTGAAACTTTCTCAGGCTTAACACTACATTGAGTTCTGGAATTTATGAAGTCTGGATTTTGAATGCTCTGTACAATTTCTACCTTGACAGTATGGATGGTTATGTGAATTGTGTAATCTATGCTCAAACGTTTGGACTCTCTGAATATTGTAATTACTGATTCGGATGTAGCCTAATCATGGAATAAGAAATGAGCTATATGTGAATTTTTTTTTCTTCTGTCCATTCATTTATTCCTGACGGCCAGATTGGTTATTCCTGACAGTTTGGCACGTCATCAGACCATCGAACCACAGCACTGTACAAATCGTCAGGAGTTCCCGTCAGGAAAGGTTTCCTGACGGCCATCCGACGGGAAAGGTCGACCTTTCCTGTCACCGGACTCCTATGACTTTCCCTGACGGCTTTTTCGCTTTTCCTGACGGTTTTTGGCCGACAGGAATGTCCCTGTTTCTGGTAGTGAATGCACAAGGCTGCAACACCTTGCTCTCTCATTCACTTAGGAGAGTCTCACTCACTTAGGAGCTAACCTAGCACTAACACTCACAAAGTTTGTGCTAAGGACTAAAGATTTGATCACTAAGCTCTTGGATGGCTTGGAGGTGTTCTTGGATGTATGTGTGGTGTCTTGGAACTCCAGCAAGCTTCAAATGGCCGGGGGAACACACACACACACATATATATATATATATATATATATATATATATATATATATATATATATATATATATATATATATATATAGGCCTAAATCTTGAACTAGCCGTTGGACAATTTTCTACGTAGGCATCAGAACTTCCGGTGCTAGGGCATCAGTTCTTCTGGTCACACTGAGCTCTGAAATAACTGTTGGCTTCTCTGACACAACCGATGCTAGGGCATCGGTTAAACCGGTGACACTTGATCTTCACGTAGCCGTTACACCTGATCTTTTTTTTGCTGACGTCATTGCACCGACGCTTGCTCCGATGGGGCATCGGTTCTTCCTGTGCTGAAGGCTTGGCTTCTGCGCACTTGACATCTTCTCTGGACAATAATACGTCGATTGCACCGATGCCTGTTCCTGACCCGTCGGTTAAACCGGTGCCTTAGGGATGTCTTCACTTGATTCCATCTGGCGCCCAAACTTACACCGATGCCTAAGCGTCGGTTTATCCAGCAACCATCGGATGCACCGATGGTGGGGCGTCGGTTTAACCGGTGCAGCTGACTCTGCATCCTTTTCGTCCAAACCGTCGCGGCAATCATTTGGATCCTTGAAATATATTTTATCTCTGGATTTCTACTATACTTTGGCACCTCTACGACTTATTGAACTTGTCATCTTGATGGTGGATTGGACATGACGTCTTGACGATAGATTGGACATTGCGTCTTGACGATGAATTAGACGTGTTGAATCATATCCATGGGACCTAAAGACTCCTACAAATGTGATCTCACAAACTTATTAGTCCTATTGATTATGTTGTCACTCAATCACCAAAATCACAAACAATGGCCTAATTGGGGCCATGTTCCTTACAATGGAGTTGAACTTGTTTAAACTTCCTTTCTTGGGGTAGTATATACTTGGTAAAAGACAGATTGATGTTGGAATGTCTGCCCTACTTCTCATTCCTTGTTAGCTTGATTGTGCGAGGAAATGCAACCCTAGTGAAAAGTGAAAATGCCGAAACAATACTCGACAGCCTACGGCCTGCACAAATCGCCCAGGCCACAAGCGTAGCAATTAACAGCCATAAATATGCGCGTTGCTTGCAACCCAGCACTGATCGGAGCATAGTTGTTTCCTTGATGGGGAACGAGCTGCGGACTGCAGCTTCACCTCCACAAGGAAGACAGGTGCGTGACTGATCAATTTGTCCCGTTTCTTTGTTCAGGTCCCCATGCTCCCTTGATAATAGGCAACCCATGCGTTGTACCTTCCCGGGCTGCCCACGGAGCCGGTCTGGCCCCGGAGGACCTCCTCCTGGTGTTTCTCATTCCTAAGCCAAACTCTTCAGGGTCCCGCGTGGCTGGATTATTCCTTGATCACAGAAAAGGGTAAGGTAGGGTATAGACAAGGCAGGACGGGATGTTGTTGTTGGTGTAACGAACATGGCACCATTTATGCCATTTCGAGTTATTTTGGTGATCGAATGACAACGCAATCAATGGAACTAATGCTTTTGTTAAGTGAACATTTCTAGATCCCAGGGATGAAGTAAAAAGGTCATACAAAGCAATACACGAAGAAAGAACTCAAAGAAACGCTAAATTGGATGAGTTCTGAAGAAAACAGCAGCACCGGAAGAACCGATGCCTGTAGCATCGGTGCATCCGATGGTTGTCGGAAGTTCCGACGCCCTGGCATCGGTGCAAGTCTGAGCACCAAATGGAGATCAAGCGAAGACCAAGTCAAGACTGCCAGGTCACCGGTTGAACCGACGGCGTAAAGCTAGGCATCGGTGCATTGGATGTATTATGTTTCAGAGACGATGTCAAGCACACAGGAGCCAAGCCTTCAGCACCGGTTCAACCGATGGTGCATCGGAGCATGGCGTCGGTGCAATGACGTCAGCAGAAGTGGGAGGTCCAACAGCTAGTCCTGGCGCTGTGTGTGACCGGTTTGACCGACGCCCTATGCATCGGTTCAACCGGTGGTCCCTGGAGGCACTGCAACTGTGTCAGGAAGCCAACGGCTATTTCAGTTGCTGTGAGTGACCGGAAGTTCCGACGTCCCTACACTGGAAGTTCCGATGCCTACGCAGAAAACTGGCCAACGGCTAGTAACGGTTCTCTTGAGTTGGTGGCCTATATATATGCCTCACCCCGGCCATTTGAAGATTGCTGGAGTCTCAAGACATCTCATACACATCCAAGAACACCTCCAAGCCATCCAAGAGCATAAAGATCAAATCATTAGTCTTTAGCACAAGCTTTGTGAGTGTTAGTGCTAGGTTAGCTCTTGAGAGAGTGATCAAGCAAGGTTTAGATCCTTGTGCTGTGGTTCTAGAGTGAACCAACATTGTATCTTGATGCGCCGGCCATCCTTGGAGCTTTGGTGGCTCGCCAGCAAGTCAACGACCCTCCGGCTTGGTGTGGAGCGGCGTCGACGACATTGTGCGGGGGACGGAGACCCCTCCTTCGTGGGCAATCTCCCTTAGTGAAGATCGGGATCAAGGTGACCGTGATTGTGTTCACGGGAGAGACTTGATTGCCGGGAAGCGATACTCTTAGTGAGTGCTTCAACAACGTGGACGTAGGGGCGCCTTTGTGGCAATCCGAACCACGGGATAAATCCTCGTGTCGAGAGTTTGCTTCCTCTCATCTCTCTATTTAAGCTTCCGCATTTCATATTGCAACTTGTGTGCCTTTACTTTCTTAGTGTAGTATCTTGTTAGGATTGACTATAGGTTGCAAAACTCTTTTGGGATGAGGGTTTTACACTAAGGTGAACCGTAGTTGCACATCTAGATAGCTTGTTTTAATTTAAGTTTTGTGCAAACTAGTTGGAGCCATAGGTTAAGATTTTAATAGTGCCTAATTCACCTCCTCCGCCTCTTAGGCTAGAGCACACGATCGCTTTCAATTGAGCACCTTATATAGAAATGACTTTGGAAGAAGTTGGAAATATGGCCTGAAAGCGAATTTGGCTGGTCGTTGCAAGCTGTGCTGGCCTGTCTAAGCCTGCAGTGAACTTAAGTGTGTGGTACGAGTGCTTGTAAAAAATGCCTGTCTAAGCCTTCAATATTATTCCAGTCCCATTATTGTTACTGCTAGTACCAGTGCTTGTAAAAAATGCCGCTAAACTGGTGCTTATTAGTAACAAGAACGAAACATGCTGAATGAAATTTATAAAACCAGAGGATTCTATGATGCCTCGCAGAAAATACCTTAGGATGGCATCAAGTTGCCTATAACGCAAGAGAGGTTGCTCCAATGTTTATAAACTTTTTAGGGTAAGCATTGGCGACAACGTTAAATTGGTGTTTGTCTATTTTCACTAGGCTTAATAACATAACAAAATACCCAAGTTCGGACAAACTTCCCTAAAAAATAATTTAATCCTTTTAGAATAAAAGTTGCTTTTAGCATACCAGACTCTTTTCACCACCCCAATAAAGAAAAGCCTACCTTTCTTTAACAAAAGATGAGATATTTTGTGCATAGAGTGGACATATAGGTTTGTCAAAATATTAGGTGAATACAATATGAATATCTAATAAATAAAAAATTAAGGTACAATCAAAGGTGTGTTTGGATGTTCGGCAATCCTTTCTCTTGCCTACCTAATATAACCTCGAAACTGGAGGTGGTTGGCCTGTATTTGCATGCTTGTTCTTGTTATAACGAGCAAGCGATTGATAACATGAGGTTCCCCATGCTGGCAGGACGAGGAAAGCTCGTCAAGGAAGGTTATGTTAGTGAATCTAAGTAAACAAACAAAAAACAATCTAGAGCTGGCTCAAATTATGAAATCCTTGGTATCAAATATGTTCTATGATACGATAGGTATAGAAGATGAGTAGTAGTCCATGTGCTGACTTAGGCCTATTTTGAGTCGATGCCAAATGAAAAAAAGAGTAAGACTCATGAAACATATTTTTCTAAATTTATTATAGGAATAAAAAAAATGCTATGTTCATTCAATGTTACACGACTTATTGCTTGTTGATAGCAAAACATATGTGCTCTGAATTCATCAAGGTCAAGATCTATCATCCTACGATCTTGGAGGTTCTTGGTCTACCAAAAAGTAACCACTTCTGAAATCAAGTGCATCCAGTTCTGTTATAAGATGTAAACATGATCTTGATGGCACCTTAGATGTACACTCGATCCATGTTATTCACGAAACTAATAGCAGGTATATATACATGTTAATTACTCAATCAAATGTGCATCTTGCAAATGGCAAGTGCGAAAACTTGTATTTTGAGTGAGAACTAAGAAGTGTGTGTGTGTGTGTGTGTGTGTGTGTGTGTGTGTGTGTGTGTGTGTGTGTGTGTATAAAAGCAGTCACCAAAAAATTTGTGAACAGTGAATATATATGAGAAAGTTCACATAAGAAGCCCCGATGCCTTCCATGCCTGTAGCTACATCTAGAAAAACATTGTTTGAACTACAACACATACCATTGTTTCATAAGAAGCAGTGCTTTGTTTTGATGCATTTCAGAAATGGCGGAGCTCGAATTGCAGCAAGAATGCACTGGCCAATGTTTTTTTGGGGTAACCCAACGGTTTTTGATAATTCTATGCTTCTTTTGGATACTGGATTTAGTGGTTTGGCCACACTGGTTGACCCAAAACCGACCCAATTGCATGGCGAGTGGTAAACCATATGCCTGACTCTAGGTTAACCCTGCTGCAATGATGGCCCCTAAACTAGCTACTACCACTACCTGCTGTGATGATCGCGTGGCTCTGCTGGTGACAAGTCGAGTGGCGCCATTGGGTCACCCCTACGGACATCGCTAGCAGCGATGGCTGGGAAGTGTTTGTCAGTGCAGGGCTCAACCTCCATGCTACCAATCTCACCAGTGATACCCCCGAGGCCATGCTCGAGGCTCCTCCTTGGCTCCTTGTGACATAGGCGCCTCCCCGTAGACTGGCCTCAGGCGCAGGGACTCCTTGGCTGGCATGACTGTTTAGAGATCTTCCCCTGGTGGGAAGAACTCTTTAGGGCCAAGTAGCTAGAAGCAGCCAAGGCCGATCAAGTCCATGTGGTGGAGCACACACGACGAGAGAGATAAATAGACGGGCATGTAGTGCACTACCCACCCTTCAACAAATAGCAACCTGAATGAGAACAACTCCCCATTGTGGTGCTTCCAGAGATGCCACTCATTCCTAGAAAGGTCACAATCACACCTAGTTGATGGCTTCACATATTGGTATACGCTTGCTGGTAGAAAATTCTGAGGAACAACATATATATCGGATAGACAAACCCAATATATAATAAGGTCAAATGATATCAATCTGTAGATGTCAAATGATATCAATCTGTAGATGTTGTGTAATTTAAAGGCGTATATCAGACAGTGACGGATAAATGCTGTACTATATGGTTTACACAATTAATTGAGCGAGATGTGGACATCAATGTTCACTTATTTTACTGAGTCACAATGTACGTATCATGTGGTGATGTAAAGCTAGTGGAAAAATGCCACCATCCAATTCTAGCTCATAATCTAACCAGCAATATGATTAGTTCTATGGGAACAAACTAAAGCAACTTTGGAGTAATAGAAAAGAAGGTCCCTCATTCCATCCACCATGGCAGATCATGCAAATTTACAATCACAATAAGAGCGATATGTTTATGCTTGCCCTTTTGGTCACAGAACCTCTCCTTGTTAAGACACATTGCGTTCTGGCCCATAGTTGGAGTGTTTGAGCACTACGGTGCAAACAAGGATTCGTATGAATCCCCACGGCAAGCCATGGGGGAGGGCAAGGCAGTTTTATGACGGAGCGGTGGAGGGTAAACCCAACTGCATAATCACACTGCAATTCGACTGGACAGCCCAATCCATTGGTAATAGCTTTTCTCGATGCCTCCCATTACCAATCCCAAACAGACGACGACAGGTGCAGTGTCCAGGCAAGCTTGTGTTACATGTTCACTACGACGGACAACATTGTCTATACAATGAAATCTTTTTAATATAAGTAAGTTCATGGATGTCTTTCAAATCAGATTGCAGATGGCAGTTGAAAAAATTACTACTGGTTGACAAGGTGAATCTCTCGCAAAAAGGAGGCAAAAAAAGTTACAATGACGTTGAAACTTCCAAGCCTCGTGTGTTCAACTCAATAAAACCTGATCGGCTTCGATCTGTGAATAACGTACGCGAGCCATAGGATGGAAAACTAATAAGGGTATTTCTGCCTGCTACTTACCTTGTAATAGAATACAACTATAATAAGCTCTTTCTCCAGGATAGAAGAGTATGCCTCTTTGTTCTTCTGTCTACTTCATTGTCCTTCTATAGCTCTGTCTTTGGAATTTTATTAATACTAATACCTCTGATGCTAGATATAAATGATTTAGAATATCAGCGTATTTTATGGAAACTATAACATTTTAGAGAAAATAATTACACAGGAAAGTAATTTGCATGATACATATAACAAGTTGAAACTTATCTTGTTAAATCTACCTGTTGTTTCATCTGTTGATGATCACAACCGTAGGAATTCTAAAGCGAATTGTATTTTGGATCGGAGGGCGTACTATTTATTGGAGATCCCAATAAGAGCTGCTACACAGGGCTTAGAAACCGCAGTTGGACACTGCTAGAAAACGGGGCATTCGTCCCTGCACGTTAGTACCGGTCGAAGTTTCGACCAGTACTAACGGCTCCATTTTGTACCGGTCAAAAAATCGGAGCCTATTAGTACCGGCTCGTGGCTCCAGCCAGTACTAAAGAGCCGGCACCGATACCGGTGCGCAACGGCTGGGAGCCATTTGGTACCGGCTGGAGTCACGAGCCGGTACTAAATGGCTCCGAGGAAATTTAGTATCGGCTGGTGGCTCCAGCCGGTACTAAATGAGAGATTTAGTACCGGCTGTAGACACCAGCTGGTACTAACTTGCCCACTATAAAACGGCGCGCCTTCTTCCTCCCCGAGCCCGAGCCAACCATTTCTTCACCGAGCTCGGGGTGCTTCCATGGCGTGAGAGAGGAGGTGCTGCCCATTTTTTCAATTTTTGTGGGGATTTCACTCATCCAAGTGTGTCAAAGGTTTGCAACTTCATCTTCTCTTGTCTGATGGTCTTTATTCTTTGCTTAATGCTCCATATTTAGAGAAATTTAGAATTTTTAGAAAGAGTGAGTATGAGCTTAATTTTTTTGATTTATACATTGTTTTGAGATGTATAGAACTGATAAATTGAACATATAGAAGATTTATTAGATAGTTTGAATATGCCTAATTTCTAATGATTTTTTTCAATTATTTTCAAATGTCATGGTTAGTTTGTTTCCATTTAGGTAGATAATTTTTTTGTTTTGTAAATTAGTTTTATTCAGTACTTTTACATGTATAATGACGACATTAGTTTTATTCGTTAATTAATTTAGTTTAGTATTTGAACTAACATTAGAAACAAATGTTTATTTCTTAATGCGACTTTTACGTCGATTATTTTGACACTCTAATGATGTATTTATTCGGGCTCATATTGGAAAGCATCGAGAAGTTTAAAAAATCTTTGTTTTCATTATGTTTTACAATTTATGTTTTTATTTTAATTCTAATAATTTGTTCATTTTTTACATTTATTTGATTAGAGTACTGAAATTAGTTTTGTTTCTTAATGAGATATATAGTTGACCTGTTATTAATATTACTTCTTAGAAATGCCTTTGCAACATGATGCCTTTGAGCGTCGACCTACGGCTCGGGCGGCGGTACGCAATCAATTGGAGCTCACCGGTCATTCGCTTGAGTTCCACCCTGCAAAGCGTGTTGGTCTTGTTAGTGGTCGTATTCGTCGTTTGATTAAGAAAGTTTTTCATATATTCTCCATTGGCAAAGAAAGCCGTAAATTTTATCATGAATTTAACGTCGAGTTGCATGGTACTGATGATGATCGTGAGTTGATGGCTCGATATAATGCAAGACGTGAAGAGTCGGGGCTGGCGGAATATGACCGTTCAATGTCAAGACTTTGTGAGGCAGTTCACGAGGCATCGGTCAAAAGATCTCATGGTGAGTAGTTTGTATTAGGTAGCTAACATGTAGTGTAATCTATATTTATTAATTTAAACTTTTATTTATCATGTTGTTTATTTTAAGCATGTTATGTGATGGATATTCGGACCTTTTGTATTTCAATGTTAAATTCACGGAAATGGAAATTGTATTTCATTATGTTATGTGCCAAATGATATGAATACAAGTAAAATAATGTTGTTACTTAATACAAAATTGTAGATTGATGGACCGACAATGGATGTACGGCGACCGGTGCACCATGGCGTAGATTAATAGTCTAAATTTCTTTCATTTAATTCCATGCGGGTACTAATAGAAAATTTTGGTGTTTGCACTTGTCAGATTTGGTGTATGAAGGAGGACCTCATCGAACCGGAAAGAATCAGGGCAATTCAAGAATCACTCTGTGGATTCCTGCTAGATGAGGTCATAAATCGAAAAGGAGAATTTTATTCGGATCAAAGGATAAGCATGGGTCGACTTGATAGAAACAACCGCGGGGGCGACAACAATGACGACGACGACTAGTATTATTCTCCTTTTTGGATAATTGTCGGAAAAAACTAATCATCATGGATACTTGTAAATATTTTTGTACTCCAAATTACTATTATAAGTACTTATAATTAATGAAGTGTATATTAATATAATATGTATACATAATTGCTTTTGTTTTGCGCAAACAATATATATGAATGCTAGATACGAATAAAAATACGCAAATGGCTACGAAATATGAATACTAATTATCTAAAACTAAAATGATAAGAGGAGAAACATAATTAAAAGAAAACAAACCAAAAAACACTTAGTACCGGTTGGTAAAACCAACTGGTACTAACCTGCCGCGCCACAGGAGGTGCGACGTGACAGGCGTGTTTAGTACCGATGGGGCGGTACCGGTCGGGAAACCGGTACAAACCAGGAGTTCCCGACCGGTACTAAAGGGCCCTTTTCTAGCAGTGGGAAGTGTCTTCAGATTAAATATAACATTAACATAATGTGTAGAAGTCCTAATAATTTTTTGAACATGAAAAGGGAAAATTTTCAAACAAAATAAAAGGCTCAAAAGTGCATATGCAACAGTCAGTTCAATGTTTTGTTGGCCGTCAAGACTGAACACCCTGAAGCACATCCAAGATGTGTTTAATGAGAAGCTCAAATAATGTGCGTGGTGGACAGAGCATGAGAGGCACCAAACATGCAACCCTGCCGATTTTGCACTGGTTCGGAAATTTCCTTTCTGCGGTAGTACTTGGTAAAAGACAGATTGCAATGTCTGCCCTACTTCTCGTTCCTTGTTAGCTTTTTTTTTGCGAGTCGTTCCTTGTTTGCTTGATTGTGCAAGGAAAGAGCTATCCAATGCAACCCTCCTGAAAATGTTGAAACCATATTTGACAGCCTGCGTAGATCGTCTAGCAGAGAAGCTAGCGAAGAAGTAGCAACATTGCAGCAAATGACCATAATAGGCGTGTAGTGTGTTGCAGCCCAGAGCAGCAGCAGCTTCATCTCCACATGTGTAAGGATCGTGGCCTAAGAAGGGGGGGTTGAATTGGGACTTTTTTAAATTTCTATCTAGTCCTTAACCTAGACTAGTATTGCCCAATCTATAAATTTGAAACCTATTCACTAGAGCATGCTAGCACAAGATCCTTAGGTAGGTAAACACACTATCATGATCATGTTGTTTAAAAGATATCACACTAGTAAGATCAAAACCTAAGCAAAAGATCACACTACCATGCAAGTTGTCCTAGTCAAACTACAAGCAATCAAAGACAAGAGTAACAACAAAAGGATTTAATTGCTTGAAATGAAAGTAAGAGACACGAGACAACCGGATTTTTCCCCGTGGTATCGAGGAGTTGACGCTCCCCCCTAATCCATGTTGGAGCACCCACACAAGGGTATAGCTCCCTTGCTTCACCAAGGAGCAAGTGATCACTAAGAATGCTCTTTCTCCATCTCCGGAACGGCGAGCTTCACACCGTATACAATCTTCTTGTCTTGGGGCTCCCACAAGCACCAAGAGCTCACCAAGAACCTCCCGATCACCAAGACCGGCTAGGTGCCGTCAAACACCAAGAGTAACAAGCTCCTAAGCCTTCACTTGACCTACACTCAGTTGGCCCTAGCTCAAGCACACTTGCTACACTTGCAAAGGATAGATTCTTCAAAGTTGGAGTACAAACAAAGTGCTAGATCTTCTCTTGTTTGCTCAAAGCACTTTCTCTTCTTCTCAAGGGTGGCCTCAAGTATTTAGGGTGTCAAAGACAACTGAAATGAGCCATGGGGTGCCCTAATATAGAGTGGAAAGAGTTACATAGCCGTTGGAAGTCCACTGCAGAAAAACCGTGAGCACCGGAAGAACCGATGGGTGTCAGATTTGAGGCGTCGGTTCAACCGGTCTCTCTGTGTCCAAATTGTAGCCGTTGGGGTTCTGACACAGTATCCAGGCTTGTGTTAATGCACCGGTGCATGCTCCGTAGGTGCATCGGTTCAACCGGTGCTGAAGAGTTTCACTGATCAACACAAACAAGCTCTCTGGAACATAGGGCGTCTAATGCACCGGTGCTTTGATTCTGAAGCGTCGGTTCAACCGGTGCTGAAAAGAAGTTTAAGTCCACTAGAACATGCTCTCTGGAACAAGGCACATCTAATGCACCGGTGCTTTTCTTTTGACCGTCGGTTCAACCGGTGCTATAGAGTTCTTGACTTGATTCCTGCCTTCATCCAGAGAAGATAGACCGACAGGGCATCGGTCCTTCCGCCAAGCATCGGATGCTCCGACGCTAGGGCACCGGTTCAACCGGTGCTGGTGTTTTTCATTGTTTTCAGCTAAATTGACTTGGATTTGAATGTAACTTCAATTGTTTCTTCTTTCAAGTGTTGTGTTGACTTCTATTGACCATCTTGGGCTGTTTTTGAGCGAGTGTGCATGATTTCTAAGGCCAACTCAATTTTGATCAAGCTACTAACTCATGAACCCCTTTTAATAGTACGGTCAAGAACTAAAAACTATAAAACCCTATCTAAATCAAGTGTCCTTCATCTCCTTGTGACACTTGAGACTAGAAATGTCCTTAACCTTTAGAATTGAGTCCTTGGCATGCATGGTTGTTCCGAATTGAGGGGTCTCTTTTCGCATTTCATATGAGACTAAATTAATCATTAATTTTTCCTTCAAAACACACGTTAGTCGCATACGGTTGTCATTAATCACCGAAACTTACCATTACATCTATCGGCCTAGATGCACTTTAACATGGAGGAAGGTGCATGATCCAATCACCCATGAATTTGGATTCCTCGTACAGCCCATGGAATTGACGTGGCTCTGAAGCGCGTCCTCCCCATGTTTCTCATTCCCAAGCCAAACTCTCCAGACTCCCACGCAGCTGGATTCCTTTGATCACAGGAAATGCCGAAATGGTATAACAAAGCCAAGACATGCATGAAAGTAGCATATATGGAAGCAAGGCCGGGATGTTTGTTGGGTACCTTATATAGAAATGACTTTGGAAGACGTTGGAAGTATGGCCTCAAGAGATTTTGGCCTCTGGTTGCTCGCATGTGCTGGCCGGTCTACGCCTACAGTGAACTTAATTGTGTGTGGTATAAATAGTATCAGAATTCACATAGCTATCCTCGAACAACCATGACATGTATGCAAGAGTTTACTTAGCTTATTCGGTTATTCCAACATATTGATGCATCACTCCTTTGGAGGAAGCTTCAATATTCCAGTTCCAATACTGCTAGTACAAGTGCTGTAGTGGCTGGCTGGCTGGTTTGCCCCTATTATATTGTTACCAAATAATGTGGAATTTATGTATGTTTGCAACAATCTTGCATTGTGCTCCAAACCTCGCTAGCGTCCCTTGCGCTAGCACAAATGTCTCGGGCGGTCCTTACCCCTGGCATCACGAGTTGTGTGTGATTTGAAGTATAGCAATAATAATAAGTTGTTTAATTTGTGCACATCAAGAAACATCATTTCGAAACATACATGTATCCTTCTCGCTCTTGATTTTTTACATTCACAAAGTCTAATTTGGTGTGTCGTCTTGTGGGAGCTAGCGTACGCACAAAGGTCGTGCATATGTGTGTGGGGAGTAGCTTCCATTTTTTTTTCGAATGTTAAGGCGACCACAGCTTGCTCAGGGTGGTTTCTCTACTGCGAACACAATTGTAAAAAAATGCTAACTTAGGAAAAAAATCTGGGTTGGATAATACGGGTTCATAGAGTGAGAAATTTATAAATATGACATGTTTTGCCCGCTCACTAGCACTATTGTTCACAAGGCATTGTTTCTATATATGAAATGATCACTAAATAACAATAATAATGAATAGAGATAGCACACACGAGCAATAGGACACTGATTTAATTGATATGATGAGGGTTAGAGATAGGTTGATATGCTCCTGCAAAGTCTACTTTTTTTAGCTAACGGGAAACCAACCTCAGCTATCTCGATTGCAGCCATGTCCTACAAAGTTTACTATATATGAAATTCTGATGAAGCACACGTACCACGACACGTGGGTAGGTGCAGTGCAATCAATACTAATCAGTCATGTGGTTGGTTCTCACCTGAACATACATCATATATATTGTTCTGGCGCTCCGCGCTCCAATACATACATCTCCATGCTTGGCATATGGAAGTGTTGCGAGTGAGGGAGCTGAATTGTTGGTAATAATTGACGTATTTTAATGTCATGTTGTTTAGAGAGAAACACAACACAAGTGCGTCGAATGAGAGAAGAGTGAAATTGCATTTTTTTAGGAGAAGAGATGGAATTCTAACAAGGAATGAGAGGAGAGAAGTCCTGTCAGATTACAACTGAGAGTTTAGCTAATGAAAAAAAAGATGCACATGATCATCCATTTCCACCTTAAAACCTGACCGACATGATTGGGTCAAGAGAGCAGAGGACCTTGGCAATAAAAGAATAGACAGTCCTTCATTCCATCCAAAAGCTTATGTTGTTCACAACAACGGATAGCATTATCTATACAATGAAATCTTTTTAATGCAAGTACTTGGATGTGATTCAAATCAGATTAGAGATGGCAGGTGAATCTACTACTAATAGTGATTGAAAAGGTGATTATTCCTTCTAAGACATGGTTGGCTTTTGTGAATAAGTTGAGGTAAGAAGAGGGAAAGCTATAGAATGGGCGCTATTGCCGCCTGTTGTTACCTTGTAAGCATTGTATCGCCATTTAGCAGTGGTGTATCTAGGATTTCAATCTAGGGTAGTCTGATAAGGTTTTTTTTGAGAAACAAGTAGTTTACTAAATCATAAACTTTATCCCCTTTTTTTTTGAAAAAGCTAACAAATTTCATTGCCAACTAATAAATTATGTCCCTACCATGGCTATCAATTTTCATTGTAAATTACCTTGCTCCTTGGTGCTTGCCAAAAAAAATGCAATGCGAACTGGCATGAAGCGGTCAAGGAGCCAGCTTCCTACACCGTGCACAGATTTGCTAGTGCGTAGTCTGAGGGGCAAGAGCAGCCCTACGGTGCACCTCCCTCTGTCTCTGTCTTATTAGCACGACAAAAGCAGCGTCGCCATCTCGCAGTTGCAGAAATTCAGGCTGCTCCTATGGCCCAAGGCTGCAACGCCTGCATGGCCGTGCCTTCCCCTAGCCAATCCACCACACAGGAACGTGCACCCAAACCGCTAAACCCAAGCAGCTGGAAAATCCAGAGCTTGGGAGTCTTTGGGCCAAATCTAGATGCCATCAGGGCTATTATTTTATGTGAAAAATAATATTTAAAGAAAAATAATTACACATAAAAGTATTTTTTATGATGAATCTAACAACATCAAACTTACAATTTCGTTACACATCATTTTTCATCTAGTGAGGGTCAAGTTAAATCGTATAGGAATGCTCTAAAGCAAATTGTATTTTCAACAGAGGGAGTATTGTTTTTTGGAGCACCCAATAGGAGCTACAAAATCCACATCTAAAAGTGTCCCCAGATGAAAAAGTTTATGCTACCTGAAATCCAAATTCAATGTTAATAATAAATTGTAGTACAAATTTCAACATTTTTGATATCTTGTAGATGAAACTGTTTAAATTGGTAAGTTAAAGTCCAGAGATATGGTTTCCATGTTAAAAGCAACACGTGAACAAAATAAAAGACTAGAATGCATGGGATGATCTAGAGGGTGGGCCAGATGGCCTGTGGCCATCCTAAGATCCAATGCAAAGTGCATCTCATGTCTTGCGCAAAGAGCCACCCGAATGGTGTTTGTGCCTTCTCTCCTGTGTGCTCTCGTCCTTTCGTAGTCTAATGAGCTAGCTCTAGATGCTAGCATGTTTGAAATTTGACAGCTATCGTATTAAAGTAGGATTCTAGCAAACTTGTAAATGGTTGTGTAATAAAGGTCGGATCTATCCATTTTATAAAAAAAATTAAATGGTTGTGTAATATGTGTGATTTTATTCTATGTTGTCACATACATTTGTGACATAAAAAACATGTCTTATTGGACCATCACCCTAACCTGGAAATCTAGATAGGTATGTCACAGTTGGAATGGACATCCCCACTAGCCTTATCTGCAGCATCGATCCACGGGTTTGTTGGAGAGCCAGTGCATACACACTTCAGAAAATTCATGGTTTTTGTGGAGAGTAGTGAAGATCGACCTCTTGATCATCTTGGATGAGATCTACGAAAATCATGAATATGTCGCCTAGTGGATCGAGCACGAGGGGCACCAATCGGGGCTTCTCAACTTGATGCTAGTATTGAACTTGGCGAACAATATAGTTTGTTTGTTCAGGCCTTGACCCTCAGTTGTTGTCGACACACCCAAATGTGGGGCACATCCTAGCTCAACGAGCCGGGCTGGTTACAGAACATGTTTCCTCGATGCCACTCATTCCCAAGCTGAACTCTTTAGATTCTTGGCTGCACTCCTTGATCACAGTGAATGATATAACAAGGCAAGACATGAAAGTTGTGGATCGGCATAAGACAAGGAGGTTGGTACCTTATATAGAAACAAGTTGTAAAGGAGTTGGAAGGGACTGCTGATAGAATTTTGCTGCTTGTTGCGCGCATGTGCCGACCAGCCGGCGCATGCATTGAACATATCAGTGTTCATAAATAGGACACATCTCTTACATAGTTTTAGATACATAAACTCAAACAATGTAGTTTCCATATCTCGGATTATTTTTGGACTCGTATGCTCCTCAAATCCGAGCACGACCTTATGTTTACATTAGTATTAGAAAATATGGAATTACATTAGAAATTATTATGTCAAAAAATGATTTTCTATTTTATACTTAGTTCAAAGGAAACAAGCTACATAAAAATTTCTGAGAACTAACAATTTCTATACAAACAAAAAACATTGAATGAAAGAGCTTTATCTTAGAAAAATTTTAAAAAAAAGAACCATCAAATTTAGATTATTTATGATAGAGAAATACTATATACAAGTGTTAATTCTAGATTAAAAAGAGAAAGATCAACAATTCTTGTGTTCTTCATCTCAATCAGCTGACCAAACTTCAATTTTTATATGTAAAGGTCTTCTGTTCAAAAAATCACAATACATGACTCTAGCTCAATGTGCACATCGATCTTCTTGGTGAAGATGAAGAAAATGTCTCCGGTTTGAATCTCAGCTAGAGCACTTGCTCATTTTTTTTCCTAGTTTACATTCACCACATGGCATAATGAAATATAATTATAGTTAAACTAGTCTTGGCATGAATGAGGAGGTGGGTCTTGTGGTAGGTTCACTCTTCTATAAGTCACGAATGCATGTTTCGAACCCCATGGTTCCACATTTTTTGGGTTATTGTTTCCGGACACTAGCGCACAGATATCTAGTATATTTAAACAAAATGCCAGAAAATAGCATAAGTGAAGTACCAGCACAGTGGCAAGTCATGTTATTCCCTTTCTGTGAGGTCATGGATTTGAAACTCCAGATCACCTGCGCCACTTTTTTGTTTTTTATCACTCTTTTATTTTTTTAGTGTGCACAATTGAATTTCAATGTACACAAAGAGCATGTTCGAACAATTAACTCAATGGTGCTCTTCCCACCTGTGAGGTCACAGGTTTGAATCTCCTTTGCCAAATTTCTTTTCTTCTTTTGGCGCCATACTCTTTTTTTTTTCTTTTTCCCTGCTGAGTACTACACCCACATTTTCTAAGAAAAGAAAGTTACGAATATTAGTTTTCTAAAGTAAGCAAAATATTTGTGCCACCGTGTTTTATGACGATATGAGATATTGTTCTATGCTGCTCATTTTACTTTGGTCATAATTCTGTGTGGCTGAAGGTTGTCGCTGATGAACTATGACGAACCTGGGATTTTTGTCATAGATGTGGTTTGCTCAGTGACGAAGTTTTAAAACATCACGCGCAAGACGCCATGGAAGCTACTATTTCTACTAGTACTTGACTAGATGAAATATTTGTTTGTGTGATCTTACACTAGGAAAATGAGTATGTTAGTGTGGTTATCTACCTAGAATCTTCATATCAGTATGCTCTAGTTGATAGGTTCGATCAAAACTCATAGGTTGGGCAATACTAGATTTAGGCTAAGGATTACTAAAAATTGAAAAACATCCAATTCATCCCCCTTCTTAGGGCCACAATCCTCTCAACATCGAACTTCCATTTTTAATCTACTTAATTTTCATCTATTGAGGGTGAGACTAATTCTGATGGGAATTCAAAGCAAATTATAGTTTGAACAGAGGTAGTATTGTTTACTTGGAGATCACAATAAGAGCTACAAAATGCACAGCTGAAAATGTCCTCAGATAAAAACTATTATGTTACCTAAAATCCAAATTTAGTGTTCATAAATCATAATAAATTGTAATACAAATTTCTCCTTTTTCCACTGCTTCTAGACGAAACTGTTAAAATTGGTAAGTCAAAGTCCGTAGATATCATTCTCATGTTAAATGGAAGATTTGAACAAAAGAAAAGCCTGGAATGGGCATCCCACAACCCCATTCAGTAGCAGAACTCGACAGGATTGTGGGAGAGCGAGTGCATACACAATCCAGTTGGTTTGTTTAGGCTGTGACCCTCAGTAGCTCTCAATGCACCAATGCAAATGCGGGGCACACCCTAGCCCAACGAGGTGGCCAGGTTACAGAACACGTTTCCTCAATGCTGCTCATTCCCAAGCTGCACCCCTTTAGATTCTTGGCTGCAAACCTTATCACAGTGAAGGATATAACAAGGCAAGACATGGAAAATGTGCATCAGCGTAAGGCAAGAATGTTGGGTACCTTATTATATAGAAATAAGTTGTAAAGGAGTTGAAAATATGGCCCGAGAGAATTTTGCTGCTAGTTGCGCGCATGTGCCGACCAGCCTACGCCTGCAGTGAACGAAACTAATAAGTATGTTTGGTATGTAGTGGTACAATACAGTATTCGGAATCCGGAATCCCTCCTCTCGAACAACCACGGTGCGAGCGCTTATTCCAACAAATAATTAATGTATCTCTCCTTGGGAGAAAGAAGCGTCAATATTTTAGTTCCACTACTATTCCTAGTACTAATGTTTGCAAATTAAAAGATGCAGCCGGAGGCTGTGGCGTAGCTCGGTGCTTTTATTCTAGCTTAGCCTGATTCACACCGAACCAGATCCAGGGGTCCAATAGAAATTATATTTTTGACAAGACCTATGCTAGAAAATGGTACGAAACAAGAATATAATGATGTTAAACAAATTAAAAAACCATAGAACTAGACCCGGTCCTTTCATCAACTTGCTATATATGAAAATTCACAATGCTTCTGTAGCCTCAAATATTCAAAGCAATCCTCTCTACTAGTATAAACATAATGTCAAAATTGGTGTATATTCCACTTTTCCTTAAGCAAATTCCAAATTTCCACCTTCGAACATATTTTGCAACCCAAATTTTCATTTAGTCCTACTTCATTCACCTTTTTTCCTTTATAGAAAAACCTACTTTTCAGTTTGTTTGGCAAGGAACGCAGCTAGCTAGCTCATGCTAACTTCTATGGCTTAGTAACTAATAGAGGTTTCAAAGAAAAATCTTCATTTTCATTTCAAATTTACATTCACAAGTTTGGTTCTGTGTTGTGGGAGTAGTGAAATTAACAGACTGATTACATAATAGTAGAGGTCAATGCATATGTGTTGTGGGCAGCGAGTGGCTGTCATTGCCTATTCTTCTTAACATTACAGGGGACCGCGGCCTGCCTAGGAGGTTTACCGATCGAGTTCCACTGCTTGTTGCATCGCCACTTACATGTGGGGTGGATCGAGTCCATGCACCTACTTCGATAATCATGATCTCTAGCTATCCCGACCGTGCTGCCATGTATGTGTGTTCTGGTCGTCGACAGTGTCTCCAACTCTGTTCCTGCCCGGACCGTACTGCCCAGCATGCACGCCATGCCTTGCCGCCGTCACTATGGCCCTGATTATTGGTTACTCGCAAGTCCCCAAGCCAAGCTCTATAGGTGCAGGTGCCGTCTGTTTGGTTGCCAGCACTCCGATCAGAGATAGGTTCCAGAGATGCAAAATGGAGGCCAGAGCCTGGCTCGCGAGAAACACAGCAAGCGGGCGTTTCCCGCAGGCTTGGCTCATGCAATACTTGATTAGCATAGTTAATGATAAAATCAGTACGCGATTAGTATGTATTAATTCATATTAATGTATTTGAAAAAAAATAGTATATAATAAGATACGTTAAGGGCAATTGGTGTATAACCATGCAAAACAAATATCATGATGATGATTATTTAACAATATATCCTGGTACGGTCAACCAAACTACATGTCTTTTGAAGGCGAAATGATACAACCAACCAAACATAGGATGCTCGCATAAACTCAGCCAGATTGAGGTAGCCTGACTCATAGATATGAGCTGTGCCGAGACATACAGGCAACCAATTAGACGCTTTAAACGCGTTGGGGATGTTGATTGCTTCCCTCTGCTACTCATTCCTAGCAAGCTCTTCTGCCGTGTGTGAGAGAGAGATATAGCTGTGGGCTCAACTGCATAGGACAGAAACCTAAAGAGATATGGAGCCAGAAGAAAGAGGGGTGAAATGGATATATATAGATACACACCATCTTATTAAGTACAATGACCAAAAGGTTCTAGTAAATGCACCTCAACTAAGTCAAATACATACTACATGCATTTACATCACTCTCGAGAAATCTTCTGTGATAAAAGGCAACCCATTGTTATTTCAAAACTTGTCTAGTTAAGCTATATATACACTTATTCTACAACAGAATTGAGAGGTCAAGTTGACAAGTACCTTGACCTCATATATTGTGATGAGTGATTGTCGTGATGACTTGGAGGTTTTGGCGTGTTAGCTTGATTTTGGCTTGTGTTTGTGTCAGGTTAACCGCTGTGTGTGCGTTTTGTTTATGTTCTTGTGTTTCCTTCTTCAGTGCCCGTGTGGAGCGTTAGGTGTTGACGGGTGGTCAACACGTGGAGTGGACTAACCGTGGTGTAGTCGCGATTCTGTGGAGATTGCGCCGTGCGCTTGGTCTTTGGATTGCAGGTACACGGGCGTCGAGTGTCGACGGGGAGCTGCCGTGGAGGTGCTGTGGCCGATGGACCGAGCGGTGAACGGCGGTGAAGGGCAGCCGGGACCGGAGCTTGGACCGGGCGGCAGATGTGGCGTCCACTCCTGGATCGAGGGCACAAGCGGCCACAAAACCAAGGAGGCGGACGGCGGTTGAAGACGCCAAGTTGTGGAGGCACGGGCGTCGGTCTCGGGACTGACGGAGGCGACGGGTGTCGACGGCGTCTAGGGCCCGCTGTGGGCGAGGAGGTGACGGGCGTCGGGCGGCGTCTAGGGCCATCAGAAGGCCGAGGCGGGAACGGCGTCTAGGGCCACGGCGTGGAGGCGGGAATCTTCCCGCTCGTGAGGTTTTGGCGGTTTTCTCAAAACCGGCCACCTACCCGGGTTTCGCAGACCCTCCAAAACCGCGGACCTGATCTTCATCAAGATGGCGGCATCGCGGAGAAGACTTCATTTCGAAGAAAGAACCTCGGCCGTCGGATGAGATCGTGTACAGGGGGTGCTGCAGGCCAACCGGTCTGACCGGTCCCTAGCACCGGTCTGACCGGTCTAACCAACCGGTCTGACCGGTCCAGCGTACCGGTCTGACCGGTCCCGCGGGTATAAATATCCCTTCACTTGTGTTAGGTCAAGCGCGGCTGGGTATTCTGTTGGTGGGTCATTTTGTTCCTCCCAGGCCGCCGCCTCTGTGTCTCCCTCCCCGTTCCTCTCTTTAGAGTAGGATTTGATTATGGATTTGTGAGACTTTGTATTGGATTCGATTGGGAAAGGATGCCCCATCCTCCTTGTGCCCTCTGGGCTTTTGAATCAATCCAATCCCGTCGTTTTTGTGCCCTTTTGTAATGGATTTTGGTTTCATTTTTGGTGCACACGATTGCGATGGTTCTATGAGCTCTTTGTTGTGATTCCCTTGCTTCTAGCTCTAACCCAAACCCTCTGGAATCGAGAGCTCTTTCGAATTAGATTTCTTGAGTTCTTGAGAAATCCCCATCCCTTTTGATCTCATCCCAAAATTCTCGTGTTATGATGATCTTTAGGATGAGATCTCTTGGAGATATGTTCACGGGGTAGGGGCGAAGCTATCCCCCAAGTTTCATCGAATTCCCTGGTCGTTTGGTCGAGATTCACCATTTGGATCCAAGTTTTCGGGATTTTCTGGGTGCCACTTTCTGGGTGCCACCGGTCAGACCGGTAGGCAAGACCGGTCTGCTCGCCTTTGGACATACAAGACCGGTCAGACCGGTCCAGTGCACCGGTCAGACCGGTCCAGGCAGATCAAGTCTGCTGTTTTCCCAGTTCGCTTCTGATTTGCCTCTGAGTTTTCGCTTGCTCGTTCTAGGCCTTTTGTGTTGGCTTAGCTTTTCCATAGCTATTCCATACTTTGGTCAGAACGCTTGAGAGATTGGGTGATTTTGGGATATAGGCCGATGGTTTGAATTTCAAAAGAAATTTTGATCGGCTCCCATTCACCCCCCTCTGGTCGCCGACTTCGGTCCCTCAATTGGTATCAGAGCTTGGTTAAGGTTTTCTATGCCCTAACCGGTTCAAAAACCACTTGGCGACCTTTGTGGGAGTTTTGGCTTTGGGGCTTTTGTTTTGAGCCTTGGTTGCACTAACCCTAACCATGCCTTTACGTTGGCACCAAGCTCTTCTCTTTGTGCATCCTTGTCTCCAGGTTTGAGTGGTGAAGTGATGGCTTCGGGAGATGACCAAAAGATGAGGAGTGAGCTTGAAATGGAGCTGAAGACTGAGGAGGAGTTGACTGCGAAGGAGCAAGAGATGGCCTTGCTGACGCTCTTGTTTGAGAAGCAACAAGAACCAGAAGAACTCAAGGACAAGCTTCTCAAGATGAGCCGAAGCCGTCTTGCTCAAGGTATGCTTAGCCTTTTCACTCGTCTTTGTGCGCATGATGAGCATAGTGATGAGCTCATAAGAAAGATCGACAGACTTGAGGATTCTATTGCATCTTCTTCATGTGACTCTTGTGAATGTTTGCATGACAATCTTGTTGAGTCTCACGAGTTTTGTGATGCTTTACATAGAAAAGTTGGGAAGTTAAAGGATTCTTGCTCTATGCTTAGATGTGGGCTTGTTTATTGGAAATCTTGTGCTTTAGCTCCATGCCTTGATTGTGTAGCCTTGCATAGGAAAAATGATGAACTGTGCTCCTTACTTGCTTGTGCTAGATCTGAACATGAGCTTTTAGAGAAGAACCTTACCTCTAGCTTAGACCAATTAGAACATGCTAAGGCTTTGATTGTTGCCTCACATGTTGATCTTGATGTTGCTAGAGATGAGATTGCTTTGTTGCATTCTGTAGCTTTCTTGCCAGATGATGTTGATGATCCTGCCATGCTTGATAAGGATGATTTGGATATGTTGCTTGCATGTGACTTTGAGCATGATCATTTGCACAATAATTTCTTGTCTAGCTTTGATACTATTGAACATGCTAAGGCTTTGCTTGATGTCTTGCATGATAATCATGATGCTGCTAGACATGAGGTTTCTTTGGTGCATTCTATTGCCTCTCTACCATGTGTTTGTTGCGATTCTTGGAATGCTAAGTTTGATGAGCTTAAGTTTGTCCACAACACATGTGTAGCTGATCTTGAGCATGCTAGGGCTGAGATTGATAAGATGAGATGTAGGCCAGCTGTTGCTCTTTTGCTGATGTTGCTTGTCAGACCTCTTGTGCTTCAGATTCCTTGCATGATGTTGATGCCTCTTCTAGTGTTATTTCTTGCACATCGTGTTTTGATTTGAAAGTTGAGGTTATGGCTTTGGAGATCTTGCGCAATGATATGAGCACTGAGTTGGTTGCGCACAAGGATATGAGTGCCAACCTTGAGAAGGAAGTTGACCTCTTGCGTACCACTTATGCCGAGTGCATCGAAAAGGAAATGGAGAACTTGAGAAATGCTCCATGTGGTACTTGTGATCGTCTCAAATATCAAAATGAGGTTTTGGTCACAACATGCAAGGGTCTTTGTGCTCAGTTCCTTGGTTCTCACACTTCTCTCCACTCTGCTGCTGGCTTTTCTTCCCCCTTGCCACCAGAGTTAGATTCTCATGTTGAGAGTGAATCCATGGACAAGAGCACTTGTGGTGTGGCTAAGGATAGCTCTTCCATAGCTAGTCCTAAGCCGTGTGTTGAGTCAAGTGATGTCCAAGGGAATTCACATGGCAATGGTGCTACTTCCATATTCGGGACTCGGATTCCCAAACCAAAATTCAAGTGCACTTTTTGCAAGAATGATGGACATACATTCGATTTCTGCTTCCGTCGTGTCAAACATGAGCGAAGAGTTCGAGCTAAGGCTTTTAGGAAGTCTCGTGGCTTTTCCCATGGCACGAGCATTCCTAGTGCGAGCACTAAGTTTCAGGCTAGTGCTCCTTGCGCTAAGTCCCAAGGGATCTCTCACTTGTTTGAGAATGGTGTGCCTCCTTCTAGGCCTTTGTACCATTGCACTTTTTGTGAGAGAGATGGGCATCAAGATAGCTTTTGCTATAGGCGTGCCAAATGCATCCGCCGTGCTCAGGTTTCTAGGCCGTTGGATGTTCATTGCCCTTCTCATGGCATGAACACTTGTGAGCCTTCTGAGAAGCAGTATGCTAGCTCTAGTGAGGTAAGCCAGGGTACGTGTGTGGGTGAGTCTCAAAAGACCTTGGATGGTCATTGTCTCTTTTCCAGTGGTGACACTCGTTTTCCTCGAGTTTCTCCTGTGAGACATAACTCCAAGGATGTTTCAAAAACTATTTTGAACCTGCATTTGCATCATGCTAATCCTCGCATTATTATCCATGCTTCTCGTGATCATGTGGCCAAGTCTTGGGTTCCCAAGTAGATACTCGCTAACCCTTCGGGATCCAAGACTCGGGCTTCTTCTTCCTCTCTTTTGTAGGTGAGAGGACGCGGATGGAGAACATGTGCTCCACAGTTCTTGATCCTTTGCAAGGTAGATCAAGACAAGATGGTTCTCCATGCCGCTTTGTCTTGTGCTAAGTCCCAATCTGTTGAGGGGGGGAGCTCTACCCCAAGTTGATGACCGTGATTCGGAGTTACTGCGCCGGCTGCAGGCTCCGGCCCCTTCTGCTTCGACTACCTCAGCTAAGGAGGACAATCCAGTACCACTTCTTCCACTTCGATCGTTCACCTCTACAAGAACCTATTCGAGCAGAAGGTGGATCCGCTGAGGACGCAGGGGAGGTGACCTCGAGCTTGCTATGCTCTAGGTCCAGCGGGATCTTCACCGAGGTATGTAAGTGTTTGACTTGTACGATTTCTTCCCAGGATAGACTTGTGGTTTTCTGATTGTTACCTTTTCATGGTACTCAGTTGGATCCATTTTGTCTAGTCCTGTGTGTCTTTGAGCCTATGTATTTGCTGAGTGCTTCATTTGCTTAGCTTTTGGCTAGTCTTTGTCTTTCTCTTAGTTTTAGCTTGGTTAGTTGCATTGTGCATATGCATTGTACAAGTTTGCATTTTGCATTGCTTCACTGCACTGGCATTCTTGTATACACTGTTATGATCTTCTAGTGCTTGCTAGTGTAGTTTCTTAGACTTGATCATCTATAGCTTGCTCCACAGTATATGTCATATCATCTGAGTTAAGCTTTTTGATTTGAAAATCTAAAAACATGGTCACCCTGTCATGGCTACTAGCATGATAGGATGTATTGATGTGCTTTGCTATCTCATTCATGCTAGTGTGGCTTGTATTCTTTGACATGAGCTAAAATTGTTAAATTTGTTTAAAATATGTCTGAAATGGAATGAAAAGGTCCAGGTGGGATTGCTTGTCGCACTGATCGAGCTTTCGGGACGGCTCACATAGCACTAGTGAGAATCCGGGCAAGGCTATGCATGACTGAAGCGAGTGTCTTAAGCTTCTGACTGCCTTTGGCATAGGCTTGGCCTCGTTGCTAAGTAAAGCATGACAAGCTTTCAACCCCTGGCAAAATCACTTGCTTGATAAGTTTTGATATGCAGAATTAATTCGTGATAAAATATAATGGCTGCCTTGGATCACCTTGTATGAGTTTGACTAGCACTGCTTTCTTTCTCCTATTTGCTGTTGCTAGATCATGGGTGATGCTTTTATATTTTGCTAAACTGAACTTGCTAGCTCTAGACTTGATTGATATATCCTGTTGAGCTAGATTCAGTTCCTGTTTATGAAGCACACATGTCTGTCACTCGATGATCATATCTTTGTATGCCTGAATGTTTCACGTACACCCTCTGCACAGCATTCATTGCATAGCATGCTTTGAGGGGGAGTAGGCATTCAGGTTGAGCATTTATCCAGGGGGAGTTAACAGATTGAGTGCTGCATTCATGGGGAGTTCTGCATATTGTGAGAGGTTAAGCATTTTGGGGGAGTTTGAGCTTTTGCATGCTCTTGCATCAGTTGTGTTGAGCCTTTGCCTCTTTCTGGAGGAACCGGTGCTTTGCCATTGCGTGACTGTGTTGGGCCCTGCCTCTTTCTTGAGGGGTCATGCTTTGTTGATCGGTTGCATAGAGCAGTTGCCCATGTCTTTGGGGACTGATTTTTGGCTTTGGTTTGTCTCATTCCGAGTGATCCTTCTTGACTTTTCTTTGGCTTTTGATCATTTGGATGAGATTTTTGGGTTTTTGCACTTCAAACCATTTCTTTGTGCTTGATTCGTGTCAAGTCACTCATCAAGGGGGAGAAATGTTCCAAACCATGTCAATAAATACCTTGGTTTGCTTGGTGATGAGTGATTGACAACGCTTGTCGAAATTGGTTTGAGTGTTTTGCTTCTTGGGTCTTTCGAAGATGTCCTTTAACTTCTTGGCGGCGTTGAGCTGTGATCCTTTTCTTTGGGAGCCAAGCAGTTTTTCTGTGGAGTCTTCTAGATCCTGGCTCACGTCAAGTGGCCGTCAGAAGGCCGAGGCGGGAATGACATCTTGGGCCACGGCGTGGAGGTGGGAATCTTCCCGCGCGTGAGGTTTTGGCGGTTTTCTCAAAACCGGCCACCTACCCGGGTTTCGCGGACCCTCCATAACCGCGGACCTAATCTTCATAATTATGGCGGCATCGCGGAGAAGACTTTGTTTCGAAGAAAGAACCTCGGTCGTCAGATGAGATCGTGTACAGGGGGTGCTGCAGGCCAACCGGTCTGACCGGTCCCTGGCACCGGTCTGACCGGTCTAACCAACCGGTCTGACCGGTCCAGCGTACCGGTCTGACCGGTCCCGCGGGTATAAATACCCCTTCACTTGTGTTAGGTCAAGCGCGGCTGGGTATTCTGTTGGTGGGTCATTTTGTTCCTCCCAGGCTGCCGCCTCTGTGTCTCCCTCCCCGTTCCTCTCTTTAGTGTAGGATTTGATTATGGATTTGTGAGACTTTGTATTGTATTCGATTGGGAAAGGAGGCCCCATCCTCTTTGTGCCCTCTGGGCTTTTGAATCAATCCAATCCCGTCGTTTTTGTGCCCTTTTGTGATGGATTTTGGTTTCATTTTTGGTGCACACGATTGCGATGGTTCTACGAGCTCTTTGTTGTGATTCCCTTGCTTCTAGCTCTAACCCAAACCCTCTGGAATCGAGAGCTCTTTCGAATTGGATTTCGTGAGTTCTTGAGAAATCCCCATCCCTTTTGATCTCATCCCGAAATTCTCGTATTATGATGATCTTTAGGACGAGATCTCTTGGAGATATGTTCACGGGGTAGGGGCCAAGCTATCCCCCAAGTTTCATCGAATTCCCTGGTCGTTTGGTCGAGATTCACCATTTGGATCCAAGTTTTCGGAGTTTTCTGGGTGCCACCGGTCAGACCGGTAGGCAAGACCGGTCAGACCGGTCTGCTCGCCTTTGGACAGACAAGACCGGTCAGACCGGTCCAGTGCACCGGTCAGACCGGTCCAGCCAGATCAAGTCTGCTGTTTTCCCGGTTCGCTTCCGATTTGCCTCTGAGTTTTCGCTTGCTCGTTCTAGGCCTTTTGTGTTGGCTTAGCTTTTCCATAGCTATTCCAAACTTTGGTCAGAACGCTTGAGGGCTTGGGTGATTTTGGGATATAGGCCGACGGTTTGAATTTCAAAAGAAATTTTGATCGGCTCCCATTCACCCCCCATCTGGTCGCCGGCTTCGGTCCCTCAAGATTCAATGCATCTACTCTAAGTTTCATTAATGAGTGGTTTACATATGACTAATTATGATCGAGCAAGAAGAAGACACCGATGCTCATTAGTTTAACTAAAATGGTCATATATGGTGATGTAATGCACATGAATCCACTATTGTAAAAATCTTAATTCCTAGGGTGCTCGGATGAAATAAATAAGATTGATGATGATTGGTCAAAGAACAATGCATCATCATTTATACTTCTTCTACATCCCAAGGTATATACAACACTAGAAAATTCCTGATGTAGAGAGAGAACAGGGAAAAAACTGGATTGGAGGGAGGGGGCATATAGTTAGGAGTTTACGATGTTAACATGTATTATTGCTCTCTCATTAGCACAATTATTGCTTTTTTCGCGATCGTGCCTAAGCACGTTTTTCATTAAGAGGAAGAGAAATAAAGTACAGCGACAACAAACAGGTTGGTTTTAGAGAGCGGAAACACAACCTAGAAAGAGATACAAGAAAGGGAAAATTACACAGTCGGCAATTCACGACTCGACAATCTACCAAGCAACAACAAGAGCGGTTCTAGTCACTTACAACCTGCCCAGAACCAGGCAATCAACTCGTCCAGCAGCAGGGAGAGTAACTGAGGTATCGAGTTGGAGACACGATCAAAAGTTCTGTTGTTTCTTTCCTTCCACAGAAACCAGGAGATGAGAACGACCACCGAGTCAAAGCAAAGTCGGTCAGCCTTCTGAAGACGTTTCCTCACCGCCTTCCACCAACCAATGAGCTCACGATCATTGACATTAGGGGAGAGTGTGCCCCAACCCACCCTGTGAAAGAAATTGAACCACAAATCCCTTGAAAAAGAGCATTCGACCAGTAGATGATCAATAGTTTCAGGTGCCTGGGCGCAAAGGACACAAGCATCGTCGTCCTGGAGTCCATGTTTTTTCCTTCGGGCAGCCGTCCAACACCTATCATTAATAACCAACCATATGAAGAATTTGCATTTCGGCGGCGCACGAGTTTTGCGTAGTAACCCCGCACCATCAACCGGGTGCTGTCTAATGAAAAAGGAGCGGTAGGCGGAGGCTGTGGAGAACATCTTGTCAGCAGTCCATCTCTAGCAGAAACAATCCTCCACTCCTTGTGTTAGCTGAATGTCTCTCGTCATGTCCCAAACAAGAAGGTATTCTAGGATGACCTGAACTGTCAGCGCCCCTGAAATGTCGGAAATCCAAATATCACCGCACAGAGCACTTGACACCGTTTTTTGTTTCCTGTCACATGGGCTCACTGCAGCATAAAGGCAAGGGGCAATATCTGCTAGACCTTTTCCTTGCAGCCAACGATCTTCCCAGAATAAGGCTTTACGACCATCACCCAACTCCATGAAGGTGGAAACGTGGAACAAGGCCTCGACGACAGGATCACGATCATCAGGAAGAAGCTGCCAAGGCCGGGACTCCTCTGTTCTTTTCAGCCAAAACCAACGCATGCGTAGGGCATCCCCAAAATGCTACAAGTCCACAAAGCCTAGACCACCCAGTTCGGGAGGTCGGCATACCCTAGGCCAAGCCAAGAGACAGTGCCCACCTTTGGCAGAACGAGCACCCGTCCAGAGAAAACCACGCCTGATACTGTCAATGCACTTGATAGCCCAGGGAGAGAGACTGACTGCAAGAGCAGTATGTGTAGGAATGGCCGATAAAGTACTTTTGATGAGCACAGTTCTGCCAGCCCAGTTCAGCAACCCTGCTTTCCATGATGGTAATCGATTGGCTACCTTATCAACTAGTGGCTGCAGTACTGTCTTGTTTAATCTTTTCAGCCCAAGTGGAATGCCCAAGTATGTGATGGGAAAAGGATCAACTCTCCCATGGAAGTACTGCAAGAGAGTCACCGTGGCCTCAAGATCACACTGAATGGGTGAAATCAAGCACTTATCTGGATTTGTTTTGAGGCCAGAGGCGCCCGCAAAGATACCCAGTATTAACTTTGAAAGCAACAAATCCTTCTGATGTGGGGTGAGGAAGAGTACGACATTATCAGCATACATGAAGGTCATGTCAGTAATCTTAGGGTGCAATGGCTTCAAAAGTTGTCTGCTATCTGCCAAGGCGAAAAGACGGTTCAATCCTTCCATAACCATCACAAAGAGAAGGGGGGATAAGGGGGTCTCCCTGTCTAAGTCCCCTGGCATGACAAATTCTTCTACCCGGCGAACCATTGAGAATAACCTTGGTGCTTGCCGTGGAGAGGATTAGAGCAATCCAGTCAATCCAACGCCTGGAGAAACCAAGCTGATGAAGCATATTCAAGAGGAAACACCAATTCACCATGTCAAAGGCTTTCGCAATGTCAATTTTGATCAAAGCAGATGGTATTTTGTTGCGATGTAGGAGCTTTGCAGAAAGTTGCACCGCCTTGTAGTTCTCATGGATGAGACGCTTCTGAATGAAAACACTCTGATTAAATTTGATGATAGTATTCATGAACGGTGCAATGCGGCGTGCAAGAACCTTGGTGAGCAATTTGGCAAAGCTGTGAATGAGGCTAATTGGACTAAAGTCCCCCACACAAATGGCATCTTTTTTCTTACTGAGCAGAACCATGAAAGTCTGATTCATCAGGTAGAAGCTTCTACCATCAAGCGACCAAATGGCTTGGAAAGCACGTAATATGTCATTCTTAATCACCGGCCAGGCTGTTCTATAAAATAACCCCGTGAAGCCATCGGGTCCGGGAGCTTTGTCCACCGGCATGTCACAGATTGCCTGCCAAATTTCTTCTTCACTGAAACAGTGGTCGACCAGACTTCCTTGTAAAGATGGTAACCCAAGAGCCTCTAGGTTGATCAGGTTGTGCTGGGTTCCAGGTGTGCCAAGTAGAGTGTCATAATGGTCGAAGAAGGCAGAGGCCATCTCCTCATCATTAACAAGCACATCATCACTGGTTTTCAACTTGGGAATATGCCCTTTGCGGTTCCTGTGGCAAGCTTGGAGATGAAAAAATCTAGTACTTGCATCTCCCTCAGCTAAGTAAGTGATTCGGGCACGTTGTCTGACCATGGTACGCTGCAAAGAGGCAAGGCCCAGCGAGCAAAGTTTTGCCTTGCGGCGCAGGGCAAGCTCATGAGGTGCCAAAGAGCGTCTGTCCTATGCAGCGTCTAATCTTAGAACAATTTCTTTCGCAATTGCTAGCTGTAGGAGCACCGCCCCAACGTGCTTTGCACTCCAGCTCTTTAACATCTTGGCAGTATTTCTTAGCTTGTAGTCCAGGCAACGGAAGACATCGGCCGACTCTGGTGGCCAGGGAGGAGGGGAGTTCCATGCCTCTTCGACTACCTGAAGGTAGCCATCACACTTGGGCCAGAAGTTTTCAAAACGAAACCGTAGGCACCGAGGGAGGGAGCAATCAGTTTTGAGGAGAAGGGGTGTGTGATCAGAACATTCCGAGGCCAGCGCGGACAGTTCATGGTTGGGCAAGGTAAAGGTCCAATCTTCGGAAACGAAAACCCGGTCCAGCCGTTCCAAGGTTGGGTTGTCACGTTCGTTCGACCAGGTGAAAAGTCTCCCCTTAAGAAACAGCTCTTGTAACTCGCAGTCATTAATGAATTGCCTGAAGTGTCGCATCATACTCCTATTAAGACGGGAGTTATTCTTGTCCGCAGCTTGATATATAAGATTGAAATCACCCCAAATCAGCCAAGTGCCCGTGCACCCAGCACGCACCTCCCTGAGTTCATCCAGGAACAGAATCTTTTCTTGGTCAGATTGTGGACCATATACTGATGAAATCCACCATGACTTCCCAGAAGCCAGCAGGGTTATTTTCACCATTAGACTGTATTATTTACGAATTGGGTTGGAAACCGACCAAATATTACATCACCAAGCCAACAGGATACCTCCACGAGTGTTCATTGCAGGGAGAGACAAGAAGTCAAAACCCACCCCACAAATTTCTCTGAAGACGTTTTCAGAGAAGCAATCAAGCTTAGTTTCTTGCAACGACAATAACGATATATTTTCTTGTGCGACCAGCTCTTGTACAACATTACGGTGGGCCCTAGAGTTCAGCCCCCTAACATTCCACACCATACAATTTTCCGATAACATAGGATCAACAAAAGGCGACCAAAAGGACCGACCAAACATAGCTCAGGACACCCGCAGCGGTGTCGCTACCTCCATTGCCAACCTGCCCATTCCAGTTGGCAACAGGGCATCAAGCGCCTCACAGTGCGAAGCTGATAGGGAGGAGCTGAAAGCTTCTTCGAATTGTTGGAAAGCTGAGGCGTCCGGAGGGTGGATGTCCGACGTGATGCCCAGTTTCCTCATCATAACATTCTGCGCTTGCGTTGCAGGATTTGTGGCCCGGTGATGTGACTTCTTGGCCAAGCGCTCACTGCGCTGGATTACGAAGTCCTGAGGTTGCTGCCGGGAACTTCTTCTTGGAGGCGAGGCGACCAAGACCGCCCGGGGGGCCTCCCTACAGACATCGTGGGCAAAAATAGCGACCTCATCGTCAACATAGGACGGAATATCAGAAACCAAGTGGAGAGGCAGCGCATCACGCGTTCCTCGCGCCATCGTGATATTACGGCGGGAAGGGGTGGAGTCCCCCAGCACATAGTCGTGAACGGTGTCACGAACCGGTTCTGAAGGAGAAAGACTGAATCGCACATATTCAAGCGCGACCTGGGCCTGTTCATTAACAGCAGCAGGCAAAAATGGCGAGGTGACGTCGGCGACGAAGGATTCGAGAGGACATACTGGAGCTTCCAATAGAATGGGGTCCCACCGAGCTCCAGCCGGACCAGCAGTCGGGTGCTGAGGAAGCCAGGCCGCGCCCAGCAAATCACAGCAGAGCGATGACGGTTGACGATCCCCATCAGCCTCCGCGATCATCGGGTCGGAGAAGCAAGGCACAGGGCTTGGGGAAGGAGGAGTGCCAATAGTCACCGGATCATCAGCAGGTTAGGACATGGTAGCATACCCGTGCAAAGTAGGCTGGACCACCTCACGCTGGCTGTCCAGGAGGTGTGTGCCAATCTAAGTGGCAGTAGCAGCGGAGAGGCCGGTGAGCACCGGATTTTGCCGACCAAAGTATCCGCAGCCGCGCGACTCCGTGGCAGGAAAGGAGCTCCCCAACCCGGACTGAGCTGAGGGTCAGAGCTTGAACCAGAGCCATTGTGGAATCTCGTCCTCTTGGGCCAGGGGTTGGAACGCCTCCGTGGCTCAAAACCAAGATGTCCATCATCATCATTGTCGAAACAGTCCAGCCTAATATCGTCATCGTCAAATGAATCACCTGAGAGGTTCCAGTCTTGGATCTCAACAATGAGCACATTAACTTGGTACCAAAGCCCATCATGCTTAGAATGAATGATTTCATGGGGACGCAGGAACAAACCCGATTCGACATAAGGTTCAGGTGGTTCATTAATAAACATCATCTTTACTTGTGGTACCAGGTCTGGATGAATACACCAGGCGCCCACAAAGAATCTCTTGCAGTCATCCCCAACAAGCTCAGGTGGAGCCTCAACAATATTAGAACAGGAGGTGCCCAAGATGATCCTGGCGGTGGTAATGCTCCTGGCGTGAGCCGGAATACCACGAAATTCAATTAGCACCCTGAAGCGCAGCAAAGCCAGGGAGGTTGAAGCTTGTCTTCTCCAGCGCTTCCAAAACAGCTTAAACGGAGCTTCGGTAGGTTGGTGAGCGTGGAGGATTCTGTCAGCATCAGCAGCCGAGGAGAATTCCACCAAGAAGTCCTCCGGTTCGAAGGAAGAAACCCTGTAGTCCCCATGTTGGACAGAAAAGAATTCCTCAAGAAGCATGCCAACTTGCCAACAGGAGACCGAAGGGCGAGTGCCACCAATCACCGCGACCAAGGCGCAGGCAGAGAGCCGCGCCTCTGTGGCATCAATCTCCTGTGTACGAGGAATGACACAAATCTCAGAGCGAGGACGCCGTGAAGGATCGCCAACGGGCTTGGGGGAGGGGGATAGCGACCCGGAAGGAGGGGGAGGTCCTTCCCCACGGAATGGTGAAGGCGCACAAACTTCAGGCAGGGATGGGGAACGACTAGTGGACTGCGACCTGGCCGATCGGGTGGAGTTGGAGGCCGGTGAGCGACCTGGCCTGGAGTTACCAGCACCGTATGAGATTGGAGACCTCGAGGTCTGCGGCAGGCGAGTCGAGGTGGAGGGGCGAGAAGGATGTAGTGCCCCCCCCGGAAAGCCCGACTACGCTTGCAATTTCGTGCTTGGTGACCATCATTGCCGCACCTCAGGCAGCGGGAAGGATTCCGGCAAGCCGCCGCCACGTGGTCCCTGGCTAGGCAATTGAAGCAGCGCCTGACGAGATCCGCTGGCACCGGACGTGGCGGGGGGCGCGGCTGCCGAACTTGACGACGCCAGTGACGGCGAACCTTGACCCAACCGTCCGCATCGCCGGTAGGAGCGGCGACCACCGGGGCGACCGTCGAGGCGGGGTGAGGGACGACCGAAGGAACACCAGGGGGATTGCGCCGAGCGCCGACCACACGCCCACCAGCGGCGCACCGCGCATCGGCCATGAAGCCACCAATGGCCGGCGAGGCAGGCCCAGGAGCAGGGCAGATGCGCTCGTCGGAGGGGGAGGCGACCTGCTTGCCCTTGAGGCGGGCCAACGCCGACCGGGGGAGTCCTCCTCGCTGGAAGAGGCAGAGAATAGCAGCCAGTCGGGGGTGCAGCCCGATGCTCCAGCGTCCGGCGTAGATCCAGCCTGTGTGGGCGGGAGAGGCGAGTGCCAAGCCTGGGGGATGTCGATCCAGGCACCGGGGAAGCAGCAAGACCAGCAGCGACTGCTGCAGCAGCTAGAGGGGGCAGATCAGGTGGGGGGATTCGTCCCCATCGACGGCCGACTCCTCACTGTGTTGAGCCATGTCCGGTGAGAGCGAGCGGGGGGAGCGAAGGGAACCAGGGAGGGGAGCAGGAAGGTGGCCGCCGGACCCGGAATGGGCGCCGGCGGGAAGGGCGGTGGCCGCCGGCGGGAGCGGGGCAGGGAGCACTCGGCGCTGTGGGGAAGTTGCAGCTTTAGCTCTTTGTTGCAACACCTGGGGCACTCCTGGAGTTTCTTCAGCACAATTATTGCTCACTTCTTCAACATATGTATTTCTCTCTCTGTCTCTCAATAGCGCTATTATTGAGAAGGCATTCTGTCTATGTAACCATCATCCAACAAGGACAATGTAAACAAAGAAGCACACATGAGCATGTATGAACACTGATGTACTAGAGATGATTATGTAGCCACAGAGATAGCTGAGTACAACATAATATAGGTGTAATGCATAGATCGTATCGTTCTTGTCAAACATTGTAATATATTTCATGTATGGACTTTTTGTTTTAATCACGATGTATGGACTCTTTGTTTTAATCTCAATATATGAGCTCATATGGTTGAATTCTGTTGCTATAATTATATATATTATATATATTGTACAAACGGTGCAATATTATTGATGGCAAAAATGTCTTCACTGCTGGTTCAAACCAAGAGTTCTTATCACTGCGATGGTATTATTTCACCTCCAAATTATGCAATCATTCAGAACTTGGAACCTTACAATGTTCGATCGTCTGCTCGATGACCATAAGGTATCGCTGCCCTAGTAAAAACTGAAACTCCACAGCACCTGACAGGGCTACTCACTCACACAGGTAAAAACAGAGATCTCGCATGGGAAACGCCCCAACAGTATATATAGCTGTATGTCTTCGACTTGCATTCGGGAGTTGTGGGCGCTTCGGGACTCCATATATAGGCCCTGTTTCTTAACTCATAAACCCCGTAAACACAAAAAAAAACATTATATCAAATGTTTTGATACATGCATGGAGTACTAAATGAAATCTATTTACAAAACTTTTTGCATGGATGGGCTATAAATCGCGAGACGAATCTAATGAGCCTACTTAATTCATGATTTGCAACAGTGATGCTACGGTAACCATCCGCTAATTATGGATTAATCATGGATTAATTAGCATCATTAGATTTGTCTCGCGATTTACAAACCATCTATGCAAAAAAATTTGTAAATAGACTTCATTTAGTACTTTAAATTAGCAAGATTCCATCGCAAATTTTTTTTGCGTTGGAACTAAACACGGCCATAGTTCTGGTAGTAACGCTTCTGGTCTGGCACTCATTATCATGGGTTTATCATGAAAATGTGTACAAGGTAGCGTAGGTATAGAGCATTCCCATGTGTCCCCTCAGACATATTGGTCCGAACGGCCCCCTCTTTCTAAATGAATTTACTATCCGTCTACATGTCTTCCATAATTTGTCTGACGTATGTATACTGCCTAAATTTTAACATCATAAAAATTAGGATTGTCTTATCCAGATTGGATCAGTGAGGTATAGATAAAATATACGAATCTGTTAGATACAATAATCTATATCTACAAGAAATTAAATCTCACACGAATTGGCTGAAACTTCATTTTTCTGCTACTAGATGAAACTTTTTAACTCGAAAAATATATGGTTCATAGAACTAGTCGATCTCTGCACGAGCTACTCACTAGTGAATGGGATTTCATCCATGCTGGCTCAAAAACTTCATTCGTGCATGATGATTATCAAGCTGACAGAACGAAGCCAACGTGGGTAATTGATTGTCCATGTCGGACCCGGAGCCGACACGGCTAATTGATTATCTCTTCTTGTGACTTTTTGACTCGACATGGATAAACGGATTGAGATCCTCTGCAGTCGACTGCAGTGACCGACGCGTGGGCCCGACGAGCTGCTGGGCCCACGTGCAGTGACGATGTCACTCTGCAGTCGACTGTAGAGGAGTTGATTCCGGATAAACATCTATCCAAATAGGATTGCAACTTTTTGGCCAGCATGGATATATTATTATCACTACCGGCGCTTGTTTATGTCCAGCAAAAGTGTTAGCTTAATCCAACTATTATACTCATTTCAGGCCAGTACTGATACTGTTGAATGACAAGCAAGAAATCCTGTACTAAATGCCTCATTTAACCACGGTATGTAATGTAATGTGCCTAGGTAACAAGGGCTTTCGTTCAATAAGATGCATGGTTACTTCTGTCTCAACTCACAACAAAAGCCTGCATTACCACGGTATAATGCACAATATCCTTTATGCCATGAAACCTTACCTTTATCTTTTAATTAATGTGTACAATTGAATTTCAATGTCCACTAAGAGAAGTAGGAGGACACCATACTTATCAAATCCCGCTATTGGGTATGAAAGAAATATGGTTTTTCAGGATGAGCTGGGGAAAGGGGAGGCCAAATTAGGAGGGGATGAAGAGTTTTTTTTTGAAGGGGGGATGAAGGGGGTGATGTGGCAACCAATGATCAAACTTAAACTTTTGAAGGAGGAGATCGAACTAAAACTTCTGCACTTCTTGGGCGCTGACATGCTGAAGCGCACGCTGTAACACCTCAGGTTTTACCACCCTAGGATGCTCCTAAACCAAACTAGCTAGTTTCAATCTTATCTTTAATGACCCTTCCATTAATTCTTGCAGTATTACTAAGTACGGAGTAGTAGTTATATCGATTCAAATATCTGTCTTGCTGCTCACTCCTTGTTAGCTTGATTGCACTAGGAAAAATACATCCTCTGTAATGTTGGAGAATTAGAAAATGCTGAACTCAAGCCAAAGCATCTCAATTCTTCTTCTTTTTTTGCAGGTAAAAAAGAACCTTATTTGTTAGTTAGACCAAAGGATTACAATCATCATTCTTGATTAGGACGTGTACGCACGCAGGCACTCATCCTAAGCAAATAGATACATTCCTTCTAGCTAAATGTATGCTAACTCTTGCAACTAGATTCCGCTCTCTATTTGCCTGGACAACTCTCCACTCCATCAGGACTTGGAGCACTGCAATTCGAGAGCGTGCGAAAATTGTCCTAGTTCAGAAAAGCTAGAAAACAGCAACATGGCAGCAAAAGTCACAATTGCTTGTGTGGCAACCCACCAGCAGGACTAGTCGGAGCTCCGACCACGCTGAGTAGTCATTGCGGATCAGGTCCGCTTCACGCTTGCATGACGAGGAGAAGGCGCATGACATCCCTCGATGGCAACCTATGCGTCCCAATGCTCAGAGGTCGGAACAGCCCTGTGAGCTGTCCTTGCTCCATAAAACGGTTTCCCAGTGCCGCTCATTCCCATGCTAACACTACAAGAAATCCAGATACTTTCGGCGGCCAAAAACCGCCGAAAATAAGCAACTACCGCCGAAAACAGGTAATTTTCGGCGGCTTTTAGCTAATTTTCGGCGGGATTTGGATGCCGGAAATGGATAGCCGAAAATTAGCACAATTTTCGGCGGCCCCGCCGAAAGTTGATAATTTTCGGCGGCTTCAGGTGAACCGCCGAAAATTATCCTCGCCACTTTAACTTTCGGCGGTCTGTGTAGCCGCCGAAAATTAGCCAGGTTAAGTTTCGGCGGTTCAACCGATCCGCCGAAAATAATTCAGGTTTATTTTCGGCGGTTTTGTCCAGACCGCCGAAAATAAAAGTATTTCCAGGTCAAATACGACCCATATTTTGTTAATATCATCAACAGATAATAATCCATATAACATTCACACATCAATAGATAAACAATCTCGCAACAATAGACGACAATAATCAAATCTCAGCACATATGATTCACATAACAAAGTACAAGCTCCAAAGCACCGCTCCAAAGCACCGCTCCAAATCTCATTACAAGCTCCAAAGCACATTCATAGGTCATTACAAGCTAGGTAACAAAAGAAAGTTCAGCAAAGAAGGCATATATCACGGCATTTGAGGGTCATTGGAGTTGTGCCCGCTACCTCCGGAAGCGAATAGATTGTTGGGGCAGTCAGTAGCCCGATCATCCTGTTAATAGGAGAAAAGTCCGGTATTAGAGAGAAATTAGGAGTTATCAATTATAAGTAACCAATAGCTATTGAGAACTAACAAACTAACCTCCTCTCTAGGTGTATTTCGTACTTGTGCTGGAGGGGATTGGCTGATGTCTCTCACATTTACTCCTGATCCCTAGTGTATAGGAGATGAAATTGATTTACTGATTCGGCTATATTGACTACATGTGTTTAGAATCAACTAAATTCAACAGCATTGGGTTAATTAAACTGAATTTCTGGCAGTTAATCGAACCTCGGCTGCAGGAGGTCTCAGAGGATATAACTCAGGCAACACTGGCGGAGGTGGCAGTGGTGGTGGCGGTGGCAAGATATTTCCATGGCCATGCTGCTGCTGTAACACCGACTGTAAATGCAACCGGTTAGTAACACAAAGTGAGGAATGGTCGAAATGCTAATTGTTCAGGAATCATACTTACAGCAATCCAATCTTGCTGCTGCCTCTGGTACTCTTGCTGCCGTAAGTTATACTCGTTTTGCGCCCTCAGCGCCTCTTGCAGATTCTCGATGACGGCATCTTGCTCCGTGCGGCGATATCGGCTCGAAGTACAACCCGAACTCTGAGAGGAAGATCCACTACGTGTTTGAATGTCTCTCGAGTCGACCACCCCGGTAAACATGGAGTACCTTCAAAATTCAAAGTATGAAATTTTAATTGTAGTAAGAAAACAATTTAAGAGATAGTGATCTCACCGTCCATGCGCCTTTCCACCACTGCTAGCATGCAACGCCTCTGGATCAATAGGTCCCTTCCGCCAATCGAAGTTTTCACCATGGCGTCTAATCATCTCCTGCCCATATAGCTCCTGCAATTATAAAACAAATTTCGAACTTAGAGTTTGAATGTTTGAGAACTATTTCTAAATAGCGAACAACTAACCAATCGGTCTGACGCTTGCTGACTACATAGGACCTCCGGATGTGCCGGGTCTGGTCCCCTATGCCCCCGGAGATACACATCGATGGGTGACGGCTCGACACCAGTTGCCACTTCCTGCTTTTAGCAATTAGTAGCATATAACTATATATAGGTTTATGAAAGAGCTCTGTACTATCTTACCATTCGTTTAGCCGTACGAATGTATCCATCGCCTCCAAACGTATGGTTGACACCCTTCGTGGCACAGTGTCTTTTCTTCTTTGATTTCTCTTGAAATGCTTCAGAAGCCCATAGTACACAAAGGGCCCGATAAGCATCTGGACGGTCCTCCAACCACGGGAGTTGGACCTGCACACATATTAATGTAATTCAGATATTCTTAAGGTAAATAAGTAAACTTGATCACGGATATCCTTTACCTGTTGGTACTCCTCTGCGGTCAAATAGATATCTGAATACTGCCGAAAATGGAATACTGGAAGCCCTTTCACCGTCTTCATGAACTGATTTGTAACCTGGAGTCTTGCATTTGAGAATGCATCTCTGCAAACCTTCTTTGCACAGACTACAAGGACACGATCTGCATGCTCCTTGTCTGCAGGATCCACACGGTAACGTTTCTACAATATCAGAATTAATATTGTTAGTGCAGTATTTATAAAAATGGCACAAATATAAAAAAAGACCAAGTAATTTACCCAGAAGGCATCCTTGACTGCTCCCTGCGCATTTCCAAACCGTGCATCTGGAGCAAGTGCAAAGTCCTTCCACGCTGTGCACGCAATAGGCTCACCGTGCTTGTTCGTCACAACTCCCGGGTTGTGCAAACGACAGAGGTTACCCAAGACGGCGTTAACCTGCCTATGGTGACCTCTGCCGTCGAACCCCGTATCCTGCCACGAGCTGGACGAAGATAATTAAAAAAAAGCGTCATGTACATAATTAAATAATCTAAACAAGCAAAGTTATTCGTACCCGTCTCCGGTTGGGATAATCAGCACCCTGCCATCCGGCCGTGTAGGTATCGAAGGCGGGCAAACGACGTGGCTCTTCCGAAGCCTCAGCCGCATAAATTCGGAGCTTCTGGCCGAATCTCCACCCAACGAGTCCTCGTCATCCTCCTCCTCCTCCTCCTCCTCTCCACCCTCATCCTCTTCCTCCTGTCCACTCTCCTCCTCCTCTCCACCCTCATCCTCCTGTCCACCCTCATCCTCCTGTCCACCCTCTCCGCCCTCGTACTCCTCATCTTCATCATCAGATCTTTGAAGCGCAATAGGTGTGTCTTGCAACTCTGGGTGCAGACATCGCATCAACGCTTCCCGCCTGGTGCTGCTTGAAGAACTCCCTTGAAAAAGTGACTTGCTCGCCTTGCTCGCCTTGGTCACAACTCTGTTCGCGACTTCCTTGATCCGGCGGTTCATCCTGTTAAGTGAATCAAAGTAGAAGTTAGTCCGACAATTATGTAAAGTATAATTAAGCAACATAAGAACACATGGAAAACATTTACCAAAACAAGTTTTACTCCTCAAAATTCATGAGCATCACGATCAAGTAGTCCCCTCCGTCCTACGGTACACCTCCTAGCTTTTCTCTGGGTAGGTAGTCATTTCCGTCTATGTAGAACGGTGACATCGTCACCGCCTCCAACTAAAGAATCAAGTCCTGCACCAGGCTCGATATCAAAAGACATTGGCATTTCTTCTTCTTGATAGACCTCATCAACATTGTCGTTCTCGATATGATAAGCAGCTTCAGCAGGAGTATGTAACCGTTCTCGAGGATTCACTTTGTACACTACCCACCAAGCATCTAGCTTTTGACATGGGTATGACAAATAATACACCTGCTCGACCTGGTGCGCAAGGACGAAGTTGTCATTGCCAGATAGACGTTCGCTGTGTTTGATTTCAACCATGCCGAACTGGTTTTGTCGAATCCCATGAATGCTATCAAACCATTTGCAATCAAAGAAGAATACTTCCAGTTTCTTGTCGCCTGCAAAACTGAACTCGAGAATGTTTTGAATGATTCCGTAGTAGTTAATTTCTCGTCCTTCTGCATCGACTGCCCTAGTCACAACTCCAGAGTTAACTGTGGCAGCACGAGGACGAGCGGCTTCAAATGAGGCTGACCGGAAACGAAAGCCATTGACATCATAACGCCCATAGCTTCTAACGACCACCCTCCCATAGGACAGCTGCCGCAAGTCATCATGGACCTCGGTACATCTTGTGCACTGGAAACAATTTCAAGTTACTTGGACCATACCATTACCATGTAAGAGGATGGAGAAGATAAATAGGAGAAGGTCGTACATAAGTTCGAAACCAGTCGATGAAATTAGGTCCTCCGTTTATCCCACGCCGTCGCATCGCAACTAGTTGCTTGTTCGTAGGTTGTTGTTTAGACCTCCAATTCTGCTTGTCAAACTCACTGTACAGACAAAGTGGGTAAGGGCTAGAGCAACATGACTAAGGACCTGAATAATACGGGCTACACTTACATGAAATATGGTTCCATCTCTTCCATATTGGTATACATGTAGAGCAAAGCAGACGTTCGTTCTTCTTGGGTATGATAGTAGGGCGTGCTGCTACTACTGGAAGTTGTGCCTCTCCATTGAAACATTTTGAGGTTACTGGTAGGAGGATTGTCATCCACATTGTAACGTATTGTAGGATCATTGACATTGTGTTCATCCACAAAATATACACTGGAGAAATATGATATCTCCTTAAGTGAAAATGCTTCGGCGATGCAACCTTCAACTCTTGCCTTATTGCCCACCATTGCTCTAAGATATTTGAGGGCCCTTTCAATGTGATACATCCACCTATACTGCACAGGGCCGCCAACCTTTGCTTCATAAGGAAGATGAATAAGAAGATGCTGCATCGGATTAAAAAACCCTGGAGGAAATATCTTTTCCAATTTACATATAAGCACCGGTATTTCTTTCTCCAACTTCTCCATCATAGCTTTCTTGATTTCTTTAGCACAGAGCTGTCTATAGAAATAGCTTAGCTCAGCTAGCGCTTTCCACACATCATCATCAAGGTAACCACGAAACATAACAGGTAGGAGCCTTTCCATTATTATGTGGTAATCATGGCGCTTTAACCCATTAAGTTTCCCCGTCTTCATGTTCACAGCCCGTTTCAATCCTGCCGCGTAGCCATCGGGAAATTTCAATTTTTTCATCCACCTCAGCACTTCTTTTTTGTCCTTGGGTTTAAGACAAAATGGAGCGCGAGGTTTACCCCCTCTTTCAGTGAGCTCAAGTGTTGGACGGTTACAAATCTCTGCTAAATCTCTTCGAGCCTTCAAATTGTCTTTTGTGTTCTCCGTATCCATACACGTGCTTATGATGCTTTCAGCAACATTTCGTTCCTGATGCATAACATCAATGTTGTGCATGAGAATCAATGCCTTAGCATATGGGAGCTCCCATATTCCACATATGTGAGTCCAGTTGTGGTCTTTTCCAAATCCTACGTACCCATCTCCTTCATTTACGGCCAGTTTGTTCAGATTATCAGCAATCTCTTGCCCGCATAGACGTTTCGGCGGTCCCTTTTTTATGACGGTATCTTTTCTAAAGCTATCCTTCTGCCCTCTAAAGATGTGTCTGGGTTGTAACCAACGTCTATGACAATCGAAGTAGCAGATCTTCCCACCAAAGGCAAGGCGGAAACAATCAGTGTCCGGGCCACATATCGGACAAGTCAATCTGCCATGAACGCTCCATCCGGAGAAAATGCCATAGGCCAAAAAATCGTGAACCGACCACAGATATGCGGCTCGAAGGGTGAATTTCTGCTTCTTGAAGTTGTCGTAAGCTTCAATTCCTTTCCACAGCTCTTGCAACTCTTCAATCAAGGGTTTCAACATCACATTGAGTTTTGGTACAGGATGTTCTGGACCTGGTATGACGAGGCAGAGAAACATAAATTCATACTTCATGCAAAGAGATGGAGGAAGATTGTACGGAATAGCAAACACAGGCCAACAGGAGTAGGACGCAGCGGTTTGACCAAAAGGTGTGAAGCCATCAGTCGCTAGCCCAATGCGAATATTTCTCGCATCCTTGGCAAACTCTGAATCAAAACTATCTAGAGCCTTCCACGCGTCTCCATCTGAAGGGTGCACCATCACTTCATTGTTCTCCCGCTCACCTTCTTTGTGCCACCGCATGTGCATGGCCGTTCTTTTTGAGAGAAATAGTCGTTTCAGTCGAGGTGTAATGGGCATGTAACGAAGTTGCTTATGTGCAACCTCCGTTGTCACCGTTTCACCGTCATCATTTACGACCTCGACGTACCTCATTTTGCCACATTTCAAGCACTTCTGCTCTCTCTTGTGCTCCTTCCAGAAAAGCATGCAGTTATCTGGACAGACATCAATCTTCTGATAACGCATACCGAGTCCTTTCAGTAGTTTCTTGGATTGGTACATGTCTTTGGGCAGCATATGAGGCTGCGGAAGGACATCCCCAACTAATTTCATGAGCTCGTTGTAGCAATTATTGGAGAAAAAAAACTTGGACTTAATAGCCATGAGCCGGGTCACGAAAGCGAGTAAGGTCACTTTCGTGTGTTCATGTAATGGCTCTTCCGAAGCTTTCAGGAGCCTGAAGAACTCAGTAACCTCCGGCGTTGGCTCATCCTCAGTGTTCAGGTTGAATTCTGGCTGCATATCGTCAAGCATATCGTCCATCCTATCAATGCCCTCCCAATCGTTCTCCTCCTCTTGTACTGCAACTGTACTGTATTCCTCGCCGTGAAACACCCATGTTTCATAATATGGCACGAAACCATTGCGACATAGGTGTTTGCTCACTGTGACCTTGTCCAACAGTTTCGCGTTCTGACATTTACTACATGGACACCTAATCTTATTGATAGTTGACAAAGAGAAGGCACGATTGATGAAATCGTTACTCTTAGCTATCCATTCATCTGAGTGAGCCTGATTTATATTCCAACCATCATACATCCACCGGCGATCATCACCCATACTTGCTGTGCCGGTGGACAGAATCCTAATTTGATGAAAATTTGAACCCTGAATAGACAATTAGCAAATTTTAACCCACCATGGATAGCAAATTAGCAATAGCATCAATTATGTTAAGTTATACATCTATATATGAGACACTTGTGTGCTACCTATGCATTGGCCGCCACTCTCAGATGTATTGGCATCTACATATCCACTAGAATGCAACTAAATAACCATATGCCTGTATTTTTTATTACAAGCTGGTCCAACACTCACTGCTGCAGAACAGCCTATTTGTACATGTTCTAAAACTCTGAGAGTGGCTAGTCTCTGTTTTTTATTAGAAGCTAGTCTCTGTTTTGAAACTAGTACAATGAAACCGAGGCCAAAACACTTGCCTTTTAGTAGTGGGTGAGAGATCCAGTACTAACAATGGTTTTTACCTTAAAAATAATTTAAACATAGGGGAGGCCAACACACGGTCAGGCAATTGCTCACGGGAAATATTAGCATGTGCGATACGAGGATTCCAGCTAGGAGAGTTAGCTATTGCCTGAAAGTTGCATACTACAGGGAGAGAGAGTTATAATGTAGTAAGGTTGCAACAAAATTTTGAGAGAGCTTCCTCCCAAGATTTGGTTCTTATCAAACTAACTGCCTAATTTCACCAACCAAAGCAAGTCCAGGAACCTTAACAGTTTTCCTCTCATCTACTAGCTTTCGCACTTGTTCAGCATCACTGAACCAACCAAGCTCATTAAACATATTAGACAAAACAGCAAAATCACCTCCAGATACTTTTTCTAAGTTTAGTATCTTCTTTATTGCCCTCTGCCCCATCTCAATTTCTCCATACTTACTGCAACAACCCAACAGTGTCCTCCATACAATTACATTAACCTCCACAGGCAACCCCTCTATTATTTGCTCAGCCTGACTCAACCGTCCAGCCCTACCTAGCATGTCTATGATGCACCCAAAATGCTTGACCTCTGGATTTATATTGTACTCATACACCATGCTTTTGATAGGAGAGTTTCTAGTTTATATTAATCACTTACTGTTAAGTAATTTCCATGTTAATAGGAGAGAATGCAGAGTACAATATTTCTCTTAAATATAGCAAAAAAAAATGATTAATAGGAGAGAATGCAGAGTGCATGGACCTGAATAGGCGGCAGGAGGGTGAGGCGGGCCGGGGTGGGCCGGTGAGGCGGCGCTGGAGCGTCGGGGCGGGAGGGCGAGGCGGCGGCGGCACTGGGAGGGGGCAGCGGCGCGCTGCAGGCCCGGGAGCGGGGACGCCGCCGCGGGAGGCCGGGGGCCGGGGCGCGGCCGGGTGAGGCGACCGGCAGCTGAGGCCAGGGCGGGAGGGCGAGGCGGCGGCGGCACTGGGAGGGGGCAGCGGCGCGCTGCAGGCCCGGGAGCGGGGACGCCGCTGCGGGAGGCCGGGGGCCGGGCCGCGGCCGGGTGAGGCGACCGGCTGCGGAGGCCGGGGCGGAGGGCGAGGCGGCGTCAGATCTTGGCCGCGGCGTCAGATCTTGGCGGAGCCAGTCGAGATCCAAAACTGATAGCGCGGGGGGGGGGGGGAGGAGAACACGGGAAGAAGGAGAAGGGCGCTGACGTGTGGGGTCCGCGCCACAGAGAGAGAAGGGAACGGAGAGCGCGGGCCGGGCCGGAGAGAAAGGAACGGAGAGCGCGGGCCCCCGGCCTAATTAGCAACTACCTAATTAGCATCCCTACGATAACACACACACATGCAAACAATGCCCACATCAACATCAGCACATATGATTCACATAACACAAGTACAAGCTCCAAAGCACCGCTCCAAATCTCATTACAAGCTCCAAAGCACATTCACAGGTCATCACAATGTCTTCCCATACAACTCCTAAATTTAGCCACAACTCCTAAATTTAGCTGCCTTCGACGCCGAGGAGACGGTTGACATATCCTTTTGCGGTCTCGTCCGCTAGCGTCATGAATATTTCACGCGCTTCTAGGTCAACCTTTAGCAAATCGATAGCCTCGAAAAGTCTTGGGTCTTTGAAACCAAGCCTCTGAAGTTTGGCAACACAACGAGACATACTTAAATTCACTGTCCATCAACTTAGCAAATTCAGGACTGATGGCATCATCACTGCATCTAGAATAGGAAGGGCCAGCAGAACGACGAGATTTGCTCGGTCGCCTGCTGGTCTCTGCACCTCCATCAGTGGACGAACGTTTCACTACTACAAAATAGGCCTTTCTTCCATGCCATTTGTCCCGGTTACCTTTGGGCCCGGGACAAAAGGTGGCTTTTGTCCCGGGTCCAACGGCTAGCCGGACCAACGTGGGGGACAGGGGCTTTTTGTCCCGGGTGGAGCCACCAACCCGGACAAAAGACCCCCCTTTTGTCCCGGTTGGTGGCTCCACCCGGGACAAAAGGTCCAACCCTTTTTATCCCGGGTGGTAACACCAACCGGGACAAAAGGGTGACCCTTTTGTCCCGGTTGGTGTTACCACCCGGGACAAAAGGCCCCTTTTATCCCGGTTGGTGTTACCAACCCGGACAAAAGGCCTCTCCACGTGATAGTTCAAAAAGAAGTTATTCTATACTGAGTCACGTGTACTACTTAGGTGAATTGGCAAGGAAACCATGCGTTGGGCAAGAGGTCCTGGGATCGAATCCCGTGGTGAGCGAAAATTTTTTTAACGTCAGACACCTTTTGTCCCGGTTCTTCCACCCGGGACAAAAGCCTCGAGAGGCTTTTGTCCCGGAAGCCTTGTCCCGGTTCCAAAACCGGGACAAAAGCCAGTTTGGAACCGGGACAAAAGGCCAAATCTGTAGTAGTGTTTCCTATGCTCGTATAGTGGAATAGATAATCGAGGTGCATCTATTTCCAACGATGGTGGGAGAGAGTCTATCTGGTCCCCGAACACTTTTTCCGCAATATCGATATTTGCTCCGAAGTTCGCTTCACCTCTCTGCATCACCAAATGGCATGATGGTTAGAAAACTTTACTAAGCTTTAGTAATTAACCAGTATGGCCTTCATTGAAGTGGTCACCTTGTGTTGGCGGAACTTTTCTTGCAGGTGGACAATTCTCTCTTTGACTTGCGTGGACGAAATTTCCAGGTGCAGATCACTTCTCGCATTAATAATGAAGGGCTGGACACATTCATTAGCGACGGGATCCCATGTGTACTCACTACAGATGAACCCCTTAGTGCCATTCATGACACGTAGCAGTAATCTGTCCGTGACATCGTCAAACTCCACCTTGTCCATGGACCTACAGCTGGAATGGAAACAACATTGACATGTAACTCGGTTAACCCAAAAAGAAAACAATCATAAGTTCTGGACATCATGTAAACAGTTCCTTTTGGCCACGTCAAGCATTCACGAAATAACTTACTGGAACGAGTTTGAGCTTGCATACGACGAGGGGGAGCTAACTGCTAGACGGGGTTCAGGAGCAGTAAACGCTCGCAAAACCTTGACACGTGCAGGAGCGCTGCGAACAAGGTCACTGCAGAGAGAGTCAATAACAGAGAGTCAATAACATAGGTGTGATGGGCTGTTTGTATTAATAATGAAGTTCGGACCTTTTGTCGCAAACGTACAAGTTAGTGGAGCAGCAGTCACCGGGATTCCATGCATTTGACGTCTCGAGGGATACTCGGTCCCTTATGTTGCTGTCCCCTTCACTGCCCCATGGACGCTTCGTCAGTACCATTATTTGAATTCTTATCTGATAATATTGTGTGACATTCAGGTGAAAAGTGGTTTAGCGACAGTTCTATGTTATACTCAGTGCGGTTGGTGTAACTATTTAGGTGAAAAGTGGTTTATCTCGGCCAGCCCATCTAGTAACATAATAAGCAGCTTTTAACAGCGAATGTATCTACAGATTGTTTATTGAACCCAAAATCTAGAAATCATCATAGGAAAGTTTATATACCTGCAGCACACAAATCATTAGTTAGAAACTTGGTCAATCATCACAAATACAAAAAAAATGAACAAAGCCAAGTTCAGGTTATTACTTTTCCTTTTTTTTAGTTACAAAAAAATCACTAGCACACAAATAATTGCTGCGATATAAGTAGGCTGTTCAGTACTAGTAGAGAACTACAAATAATTGCTGCGATACAGGACCCTTTTCCATCTCGTGGCAACAAATTTCCACAAGGAACCAACAGGAGATGGTGACTCAGCACCCACTGGCATATCCCTTGAAATCGTGACTAATTGTGAAAGCTCAGTGTTACTAATAGTTCTGTAGTTCGGTAAGTTAGGCTGGTCACTGATTCATTGTCTATGTTTATTTGGAATAAGATGTGTAATGTCCGTGCTTTTGATTCTATTTCTTCCATTTGAATACCATGATAAAAATATTGAGTCATCATATTACAATGTTGTAGTTTAGTTTCTTACCTCATACTAGTATAGAGAAATAATCAAGCCTTTTTATGGGAATCAGATATGACTATGTCCATGCATTTTACAGGTTGATGAAGTAGGTCTTGAACAGGTACCCGATGTTATTCAAAACTATCATTTATGTGTGGTAAAAAATAGGCGTATAGATTCAGATATCATTGCCAAGGCAACTCAGATGAAGATTATTATGCAGTATGGTGTTGGGTTAGAAGGTGATTAGAACTCTGGTGTTATCTTGTATACTCAATCAATCTATCAACTTACTAGTCCATCTTATTTAAATTTCACACTTTCCGGCAGGTGTCGATATAAATGCTGCCACATAACACAAAATCAAAGTTGCACGGATACCCGGAAGCACGACAGGAAATGCAGTACAGCTGATACTGTTGTTCACCACAGGGCACTGCAGATAAAGAAAATAGTGAACTGTTAGCATGCCTGCAAATATGAATCCATCAAGTGGCTAATTGGGAAGGAGAATTTATGAAACAAGACTAGCAGTCAATAATCAAAAGAAAGAAATGATAGGATCCACATTTCTTAAACAACGAAAGAGATAAGAAAGACTAGTAGCTCGATCATTTCCTAAAGCTGCTTGCAAAGCAGCACTGAACCATTTTTCCTATCTTTCCAACAATCAAATCAGCACAGGAGCGATAACAACACTGGAAGATACTAAAAGGTACCTACTTTGAAGGTACCTAAAAGGTACCTAAAAGGTACTAAAGGCTATTCGAACCAAACATTACTTGATAATTATGAATATTGTCAATCGATCGATTACAAGTAGAACAACAGTTAACCAAACTAAGTTCAGGCATATCCAACTTCTATTCCATCATAGATAAACTATGCAGCTAAAATAAAATGAAATTAGAAGAACTAATCTCAAGGGGAGGGGGGCTATACCTTGGAAGTGTTGCGGATCGATGAACTTCTGCAGATGACCTCCCAGTTGCTGTGGATGAACTGTTGAGGACGTCCGCAACCAATGCCGATGGCACGTACACGAAATCAACCCTCCCCCATCTCCGGTGCACCTAGGGTTCCCATGGAGGGGCCAGAACCAAGGGGTGGTGCGCCGGTGGTGGGGGCGGTGATGGGGGCCGGCGCCAGGGGTGGAGAGCGCACCACTATCTCCAGGCACCCCGGGCGACGGCTGGAACAGCGCGGCGGCGGCGGTACCGGCGGCGGAGGGGGAGAAGGAGAGGCCGGAGAACGAGCGGCGGCGGCGGTACCGGCGGCTGGAGAAGGAGAGGCCGGCGGCGGAGGTACAGGCGGTTGCGGCGGTGGGGGAGAAGGAGCGGCCAGAGGCAAAGGGGCGGTGGCGGCGGCTCCTGGCGGCGGGGGAATGGGAGGAGGAGGAGGAGGAGGGCGAGGAGGCGGCGGCGGCGGCTGGCGGCGTGGGGCGCCGGCGGCGGGCGTTGGGGTCGGGCGGCGCGACGGGGGAAACAACGGGAGGATAAGGAAGAGAGAGAGAAGAACTGGGCGGGTGCGAGGATAAGGAAGAGAGAGGGGGAAAAGGAGAGAGAAGAGCTGGGCGGCTGGGGGTATAACCCCTTAATTTTCGGCGGCTAGTACAGGCCACCGATAATTAGGCTCTTATTTTCGGTGGCCTCCTTACAGCCGCCGAAAATTATATTAATTTTGGCGGGTTTTTTATTTTCGGCGGCTAGTTCTGATGCCGCCGAAAATAAGTTAATTTTCGGCGGCTTTTTCTCTAGCCGCCGATAATAAATATAGCCGCCGAAAGTTTCTGGATTTCTTGCAGTATAACTTCCATCTCTAGTCCTGGCTCCACATACTCCTTGATAACAGTAAAGTGTATATAACATGAGAGATGGCGCATCCAAGCTATGCGAGGAGGTTGGGTACCTTCTACTCTATATAAATGATGAATTTCGAAAGAGTTGGAAATAATATATGGTCTGAAAGAAAATTTAATTTGCTGCCGGTTGCGCGTGTGCGGGCTGGCAGCCTATGCCTGCCGGGAACTAAAGTGTGCAAGGTACAACACGATATTACAGCTTCTTGCATTGAGAGAAGCATCAATAATTCAGTTCCATTTCTGTTCAGTACCAGTGCTTGCGACAAATGCAGCTAGGAATTTGTGCTGCCGGGCAGCACTTGCCAGACACCGAACCAGAACCAGGGGGGAACAATAGGGATATACATTTTTCACAAGGCAAATGGTAAAAAATGGTTTGTAACAAGAATGAGATGGGCTGAAAGAAATTTAAACTGCAACTCCTTTAGTCAAAATGCTGTATCCAAAATTAAATATCCTTCTGCAGTAATCTTCAATACGATTATTTTGTTCTATGATGCCCCATAAAAAAGGAGAAGTCCAATTTACATGCAGGTAATAAAATGGACTCTTTTCATAAAAAACCTTAGAACTCATTTGTAACTGGATAATTCCGCACTCTATTATTTTGGACCATTCTCCACTCCATCAGGACTTGGAGCACTGCAATTCGAGAGCGTGCGCAAATCGTCCAAGTTCAGAAGGTGCGTACAGCACCCTGGCAGCAAACTGTCACAATAGCTCGTGTTGCAGTCCACAAGCAGGACTGGTCGGAGCTCCGTCCATAACGAGTAACCGCTGCTGATCAAGTCTGCTTCACACTTGCATGACGAGGAAGAAGGCGCATGACGTCCCTAGATGGCCAGCCATGCGTTCCAGATATCTGAACAGCCCACAAAGCTGTTCTTTCTCCATAAAACGGTTTCCCAGTGCCGCTCATTCCCAAGCTGAACTCTTTAGAGTTCTGGCTCCACTCCTTGAGACCTTGACAGCAGCGAAGTGTGTATAACATAGTAAAACATGAATGATGTGCATCGAAGCTAGGCGAAGAGGTTGGGTACCTTATATAGAAATGAATTTTGAAGGAGTTAGAAATTTCTCTCACTATATATATGGTGTAAAAGAAAATTTTGCTGCTAGTTGCGTGCATGCAATGTGCTTGCCGGCAGCCTATGCCTGCAGTGAACGAAAGTGTGTACGGTACAACACGATATTACAGCTTACAAAACTCTTCGAATAGCCACCGCACAAGTGCATGAGTTTAGCTCATTCCAACACATTAACACATCATTTTTTGAGAGAAGCATCAATAATATTTCAGTTCCATTACTGCTAGTACCGGTGTTGCAAAAAATACTGCTAGGATCGGACCCTGTGCTGCGGCTCAGCACTTTGAGGCCTGACACCGAACAAAACCAGAGGGCTGATCCAGCGGTGGGTCTAGAGTGGCTCTAGCTCCTTCTATTGTTGCTAGATCCATGGAGCCCCTTCTAAGCCTCCCTACAATCTTTTGCGATGGATGTACTGCGAGGAGAGTCTGGAGTTATCTTGAGGTGTAGGAAAGCCCCTCCTGAAAATTATCCTAGATCCACTAACAATAGGGATACGTATTTTCTAGAAGACAAATGGTAGCAAATGGTTAGAAACTACAATGAAATGCGCTGAAAGAAATTTAAACCCAAAGGACAAACCTCCACTGATTTAATCAACAATTCAACATCTACACTACTACAGAAACATGCTTTGGTCTTGATTTAGAACCCTCTTTATCACGGTTCTAGCATCCGGGACTACGAATCTGGGACTAAAGATCACGACATTTAGTCCTGATTGCTACAATGGCGCTAAAAAGATAAAAAAATTTGTGCCCTATGGGACTCGTACCCAAAACCTCTTGCCTCATGCATAGCTTTCTTGCCACCCCACCTACATAACACACATGACATTGGTTTGGGATGCATTCCTTTTGAACTAACAAATGCAGGACAAAAGGGGTCTTTAGTCTGAGTTGGTGGTACCGACCCGGGACCAAATGTTTTAAACTTTTAGACTCGGCTGGAGCCACAAACGTTCCTCCAGCCCCCCTAACTTGTAGACCTAGGATTAGTGCCAACACTGGTCCTAGGCCGAATGCACGCTGAGACTAATGATGGGGATCGATACCCCTTTCTGTACTAGTGTAGCTGTATCAAAATTTAATATCTTTTTGTCGCCTTCAATATGACTATTTTCTTCTAGGATTCTTCGCAAAAAAATGCTTTCAAGATGTAGCATAGTATTGCCTAACGCAAGAGATGTGGCTCAAATAATGCTTATAAGTTTTTCTTCGTGAGGCGAGTACAAAGCATCATCTATACTAGTATAAACATGACTTCGTCATTTAGGGTAAGAATTTGTGACAATATCAGAATTGGTGCATATTCCAGTATGAGTAAAATGTATCACAAATTCTTAAACTTGTCCTGCTGTATCATTTAGGTATCCAAACTCTCAAAATGCATATTTATATCCCCAAACTGTTTAAAGGGATCTATCCTATGTCCCAAACATGACACACAAGTTTTTTACACCAACGTGGCCATCACCATGGCGCCAATATGCAAAAAAGTCATCTGCATTCCGCATCCCCTCTCTCTCCCTCCCTCCTGGACCTTTGCATTTGGCTTGTCTCGATCCTTATATTGCGATCTCACCTCCTCGTTCTTTACATCTCTCGCTACTACCTCCTCCCATCCCTTGATGATGATTGAGCGCTTGTACATTTATCAAGTCGTTGGTTGGGCAAGGGAGGCACCGGTATATCCCAAGGTGCAAGGCATGTTGCTGTGTGGAGGCAGTGGGCAATGGCTCAGTGAAGACGAGAGGCTTGTTCTAGCATAGCTGACGATATGTTTTAGACATTGAATTTCTTAGCTGCCTCCATGAGATCATGTTGTCCTAGATAAGTAGAATTCTCCTTTATTTTGTAGTGGACCACCGTCATCACCCAAAGAAACCGCTCTCTCACGACGTCACTTTCGAAACTCGAAAGACACCCCTGGTGTTCGAATGATGGTAGCAGCAAGGGGCGAGGGGGAGCTAGAAAATGTGCCTTGCGAGTGGAAGGATGATAAATTAATAAGATAAGGAGAGGATAATTCTCATGGTGAATGGTGCCTTTTACTATGTACACTAATATGATTCATCGAGTTCATGTGTGCCTTATCTGGAAACGGGAATTGTTTCGTCGAGATGGAAGTTTGGAACAAAACAAGGAAAGCAGAGTTTGTAAATGGTTTCTGAACAATGCATCGCTCTGTTCTGTGTGTTGGATACTTGGAATGATCGGCACCTCCACATACAATGTAGACACACGCACAAAAAAAGGGCCTAACAATTTCTTACTACTTCCTTTGACTTCGTCTGGAAGGCACGCGCCATATACTGCACTCATGATAATATTCTGCAACATTAATAAGTCATTACACCGAAATTTCAACTATACACACAATCTTGGTTTTAAATGCGAGTCACTCTGTTTTATACACGCAATCTCATGTTGTATAGTATACTTAGTAATAACTTTGTTTACTTAGACTATAAAATTTATTCTATATTGACTTAGAAAATTATTTACTATTTAATGCATCTTGTTTATACATGTAAATGTTATATATCATGTATATGTTTATAAATGGTACTTATTCTCTTACTATGTTGCCATACAAAAGCGGGTTTCGGGTATCCGCGGGTTTCGGTTTTGAAGATGGATTTTGACCCGAATCGGTGTTCGGATCGGGTTCGGGTTTTAAGTTCGGGTTTCGGTTTTGGGTGCTAAGACACTCCATCCGACCCGAACCCGACCCGTTGCCATTCCTATGTATAAGCCTATATAATACCATGCTTTTGCCATCATGGACAACTCCTGCACTAGTACCTCTACTCTACTCCTCTTTATCTGTTACTTCCATCTTTCTCAGTCTGAGCTGCAAATATTTTAGGGCACTACAACCACTTTTTCGCTCCCATTACTAAACTGAACAAACATGATGGTGACCTGCATGCCTACTTAGTTTTATGCGTGCGGATTGAAAATCATAATATAGGCCGCTCATCTTGTCCTCGTGATAAGTGAAGGAAAGAAATGTAGATACGATCCTGAATGAACCAGGATGATATGTGGGGAGAGTAACCTAATCATTCGTCAATGCTCACTGCCCCAGTTTGGCATGGGAGGTCTTGGGACAAACAGAGTTGCAAATGGTATTCCAGCAAGGAGAGGAGATCATATTGTTCTAACGGACTGATACGTGCATAATGATCTAGTACCCACAAAGGCCACAACTGCTATCGTGACCGAGAAGCCAGATGAGATCTGTCACAGCCGGAATTGAGCGACTACCAAACTACTTGATTGCTCGTGTCTCGCGTGTCTAATCGGAATGGTCTAGCACACAATGACTCGAGGGATTTAGACTGGTTCGGGCCAGAAATGCTCTACGTCCAATATGAGGGGGTGGTGCCCTCTCTGTATTACTCAAGCCTAGGTGCTCAAAGTTGCCGTTTCTGGGACGGATGATGCTTTGACCCGTTTCTGGAAATGTATTTACAGGGGCAGGTTCCCGTCCCTGAAAAAACGATTTGTAGCTGCAAGAGGCAGGAGCGGGTATCGCATCCACACTTACAAATGTTGTTTTACCCGCAACAATTTCTGTAGTAGTGTCACTGCTATGTTTATTTGCAACCTTGCTGTTCCTCTCATATAGCTTGGAATCACTTATTTTCGTTGACTTTTAGAGTGGGTGACGATCTTGACCAAGAGAAATATCTTGTTGTTGTTGTGTCCATCCGGCATGGCGCCGCCGCTGAGAAAGATGTCGCGGATGGCGAGGTTGCCGAGGTGGCGGCGTAGTGATGTCCGGGGATGGGGACGTCCTCGCTGTGACGAGGACGTTGGCGTCGATGAGTTTCCCACTGCGGTAGCGCCCCCTCTCTAGATCAGATTAGAGTTAGGCCGGTGGGAACAGTGGCAGCAGCGAATCTCGTGACCTGTGTCGTAGTCCCCACCTTCTCTGTATTTTATTTTTTGAGATTACATAGTATAACTAAGACACTCACAATGTACGCACACTCACACTCCAATAAACACACATACGCAAATTCTACTCCTATTAGCATCTTCGAAGACTAAGCCGGCAAATTCTCGAGATTGTCGAAGTCACCATAGGCGCCTCGCTGTCGACAGGAACGTCGCATACCACTAAATGCACAACGTTGTTAAATCCTAAAATATTCGCTCTCATAAGAAGTCGAACCCAAGACCTCAGGTGCTACCGAGACTCTTGTAACCACTAGGCTGCTACATGCCTTTTCGCACCTTCTCTATATATGGCGCTGCGCGATAGGGGCCACTAGCCGTCTATTGGGCTGGGCGTTCCTGATCAGGACACGAGTCAAGTGACCAATTTCTCGTTGGGCCAGCTGATGGAGATCAATAGTTCAATACTTACATAGAGTTCACAAGGAACCGGCCTACTCGTGATCAGAAGTAGACCGACCACACATATATTCTCTAGTTCCTCTGCTAAGCCGGGCCAAGCATTTGATCTTAGCAGCCCATGAATCATGCTGGCAACCCATTGTTGCGTTTGCTCTTGAGGCAGCACCATCACCGGCTCGTCAGGCGGAGTGGTTGCGTCTTCCGTTCACTCTATCCGTGGCCGGAGCAGGTCGCGCCGCACTAGTTCCATGCTTGTCTTGGATGGATTGCTTCCCTCTGCTGCTCATATTCCTGGAATCCTAGCACGCACGCTTGTCTTGGGGCGGACGACATATATGTGGCTATCTGTTCAATCGCACAGGACAGAAAGATCAAGAAGTGATGGGAGCAAAAAGAAGCAGGGACTCGTTGGATATATATATATACCTTTTTAAGTACAATGACTATACCATCCCCGGGACAAGAGGTGGAGCCTTGATAGAAAATACTCCCTCTATTCCAAATGTAGGTCGTTATGACTTTTTTAAATTCATAGTATTTGTTATGCATTTAGATATAACATATGTCTAAATATATAGCAAAATATATGAATCTAGAAAAGTTAAAATGACCAACATTTTGAAACGAAGGGAGTACAAATTAAAGGTTGTAGTAAGTGCACCTCAACAAATTTCTAGGACCATAGCTAGGTATAGTAAGCGCAAGCATTTACATCCCCCATTATTTTGTGATTAAAGGGTAACCAAATGCTGTTTCGATTGATGATCATGTCAAATTAAGTCTATATACATATACTAGTTGAATACCCGTGCATTGCTACCACTACTACAGAACAGACCTTTTGTCCCGGTTGGGAAATCCCTGGTGTCCCGATTTCCCAACCGGGACCGCCAAGACGGAACAAAAGGGGGGACCCTTTTGTCCCGGGTCAAGCAACCGGGACAAAAAGGGCCCTTTGGGGTGTGTGTGTGTGTATATATATATATATATGTATATATATATGTATACATATGTGTATACATATGTCTATATACATATGTGTGTGTGTATATATATATATATATATATATATATATATATATATATATATATATATATGCTCAGATATATACATATATACTTAATTACATACAAAGTGCAACACAAAAGTTAATTACATACAAAGTGAAGCAAACGTTTTACTTAATCTTGTCATATTTACTCCTATTATCTATGTTTGGCACGGCGTCATAGTAGAATTCGCCTGCCTTGTCTTACCTCATGAACAATAAATCCGCACATGGCTTCTTGAATCGCCTGGATCCTTTCCTCTGGTATGAGTGTGTCTCGCATTTTAGTGAGCTGTGGAAAAGTGAGAATATTAATTGCAACAATTTACAAACGAGTTGCACGCAAGCTAAGTTTGATAAAGTTTTTTACTTACTTCCTGCTGCTAAGCGGTAAAGGTCTTTTGAGGACCTACTAGGGTATGGACATTCTCTATGACATAGTATGCGCATATACCACAAAGGCATTCCAGTGGTCCTTCTGCTTTGCAAGGTCTCCAGTAAACTCTGGCGTTTTCCCTTTCTTGATATAATTCTTCGTCAAATTCTTCTTAAATGTCTGAAGTTGTTTGGCCATCTTGCTCAGGGTCCAGCGCTTAGCTGCTTCTTCTGATTCAGCCGGAACCGTGAAGTTCTTCTTCAGCTCCCACCAGAGCCACTCCTTTTCTCTTTCAGGCATCACATCCCTTTGCTCTCTTGGATTGTTAACTTTTCATAACCTGAAACTGATAGGGATGTGATCCCGGACAAGACAACCACGTTGCCTAACGTATTTCTTTGCGGCTGCTTCTGGAGCGATCGGTTCGCAATCTGGATCCACTTCGGTTATGATAAATCGCCCTTCCAATTTTTTGGTCGGGCCTCGCTTTGTTTTTTTGGCCTGACTTGATGATCCAGATGGCTTCAAAAAAAATTCATATATATTTATTGTTATTACTCATTGTAAGTACGACAAATGAAAAGAATGATCGATGTTAAGATATATACGTTTGTTTCCTGGTCATGAGCATCATTCGTTGGTTGATCAATTTCGTCGCTACCGGACATATTGAGGTATATGTCGGTATTTGCGGCATCACCGGTGTCGTCGGCATGACCAGCCCTCGCGGCGCTACCGGATGCAATCATATCCATTAGGAACTGCTCATCATCCATCGTCGCGGGTCTATCTGAACTAACTATTGAATATACAAATTGTTTTGATCAAATTATACACCTATTTAACAAAATTTTCAAAACTAAATTTCCATCTAAATTTCGAAACTAAATTTCCAACTAAATTTGCAAACCAAATTTTCAAGGATCCAAATTTCCAAGGATCAAAATTTCCATATAAATTTCCATCAAAATTTCCAAACTAAATTTCCATCTAAATTTTCAAGGATCCAACTAAATTTCCCTCTAAATTTCCAACAATCATTTCCAAACTAAATTTCCAACTAAATTTGCATACTAAATTTCCAAGGATCCAAATTTCCAAGGATCAAAATTTCCAAACAAAGTTTCAATCTAAATTTCCAAGGATCCAACTAAATTTCCATCTAAATTTCCAACAATCATTTCCAAACTAAATTTCCATAGTAAATTTCCAACTAAATTTCCAAACTAAATTTGCAAACTAAACTTCCAAACTAAATTTCCATCTTAATACATCCAAATTGAGATTAAATTACAAACAAATTAATGCACTAAACAAATTAATGTGAATCACAACAAATTAACTTCAATTACAAAACAAATTAACTTGGATTACAAACAAATTAATGCACTAAATTTAAACCTCAAATTAATCCAGAAATTAATGCAACAAATTAAATAATAAAAAAAATAGTATCCCTCAAATTTGAACCAAGGTTCAAATTTTAGGTTCAAATTGAGGGCTAATGTTCCATCAGTGCCCTGTAGGGCCGGCGCCCGCCGCCTCCGTGCCAGCGTGGGGGCAGGGGGATCGGGGTGCGGCTCACAGGCGACGACGGCACGGCGGCGCTCCGGGTGGAACGTACGTCGACGACATGTGGGGTGGCGGCGCTCGGGGCAGATGCGGCGGCGCTCGTGGGGCGGACGACGACGCGGCGGGGCGGCGGCGGCGCTCGGCGCAAGACAACTCGGTGGCGGCGCGGTGGAGCGGGCTCGACGAGGACGTGGCTCGGGGGTTGAGGGGGTGGCGCGTGCTCTCGGGCACGGTGGACAGCGGCAGTGCCGTGCTCCGGGGGCCGAGGCCGCGTGGGGGATGGCGGCACGAGGGCGGTGCATGCGGTCCACGAGGCGGCGGCGCTCGGGGCGGTGGTTGACGATGCAGCGGCGCGGTGCTCCGAGCCGGGGACGACGACGCGGTGGCGCTCCGGGGCAGGGCACGACGATGGCGATCAACGGGCGGCGGTTACGGATCAAGAAAATGGCCAAGTGTTGGGGAGGAGGCATGGGAATGGGGTGCCGGGATATATAGGAGGAGGGCCTTTTGTCCCGGTTCCAACCATCACCCGGGACCAAAGGGTCTTTGGTCCCGGGTGGTGACTGGAACCGGGAACAAAGGCTCCCCTTGGTCTCGGGTGGAGCCACGAGTCAGGATCAAAGACCCTTTGGTCGCAGGTCGTGGCTCTACCCGGGACCAAAGGGGACTTTTAGCGGGCCGCGGCGAAAATGCGTCTGCAGTCCACCTTTAGTCCCGGGTGGATCTAATAACCGAGACAAATGAGACCCGTTTTTCATTCTGGTGCCAAAACTTTGGGCTATCAGCTTTTTTTGTTTCTTTTTTATTTGTATTTTTAAAATGGGCTATCAGCTTTTAATTGTGTAGAAAAAAAATTACGAGTCCAAAAATTATCAAAAAAAAGTTTCTATATTTATTTAGATTCTATATGTCCAGCAAAAATATTGCATTTTATTTAAGTGATAGGACTCATAATTTATATAACTTTACATATTCTAATTTTTATTTTGACCATGCAAATATGTATTAGATAATAGAAATATTTCAAACTATTGGCTTTCGAAATAAAATGAGTTTCTTCAACACATTAACGTTAAAAAAGTGTTTGTCACATATAACTTAATCAATTCATATTATTAGTCAATGTGTTGTTTTGCGGGGAGTTTTTGAGTGTGAATGTGCGAGGAAAAATTGATGCAGTACATATATAATCAAAATTTCCAAATTTTCCATCACATGTTTATGAAATATTGCATAATAATTCTAATACATCAAGGATCAACAGGTACTGGTACGGTAACAGATTTTCTCTTCACAAATGACCCTTGATTATGATCACGGCACAAGTATGGAGCATCCTCATTGGCTAGCAGCATGCATGGATCAACATTGACTGTGAAAGGTGGAATGTCAACAAAATTATTATAGTCCTCTAACAAGTCTGTCATGTCCTCGACTCCAACAATATTTCTTTTACCTGAAAGGACTATGTGTCGCTTTGGCCCATCGGTTTGCTTGTTGATCCCCTTCTTTGGCTTGTTAGACATGTCCTTAATGTAGAAAACCTGAGAAACATCCTAGGCTAGGACAAATGGCTTGTCTCTGTACCCAAGATTGTTAAGATCAACTATTATCATACCGTACTGATCTTTTGTTACTCCAGTCAGCTTCACCCACTGGCACCGAAATAGAGGCACCTTGAAATTGGGACCGTAATCTAGTTCCCCCTCGACGTCCTCAGGATCATTATTCGGATCTTGTAAAGCAATGCACCGCATACGGGGCAAGCATCCAAATTCTCGTAGTCACCTCGGTAGAGGATACAGTCATTGGGACATGCATGTATCTTCTGCACCTCCAATCCTAGAGGGCAAACAAGCTATTTTGCTTCGTACGTCGTGCTAGGCAATTCGTTGTCTTTAGGAAGCATTTTTTTCAAATTTTTTAGTAATTTACCAAATCCTTTGTCTCATACACGATATGTTGCCTTCCATTGCAGCAACTCTAGTGTGGTGCCAAACTCTAGTGTGTTCCTCTGGGCGGGGAAGTCCTCCGGGCGGCGCTCGGGGAGGACGACGGCAGCGCACTGGGTGGGGAAGTAGTCCTCCGGGCGGTGCTCATGGTGGACGACGGCGGCGCACTGGGCGGGGACGTTCTCCGGGCGGTGGTCGGGGCCACGACGCGGTGTCGGTCTCGGGGTCGCAGGGCGGCGGCGCGGAGCTCGGGACGGCGGCGGCGAGGAGGGTCGACGACGCAGAAGTGGCTAAGTGTTGGAAAAGGGGGCGAGGGGAAGAAATGTATGGGGGGGGGGGCTTTTGTCCCGGGTGGACCCATGACCCGGGACAAAAGGCCCTTTTGTCTCGGGTGAATCCACCACCCGGGACAAAAGGGCCTTTTGTCCCGGGCCGTGGATCCACCCGGGACAAAAGGTATTTTTGGGCGGGCCGGGAGAATTCCCCGCCCGCGGCCCACCTTTAGTCCCGGGTGGATCTACCACCCGGGATAAAAGGGGCCCGTTTTCCCTCATTCCCTCCAAATCTTATGTTTGTTTTTGTTTCTTTTTACTTCTCTTTTAAAATAGGCTTTCATTTGTTAATTCAGTTAATAAATTTTGATTCCAAAAATTATGGAACAAAATTTCTTATCTCTATATAAACTTGATACACGCAACAAAAATAATTAATTTTCATTCAAGTGATTGGGTCAACGAAATATCTAACTTTTTTGAAATCATATTTGTTATTTTGACCATGCAAAAATATATTAGGTGAACAAATTTTTTCAAACTGTTGCTTTTCGACAGAAAGTGGATTCTATCACGATATTAATGTTTAAAAAGTGAATTTTACATAAAATTAAGTAATTTCATGATATTAATGAGTACTGTGTGAGTTTGAGAGATAGTGTGTGTTAGTGAGATTGTGTGTGTTAGTGAGAGAGTATAGTGTGTTAATGTGAATGTAATTTCATAAAATAAATAAAATTATAATTGAGTCTGGTAAATAAGTGAAAAATATAAAAAATGATATATATAACACATAAAGTATAATTGTACAGTACATATATAATAAAAGTATTCGAATTGCGATTACATTTTTATACAATAACATAAAATGATTCAAGTACATGAAGGATTAGCGGTAACAAACTTTCTCTTCACAAATGTCTCTTGATTATGATCACGGCGCAAGTATGGAGCATCATCATTGGCTAGCAGGATGCATGGATCAGTATTTACTTGGGAAGGTGGAATGGCAACAAAATTATTATATTCTTCTGACAAGTCTGTCTTGTCATCCACTCCAACGATGTTTCTCTTTCCTGATAGAACTATGTGTCGCTTAGGCTCATCCTTTTGCTTGTTTATCCCCTTCTTTGGCTTGCTGGACATGTCCTTAATGTAGAAAACCTGAGCGACATCCTAGGCTAGGACAAATGGCTCGTCTCTATACCCAAGATTGTTGAGATCAACTATTGTCATCCCAGACTCATCTTTTGTTACCCCTCCTCCAGATAGCTTAACCCATTGGCAACGAAATAGAGGCACCTTGAAATTGGGACCGTAATCCAGCTCCCATATCTCTTCAATGTAGCCGTAATATGTGTCCTTTTTTCCATTATTGTCCATGGCATCCATATGAACACCGCTGTTTTGGTTGGTACTCTTTTTATCTTGGGCTATCGTATAAAATGTGTTTCCATTTATCTCGTACCCTTGGTATGTTAAGATATTCCAAGATGGTCCCCTAACCAATAAGAACAGTTGTTCACTTATATCCATGTTATGCATTAGATGCTTCCGCAACCAGCTACAGAAAGTGTTCATGTGCTCACGTGTAATCCATGCCTCAGACTTTTCCGGGAAATTGGAGAGCAGAATTTTCTTGTGTTCCTCGATATATGGGTCAACCAAGGATGATTGTTGAAGAACCGTATAATGCGCTTTCTTGAATGAGAAATCATCTGTGCAGACATAAAATTTCTTTTCTAATGTACCCTTTCCAGTTAGTCTCCCCTCATATCGCGATTCAGGGACTCCAATCGGTTTAAGGTCATCAATAAAGTCAACACAAAAGTCAATGATCTCCTCAGTTCCGTAGGCACTGGCGATGCTTCCTTCTGGATGAGCTCGATTACGAACACATTTCTTGAGTACCCCCATGAACCTTTCAAATGGGAACATGTTGTGTAGAAATACTGGTCCGAGGATATCAATCTCTTTCACAAGGTGCACTAGAAGATGTGTCATGATGTTGAAGAAAGATGGTGGAAATATTAGCTCAAAGCCAACAAGACATTGCACCACATCGTTTTGCATCTTTATCAAATTCTCCGGGTCAATTATCTTCAGTGAAACTGCGTTGAGGAAGGCACATATCTTCACGATGGTTAACCAGATGTTATCAGGCAGAATCCCCCGCAGCACAACCGGAAGAAGTTCGATCATAAGCATATGGCAGTCATGGGACTTGAGATTTGTAAATTTCTTCTTTGCCAAATTTAAGATTCCTTTTATATTGGATGAGTATCTAGATGGAACCTTTATACTGCTCAAGCAGTCAAACATGGTTTCTTTCTCTTCCTTGTTAAGAGTATAGCTGGCAGGACTTAAGTATTGTCGTCCATTATCTCGCTGTTGTGGATGTAAGGCATCTCGTTCTTCCATGCGTTGCAATTCTTGATGTGCTTCTACTGTATCTTTTGTCTTTCCGTACACTCCCAAGAATGCTATTAGGTTGACGCAAAAATTATTCGTGAGGTGCATCACATCAATTACATGACGAACATCTAAGACTTCCCAATATGGTAGCTCCCAAAATATAGATTTCTTCTTCCATATGGGCGCCATTCCGTTTTCGTTCGGAACAGGTTGGCTAACAGATCCCTTTCCAAAAATAACTTCTAGATTTTTTACCATGTTGAAGACGTCTTTACCACTGCTGTGCATCAGTTTTGTTCGGTGGTCCGCTTGGCCTTTGAAATGCTTGCCCTTCTTTCGTACCGCATGCCTAATGGGAAGAAACCGACGACGATCCATGTATACAACCTTCTTACAGTGAGTCAACCATATATTATCGGCATCATCTAAATAGTGTGTGCATGCTTTGTATCCCTTGTTCGAATGTCCTGACAAGTTACTAAGAGCAGGCCAGTCATTGATCGTTACGAACAGCAATGCTCGTAGGTTGAAGTTTTCCTGTTTGTATTCATCCCACATCCGTACACCTTCATCGCCCCAGAGCAATAAGAGTTCTTTGACCAATGGTCTTAGGTACACATCAATGTCATTTCCGGGCTGCTTTGGACCCTGGATAAGCACTGGCATCATGATGAACTTTCGTTTCATGCAGAGCCATGGTGGAAGATTGTACATACAAAGAGTCACAGGCCAAGTGCTATGACCACTGCTCATCTCACCAAAAGGATTCATGCCATCCGTACTCAAACCGAACCTTATGTTTCTCGCATCCAAATCAAATTTAGGGTACGTTCTATCTATTTTTCTCCACTGCGACCCATCAGCGGGGTGTCTCAACATCGAGTCTTTCTTGCGTTCCTCTTTGTGCCATCACATCAACTTAGCATTATCTTTATTTCTAAACAGACGCTTCAAATGTGGTATTATAAGCGAATACCACATGACCTTCGCAGGAACTCTCTTCTGGGGAGGCTCTCCCTCGACATCTCCAGGATCATCTTTTCTAATCTTGTAATGCAATGCACTGCATACGGGACATGCATCCAAATTCTCGTACCCGCCTTGGTAGAGGATGCAGTCGTTGGGGCATGCATGTATCTTTTGCACTTCCAATCCTAAAGGGCAAACAAGTTGTTTGGCTTCATACGTTGTGGCAGGTAATTCGTTGTCCTTAGGAAGCATTTTTTTAACAAGTTTGAGTAATTCACCAAATCCCTTGTCGGATACACCATTTGTCGCCTTCCATTGCAACAACTCCAAGGTGGTGCCAAGTTTCTTCAACCCATTTTGACAATCTGGGTACAACAACTTACGGTGGTCCTCTAATAACTTCTGGAACTTCAACCTCTCCGTTTCACTCTCACAGTCTGCCTGCACATTGTGCAATGCCTGCCCCAGATCGTCGCTGGGATCATTTTCTGCTACATCTACTTCGGGCTCTTCCATGGGAATATCGTCATCAAATGCACCGATTCCAGCATTTCCGGGAAAGTGGCCGTCAAAATCTTCTTCTTCATTGTCTTCCATGGTAACCCCCTATTCTCCGTGCTTCGTCCAACAAACATACTTCTCCATGAAACCATTTGCGAAAATGTGGCTGTGTAGGATTCTTGAAGATGAGTAATCCTTGTTATTGTTGCAATGAACACACGGGCAGCACATAAAACCATTCTGCTCGTTTGCCTCAGCCACAGACAAAAAATAATGCAGGCCATCAATGAATTCTTTCGAACATCGGTCAGCATTGTACATCCATTGCCGGTCCATCTGCATTTTAAATAAATCGATTTGAATTCTTTACACGTATCGAATAAATAAAATATATCAAACCTAAATTAAACTAAATGTAACATAACATGAATAATTAAAATATATGCAATATCCATCATACATCTTGATTAATTAAAAGGAGTATTTAATCCATTAATCCATTACAGAACTTAACAAAGGAGTACTATACATGAGACTTAAAAATTCGGATAACAACACATAGGTTTTCAACCATCCTTGCGTTGGAACGCATAATGCTCTAACGGATTTCTTGCTGGTGCAGAAGAAGATGGCGGAGCTGAAACCTCCGAGTTTGGTGGTGACGAACCGTAACGCCGCAATAAATCCTCAAGATCAAATGGAGGTTCCTCGCCTGTGACACCTCTGATGTCAGTTTAACCAAAACCAGTCAATTAACATAACTTCACACACAAATGAGCTAAGAAAACTTAAATAAGAATCCTATGTCTAGTTCTTGCAAACGTGTGTGTAAATGTAGGTGTGCATGTGTTTGAGTGCAATGTGTTTGAAAAACAATAATTGGTACCCTTTTAAACTTGACTTGGCATGTGTGGTAATAAGGCAATAAAATACATCTTTCATAATGATCTATAAACTTTCTATGCAAATCAAGTTCAAACTAGAAAACCCTCACATGAAATGATTATTGGAACCATTCTTTGATTTGTGAAGAGCTACTAATTCAAACAAATTAAATCAACAAGAGTTCTATTTCTAGTGTTAAGGAAGTTAAAATAACTTCAAACCAATGCTAAGAAGCCTATGAAAATGAATAGTCATATTCACCATGTCGTGTTAAACAAAAGTCTAGTTGAAGCCTAGGAGTAAAAGTGCCAAAATTCACATGAAATGATAAGTACTTTAAATGACAGTTTTCGAAATAATTAAATAACTCTCAAACCATTGCTCGAATGAAAAAGTGTATAACACAAAAGTTGTAGATCTCGAAAAACTGAGCAAAAGTGGTATTCAACACTTTTTCATTTGAGGCCAAGATGGAGGAGAAAATTAGAGTTTACATAACTGGATTTTTTGAACTTCGAGAAAATTACAGAACTGCCACTGACAGGTTCTTCAACCTCTCGCCTCCCTGCGCTCGGCCTACGGGCGGCGTCCATACGCCGGCGCAGCCACCTGGCCAGCCACGCGTCGCACCCCGACCCAAACCGCCCTTGTGCGCCCCTGGTATTGCCCCAAACCACCTTCTCTGGCGCCCCTGAGCTCGCCACGCCCCCTTTCCTCTCTTGCGCGCGCCACGAGGATGGCCGCCGCGCCACGCACCGAGTCCGCGTCCTCCCCTAGCTTCGCGCCCTGCCCCAGCTGCTCCCTCCCCAGCTCGCCCTCCCCCTTGCCCACGCCTATTAAAGGACGAGCAGAGCCCTTTCTCAAGCGCGAGCCAAGCACGGCGGTCGCCATTGCCGTTCACCTCGCCCTCACGCCGAGCTACCTACTCGGCCTACTCTCTACCCAAATTGACCCTCCAGTTAGCTTCAGCTCGTTCCCAGGAAGCTCCCAGGCCCGGCCACCCTGACCCATCATCGCCAGAGCGCCGCCGCGCCGGACCAGAACCTCCGCCGGCTGCCCCTCTCCGCGGGCCCGCCTCCTCCGACCCTCTCCCGACGAGCCACGGCCACCCAAAGGTAGCTCTTGAGCTCCTCTACCTTTTCCCCCACTTGCCCCTCGCCGCCGGCGACTCTCCTCACCGGGAAACGCCGCACCAAGCCTCCTCTATTCTGTTCAGTTCCGCCAGGGACTCTGGGGGAGAAGAAACAAAAGTTTAGGGGTCCAAATGAAAAGTTGCAAATGAACTCAAAACAGTAAACTTCAAAAATGCCTAGAAAATCGTAGAAAAATCATAAAAATATAAACTCAACTGTTCTGGAATCCTTAGAACAAGAAATACAACTTTTGTTACAGTCACATGTTCATATTTTGCTTTTATTTTAATCTAAGAAAAAGACTATTTTAAATGGCACATAAATGTTCTAGGAGTTTAGTTCAGTAACTATGCTTGATTTTTGGATATGTTGAACTTAGTATTGTTAGTAGAACCTGGTAAAAATATGAGCTCTGTTTGAAATTGTTTGCTTTCTCAAATGATCAAGATTCCTAGATCTACTAGCTTTGTTCCTATATTAATTCTGGTAGAATTGTTAGTGATATATGTATGAAACTTTTTCTGTGTATGAATTTTACTAAATCCTTACTGTTGCACAAGATTGAGAAATTATTGAACTAAATAACTCTATATTTGAGTTAATGCTTGAAAAGTAGGCTTTATTTTGGATATATAGTTCGTGTGCTTAGAGAAATCTAGGTTTATTTCTGAAACTTTGTTTTAGTCACATAAACATGCCTGCAAAGTTTGAGCAATACTTACTGAATATTCTTACAGTTATAATCCATGCTTGAGATATCATGTTTAGTTTTGATATTTTTGTATGGAAGAAATCTGTCATTTTTGGCCTTCATATTTGGACAAGTTACTAGTTAGAATGAGAACTAGCTATGGTAAAAGTTTCACATGTAGTACTAGTCATATTAAAGTCCAAATGAATATGCATATTCATATCTAGTTTAATGCATGAGTAATTCATCTTCTAGAAATAATGCCTGACAATTTTACTGAAGCATTTTTAGTCCATGTCTAGGCTCTGGTAAATGTTTGAGAACCATATCCCTGGTATAACTCTCTGTAGAATTAATCTTAATTAATGGTTTGCTAAATTTGTTCATTTTGTCACCTCTTCTATATAAGTGAATAAAATCTGGAAAAATTTTAGTACTGAGTAGATGCTTTGTATATGCTCCCGTAAAATTTGTAGCACCAGAACCCATGTCAAACTTTCTGTGCAAAAAGGTGAAGCAACTAGAGTAATCTACTTACATGCTTTGTTATGGTTAATTGCTTTATGATTAGATGCTGAAAACTATACCATAGATGCTAGAGTATCTGATCTGTGCTACTTTAGTTTTTCATCACTAGCTCATGAGTAAATTGGTTGTTATGAAATAGTGAAAGCATGCTATGTTTTAATGACAAAAATAAAAACCAAACCACACAGCTCTTTTATGAAGTAAAGAGAATTTAAGAACTACTCTATAAACGATTGCCCAGAAAATAAAGTTAACTAAGACCACCACAACAAACACATGCTATACTAGACTACAACTTTATAGTGAAGCAAAGAAATATGTTTATATCATGTTGTAACAATATCATTTCTGCATGCATATAGAAACGGTAAATCTACTCGACTGTGATTACGAATTGGTGCCCGCGAATACTACCACTCCAGAGAGTGTCTCTCTTAATTATACTGACTTGAATCAAGACCCGAGCTAATATTCGGAAGAGCCCAAGGCTACCTTTGAACAGTGCCCAAGAAGGGAAGCCTCGGTGCATAGTCCTATTATTTTACGCATTATATTCATCTTACTATTTGTGTATGTTGTAATAATTTTATTGTGCATTTACGTTTTCTAGGAGTTGATCGAAAACCTTAGGGCATGATCCCTAGGTACCTATGTTTGTTATCCGGATCTTTTTCTCGACTAGTTGCCCCGCTAACTAGGTACGGTAAAAGTCGAGAGGTTTCCTGCCTTTCGCGAGATTATAGGAGTTGACTGACTTTAATTCCTGCTGAAATATAAGGACAACGGGCGGGGTTGTGTAGTTGTGATACCCCGCTGGTGTAGTCAAAAATGGCTAAGGTCGCGGTGTGTGGCTCATTTCGTTAAGCGTTTGAAAATACTAGCCACATGCCGATAAATATGGTAATCGGTAAGCTTAAATACCTGATTGGACCGGCGAGTAGAACGACCATTCACCCTCTTGGTAGAAGTAGGGTTTATATTTTGTCGCGACGTACGGGTGCAGTGCAGAGACGTCGGTCTCTGTAGTCGGGGAGGGTGACCCGGATCCACGGACTGGAAAGAAAGGGGAACTGTAGCGTGGGCGGGAGCGAAGTCGATCCCCATGCGTGTGGTCTAGGTTCCCCTGGCTAGGTTGAAATTCGATTCAGAATCGTCCGCCTCTCACGACATGAGATTGCTTAACATTTTCGGTCACACAGAGTAACAAGTGGAACATGATGATGATAATACTGCTGGTTGATTAAATGATTGCTCTACCATGTTTGTGTAGAGTTAGATGCAAACTTAAAATGGTTAACCCAACTAGAAGATGGCTAGATAAAATCTGAAAATAAGGACTAACTCTTAGTGGCATTTTTTTTTGGCAAAACAAACCTCACCAACCAAAAAGCCTTGCATGTCTAGTTATCGGACTATGTTATATCCGGTGACGGGTCAGTCTTGCTGAGTATTAGTATACTCAGCCTTGCTTGTGGCACTGTTTTTCAGGTACTAACTTCGAAGATCTGTTTGCGAGTCTTACTTGGTCATGTACCTTGCCTCCGGGTTGGTCTGTTGAGTGGGATGGCCCTTCAGCTGGTGCTGACCACCCTCCCGCTGAGTGACGCTTTTGGTATGGGCTTTATCGATACATCACTTTCTTTCGTTAGATGTTTTATTGCTTCCGTTGAGACTATGACACTTGAATAATTTGTGTAGTTTGAAACTCTATAGTACTTCGCTACTCTGAACATGGTTTGTAATAAATTTCTTTTCCGCTGCAAACTCTGAGATGTATGAAATGTTCTGTGTTGTAATCTCTGGGCTCACCTTCGTGTGAGTGTTGTCTGCTGATCCTGGAATAGCGTGGCTTTTATCGAGGCTTCACTCAAGGAACTACCGGTGAGTGCCAATTTGGGTCGGAGTTGCTTAACAACAAAGATCAGTGCACCCGGGCCCAGTAGTTTTGGGTGGTTCCGCCACAGCTGGTATCAGAGCTCGCAGACAGCCTACCAGAGATGGCAACCTCGGTTTTCAAAACAACAAATTAAAACTTGACTTCAAAACTACTAAAGTTTTTGAAAGAGTTTAGGATCTCCAAGGACAAGTCTATGACGTAAAGCCCTAGGGGATCTTATGGGTATAATCAGGTGGTTTATATTGTATGGCTAACTTCCAGGGCATTACTTTTCAGTATTTAAATTCTGTAATTTAAATTCTGCAACTACATCGTCGCCGCGGAGGTATGCTTACTCAGTCAGCTGAGGGAGTCTGACCTTCCCGTCGGTGATGCGAGCCGAACGCTGGGGCTCAAGCAGTGGCCTACTTGAGCTGCTGCCCATATACCAACTTCGGTTAATTATATGGGGAGTAATGGTTCGAAATTGGAATTCAATTCCCCGTTGAAGACGGTACTCAGTCAATACGTTGTTTCGATAACATATGCTTAACGTTGTCCATACGGCGGTAATTGTATGGATGACGGTTCTATAGTGATTGGTAATGAATGGGAACGCTTTCGTGAGTGCTGGCATGGAAGGTTCAATTTATGTATTGTCAATTTTCTGCAGGTACGCTAACTCAAAATCGAATTCTAGGCTATCTAGCTATATCGAGTAGCTACATAGTGAGAGACGTAATATGTATGCCACCAAAGTCATTTGCGTAAGACCAAGGTTACTTGGCAATTCTTTTTCTTGGTGAGGATGATTAAGATCTGCATTCATCCTCAAATCATCAGCAAAGAAACTTTTGAAAGAAATCAAAATCGAAAAGTTTAAAACACGATCTTAAGGATCATCTAGACAGTCTGTGAATTCTGGAAATTCTTATTTCCTTGAATTTTTAAAATATGAAAATCACATCGAATCAAGTTCAGGATGTAAGAATAAATGTAGCTAATTACATTTCCAACCTTCTGTAAAAATTTAAGAATTTTTGAAGTTCTCTACCTTAGTGTTTTCAAATTTATAGTAACCTTCTGCAATTCTGTCAAATTAGAGCAATCTGTCTAAAGTGAATTTTTCGACAATCTTAAGTTGCTCATCTAAAAAATAATTCAACACAAAAGTTGTATGTAAATTAATAAATAACTCACTGTAAAATTTTGAATTATCTTTGTTCTGTTGTTTTGTAGATATGGTCAAATTACTCACTCTCTGGACAATCTGTTTGCTGGTTTCACATCACTTCCAAACCTTGAGCATATCACCTTGTTAGGTTCTGAACTGGCCTTAGTGTTGACTAGATGAAATGTTCCTCACTACCTTGGGCATCTTCTGTAAAATTTTGAGAATTTTATGCCAAGTAGATTGTCCCTGGTGAACAAAACACTAGCCCTCTGGTTGCTGAGTTTTCTGGGTAGACAGCAAGTAGAGGACTTGAGAACATGACCACCTTAAAATCTAATTTGGACCTAGGCTTGGTTAGACAAAATTGTGTACAATCATATTAGGAATGCCCAAGAAAATATTTGAAAATTTTTGGACTTCTAAATCTCGAGTCATGAAATTCTAAAGTTACCTCTAGAACAAATGAACCCCGATTGTCCAATTTATATCCTACGGGATATTGCTAAAATTTTCACCCTTGTAGATGACTCTTCTTGGATATGAGTTGAATACCAAAGTGGTCACAAATTACATGATCTAGGTTCTCACAAATTTTCAACTTCTTAGGACTAGTATACTCCAAGCTATAGACAAAACACTATCACCCGGCCTGCTGAAAAACAGCCAGAATAGAGAAGCAAAGACTGAATATTTCAACCATCTTAACCATTGTTTTAGCCTTGGGGTTGAATACCAAAGTTTCTCCAAACATCCTAAGCTACATGCCTACAAAATTTCAACTTCATTAGATGTATATAGTAGGAGTTATGGCCTAAATACAGAGACTCTGTTCAGAAAACCAGAGGTGTAGTAATGGATAATTTCGAGCATCTTACTCTTAGAATTAGCCTCTGAGTTGACTACCAAAGCTGTATCACATGAAATTATCTAACTCCTGTCAAAATTTCAAGGCATTTTGATGAACGGAACGCGAGTTATGAGTTTTCTCGTAACCTGCAGCTTCCTGTACGTTCGGTTAACCATGCCTTTCGAGTTCTACTCATCTGCCCATCTATCCTTTGAATCATACAAATGTTAGGGACCATATTGCTGGTGTTAACCCTTCCATATTGTTGAAGCGCAATGTTCTCCAACCTCAGGATGCTGGTTATCAATAGCTCAACAAAAAGAAGAATGACACAAGGAATGACTGAAATTACTTGGACGAGTTGAAGGAATTCTCATTGCCCTTCTTGCTCAAATGGGTCTTTTGAAAACTAAAAATAGGTGCACAAAAATGCTAGAATATCATGCATAATCATGACTGCAACATCCATGCCTTACATATAGCTAAAGTGCTACCGATGCATTGTTATTACATTCCCACGATTTAAATCACATATGCATCTGGGAAGGAATTGTGAATATTATCTGGCTCTTCATCTTCCTTTCTTGCCATGAGCATTAGTTGGGTTGCTATGTTTTTACCTTGTCGTGGTGTTCGTCACTAACCTAAGGTGCCGCAACGGAACCTAGGGCCTCGTGTGTGCTACCGCAACACGATTGTGCTACTAGGTGCGTGCTGGTATCTTGGTCTGTGATAGCGACTCCGTGGCAATCTATTTTCTCGCAACCTGAATAATGTGTTGATTTGTTTGAGTTCTATTTTGGTTCAAAAAAAATTAAGAGTACTTGCCTGACATTCCAGTAGCTAATCTGCATTGCAACCTGAGCACCGCATGCCCACATGCTTGATCATCCTACCAAATAGATATGCCCCATCATGCATGAAAACCATGTGCATCAGAAGCTATACACCAGGAAAACGCCCATCATTCAATAGTATCATGACAAATGCATCATGCCATGTGCATCATGTCATCAATACATAGATCATTTTATCTGTGCAGTGCATCCCCCACACATATATTACCTAGGTGCGTTGCCTCATTACAACCAAACACCTGCACCTAACTTATCAATGTGTATCATCAATCTCATGACATGTTGGCATCTCCACCATACATCATGACATTGAACTAGTGTGCATTTTTCTCAAAACAGGTACCAACTATTAAATAAAAGCATCTTGAGCAAGAATGTCTTGAGAAAAGTTTGCTTCTGCTGAAGAATAAGATCTCCGTCCTAGAAAGCTGACAGATATAACTGGACCAGCAGGTACAGAAGGAAAACCCAAATCTTAGACCTGGTCAACTACCTCAAAATAAGTTGAGCCTGTGGAACAAAATGTAGTAAAACAAATCTCCTTACTACTGTAAAATTTTGAAAATTTTTGGAGAATTGTAACCCTCAAAATTTAGTCTTTTGGTAAACCCCTATAATCCTGTCAGCTTGTAGCAGTCTGGCCACATGAATTTTTCGACCCACTTAAACGCTTTTTCTGAGAAAACGTTCAACATGAAGGTTGTAGATAACTGATTATAGAAGATACTGTAAAATTTTGAGAATTTTTAGTCATTATATTTGGTACTTATAGTCAAAATATTAGCCCTCTGTTTAGTCTGAAATCTGGGTCAACCTTCCTACAAACACTTAAGGATTTGACTATCTTAAGCTCTATTTCGGAGTTGGAGTTGACTAGAGGAAATGATCACAATTATCTTAGGCACCCCCAGTAAAAATTGAGAATTTTTCGACCTTGGATTCCTCAGTTATGATCAATTCTATCAACTACCCAGAATCTGTCCTGAGAAAATCGTCAAGCACAAGCTCTTCTACATAAAGGAGAAGCCTAAATGTTTTACTACGATAAGGATATAATTTTATCGTTCGAATCTCCATAGTGGATAAAATGAATCATGATCTCTGAAAACCAATTCTTGATAGGTCATCTCTCTCCAAAGCTTTTCAATCACTTGGGTATTAACGAAATATATCAAGACCCTAGGCAAAATTTCTCGCTAAATATATCTCATAATGCTATACCGAGACCACTTATAAATACCCGTTACACTCTCACTTCTGCTAATGCTGGATTTCATGATTGCTTTGCCAAGCACCTCTCCAAGGCCAAATTCCATATGGATCATTGTCGATAACCGACACCTTTTCTTCAAGTACACATTATTCATACTACCAAGAAGTGTACTGGTTTTCATCTTGATCACATTGTGGTCTACATAGCATACCACATACAATTAAATTCAATAGTGATGCTCAACTCCTAGCACACTTTTTGAGAAATCCCTTGCAATCTTCTCCTGTCACCAAACTGATCCGAAGTTCAGCTTATCATCCTCGAACCGACGGCCAAACTAAAAAGTGAACCGAATCTTGAAGACATGTTGAGGGGTTGCGTCACTCATTACGACTAGAATGCTAGTTTTTAGCAGAGTTATCAAACAACTATCAAGCATGACTACAAATAGAACTATTCAAGGCTTTGTATAATCAAAGGCATAAACTCCTTTGAGTTGGTCACAAACCAAAGACCATAACATATTGGACCAGACTTGGTAATCAAGGCAGAGTAAACAATATGGATAATACAAGCAAATCTTCGAGCCACACACTTTAACCAAAGGAGTTATTTGGATAAAAAGAAGAAAATCTTTGCAACTCGAAGTCGGTAATAATGTCTACCTTCTGGTTTCACCAACCAAAGGTACACACACTTGCCATCCTTAGTTTATTCATCTGAATCTCGGGGCGAGATTCTTTTTAAGGGGGGTAGGCTGTGATACCTCTGGTGTCAGTTTAACCAAAACCAGTCAATTAACATAACTTCACACACAAATGAGCTAAGAAAACTTAAATAAGAATCCTATGTCTAGTTCTTGCAAACTTGTGTGTAAATGTAGGTGTGCATGTGTTTGAGTGCAATGTGTTTGAAAAACAATAATTGGTACCCTTTTAAACTTGACTTGGCATGTGTGGTAATAAGGCAATAAAATACACCTTTCATAATGATCTATAAACTTTCTATGCAAATCAAATTCAAACTGGAAAACCCTCACATGAAATGATTATTGGAACCATTCTTTGATTTGTGAAGAGCTACTAATTCAAACAAATTAAATCAACAAGAGTTCTATTTCTAGTGTTAAGGAAGTTAAAATAAATTCAAACCAATGCTAAGAAGCCTATGAAAATGAATAGGCATATTCACCATGTCGTGCTAAACAAAAGTCTAGTTGAAGCCTTGGAGTAAAAGTGCCAAAATTCACAAGAAATGATAAGTACTTTAAATGGCAATTTTTGAAATAATTAAATAACTCTCAAAACATTGCTCGAATGAAAAAGTGCATAACACGAAAGTTGTAGATCTTAAAAAACTGAGCAAAAGTGGTATTCAACACTTTTTCATTTGAGGCCAAGATGGAGGAGAAAATTAGAGTTTACATAACTGGATTTTTTGAACTTCGAGAAAATTACAGAACTGCCACTGACAGGTTCTTCAACCTCTCGCCTCCCTGCGCTCGGCCTACGGGCGGCGTCCGTACGCCGGCGCGGCCACCTGGCCAGCCACGCGTCGCACCCCGACCCAAACCGCCTCGTGCGCCCTTGGTATTGCCCCAAACCACCTTCTCTGGCGCCCCTGAGCTCGCCACGCCCCCTTTCCTCTCCTGCGCGCGCCACGAGGATGGCCGCCGTGCCACGCGCCGAGTCCGCGTCCTCCCCTAACTTCGCGCCCTGCCCCGGCTGCTCCCTCCCCAGCTCGCCCTCCCCCTCGCCCACGCCTATAAAAGGCCGAGCAGAGCCCTTTCTCACACGCGAGCCAAGCACGGCGGTCGCCATTGTCGTTCACGTCGCCCTCACGCCGAGCTACCTATTTGGCCTACTCTCAACCCAAATTGACCCTCCAGTTAGCTTCAGCTCGTTCCCAGGAAGCTCCCAGGCCCAGCCACCCTGACCCATCATCGCCATAGCGCCGCCGCGCTGGACCAGAACCTCCGCCGGCCGCCCCTCTCTGCGGACCCGCCTCCTCCGACCCTCTCCCGACGAGCCACGGCCACCCAAAGGTAGCTCTCGAGCTCCTCTCCCTTTTCCCCCACTTGCCCCTCGCCGCCGGCGACTCTCCTCGCCGGGAAACGCCGCGCCAAACCTCCTCTGTTCTGTTCAGTTCTGCCAGGGACTCCGGGGGAGAAGAAACAAAAGTTCAGGGGTCCAAATGAAAAGTTGCAAATGAACTCAAAACAGCAAACTTCAAAAATGCCTAGAAAATAGTAGAAAAATCATAAAAATATAAACTCATCTGTTCTGGAATCCTTAGAACAAGAACTACAACTTTTGTTACAGTCACATGTTCATATTTTGCTTTTATTTTAATCTAGGAAAAAGACTAGTTTAAATGGCACATAAATGTTCTAGGAGTTTAGTTCAGTAACTATGCTTGATTTTTGGATATGTTGAACTTAGTACTGTTAGAAGAACCTGATAAAAATAGGAGCTCTGTTTGAAATTGTTTGCTTGCTCAAATGATCAAGATTCCTAGATCTACTAGCTTTGTTCCTATATTAATTCTGCTAGAACTGTTAGTGATATATGTATGAAACTTTTTTTGTGTTTGAATTTTACTAAATCCTTACTGTTGCGCAAGATTGAGAAATTATTGAACTAAATAACTATATATTTGAGTTAATGCTTGATAAGTAGGATTTATTTGGGATATATAGTTTCTGTGCTTAGAAAAATCTAGGTTTATTTCTGAACCTTTGTTTTAGTCATATAAACATGCCTGCAAAGTTTGAGCAACATTTACTGAATATTCTTACAGTTATAATCCATGCTTGAGATATCATGTTTAGATTTGATATTTTTGTATGGAAGAAATCTGTCATTTTTGGCCTTCATATTTGGACAGGTTACTAGTTAGAATGAGAACTAGCTATGGTAAAAGTTTCACATGCAGTACTGGTCATATTAAAGTCCAAATGAATATGCATGTTCATATCTAGTTTAATGCATGAGTAATTCATCTTCTAGAAATAATGCCTAAAAATTTTACTGAAGCATTTTTAGTCCATGTCTAGGCTCTGGTAAAAGTTTGAGAACGATATCCCTGGTATAACTCTATGTAGAATTAATCTTATTTAATGGTTTGCTAAATTTGTTCATTTTGTCACCTCTTCTGTATAAGTGAATAAAATCTGGAAAAATTTCAGTACTGAGTAGATGCTATGTATATGCTCTCGTAAAATTTGTAGCACCAGAACCCATGTTAAACTTTCTGTGCAAAAAGGTGAAGCAACTAGAGTAATCTACTTACATGCTTTGTTATGGTTAATTGCTTTATGATTAGATGCTGAAAACTATACCATAGATGCTAGAGTATCTGATCTGTGCTACTTTAGTTTTTCATCACTAGCTCATGAGTAAATTGGTTGTTATGAAATAGTGAAAGCATGTTATGTTTTAATGATAAAAATAAAAACCAAACCACACAGCTCTTTTATGAAGTAAAGAGAATTTAAGAACTACTCTATAAACGATTGCTCAGAAAATAAAGTTAACTAAGACCACCACAACAAACACATGCTATACTGGACTACAACTTTATAGTGAAGCAAAGAAATATGTTTATATTATGTTGTAATAATATCATTTCTGCATGCATATAGAAACGGTAAATCTACTCGACGGTGATTACGAATTGGTGCCCGCGAATACTACCACTCCGGAGAGTGTCTCTCTTAATTATACTGACTTGAATCAAGACCCGAACTAATGTTCGGAAGAGCCCAAGGCTACCTTTGAACAGTGCCCAAGAAGGCAAGCCCCGGTGCATAATCCTATTATTTTACGCATTATATTCATCTTTCTATTTGTGTATGTTGTAATAATTTTATTGCGCATTTACGTTTTCTAGGAGTTGATCGAAAACCTTAGGGCATGATCCCTAGGTACCTATGTTTGTTATCCGGATCTTTTTCTCGACTAGTTGCCCCGCTAACTAGGTACGGTAAAAGTCGAGAGGTTTCCTGCCTTTCGCGAGATTATAGGAGTTGACTGACTTTAATTTCTGCTGAAATATAAGGATAACGGGTGGGGTTGTGTAGTTGTGATACCCCGCTGGTGTAGTCAAAAATGGCTAAGGTCGCGGTGTGTGGCTCATTTCGTTAAGCGTTTGAAAGTACTAGCCACATGCCGAGAAATATGGTAATCGGTAAGCTTAAGTACCTGATTGGACCGGCGAGTGGAACGACCATTCACCCTCTTGGTAGAAGTAGGGTTTATATTTTGTCGCGACGTACGGGTGCAGGGATGCCAGGCTCTGTAGTCGGGGAGGGTGACCCGGATCCACGGACTGGAAAGAAAGGGGAACTATAGCGTGGGCGGGAGCGAAGTCGATCCCCATACGTGTGGTCTAGGTTCCCCTGGCCAGGTTGAAATTTGATTCAGAATCGTCCGCCTCTCACGGCATGAGATTGCTTAACATTTTCAGTCACACAGAGTAACAAGTGGAACATGATGATGATAATACTGCTGGTTGATTAAATGATTGCTCTACCATGTTTGTGTAGAGTTAGATGCAAAGTTAGAATGGTTAACCCAACTAGAAGATGGCTATATAAAATCTGAAAATAAGGACCAACTCTTAGTGGCATTTTTTTTTGGCAAAACAAACCCCACCAACCAAAAAGCCTTGCATGTCTAGTTATCGGACTATGTTATATCCGGTGACGGGTCAGTCTAGCTGAGTATTAGTATACTCAGCCTTGCTTATGGCACTGTTTTTCAGGTACTAACTTCGAAGATCTGTTCGCGAGTCTTACTTGGCCGTGTACCTTGCCTCCGGGTTGGTCTGTTGAGTGGGATGGCCCTTCAGCTAGTGCTGACCACCCTCCCGCTGAGTGACGCTTTTCATATGGGCTTTATCGATACGCCACTTTCTTTCGTTAGATGTTTTATTGCTTCTGCTGAGACTATGACACTTGAATAATTTGTGTAGTTTGGAACTCTGTAGTACTTCGCTACTCTGAACATGGTTTGTAATAAATTTCTTTTCCGCTGCAAACTCTGAGATGTATGAAATGTTCTGTGTTGTAATCTCTGGTCTCACCTTCGTGTGAGTGTTGTCTGCTGATCCTGGAATAGCATGGCTTTTATCGAGGCTTCACTCGAGGAACTACCGGTGAGTGCCAATTTGGGTCAGAGTTGCTTAGCAACAAAGATCATTGCACCCAGGCCCAGTAGTTTTGGGTGGTTCCGCCACATCGCCCCTTGCCATGCATTCTTTATATTCTTTTTCCAAATAACGGAGCGCTGCCCTATGAAAAGCAATAGGTTTTTTGGACCGACGACCTACTCGAGTTGTGCCCTTCTCTCCAGAAGGACAATGATCACCCCCACCGGCGCCACTCCCTCCAGCTGTTGAAGCCATATTTTACTAAAAAATACCTTTATTTTCCAGAAAATTATAAATTCTTACCATTACAATGCAATAATTATTTACTATTACAATTACAATGATCAGATTAATAACTCTTGCAAGTAACAATGAAATCATATAAAAAAGACGAAATGTATCATTAATTGAAAGAAATCTCTAATTAATTGAAAGAAATCTCTATAACTTCTAATTACTTTGACAACCTTCAGTTCCAGGAGTACACTCTTTTCAATATCCAGAAATCCTCTAGAAGAAAAATAAACCTTTATTTCTAAAAATGTATATGTCAGTAACCTCAACCCTGCGGTGATGACACTGCCTTTCGGGGGGACACGGTGCAGTACAAGGATGTCACCAATCGGCTAGTCGCAGCACAAACATTTACGATTAATAGGCACAACACTTGGCATAGGCAGCGTGCTCATTGATATGCTCTCAGTACAACAATGGCCATGCTGACTGCGTCAAATGCTGTCTTCTTATCAATCGGAAGTGCTGGTGATGCGACCAACCGATTCGCGACGTCCTAATAGCGCATCGTGTATCCCCGAAAGGTAGTGCCATCACCGTTGGATGGAGATTAACGACGTATACTTGTTTCGAAATAAAGATTTTTTTAGCTTCTAGATGGTTTCTATGTGAGCCAGAATAAATACATCACTAGAGTGTCAAAATAATCCATTCATAATACAAAAAAATCTAATATACTCATTTCATTAATTCATTCATGAATACAAAAATCAACTATCCACAATATGGTCATATATACAAGTACATCACATGAAGTGTCTACACTCATTCTAAAAATTTCTACTATCCACATACTCATCTAAATCTAAAAGAAAATCACACCTACATATGCAATCTAGCTAAATGTCCAAGAAATGAGCTAGCTACACAATTTCTCTATTTCTAAAGCATGAAATGAGCTATACAAGCCAAGGAAGAAGAGAAAAAACAAGCCCCAAACCTTTAGCACCGATGGATGGACGGGGAATTAAAGATCTTCACAAATGTGGTGAAGAAATGAGCAAGAACTCCTCTCTCCCGAGCCAAGAACAGGAAGAAACAAGTGAGCTGAATGGCTCGGGCGGGGGGAGAGGGAAGGGGGTAAGGGGGTCAATGCCTTTTGTCCCGGTTGGAGACACCAACCGGGACAAAGGGGGGCCTTTTGTCCCAGTTGGTGTGTGGACGACTAGTTTTAGTGTGCAGCAACTTTGGGTTTGGCTAATTTTTGGTCTGGTAATTTGGTGGCCTATTAGATTTAGGTTTAGGTATATAAGTGTCGGCGTTACTTCCAACTCTAGGCTTCCGGCTGTTGCACTGCAAGCAGCCAGGCACCCCTGCAAGCAACAACTTGCCAACCTGGATTTCTTGTGTTTGGAAGTTTGGATTCTGCAGCAATGTTTTCCTCATGGACAGTGTATCTCTTCTATCTTGTTGTTGTTTTAGCTCTAGTCTAGTGCTTTTTTAGTTCAATTTACAAACTAAAACTCACAAATTACAAAGTTAGTGACCATTTGAGTATATGACCAACAATATTATCGGTGGCTTTAAACAACATACTATATTGTATATGGGTCAGACAAATAGACACTACTACAGAAACGCTGATTTGTCCCGGTTGGGAAACCTCTGTTGTCCCGGTTTCCCAACCGGGAACGCCAGGCCGGGACAAAAGGGGGTGCCCTTTTGTCCCGGGTCTGGCAACCGGGACAAAAAGCACCCTTTTGTCCCGGTTGGTAACACCAACCGGGACAAAAGGTCCATTTTTTTCTGTTCCCCTTTTCTCAATTGTTTTTCTATTTCGATTATACTTTTACATTTCAATTAAACTTATGTATTGGAATTCAGTGTGTAAGATCTCCACTAATATATACATATATATAGTTACTTATATAATATTTGTCCTAGATAGTTTCCATATATAAACATATATATATATATATATATATATATATATATATATATACACATATATATTATTGGAGGGCTTAAATATATAATACATACATACTCATAAATAGAAATATAATACATACACACACATATATATTTACATAGGTATATTCATTCTTAATTATATATAGACATTTGTATTATCATATTTGCTGTGATTGTCAATATTAGATAGTCCATCATAGTACAATTCGCCTTTTGGATCGAGGACTTGCTCAACAATAAATCCGGACAATTGTTCTTGAATCGCCATAATCTTTTCCTCCGGTATGAGTTTATCGCGCATCTCCTTGACCTATGGAAAAAGAGGATAATTAATTTCGACTAATTAAAATACGAGTTCAAATATTAACAAGTTTTTTACTTACTTCCTCCTCCCAATCTGTCCAGGCCCTTGGAGGACCTACCAGACCATGGATGTTCTCGCATACATAGTATGCGCATAAATTAGTGCCTTGTTTCTGTCTCATACACTTTAAGAGAGAAGAAATTATCAGGTATTTACATAAATATATAATAAAACTAATGAATTGTGCAACGAATCATCCAAGTGCGTACCGCAAAATCTGTCTTGATCTTCAATTCCTTGTCAAATTTGCCTGAATGATTTTTAGCGAATTGTTTCCCAATCCTGTGCATGATTAGAACAATTATAGTCAAGTAACAAAGTGATTCAAATTATCGGTCATCGACGGAGTTGTGGTAGAATTACTTTTTCATCATGTTAAGAAGATTTTTGCATTGTTCTGGATTTCTCCTCAATGTGTCCATAACCACGAGTAGGCTCTTCTCGGGAATTATGACAATTAGGACCCAGTGTTCACTGCAAGATTATATGGAGGCAGTTCTTGGTAGTTAAGGTTTAAAAAATTCGATTACAGAATAGAAAGAGTTAGACGGAAGGAATCACTCACGCAAAGTTGTAAGGAAACAATATCATTTGCTTATTGTGATGAACGCTTATATACTTGAACAAGTTTTGGAATAGCTCATCAGAAGTGTCGCGTAGAATCCTCCAATTACAAGTAATTGGGTCGATGAAGCTGAGGTGAGAGTATCCCTTTCTCCTGCAAGTTTGTATCTCCATTCTACATGATACCGAATAAATCAAGTGATCAGTATGTTGAGATCATGCAAAACAATACGTAAGGAGAGTAAAATATTTACAGAACCCACAAGCCGACCATAGAGATGTCGAGGTCCTCCTGATGGAATAGTTGGTAAATTTCTTCCCAGTTTATCCATATAATGGCCTCCCCCCGTAATAAATCGTCATCTTTAATCTTTGCGCCCTGCATGAAGATGCAATCGGCCATCGCACGCATGTAGTGCTGGTGCAGCTTATACATTTGCGTTGGAAGCACGGACACTACTTCGGGGGGTACAAGAGATTTGCCCAGCTCATACGTCTATTTGACGACCACATCGGTCTTTGGAATATCTTCTCCCCCTACAATCTGAGCCACCGTCAGGTTTGATTCTTTCAAAAATGTAACAAAGTCTTGTTGTTGCGTCATCTGTCCCACTACGAGAGGCTCTATTGATTGTTTCTTTTGGGCACCGAGCTGTGGAATGTCGGACGACAACGGCTTTGATTGTCTCTTCTTTTTCTCAGTTGTTTTGATAATTCTGCGTTCGTAGTCTGAAGGGGGATCTCTCAGAATGAATTTTTTCTTATTTTCTTTGCACATTCCCTTAAAAAATTTCAAATCTACCGGATTTATCACTTTCTCGGGCTCCGGCTTCGGCTTCGGCTTGAAGTGCTCTTTAACTCTTTCTTGAGTTATCCGATCGCATTCTTCAAGGCTCATGTCCCAGGGTTTAATAGGAGCCTCCTTGGTTTTCTTCTTCTTTTCCTTCTTCTTTGGAGGCTCCTTAGCCGGTGCAGCTACCTTCTTTGCCGGCGGCTATTTCTGCTTCTTTACCGGCGGCGGAGGGGTGACCATGGAGGCGACGGTGACGCTTGAGTGTTCATCGGCGCATGAGATGATGGTGATGAAGAATGTGCCGGTGAACCTTGCTGAGATAGTGCTGCCCTTGGGGGGTTTTGCGGAGATGATGGCCTTGGAGAGGCATGCTGAGATGCCGTTCTTGGTGTTCGATCATCCGATTTTAGGACAATGTAGCGCTTATCCCATAGAATGTAGCCATGAATGGCTTCTGCTAGTGTCCTCTCCCCATCGCCTCCAGGAATATCAAGCTCGAGTGTCTCCCAACCCTGGCACACCTGCTCCACGCCAACTCTTGTATATCCTGCCAGAATTTGCTGCCCGTGGAACACGTTGCCTGGTTGCGTTGGCATGGCGGTACTATACGCAACAGTGAACATTAAGTTCTTAATGGTAGTCTGCAGGTCACAAGGTGTCCATTGGGTGATCTCATCCACTGGAAATCGCTGCGGGGCCGTCGCTTCAACTACAGCCTAGATCCCCGTTGGCTTGACGGCGACGTCTGTGGAAGCGCAGCTGCTTTTCCGCTGAGACATATGATCGGCTGCGACATTAGGCTCTGGAGGCACCGTTTGCGCTTGCTATTGCTGGCTCATTGCTATGGCCATTTGGCGTTGAACCTCTTCCTCGAGTCTTTGATGGTGTGACATGAGCCATTCCTCTAGCCTTCGCAAGTGCTCCCGCTCATCATTCTTTCTTCTTTGCCAGCTTCTATATGATTCAATGTAATACCTGAACCGATACTTCCACGGAACCACGCCTTTGCCTCTTGTGCGGCCCAGATGCTCTGGATTCCCAAGGTCGTAAGTTAGCTCGTCCCTCTCTCTATCCGGCTGGAATGTTCCCTCGGCCGCTGCTTGTATGGCCTCCTGTAGTCTCTGGGCTGCTAGCTGGATCTTTGGCCCATAGATGCAGTCCCTAGTCAATGGGTCCAAGCTTCCCCCGTGACCATAAAACCAGGTCCTTGACCTTTCAGGCCAGTTCATGGTCGCAGGTTGGATGCCTCTGTCAAGCAAATCCTGCTCCATCTTCTCCCATTTAGGTATTGCAAGCTTGTAGCCTCCTTGGCCTAGAGTGTGATGGTACACTTTCTTCGAGGCATTGTCTTTGGCCTTCTGCACCTTCTGAAGCCCAAGCTCTGAAGACTTGTATTCCACAAATGCATCCCAGTGACCGCTGAGCTTTTCAAGCTCGCCGGTAAATACGGGTGTGGTCCCAGTCTTGATATATTTCTTCGTCAAAATTATCTTGAATGATTGCAGCTGTTCAGCCATTTTACTCAGGGTCCAGCGCTTGCATATCTCTTCGGATTCAGCTGGAATCATGAAGTTTTTCTTAAGCTCCCGCCAGCACCATTCTTTTTCTCTTTCGGGTACCGCATCCCATTCCTCGCTTGGATTGGAAGCTTTCCAGAGCCTGAAGCTGATCGGGATGTGGTCCATGATAATACATCAGGATTGTCTTATGAATTTTTTGGCGGCAGCTTCTGGAGCGATCGGTTCGCCATCTGGACCAACTTCCGTTATAATGAACAGCCCTTCCAGTTATTTTGTCGGGCCTCGCTTCGTCTTTTTCTGCTGCGACGATGATCCAGATGGCTATAAAAAAACATTCATAGTATTCATATAGATTCAGATGAAAATATGATTTTCACTACAAATAAGTATTGTTTTTTTAGGGTTACAAATAAGTATAGTTGTGATATGTACATTAGCACTTTGTTCACCAGCAGCGTCATCCTGAATAGATGGTGGCTCAATTCCATCACCGGACATATTCAAATATATGTCGGTATTGCTGCCATCATCAGCTTGTTCAGGGACATCTCCTTGACCTTCGGCAATCATATTCAACAGGAATTGTTCGTCTTCCCTGTCTATGTGTTGTGGGTCCATCATAACTAAAATATGAATACAAATAAAACCCTTAAAAAATTCTCTAAATAATCCACATATTTGCGAGCATTTGACTAAGTACCGATCGATGGACGAGGTCGAGTAATATTCTCTAAGTAATTCAAGAAATAAACTTGCCTTCCTCAAACTGCTCCTGCTGCTCGAAGTGTCCCGGGGAAGGTGGCTCCTGGTACTCCTCCGACTGCTCAACGTCTACTCACGATCGCAACGCCAAAACAAAGTCCAGCACATACACATACATGCAACCAAGGCAAAAACTAAGAAACAGTACAACAATACATAAAAACAGCAAACAAAACTGAACTAGAACTATTCTACATGTTACAATGATCGCGTGGACATAAAGAACGCCTAAAACGGAACTAGAACGCGAAATCTAGGGCTAAAACAAGGTCCAGGGACTAAACTGCGAGAAAACTAGAACTACAGGGGGTTCTGCGCAAAAACCAGGGACCTAAACATAATTAAAGGTTAGATCTAGGGTCTAACATGCAAAAAGACAGGGGCTGGACTGCGGACCCAAAAACTAGAAAGCTCAGGGGGTTGTGTGATAGATTCTGGGCTGATCTGGAATTATTTTTGAACTAACGTGGACTGCGGGTTAATTCAAGAAAAAGCCAGGGACTCTTTAGCAAAGTTCCCTGGCTGAACCGGTACCAAGGGGTCCGGATCGTCAGATCGCGATCGAATGGCTCGGATCATAATGGTTCAGGATCTAATCGTGAGCGTTGGATGTAGATCGGGCGGCCAGGGCTCATCGGAGCGTGGGTCGGCGGTGAGGCTCGCCGGAGACAGAGCTCCCGAGGCGGGGTGCTACCGGAGTTGGCCAAACTCGGTCCTCTGGGCTGGGATTCGAGTGGGAAAAGGGCCAGGGAGGCTCAGTGCGGCACGCGTAACCCACCTGGGTCACAGCGGGGCTCGCCGGGGCGCGGAGCAGCGGGCACAGCTGCGGGGGCGGATCTGCTGCGGCGGGCTCGCCGGCGAGCGCGTTTGTGCGCAGTTCTGGGCACGGGAACTGGGCAGAAGGGTGAGTGCGCGTGCGCAGTGCAAGGGTGACGCGAAACCGAGTCGGTGCGGTGCTGTGCAGGGCCGCAGGGGCATGTTGTGTAGCCCCATGCATGGACATGTTGTGTAGAAATACCCCCATGAACCTTTCGAATGGGAACATGTTGTGAGGAAATATTGGTCCGAGGATATCAATCTCTTTCACAAGGTGCACTAGAAGATGTGTCATGATGTTGAAGAAAGATGGTGGAAATATCAGCTCAAAGCCAACAAGACATTGCACCACATCGTTTTGCAGTTTTATCAAATTCTCCGGGTCAATTATCTTCTGAGAAACTACGTTGAGGAAGGCACATAGCTTCACGATGGTTAACCGGACGTTATCAGGCAGAATCCCCCGCAGCACAACCGAAAGAAGTTCGATCATAAGCACATGGCAGTCATGGGACTTGAGATTTGTAAATTTCTTCTCTGCCAAATTTAAGATTCATTTTATATTAAATGAGTATCCAGATGGAACCTTTATACTGCTCAAGCAGTCAAACATGGTTTATTTCTCTTCCTTGCTAAGAGTATAGCTGGCAGGACTTAAGTATTGTCGTCCATTATCTCACTGTTGTGGATGTAAGGCATCTCGTTCTTCCATACGTTGCAATTCTTGATGTGCTTCTACTGTATCTTTTGTCTTTCCGTACACTCCCAAGAATGCTATCAAGTTGACGCAAAAATTCTTTGTGAGGTGCATCACATCAATTGCATGACGAACATCTAAGACTTCCCAATATGGTAGCTCCCAAAATATAGATTTCTTCTTCCACATGGGCGCCATTCTGTTTTCGTTCGGAACAGGTTGGCTACCAGATCACTTTTCAAAAATAACTTCTAGATCTTTTACCACTACGGTGCATCGGTTTTGTTCGGTGGTCTGCTTGGCCTTTGAAATGCTTGCCCTTCTTTCATACCGCATGCCTGATGGGAAGAAACCGACGATGACCCATGTATACAACCTTCTTACAGTGAGTCAACCATATATTACCGGTATCATCTAAATAGTGTGTGTATGCTTTGTATTCCTTGTTCGAATGTCCTGACAAGTTACTAAGAGCAGGCCATGCTGACTGCGTCAAATGCTGTCTTTTTATCAATCGGAAGTGCTGGTGATGCGACCAGCCGATTCGCGACGTCCTTATAGCGCATCGTGTATCCCCGAAAGGTAGTGCCATCACCGTTGGATGGAGATTAACGATGTATACTTGTTTCGAAATAAAGATTTTTTTAGCTTCTAGATGGTTTCAATGTGAGCCTGAATAAATACATCACTAGAGTGTCAAAATAATCCATTCATAATACAAAAAATTCTAATATACTATTTCATTAATTCATTCATGAATACAAAAATAAACTATCCACAATATGGTCATATATACAAGTATGTCACATGAAGTGTCTACACTCATTCTAAAAATTTCTACTATCCACATACTCATCTAAATCTAAAAGAAAATCACACCTACATATGCAATCTAAATGTCCAAGAAATGAGCTAGCTATACATTTTCTCTATTTCTAAAGCATGAAATGAGCTATACAAGCAAAGGAAGAAGAGAAAAACAAGCCCCAAACCTTTAGCGCCGATGGATGGACAGGGAATCAAAGATCTTCACAAATGTGGTGAAGAAATGAGCAAGAACTCCTCTGTCCCGAGCCAAGAACAGCAAGAATAAGTGAGCTGAATGGCTGCGTGGGCCTTTTGTCCCGGTTGGAGCCACCAACCGGGATAAAAGTCCAACCTTTTGTCCCGGTTGGTACCTCCAACCAGGACAAAAGGCACCTGTCCCCCCTGCTGGCCCCGCTAGCCATTCGACCCGGGACAAACGCCACCTATTATCCCGGGCCCAAAGGCTGCCGGGACAAATGGCCTGGAACAAAGGCCTGTTCTATAGTAGTGATATATAGTATCAATCCTTGAATATACACGACGACTAGACTATGACTAGGACCGACTAGGCTTGACTAATCGAGCTGATCGACGACTAATCACGTGTAATCATCTTATCGGTGGCCTTACGACTAGGTTCGATAATACAATTTAAACACATTGCATATTTCTTACCAACACTTTTCTTTTATCTAGTCAAGCAACAATTAAAATATTTAGCATCTCAAACTTGTTTCACCTTTTTCTCTAAAGAAAGAAATGTTCTGTAACAATAAAAGGGTAGCGCCTGCTGACAATTGCCAAATTGCGGTTGATCATGTTAACTTTTATCTGCTGCATGGATATACCGTCTTCATGCTGATGTGACCAAGTAATAGTTGATGCCCTTTCTCTGTCTGTTGGGGACTTTATGCGGCCCCCTACAGCGCGGTAACACGAAGCACTCATGTTCAATTGAGACACCCTTCTCTGATGCTTCTCATTCTTGATCGACTGTTGTCGAGCAAATGAACCACTTTTCTATGTCTTTAAACTTCCAGAAGTACATATAAGGAACAAGTTGGGCCGGATCTGAGTGCTCACATGAGTCGGAGTCTCCGAAGCAGTGGATACTTGTAAGAGTGCGCATGAGACTGGTGGGCAGTAGTTGCTCCGTATGCATGTAAGCTGGGCTATAAAGGCCGAGTACTTGGCATGTGTTGTTTTGAGTTGATAAAGAGAAAAGGGCGTACGTCTCCTCAAAATCTTCCTGGGTCTATTCATTCCAAAATGCTCTCTAAGTGTGTGTGTGTGTGTGTTTGCGCAAGTTAGTTGCCTTGCAAGCTGATTCCTCGGCAATTAGCCGCCTGATTTGGACGAGATGGAAGGCGAATCACCCACTCGACCACTTCTTCTTCTTCTTCAGGCAGTAACTCTCGACAGCTATCCGTGTGCTCGGTTCAAAAATCTTGCTCAAGGAACCATCCATGATGCAGAACAACATTTCCCCGTGCTACTCATTCCCATACCAAGCTCTCTTGTTCTAGTCTCTCTCGGCGGCTCCATGCCTTGTCAAAGTTCTAGCTTAACCTGTTGGGCATTGGACGATCGCAAGAAAGGGTATCACAAGTTAAACCATGCGAAAGGGAAATGGAGACTGGGTTCCTAGATCATATAGCAACGACTTCAAGAACTACCATGCGGTGTGGTGGGCAGCCCTAGCTAGCCATGTCCATGCATGTATATATGGTACACATTTGCTATTTGCCAGCCTGTCATCTGTCAACAGACAGGCGGTCACATTCAGTCTACTGTATGCCGGGCCTAAGCCTGCTGGGAGTGGATATATAGACAATATTACAATGGTCTCCTAGCTAGAACCATGTCACGGTTGCACGAATTCTTATTCATAACTAGTAGGATGTACGTGCGACACGCACGTACACTACTCCAGCACCCCACATCACCGCCGGTTCGTAAGGAGTATCACCAACGGTTCGGGAGGCGTTGGATTTATGTCGTTAGTGATGAGAGGGCTATCACCGCCGGTTCTAGAACCGGCGGTGATGGATGGCTATCACCGCCGGTTATTGTAGAACCGGTGGTGATGGGTGGCGCATCACCGCCGGTTAAAAAACCGTTGTTTAGAACCGGCGGTGATGACTATTTTCGAAATAAAAAAATATATTCAGATATCAATAATACAACATTTGTATAGCATATATAATACATAATTATTGCAGCAGAATTGAACCATAAGATATTATACATTGAAATCAAACGGGACTACTAAGCATTCAAAAGTGCACAAAGCACTGCAATGCCTACCTCCTGTGGCTTGCCATCACTCCCCATCTAGCACGCTTGGACATTCTAACAGCCTCAATACTCTCGGTGACCGAGCCAATTTGATTCACCTGTCACCATGTAGTGATGGCAATACCACATTAGTCGGTGTCACTAAAAATACAGGTAACGAAATGTGATGCCCAGGAAAAGATTTGTAAGAAAAAATATCAATGATTCTACCTTCAACAGAAGAGCATTGCAGGTCTTATCACTGATGGCCTTGGCAACCCTCTGTACAGGTCAGGCAGGTAATGTTCAAACTTGTATGTTGCAGGATTATAGTAAGAAAAAACAACTCACTAAAATGTTACTTACGGTTGGATTAGTAACAAGAAGATCATCTCCTACAATCTGCACTTGCTCTCCAATCTCAGCAGTGAGTTTGGCATAGGTGGCCCAGTCATCCTGATCAAATGGGTATTCGATGGACACAATAGGATACTCAGAAACAAAGGACTTGTACAGATCTTTCAGGCTGTCACCTGAGATTTTGTTTGAACCATTGTTGTTCTGGCAAAGAAAGTTAATTAACATAAATATAAATAAAAACTCATTTGTTATCATAAGCCCATAGATAACTTAAACAACAGCATAAAGAACAGCTATAAGTAAATAAAAGGCTTAATAAGAAGTTGCAATTCTTACTTCCTCCTTGAAATTAAGATCATAAGTCTTATCCTTCTCACTGAAGAATTCAGAAGCAGCAACATCCATTCCAATAACCACTTGCCATGGATAGGTTGAATCAACAATACACGAAGGTTGAATTATGAGGTAAGTAGTGAAGAGAGGAGGTACCTTTCCAGTGTATCCAGCCTTTTCTATAACTGCCTTCAACAGTTCAAGGCCCTCTTGAGTTTATAATACATAATTATTGCAGCAGAATTGAACCATAAGATATTATACATTGATTTTTACATAATACGTATTTAAAGAATAATGTTGCGAAAAAACAATCACACTAAATTTTTACTTTTACTCACTTTAAATTGAGTATCCGTTTCACTCCTTTTCCCGCTAGGATCGAAAATCCTATATTTTTCATATCCATACGAGTAAAAGGAAAAAACCTATGAATCTTTCATGTTGCTCTAGCTAATTGCTCACACCCTTTCAACGTGTGATTTCTATGTTATGTATGGCCATACCTATTTTCACGATCCACGATACAGAAAAGATAAAAGGGGTTCAGATTTTTTTAAGTGATCTACTCTGTTTTGACATAAGATAGAGGATCGTTTAATTGTAGCAAGAGCGCGAAAAATCAAGCGGTTCTTATCATAAGCATTCTTTGTGGCAGAAGTTTTTACCGGTTCCCCAGAAAAGTATGTTGGTCTTTATTAATATTTTATTCCAAAATTCCCCAGCAACCGATCCAAACATTTTAGAATTTTGCAGACATTTTTAATGAACAAACGTGAACCTTCATACATATGATGGGTCATCCTACAAAAAATTGTTGTCAGCATTATCATTAGAAACTACACCCTGACTTGTCTAATTTGTCTTGTGATGCATCCATGCCATTGTCTATTCTCCAACCTACGGGCAATAGAAAGCTTAACTTTGCAACCCAATATCAACTGACACTGCATTTACAATAAATTTTTAAACCTAAAAAACAAACTTTATATTTCAATGAACAAACTTTTTTGCAGAATAGATAATTATTAATGTTAAGAAAATATAATTACAGATAGGAGTCTTCACGCACTATGGAAGATAGAAGGAAAAAAAGGCAAACTCTAACTCATGCTCTAGCTGTCGCCTTTCCTCGAGGGGGCACTAAGGATATGTGCCAACGTTGGTCCAGACAAACACCCTCCCATAATGCAGTAGCATCAGCCTCCTTTGGGTCCCTCCCATTCGATTATTATCCTGCAAATAAATAGGATCTTGTAACTTGTAGGTAGAGTAATATACTATATCTATCGTAAAGAATCGTTCTATATAATCAATTTTGAAGTTAAAATATATTCAGATAAGTTCATGTAAGCTAGTTTTTCCATGTAGTTTATTCATACCATGGTCCTAGATTTCTCTGAAAAGCTAGTGCTACAAAATTTGAATCGGGCTATAATCAATTAGATCAAATTAGTTTCATGCACTTCTTTCTGACAAATAACTATATCGTGTACACACAAGGGCCAAAACCAATGATCCCCTGGCACAGGTTCAAGCAATACAATCTTGAAGGCGACAGATCGATTCTTAGCCACAATATGAATGTCTACAGTATGTGGTGGATGCATAACTTTCTGGACTTACATTCTAATAGAAGTAATTGCATAAATCCAGATCGGATGGATAAAGTAATTGCATCTTCTAATAGAAGTTTTTAAATATTTCATTGTCACCAAGTCCATGTTTGCAACTCCAAACATCATGTGATGTGAACTAACCAGAAAGGGTGACCTATGTATCATTAGGCCAGCGGGATATAAGACATCAATACATATCCAGGAACAGAAAAGTCAGTCAATATATAGACAGAGTTTCAACAAATATGACACAATTGTCAAATTCATGAAGCAACAATGGTCCTACAATAGTAAGTAACCATTACTCACCTATGCTTCAGAAAGACTGTTGTTCCAGAAAAGCCATAATGTGCAGGATCCATCAACCGGTAGTTTTCCCACTCCTTGATGAGCTTAGTCTGCACCCATAATGCAAACACCAAGTTAAGATAGAAACGAACCAAAATCAGAATGGGCCATATAAATTGTTTGGAAACATAAATAACCAAAAATCAAGTCTGGAAACTTACAGTTTGTTTTTATGCAATTAGCCACCATTTATGAAATACAAATTGATGGATCAACCGAAGAACCATATCTTAGTTTGGAAAGAACCATACACGTACAATGCAAGTATATAAAGAAAACATGTTTGCTCGATGGTCAATATTTCAAACACAAGAATATATCTAGATTCTTCCTACAAGGCAAGCTAGCAGGCCCGACCAAGCATGCTTATCTGCTGCTTATATTAGTAGATCAATTGAAAATACAAAAAAGCTTCATGTATCCTGAATTCAAATATCCTATCCATAAAGAAAAGGAAAAATATAACAAAGCAAGGTGAGACTAAAAAATTATTTATTCACACATAAATTCATATCTCTCTTTTATTAAAAAATATTACTATCTTATTTTGCCCTCCCAAGTCCCAATTGCAACAGCATCAGAGCTGCCATACCTGCCGCCATGGCCCCTCATGCCTCCACGGATGACACAATATGAATATTTCTCACTTCAACACATTGGAGCAGAGCTCTTGCTTCTATATACAGAAAAGGAGGAGGATGCTCAAATCTGACCACAGTCATGGTTCAGCTAGGCGCTAGGCAGTTTCTAGGCGGCGACCCATAGCCTAGCGCCTAGGCGGGATTAATTGCGCCTAGGCGTTCCTAGGAGTTTTCCTAGGCGGTGCCATATACATACATATACTTTGCCATATACATCATATGTACCTCTAAAAGAAAAGAAAAACAGGGGACCAGTGGGCCTTTAGTCGAAAAGGAAGCCCATCAAAGCAGCCCAACTATTCAACAGCCCACCTCCCACCTTATCCTCTCCCCGACGCCTCCCCTCCCCTTGTTCGCCCCCGCCTCTCGCCCCTGCATCGCCCCCACCTCCTCTGCCCCCGCCATCCCAGCCTCCGCCGCCGCCGCGGGTCTCTGTCCCCTGCCTCCTCCTCCTCCACCGCACACCCGCGGCTGCCCCTGCATCCTCCGCCGCCTAGAGAGCGCCTTGGTGGATCTGCCCGCTGCCACCACCTCTTCCCCCACCGAACGCTGCTGCCTAATGTTCCCATCGTCGCCCAACCTCCGCGCCGCCCCCACTCATCCCTGCCATGGCAGATCTGGTGGCCTTTCGCCAGCAACAGCTGGGCAGCCACCTAGGTACCCGCCTACCCCCCTAGGCCAGGCGACGGGCTTCGCCTAGTGATTAAGCGTGCCTAATCGCTGCCTAGGCGCTGCCTAGCGGAACTATGACCATAGTATTCCAATCATACATATACGAGGCTCAGCTTCTAATATATGAGGAATATTCTTCTTCACGACAACAAACTATTGACATAAAATAAATGAACATCCAAATGGTTTAAAGAAATTTAGTAAGGCTTAACTTGTAACCAGGTATCTTTCTGCATATAAAAGAATAGTTTAAAATAATGACTTCCAATACAAAAAAATATACAGAGTAGAAAACACAATTTTCAAGTCATGGCTACCAAATGGCACAAGGCATACCGTATTTCTTTCTGAGTTGATTAGACTTGCTGGGATTTGCTGGTAGTACTTAAAGCTGCAATTGGAAAGCATTACTGTTATTCTTATCAGCGCCTCCCCGATGCTATCAACCACATAGTGAATGAGGTTTCAGATTTCAGTCGCAAGTGTTAGGATCTACTAACCTGCCATCCTGAGAAGTCTGAACCAGACTTCTTTGCTGAATGGGCAATGCAGAATAAGTGTTCCACCGTCTCTGTCTTGACCACATGAAGCACAATCACTTTGTCCTAGAAACCATGCTTGTGCAGCCTCACCACTGTCCACTGTCTACAAAGCAGTAGAAGCAAAAAAAAAAACACTTGGCTGGAACTCTTGTTCTCTAAATAAAATCTATTGATGAAGGGCCAGAGGTCAGCACTATGTCGAGGAGGATATCACAAGGAGCAAACTCAGCACATCATTTGGATTGATGCAAGGTGACTACATCCTGGAAGCTATGTGTTAGCTATGTAGTCCCTGCAATCCTAGAATAATTTTAACAGGCTTCTATCTGCTGCCACAAAGCTTACAGAAAGCTACTATTCACAAATAGCAGTCAGTAAGACATTAGAGTTTGTCCCAAATAAATAAGATCGAGAGTTAGCAGCTAGCTGCAAAAATAAGACAAAAAGAAAAAGGGCGATCATCGAACTTACAATGACAGCAAGTAGCAGCTAAAACAATTTAGATGGCTCAATAACTTCCAAGGAATCAAAGATGCTCTCCTTGAAAGATTAAATTGCTCCATAATTATTTACAAGTGATATCAAGATTCAACACAACAACTTGTCAATGTATTTTCTGCTCACACTGCTAAATCTTCATCATATATTGGAGTCTGTTCAACGGCAGGTATAGGTTTTGCAGCCTCCCACAAGTTTCCCTCTAGATAACAAAGCCACCTCAAAATAAAACATTTAGGAAACATGGTTATAGCACAGGTGAGAGACGGAGATAGTTTTATCAGTTATCACCTTTTGTTTGCATCTATCACTTAACCGCCCATGTCTAGATGAGCCTTCCCCTACAGTGGTACTGTTTGCAGCACAGTCTTCAGACCAATCAAGTGGAGAGTGCCATCTAACGAAATCTTCCAGGACACATCCTGGATTTGCTGCCTATCATGGAAAAGGAATTTCTTGTTTAGGAAGTTTAGTCTAACAGCTTTGCATTCTCTGCGATGAAAATCTTTAAACTTGCCTTAAAAGACCCAGTTCATCCTGAGCCAATATAGATTACATGCACCTGAGCCGGTGAGGCCTGTACCTAGAATTCTGTCAGTAATCAGGTAATAATTCTTGAACCAGTAAGTTAGGCTAAAGACCTAGTGCTCTGCATTTGAAAAAAAAATAAAACCTAAATTCGGGCTCCTTTCATTACCAAATAATTAATTTGAACAATTAGTTTCACATTAGTAACTCTAGTTTTAAATTATTAGGCCCATCACATTATATAAACAAAGCCCATAAATGCAACCTAAGAATAAACATAATTGATGCCAAGAGCAGTATCAACATAAGTGATGGAGAGCTGAATCAAGAGTTTTTAAAATGTTAATATCTAAAAATGATAAGAGCAGTATCCTCAATGTTTCTTTCACTATCCCGACTATATGTTCTAGCAAACATATTGGTTCTACTTATACTAATAGTTTGCAGATAAGAAGTTTATACATAGCTACATATAGCAATCATACAGTCAGAAATAGCTCTGAATCTTATTGTGGATCAAAGATCAGTTTTTTATTCATGTCAACACAAACTCCATCCTCAAAAAGAAAAATAGGACTATATGAAATCCAACAATCTATTTGTAACAAATTCAAAGAAACGTAAATAGTCCACTTTCAGAAAAGTATAGAAAACACCAGGGAATCGACTTTAAAATTTCTTAAAATGTCAAAAAGAGCGGTGGGAAAAAATATTAAAGAATTTTACCATGTAATTCTACGAAACTTTTAGAGTCTACACCTTGATCTGCTTGTGGAGTCGACCACAATAACAAGGCATTGGAACTTGGAAGCAGGCACGACTGCATATCCAAATGTGGCGTAGTGGATAAATCAATTTCAGTGTACGCAAATAAATAGAGTACAGACATAACCATTTCGAAAATTGTAACACAATTGAATGAATACTCCTTGTGGCATCTTAGAAAAGAGAATGTACAGCTTTTCAAAAAAAAAAGAAAAGAGAATGGACAAGATCTATCTACCTGTAGATCATTGCACACACTGATTGCATTATCAACAGGGTCAAACGTATGCTAAATCCCACCCAAATATTCATGCTGTTCTCAATGTGCTTATCAACCTAAACATAGAAAAAACACTGATTAAACCATCAGTCTAATTAGAAGACAACTCTATGCTAAATGAACGTATTACTAATTAATGTCTTCACAATATGAATAGGCATTGATTTAGGTGTGAACTTGTTGAACAGAGGAGCTATCACGATGGGGTATATTGTCATCATTAGGAGAGCTAATACAAACATAAAACCCCAGAGATATATGGCCAGGTAAGGTCCTCCAATCTGACACAATACAGGAAAGATTGAATGAATCAGTTGAGACACTTAGATGACACTACTACAAGCAGTATGTGAATTTGATTCTGTGGACCTTAGAAAACCAACCAACAATAGATGATCATGTCAGAGTTCACCAAGACTCCAAGAAACGTCGCCAAGTGTTAACCTAAGTATAAGAACTTCCACTTTAAGTGCAACGTTACTCTGAATGGAATGATAGATGTCAAAATTAATATGGGTCACTGCTACCCCAAGAAACTGGGTCTCGGCTCTAGGCTGGCTTGTAGGGCTAAGGCTTTGTACAATCATTGTGTGAAAAGAGTGACAATTATGGAAAAGTCACCTTACTATGCATGTAATACTTAATTTTCAATTATTTATGCTAACCTTAAACACAAGAGAACAAGAACACAAAATATAATGGAATGAATCTTCATATGCATGCTTCTGAATCACCAAAAAAAATGTATGAAAAGTTTTTGACAGCATATTAATTAGGAAAATATCCATAACGAAGTGTCGAAAGATCACCATCAGTTGAAAGGCCAGCCCAGTTTATACAATCAATTCTTGCATAGGCAACCTGACTGACCACGAATAAAATATGTCATACAGTTTCTTGGTTGAAAGAAACAAGGCATATTGTTGCCTTGTTGATGGATCAAAAGGAATTGCTCCCAAACTTATTGCATGGAAATTTTAGGTAAAAAACAATTTAAATGATCAGAGCAGATGTTTTTAAGCTGCCTCACTAATCATATCAACTTTGGCTTCAGATAAACCATAGATTCCAAAAGTTTATGCAAGATGATTCCTAAAGCAAAAGGTGTCACAAACAAGATATCAATTTGAGCATGCTGTGCAATAAACATTACATATAGTCAAAATGATGATTTTGGATGCACGGTACCCACGTTGTTGATATGCATCATGAAGGTGCAACCATTATCATTAGATTCATCAAACAAAACCCAATCAGTCCACTACTAAATACCCTTCAATTTTTTTCCAAGTTCCAAACACTACGCTGCAAACAAAAAGGGGTAATTAGGAATAAGCTAACCAGAAAATGCTATCGTTAGCAACAATATATATTCTTGTTTGCAGTCTTCACCTGATGAGCTACTTCACCACTTGATGGGCTTTGAAAGAAAGGTGCTTATGCTTGCACAGGCTATTCACCTGTAGGCGGATGCCAACCTCCTGCACAAGCACGAACAAAAAATTAGAAGAAAAAACAAAGTCTACCCTTTCCTTGTGCCCGGAAGCAGCACGGGGCCGCGCCAGCCATGGACGCCACCACCGGAGCTCAGGCCGTCGCGGCGAGGTGAGCTGGCGGCTGCGCATGGCCAGAGGAGGGCGCGCTGGCCATGGACCCACGCCATCTAGGGAGGGGGGAGGGCCGCACCGGCCAGTGAGGGGTGATGGAGGAGGGCCTCGCCGGCCATGCATGCCATGGACCCGAGCCGGCCAGGGAGGAAGCGGATCCACGCCGCCGTCCACTGCGGGAGGGCGAGATCTGGAGCGTGGGGGCGCCGGCGAGGGGGCGCCGCGAGGACGCGCGGCAGGGGCGCCCACCACTTGGTCCCGCCGGTGAGGGACCATGCCGCGGGCTGCGCCTGCCGGAGCCCTGCCGCCATCTCGCGGGAGTCAACTGGATCTTCGCCACCATCCCCGCCATTTGTGACGACCTCCACCAGGCCTTCGTCATCGCCAAGGGGGCCGCCACCAACACTGCTGCTGGATCCGCCGACCATCGCCGGGTTTCAGTCGGGGCCCAAGCAGGGGCTCGGTGGTGGGGGAGGCAAGGGTGCGAGGTGCAGGAGGAGTAGCATGGCGGTGGGGTGCACGGGGCCGGAGGAGCAGGAGGCTTGGCACAGATCGGCCAGGAGGAGCGGTGGCCGCGGCGTGGGGATGGAGGGGAGGGCGCGAGGCGAGCGTGGGCGAGGGAGGAGGCGACGTCGGGGGAAGGCGCATCGCGAGGGGGTCAGTGGAGGTGGCGTGATTGACGAGAAGGCTAGGCGTCGCGTGATGGCAGGAAATCGGACCAATGGGCGGGCGGGTATAGAGGAAGGGTAAACATCGGTGCGGTGAAAAAAATTTCTTGCGATCGGGAGCACAGCGCCTCATTGAACGGGCGGGGACGACGAAAATCCGTCTGCCATCCTCTCCTGTCAAACTTTTAGTCTTACATGTGGGCCCAAAAATGGGAGTTTGTGAGGTGGGTATGTGGGCTAACTTTGGTGAGGATTGTTTCAATTGTCATGGATCCTTATAGTATAGATGTGTTAACAATATCTCATTTGCATTCACTGATAACCTCCAATATTTAAACACCGAATGAGTCAGTTGGCAGTTGAGACATAGCATGTAAATGGAAGTTCGAAATCGCCAAATAAATTCTCATCTACTTGGCAGTTGGCACACACCATGATCTGTTAAAAACTCTGAATCCTTCTATGACCTAAAATATGAGTATTTATTTCTAAAATGCTTTGCAAAAGTATAATTGAATGAAGCACTATGTATAAGTGAAACCTGTTTCAGCTTTTCCACTAAATAAACACCTGTTTCACCTTGGTTTTCTTTAGCACCATTTTAGCACCTGTCCCAGCGGCGAGCACTCCAGCAGGCAGGGAGGGGGTGACGAGCATTCTGGCTCGTGTCCAAGCAACGGGAAGAATATAGATACCCAGGGGGTAAAATGGATATTTCACGCCGAGATGCAACCCTAAACTGACTCGCCGCTGATGAGGTAGTCATCACCGTGGCATGCAAACTCAGCATAAGGACAAAAATGGTCTCATTTGCACCGAGGGACTAAATGACCCTTTTGATAGTTGAGGGACGAAATTGAGCCGAGCTCGATAATTCAGGAACGATTTTGTCTATTTCACCTTTAAGCAATGTGGAATTTGTGTTGTGAGGATAGAGAGGACGGATCAAGGTGGACAGCGAGACTTATATATATATATATATATATATATATATATATATATATATATATATAGCAAGATGTACAGGTCCAGCCTTGTTGCACGTGGCCTGGCTTATGGTTAATTGGCTTTGAAGGTGAAACGTGACAAACAGAAGCATGACAAGGACAAATATGCACTACTATAAAAACGATTTGTAGCAGCTGATCTGCCACAAGAAATTCATTTGTAGGGGCCGATGACCCATCACCCGTTTCTAAAAAAAAGATTCATTTTTAGGGGCCGGAGATGGGATAACCCGCCCCTACAAATAATATTTGTAGAGGCGGGTCATTCCATCACTCGCACCTACAAAGTTTGAAACGCAGGAGCTGATCTCCTCTAGTGGCCACTACTGCAAAAAAGAGTTTTAAAGGTGGGTAAAAACATATTTTTAGGGGCGGATGGGGTACCGGCCACTAGTTCTCGCAGTTAAAAATGCCATTTTCAGCGGCGGGTCCCAGCGTGGCCCGTCCCTAAAAATCGATTTCTAGGGGTGGGTCATGCCATGGCCCGTCCCTACAAATTCATGTCCAAAAAATTAAGAAGGTCCAAAAAATCAAAAAATGCAAAATTAAAAAGAAAAAAAATTATCCTAACCAACCAGCCACCACCACTAGCCCTGTGCATCACCTGGTATTCAAACCGCTTACCTCCAGCCTCGTGCGTTCCTTACTTACCACTATACCACGTAGCCACTTGTGACTCTATGGGGTATGCTATAATTTTATATTAACTCGAAAATTGATTTGTAGAGGCGGGTGGCGCCATCACCCGCCCCTACAAATGCATTTCTATGGGCGGGTGACGCCATCACCTGCCTCTAAAAATATTTTTTTAATTTATCTGAAAATTCATATAGCAAAACAAATTACAAAATGTGAAACTTCTATACTATGGTTATTGTAAACTATAGAAACAAAAAAAAATCCTAAGTATATTTTAGTGTATATAAATGTTAAGATTCTCAAAATCTTAAAGTATGGCTTGAGTTATATGAGATACTTTATAGTTATAGTTATTAGAGAACTTGTAATAATTTTTTGGACCATTAGATGATCTTAAATGAAAAAATTATCAACTACAAAGTTTTAGATCTCATTATTCTCTACAATTTTGATATAAAGTTTGACTTCATCCGAGATCATATGAAAAAGTTATAATTTTTTTTTATGTTGAACCATTTGTAGAGGCGGGCCATGCTATCACCTGCCCCTAAAAATGCATTTATAGGAATATGTGAGGCCATGACCCGCCTCTAAAAATGTATTTGTAGGGATGGATGAGGCCATGACCCGCCCCTAAAAATGCCACCATTTTTAGGGGCGGTTCATGGCATCAACCGCCCCTAGAAATGCCTTTTTTAGGGGCGGGTGACGTCATGAACCGCCCCTAAAAATGATGCTTATTTTTAGGGGCGGGTGAGGGGGTAACCCCCCCCTAAAAATTCATTTCTAGGAACGGGTCAGATGTTACAGTAACCCAATTCTATTTATAGCAACGGGTGAAATTTTGGTCCGCCCCTGAAAAAAATTCGGGGTGTTCCTACAAATCGTTTTTGTAGTAGTGGGCGGACATAAAAGATAAGGTAAAAAGAATTGCAGCTCAACCTAGTGATGGTTCTTTCACTGGGGTTAGGGCGAATGATGTTCTTACCGAGGCATTTGAGAATCCAGGTCTGGTGCGAGGCGTGTGTTGATAGACACTAACGACTCATTTTGACCGTCAACTCCTGCACAAAATTCAACCATAATCTGGAATAAATGCTAGGATAGATTCATTTACTAACGAATTCCACAGATGGTGTTTGAGAATGTGTGCAGGTGATTTTAAGCTAATTTTGCAGCAAAACGGTGTGGCATGATCCAAGACACATCGTTCCAATGAATCAGAGTGTGACATGTGTCACCACATGAATTAGAGGGCCTACCAGAGCAAGAAACCGGCGTAATAGAAGTCAATCCTCGTGCCATTGATAAGTGGGCCCAGAGCTCAGCCCACCAGAAGAAGGCCGAGGTCGGTTTGCCCCACTGGGTGGCCGGCCGACCACCCTGGTCGGCCGATAGTCCAATGGGCCCTACCGCCTCAAGTCTGCCATGTGGAGGCCTATCATTGAATGCTTAAGTCAGTTCTTGGAGGAATAGCAGCAGAAGACACCCCTGCTGGTCGTGGCTCCCTCCTATAAATATAAGGGTGGGGTTGAAGAAATGCAACACACCACACACCTCACCTACCTCTTCTCTTCCTTTGGAGCTTAAAGATCTTCATCCTAGATGCTTTAGGCAGCCTAGGTGTGTAGGAGATTAGGAGGAGAGTGAGGAGGAGTCAGGGGAAGTGCCGGGTTTGTCGGCACTTTTCTCTGATTGTACCTCGATGGATGCTTTATTCGGTTGTAAGTGTTCGAGACTTTCTTATTTAGAATTAGAGTTTAGTTACAAGTTATTTCTTCTGCCTTCTATTGAATTGAGTGGCTTAGAGTAGCATTTGATTCTAGCTTAAGACTCCGGATAGAGAAGGATAATCTTGGCCAAGGTTAGGATTAGTACGGAATAGCGTAGATGTGGTGTCTAGGCTAGACTTTATCACTTAGTTGTTCTATATTCTCACGGATTGAGAGGTAGCCTGCACGCAGCCCTATTTAAGCCCTAGTAACCTTTCACGTTCGGTTATAGGATAGAACATTATTACCAGAGCAACTGTCTTCTTCAAGCCGGGGGAAACCAGTAGTTCGAAGTAGAAGGCTAAGTCATCTCTTCTTTTAAGTATAGATTCTAGATCTTAGAAAATCCTCTCTGTCTTATCCCTCCAACACCAGTGTGTGTCCTTGGATGAGCCTGAACCCGTATATAGTGTACTCACATTCCTCAGTGGATACGATATCCTGGAATACACCTGGGTGAAAGCTACAGCGGTATCCGTGCACCTGCGAATTTTATTCATGATGTTATAAAGTACCAACAAGCTTTCTGGCGCCGTTGCCGGGGAACGGTAGCTACATTATCTTTGGATTCAGTCGTCCTCATATTTTTTTCTTTTTCTTTACTTCTATCTCAACCCCTGTTATCCTATGTCGGTTTAATCGGTGCAGCTGACTCTACATCCTCTTGTCCAATTTGTCACGGCGATCTCTTGTTTTTCACTATGACTTAGCACCTTGACGACGTATTGGACTTGTCATCTTAATGGTGGATTGGACATGGCATCTCGACGATGAATTGGACATGTCGCCTTGACGATGAATTGGATATGTTGAATTATATCCATGGGATGTAAAAAACCTACAAATATGATCTCACAAGCTTGTTAGTCCCATTAATTATGTTGTCACTCAAACACCGAAATCACAAACAATGGTCTAAAGGGGTCCATGTTCCTCACACTATGGATAATATACTCGAGATGGGTAAGTCTAACTAAACTTTTTAAACCATGTATCTAGAATGAATATGTTTGTTCAATAAACTCGAAATGAATGTGGAGAGGTAGATTGGTACAAGCTGTGGTGGAGAGGAGCGCAAGCTTGAAGCAGTCTTGAGTTGGGTTCAACATTTTGCTTTGCTGTGTAGCCCCCGATTTGTAGGCACCTGCTACTTTCTATAGTTTGTTCTTCTAGTATATTATATATGAATGCATGGACTCGAAATGGGATACACAGTACTCCGTATTTGCGTGCTGTTGGGGGCACCACCTTCGGCCATTGACCGGAGGCCCGCGCGCAATTTGACTGCAACGACAAGGTCTCCTCCAGTCTTCGGGCAAAGGCCTCGCCTGTGGCGACGACCGGTTCGCCACAGGCGAAGACGAAGAGAAGCGAAGAGTGGCGGAGACTGGGGTGCCTGCGGCGAGGACCGTTTCACCACAGGCGAAGACGAAGAGAAGCGGAGAGTGGCGAAGACCGAGGCGCCTAAGGTGAAGACCAATTCGTCACAAGGCGAAGACCAATTCGTCACAAGGCGAAGACGAAGAGAAGCGGAGAGTGGCGAAGACCGATGCGCCTATGGCGAAGACCAGGGCACCGACTGCGAACTCGAAGACCGGAAGGGAAGGCGTCAGAGAGTAAGTGCTTCGAAAGCCGTGCGGAGAATCTTGTAATGGGCCCAATTGGCTGTAATGGGCCCAATGGGCAGAAGAGGCTTGGATGTAATTTGCCAGATGATGTAAAAATACTATTGTACCCCAGGAATATTCTGGGAATATAGTTGTTAGGGGGCATTACGGTGTAATAATGGAGGGCGGTAGGTGAATCGTCACCTATAAATACCCGACCCCTGTACATTGATGGGACACATTGAATACAGAGAGAGAATCCAGTTTACTGTGCGAAGCCTCGTTTCTGACTTGGAGTTGTTCACTTCGTCTGGTGCGCTCATCCACTGTTGTAGTGTTTGTCTGTCCCGGAAGCACTCTCCACCAACAGTTTGGCGCCCACCCGTCGGTTCGACACACATGGCGGCGAAGAAGAAGGGAGATGCTACTACCACTTTGACAGACACGACAACAACGACAACTCCGCAAGATGAAGCCGCCCCCGGACAAGAGCCCACAACCGGCAACGAAGACATCACCGTCGAAGACATCGTAGAAGGCCAACAAGAAGTCGATATGCTGGACCTTGGCATCTCTGCCGAAGACATCGCTGCAATGCGAAGGGTTGATGCTCGCCTCGAAGAGGCGCGAAGAGCCAAGATACAAGCTCTTCAAGAAGAATCTGCGGAGCCTCAGATCATCACGAGGGCGAAGGGGAAGGAAATAATGTTGACTGAAGCAGAAATGCAAGAGCAGTACAACAAGCTACAAGAAGAAGAACTTCGCTGCAAGGCGTTACAAGAGAAGATCAGAGCACAATGACTGATGCTCGAAAAAATTCAGGCACCGCAGCCGCCGCAGCCACTGTCGAAGGGCACGGTCGCAACGAACCCACCAAAAAACGCAAGGGTCCGAACATGGACTATACCAGTCGAAGAGATCACTGACCAGTCTGAGCCAGAGGAGGAAGGGTATTATCGAAGGGTCCACCCACAAAGAACGCCATTGTCCGAAGAGTTGGAAGAGATACAATGGCCTCATCGCCTCAACCCAGCAGTACTGCCTCAGTTTGATGGTGAGTCTGACCCCGAAGAGTTTCTCCTGAAATACGAAGCCACCATAGAGGCAGCTGGAGGAGGCACAATGTGCAAGGCGAAGGCACTAGTCCTTGCGCTGTGAGGATTGGCTTAGCGATGGTATGCAAACATACCGCCAGGAAGCATTTTATCATGGAACCAGCTTCGTTCCCAGTTGCGCTCAAGTTTTCGAGCCATCAGACCCAACGAAGTCACATCCTGCGACTTCCATAACTTGAAGCAAGGAAGCATGACTTTACAGGAGTACCTTCAGAGCTTGATAAAGCTTCGCGCAAGAGGGCCAGACGTCACTGACCAGAGCATTATCGACTCAGTAGTCAATGGGATCAGCCTCGGTCCATGCGGGGAGTACTTAACCCGGCGAAGGCCGAAGACAATTACCAAATTGTTCGAGATTATGCAAGAATATTGCATATCAGACTGTGCGAAGAGGCAGAAGCTTGAAGAAATGAATGAGAAGAGGAAGTCAAGAAACAGCGAGAGGTCGCACCAGAAGCCATGGCATTCCGACCAGTCGAAGCAAAGAACTGTCAATAGCATCTCCGAGGAGGAGTCACGTGAAACCAGGCACCACAAGAACAAGGGCGGCAGAGACCAACGCGAAGACAGATCTAACCGCGAAGACAGATCTAGCCGCGAAGATAGATCTAGCCGCGAAGACTGGACCAGCCATGATAACAGGTCCAACCGCGAAGACAGATACAATCGCGAGGACCACTACCAGAAAGGCCGAAGAGAAAAGGGGGGCCGAAGGGAAAAACACCATTTTTCTATTTCCATGGGAAGGACCGAGGTCATTGGACCAATGAATGCCCAATCGCAATTGAAACGAAGGCAGAGCTCAAACGTAAAAATGCACAATCAGCAAAACCAGTAAATTACACTTCGGAACCACCGCATCCAGTTCCTCTACCACAAACCACCTGGACCCCAACACCAAATTGGCCAGTATCATACCCAGTTTACAACTACAACCCATCATACACACCTCCAATGTCATTGCCTTCGCAACAATCCATGCCACCACCTTCGCACCAGTCGATGCCGATGCTACCCGCTCCGCAGTATGCCAACACATGGTCAAGGAGCTCCATGCCTCTACCCCCACCACCGAAGATCGAGCCAGGACAGATACCGGAAAGAGCAGGCGACGGACCATCCGGTAGCATGGTTAACATCATCAACGCCATCTCCGGAGGATCCAATGAACCAGTTCATGAGACGAAGAGGCAACGCAAAGAATACTTCAGAACAGTCTCTCATGTGAGCGAAGGCAAATGTTTCCGAACTCCGTGGTCGCATGTCCCAATAACCTTCACACAGGCGGATCTGCGGCTACAACACTACCCTCACAATGATCCCCTTGTCATTAGAGCCAACATTGGCAAGAATTCAGTACACTTCGCTAGGAACGACGTCGGAAGGATATTGGTCGACAATGGCAGCTTCGCAGACATTTTGGTATGGCAGTGCTTCGTCAAGATGGGGTTCACAGAGTAATCTCTAAAAAATTCACAATACTCTCTCATTGGCTTCGGAGGCAAGAGAATCGAGGCCCTCGGCAAGATGGAGCTCAACGTCACATTCGGCGAAGGGGTCACACAAAGAACCGAAACAATAACCTTTGATGTAGTGGACATCAACTATCCATACAATGCCATCTTCAGCCGCAACACCCTGGTGAAGTTTGCAGCCGTAATCCATCAGCCGTATCTATGCATGAAGATACCTTCGGCAGGGGGAGTCGTGACCGTCTACGGAAATCAAGAAGAAGCGCGCAGGTGCGAAGATAACGCGTATAGCACAAACAAAACTGTGCATATCATTGAGGCTGCCAAAGAGGACAACATTTGTTTCCGAAGACTTGCGAAGAGACCATAAAAACGAAGGGGTCTCACCAGCAGAACATACAAAGAAGGTATCATTATGCGAAGATGTGCCTGATCGTCTGGTGATCATCGGCAAGGACCTCGGGGAGCACGAAGAAGTCAGACTCCTGCAGTTTCTGAGGAACAATCAAGAGGTCTTCACATAGTCTTCGTCCGACCTACGAGGAGTCAGTCGAGAACTCATTGAGCATATGCTTACAGTCAACCCGAAGGCAAAACCGATCAAGCAGGGGCAGAGGTCAATGTCCGAAGAGAGGAAGAAAGCAGCACAGGGTGAGGTGCAGAAATTGCTAGACGCAGGTGTCATTCGCGAGGTGCAATACCCAGAGTGGTTGGCAAATGTGGTCATGGTACCGAAGAAGAATGGGAAATGGAGAATGTGCATCGACTTCACCAACCTCAATAAGGCTTGTCCGAAGGATGAATACCCTTTGCCTCGCATCGACACATTGGTCGATGCGGCGGCCGGCTCGGAAATGCTGAGCATGTTAGATTGTTTCTCCGACTATCACCAGATTTTCATGAATAAGGGGGACGAAGAGAAAACTAGTTTCACCACTCCCTTCTGGATATATTGTTACATCAGGATGCCAGAAGGCCTCCGCAACGCAGGCTGTACATTTAACAGAATGATCAAGAAGGTGCTCGGGGACCAGCTAGACAGAAACATCTCCGCATATGTGGATGATGTGGTCGTTCGGAGCAAGAAAAAAGAAGATCACATACAAGATCTTCGTGAAACATTTGCAAACCTTCGCCGGCATGGGCTAAAGCTAAACCCTGAAAAATGTGTCTTCGGTGTTCGAAGAGGCAAGCTATTGGGTTGTATGATCACAGAAAGGGGTATAGAGGCGAACCCTTAGAAGATCGAGGCAATCATGCGGATGAAGCCGCCAACCACAAAGAAAGGAGTTCAAAAATTGACAGGTCGATTGGCTTCGCTGAACAGATTCATCTCCAGGTCGGCAGAAAAGTCTCTCCCATTCTTCAAAGCACTGAAGGGAGCTGGCAACATGCAATGGGGCGAAGAGCAAGCGAAGGCATTTGAAGCCTTGAAAACATTTATAGAAAACCTGGCAGTCATGACCAGCCCTTCTGAGAAGGCAGACCTCTTGCTATACATCGCCTCTTCGGGTGTCGTGGTCAGTGCAGCTCTCGTCGAAGAGAGATTAATCGAAGGCGAACTTAAGCAAGTCCCCATCTATTTCGTCTCCGAAGCCCTAAATGGCTCGAAACTACTTTACTCCGAAATGGAAAAAATGGCTTACGTAGTAGTCATGGCTTCGCGAAAACTTCGCTACTACTTCCAGAGTCACAAGATAAAAGTTCCAACTTCGTTCCCTCTTCGGGATATGTTTGAAAACAAGGAGGCCTCCAGCAGAACAGGCAAATGGACAACAAAACTAGCAGAGCATACAATTGACTTCATCCCCAGAACAGTAATCAAGTCCCAGGTCTTGGCAGAGTTCATTGCAGACTAGACTCCAGCGGTGCCTTCGCAAGAGACACCGAAGTTAGAATCAATATGGCAGCTTGAATGTGATGGGGCATACCAGAGAGATGGGGCAGGGGCTTCGGCAATCCGCACCGCCCCATCGGGCACACAATTGAAATATGCAGCGAGACTTGACTTCAAAGGGTGCACAAACAATGTTGCAGAATACGAAGGCCTGCTCCTAGGTCTTCGCAAGGCAAGAGCACAGGGAGTGCGAAGGCTCTCTATCAGATCCGACTCAGAGCTAATCACTGGACACATCAATAAAACCAATAGAGCACTAAAGCCGGAGCTGTCAAAGTATCTGGCAGCCGTCCGAGGCATTGAGAAGTTTTTCCTCGGATTCAGCATACAGAGCATCCCAAGATCGCAAAACAAGCAAGCCGATATACTGGCGAAGGCTGCAGCTCAATATGATACTCTGCCACCAGATGTGTTCTTTGAAACATTGAAGCAGAGCTCTGTCAACTGCGCCGAAGAGCCTGTAAAATTCATCAACGCCATAACCAGCGAAGACTGGAGGGCAACCATAATGGCCTATCTGCGAGGGCATTTCGTCCCTGAAGATGACAAGGAAGAAAAGAGAATGGCTCTCCGTGCTCGCAACTACAAAATCATCAACGGAAACCTATATCGAGGAGGTGTCTGCGCGCCCCTCCTAAAATGCATCTCTTGTGAAGAAGGCCGACAGTTGCTCGAAGACATTCACGCAGGCATGTGCTTTTCGCACATTGCAACAAGGGCATTGGTAGGCAAAGCTTTTCGCGAAAGTTCCTATTGGCCTTCGGCAGTTGCAGACGCGCACGAAGTAGTCCGAAAATGCTCAAATTGCCAAAGGCATGCACCGTACAACAAATTTCCATCAGACGAAGTGCAGTTATTGCCTTCGGTGTGGCCCCTCGCTTGATGGGGCATCGACATAGTAGGGCCTTTGCCCACAGCACCAGGAAACTACAAGTATGCTGCAGTCGCAGTAGAATATTTCTCGAAGTGGGTCGAAGCCAAGGCTCTCATAGATATCACAGCCGGAGCCTTGCAGAAGTTCTTCTGGCAAAACATTGTGTGCCGCTTCGGCGTACAAAAAGAAGTCACCGTAGACAACGGCAAGCAATTTGATTGCACCACATTCAGAGACTTCACCACACAGCTTGGGACGAAGCTATGTTTTGCTTCGGTCTATCACCCGCAATCGAACGGCGCGGTGGAAAGGGCCAACGGCATTATCTTCGCAGGCATAAAGAAGAATATCACCGAGTTGCCGAAGGGGAAGTGGATAGATGAGTTAACAAGGGTAATTTGGTTACACAATACGACAGAGTCAAGGACAACGAAGTTTACTCCGTTCAAGCTCTTGTACGGCGAAGAAGCTATCACGCCCGAAGAAATCAAGCTCAAATCTTGGAGGACGTCTGAAGGGACGAACAATATAGAGGAAGACATAAAGCCTTCAATCGACACAATCAAGGCAGCAAAGATGCAAGCAGCAATCAACCTCGACAAATACCAAGAAGAGACTCGAAGATGGAAGAACAAGAAGGTGAAGCCCAGGGAGATTCAAGAAGGGGATCTTGTGCTTCGCAGAATCCCGAAGGCCAAACAGAAAGGAAAGATGCATAGCAAGTGGGATGGACCATTCATTGTCGCCTCCATGGTGAGACCAGAAGCCTGCAGACTTCGCACACTAGAAGGTGTCGAAGACCCATACTCATGGAATAAAAATATGCTACAAAAGTACTATGTGTAGGAACAAAGTAAGAGCCAACGAAGAAAATAACCGAAGGGGCTCAACAGTTTAGTATTTATTTCCGCATTTTTTTGCGAGAAATTCGCACAATGTATCAAAGGGACCGTATTTTTTTCCTCACGGGGGAAGCCTTCGAACGCTCACTCTGAACGTCGGAGGTGTGAGGTTTTTAACAAGGCGGAATCCTGTGTAACCCCTTGTGAAATATAAGCACGGTCCCCGAAAAGAAAAACCTCAGGAACAGGAATATGGAGAAAGCACCGAAGCGTCTATCCCTCTTCGCCAAGCTAAGAGGGGAGTCATCGGCGCATAAAACAAGCGATTAAGCTTGAAAGAAGTAAGCACGGGATGCAATCCCGGATAGGGGCTTCGCACCCCTTAGCTTTACTTCCAACAAAATAGCAAAGTCCTTATGACCGAAAAGCCTAAGGCAGAAAAGTCCTTGCGAGCCAAGAGCCCAAGGCAGAAATTTGAAGACATAAAAGTCCTTATGAGCGAAAAGCCTAAGGCAAAAAAGTCCTTGTGAGCCAAGAGCCCAAGGCAGAAATTCAAAGACATAAAAGTCCTCATGAGCGAAAAGCCTAAGGCAGAAAAGTCCTTGCGAGCGAAGAGCCCAATGTAGAAATTCGAAGACATAAAAGTCATTATGAGCGAAAAACCTAAGGTAGAAAAGTCCTTGCGAGCGAAGAGCCCAAGGCAGAAAGTTGAAGACAAAAAAATCTTCATGAGCGAAGATCCTAGGGCAGGAACCCCCCGCAAGTCGAGCAAAGGGGGGTGGCGCTTCGCAAAATAAAAGTTGGCACAGTCGAAGGATAAAACCTGGGAGCACAAATATACTCATTTGTATATAAAAAAAAAGAACAATTCGTGTTACAGGAAAAATTACACTTCGCAGTAATAAGCGAAGAAAATGCACGTGTACACTTCGCACAAAAGCGAAGAAAGATACAAATTTCTTCCCTAAGCACTAAATAGAAGACTCCACGAAAACTAAATCATGAAGTTACATCTAAAATTTCTTCGTCAAAGATAAGGCGGTCCAAGTCAGATATGACTTCGCGGACCGCAACATCCATTATTTCTTCGACTGTCCGGTGAAGAAAGGCTTCAAATTCAACCCCTGCAAGCTAGGGCACCCCAGCGTTAAGAAGAGCCTTCGTCAAAAATCCCTTGGCGACGATACATGAATTCATGCGGAGCAAACATGTCTTGAACGGGCTCCGGCTTCGGCTCTAAAAGGCCTATGGGCGCTTTATAAGGCCTATCGGTGTCCAGAAGACGTTTTATTTCGCGGCGAAGCCGGCGCTCAGACAGAACTTTTGCGTGTTCTTCGGAATTGCGCTAGAATTCTGCGAAGAAACATTTTGTATCGGCGTTCCGATAGTCATATACGCGTTTTCGGTCAGATCAAAACTCATCAAATGAAAGCCAAGGGCGACGGACACGGAACTTCTCTGTAACACCCTAATTTAAATTTCAGCATTTAATAATAAATTTAATTGGCTTTATTTAATTTTCCAAGGTTTACTATGTTTAGTCTTGCATTTAATCTAATTTTGTTTCACAAGTAATTAAAATTTTCTTTGGTCAACATGTTGTTGCATTCATGCTGGTGCATGGTTTTATTTTGTTTGAATGCATAGGAGTTGAATTCAAATTTTAGTTTGAATTCAAATAGATTTGAGTGGTGTTTGAAATAGAAAAGAGAAAGGAAAATAGATAACCCAACCCAAAACACCGGCCCAGTTCCCCCTCTTCCCTCTCCGCAGCCCAGCCCACCTCCTCCTCCTTTCCACGCGGCCCAGCAGCCCAGCCCGCTGCTCAGCCGCGACCCCCTCCTTCCCTTGGGCCCGCTTCGCAGCCCAGCAGCGCTGCCCCATGCACCGCCCCACGCCGCGTCCGCCCAGCACACCGCGTGCACCACTGATGAACCGGGCCCGCTGGTCAGATCCTTCCCCGTCCTCCTCGCGCCCGCACTCAATGGCCTCCCGAATCACGGTCGTGATCCCCACGCGTGATTCCCCTGCCCATCCCGCACGCCCAGATCTCGACCCTGCCCTTTAAACCTCCAAACCGCACCCCAGGAACCCCATCCCCCACGTCGCCGCCGCCTTTGCACCCTAGCGCCACCCCGCCGTGCTCCGCCGAGCAGAGCACCCCGCTCCACCGCGGCCACGCTGCACCGCCGCCCCTAGCCCTGCCAGAGCCGCTCAGCAGCTCCGCATCGGGCCTAGGATCATCCCCGAGCCCGCTGCCCTCGACCTCCGGCCTGCACGCGCCGGGTTTCGACCCGAACCCGCCGCTGGTAAGTTGCGCCGCCTGCGTGATTACTCGCCGTCAAATGGTCCTGACCCCGTAACACCTTCGCAGCATGTCAACACAACTTCCCGTGGAGATCCGAAGCCCGGAGGACGACCCAAGCCCCCGGACCACGCGAGCAGCTCCGAGCGCCGCTGCGGGACCTCACCGTCGATGAATCTGCGCTGCTTCCCCGTCCAGTTCCGAGATCGGTGAGCTACGCCCCAACCCTCCTGTCTCTTTTGCGCTTGTTTGGACGGGCCGTAGCCCCTAGAACCCTTGGAACATCGCACGCCGGCGATGCCCCACCGCGCAAACCAGCCATCGCCATCGAACCTGCCGCTCCAGGCTTCCCCATACCTCGCTAAGGACACCAGAGGTTTACCCGTGCCACGCTCATGCTCCACGGCCAAACCCCGGCCCAAACCGAGCCCCAGAGGGCCGAAAACGGCGTACTCCGGTGCTGCTCCGCCGCGGGAGGTCTACTCCGGCGAGTTCCGCCTCCGCCCGCGCGTCCAAGCCCTCCTGGCCGCCCGATCTGGAAACAGCGGCCCAGATTAGATCAGCATACACCCTTGATCCAAACGGCCTACATCCAAAGTTACCGGTTCGGCCTAGCTTTCTTTCTAAAGAGCCCCTGAGTTTTTCTTGAATCAACCCGCCGTCCTTCTTAGTTCAAAAGAAATTACGGTTAGGCCCAGTTTTTAGCGTTTTAGCCCCCGAGCTTTCTGGAAATAGCGCCCGCATTCCAGCCCGTGCGTTTTTATGCGCTAGCCCCTGGATCTAACCGTTAATTATGTATAGGTCCCTAGTTTTTGCAGAAAGGCCCTGGAAACTTAGTTTTTCTTGCAGAAAAGCCCCTAGATCTTGTTTTAGGCCTAGTTTTCGCATTCTAGCTCCGTTTTAGGCGTTCTTTATGTCCACGTGATCGTTGTAACGCGTAGAATAGTTCTAGCTTAGTTTTTTTGTTGTTTTGATGTATTGTTGTACTATTTCTTAGTGTTTGCTCTTGTTTGCATGTATGTTTATATTGTTGCCCAATTTCTGGCCATGTGTTCGTGAGTAGACGTTGAGTTACCGGAGGAGCCCCAGTACCAGTACCCGGAGCAGCCATCACCTTCTAAGAGGTTTGAGCAGCAGGAGTAGTTTGAGGAAGGCAAGTATAATATGAACAACACCTATCACCTTTAAATACATTTTCATACTGCATTTTAATATTGTATGCCTATATGGACTTTCCTATCCACTTTATTACCTTATATATATCCCTTGGGCTGCATTTTGGTTAGTTGTGCTAGGTGCCGCGCTATAACACACTTGGTCCTTTTTAATTAATTTGATTAATGGTATATGCAACTTAATTCTGGGAGTGGCTCGTTTGAGTGGCTCATGTCTCGTTAAAAATTAGTTTTTATAGAAACATGGTTTAGGGGGCCAGCACGGTGCTTAGTGCTTGGTTGGCCACTCTCCATAAGGACCGGTTCATAGAGCGACAACCTGGGACAACAGCGCTACCACAAGACTGGAATGGGATGGTCTTGGCTTACTAATTAGGTCTTTTTGGTTTGGGGTAACTTACCTGCGGGGCAAAGGGTGGTAAGCTTCTATGGTCCCTGCTCCTCCGGCTTGGTCTGTGCTCCGTGTCTTGTACCCCCGTGAGGTGGGCCCCATCGTCGCTGATCCAACTCTTCGCGGTTACGCCTTACCAACGAGATTCTTTGTAACGGCCTCGTAGTGAGTTTGCTAGCCATCTCACCTACGGAAGTGTGATGAACAACTAGCGTAGCTCACGACTTGTGGGTAAAGATGTGCAACCTCTGCAGAGTGTAAAACTGGTATACTAGCTGTGCTCACGGTCATGAGCGGCCCAGATCCTCGTTTCGATTAGTGGGGTTATCTTCCTTTGATTAGGGGGTTCCCCGGGTGGTTGGTTTGGTTTGGTTCTCAGTAGTATCATAATTAATTCTGATTAATTACTATGTAACTGGGTTTATGGTAATTCATCCACTTGTAATAAATAGCTTTAATAAAATTTTGCCAAGATTAAAAGCTAATGCAGTTGAGTCAGCCAACCTTAGAGCCTCATAGTTTGTGTTATCCTTGTTGAGTACGAGTTGTGTACTCACCCTTGCCTCCTCTACACTTTTTCCTCTTGTTCTTTTGGGGATACTCTACTGCTGCTCAGTTCCTGCCGACGTGAGAAAGTTCACCCAGAGCTACCAGGAGTACGAGGACTTCTAGGCGTTCGTCTCCCAGTCGACGTCCCTGTGGTGCCCAGCTTCCAAGAGACTTCATATATGTTTTATGCTTCCGCATACTCTGTATCAGACATTTTGTCATTAATGTAATAAATAACATTCATACTCGCTTTATTATATCTTTTACGTGATATGTGCTGTGATATATTGTTCATTCTGTTGTATATACATGTGACTTGATCCTAGCACGTATATTATTGCTCGGTTTATGTCCTTTTGTAAACAGGGTGTTACAGAGTGGTATCAGAGTCATATCGACTGTAGGACGTAAGCCTAGATAGAATTGGTCGAGTTTTAGGTCTTCTCTCTAAGCCTTGTCTGCTGAAACTATTTTGCTATTATATTCCTTGAAATTCCAAGATTTTTCCTCGTCTTGCCTTGATTTTTCTCTATAGAATAGTTTCCGAAGATTCTGGCCTGAAGTAAGTCGACTGACCATCATAGGTGTAAGCTAAATGACCCCTTTATAATAGCACGATAGAACGTTCTGCGACGCGTTGTGTTAGTCGAGTGGTGTGTTAAACTCGGCTAAAGTATAAAATTTGTATGTCTGTTATTGTGCAAATGTTTGATTTGGATCTTTGGTTGATTGAATAGCTTAATAGTTAAATTTGTTTAATGAAAATCAGTCTTTAGTTAATTAATTAATAAAACGAGTTAGATCGTTGGGGGTAAAACCGTCCACTCTATCATGTCTACTTTATCATGCCTAAGTGTTCCTTGCAGAAAGATGTCATATCCGTCTAAATTATTTCTGCAATATCTTTGCTCATTCATCTTTTGTTCAAATCAGATGGTGAACACCAGGAGCACCGATTCCGGTTCTGGCCAGCAGTAGGGGTAGAACAACCAGGGTACCAGGATGCCGATGCCTCCACCCTTGACTCTGGAGCAGTTCTTCCAGCTCCAGATGCAGATGATGGCCACCCTGAACAACACCGTTCAGGCACTGCAGCAGGTCCACGTTCAGCCGCCGCCTCTGCCTCCACCACAGCAACCCCGCGACAGGCGTGCGGAGTTTCTGAGGGGTCACCCGCTGACGGTCTCCCACACGTCTGACCCACTCCAGGTGGACGACTGGCTCCGTGCAGTGGAGCGACAGCTGGACATCGCCCAGTGCGATGATCGGGAGCGTGTCTTGTACGTAGCAGGACAGCTGCAAGGGGCAGCATTGGACTGGTGGGAGTCCCAACGAGTTCAGGACCGCGAGGCTTTCACCTGGATCCAGTTCCGGGAGCAGTTCCGCAGCCACAACGTCCCCGCGGGCATTATGAAGATGAAGAAGAAGGAGTTCCTTGCGCTTAAGCAGGTAAACTCAGATATAATCTTTCAGCATTTCCTTTTGAGCTAGTATTCCCCTTGTTCTATCTTTCTGAAGCATGAGCTAATCATTCGTCATACATCTGTCCTTTTCACTTTAGGGAACTATGACTATCACGGAGTATCGTGATCGTTTCCTTCAGCTCGCTCGCTACGCCCCTACCGAGGTCGCGGATGATCGCGACAAGCAGGAGCACTTCATGGAGGGTCTCAAGGACTACATCCAGTACGCGCTGTTCAACCTCCGCTTCAATGACTTCAACCATCTGGTTGACAGCGCGCTCAACACAGAGCGCAAGCACCGGGAGACGGAGGACAAGAAGAGGAAGATCACTCCCGTTGCTTCCGGCAGCAACACCCGTCCTCGCCTCCAGCCACCCCAGCAGTACCAGCAGCAGCAGCAGCAGTACCGGCTGCCTCAGCAGAACCAGCAACGGTCGTAGCAGTACCCGCCTCGACAGCAGCAGTAGGCAGGTCAGGGCCCGAGGTTACCGGCACCTCCGGCTCGTGCTGCTCCACCAGCTCCGCCAGCACCTCAGTCTCCACGGCAGGCAGCTCCTCCTGCCGGACAGCAGGCTCCAAGACTCCTTCGCACCTGCTATCACTGCGGCCAGCCAGGGCACTACACCAACTCTTGCCCCCGGAAGGCGTAGGCGGGACAGTAGGGGCACCCAGCTCAGCCCAGGGCGCCACTTCAGGGGAGAGTGAACCATGTTACGGCCGAGCCAGCGGCCGAGGCTCCCAATGTGGTTATTGGTACGTTCATGGTCAATTCATATCCAGCTACAGTGCTTTTCGATACTGGTGCTACGCATTCCTTCATTACATAGTCTTTTGTCGAGCAACATGGTATTCGTACTAGCACATTAAAGAGGTGCCTGTTAGTATCTTCACCGGGAGGACAATTGAGGTCTCATACCTTCTGCCCCAGAGCCAGAGTCAGTGTATCCTTAAGGGGGTAGAATTCAGTACAGATCTGATGGTGCTAGACACTAAGGGCATCGATGTCATTCTGGGGATGGAGACTCTTGCTAAATGGGGAGTCCGGATAGATTGTGCTCAGAGGACAGTCTTGTTATCGGCTTCCAGTGGTCAGGAGGTTACTATCAGTGCAGTGGAACCTTATGGATTTCTTCATCAGATGGAGGCTAGACCCACGGATGGTATTCGTGTGGTGTCTGCATTCCCGGATGTCTTTCCGGATGATTTGCCAGGTATGCCGCCTGAACGCGACATCGAGTTTTCTATTGATCTCTTGCCTGGCACAGCACCTATTGCGAAGCGGCCCTACCGCATGGCACCTATAGAGCATGAGGAAGTTAAGAAGACCATTGATGAGGTTTTATCCAAGGGCTATATCCGTCGCAGCTTTTCTCCTTGGGCTTTTCCATTGTTGCTAGTAGATAAGAAGGATGGCTCGAAGAGAATGTGTGTCAATTATTGGGAGCTGAACACAGTTACCATTAAGAACAAGCATCCACTGCCCCATATTGAGGATCTATTTGATCTACTTTGAGGTGCTCGTGTATTCTCGAAGATTGATCTGCATTCGGGCTATTTTCAGCTGAGGATCCGTCCTGAGGATATTCCGAAGACAGTATTCACCTGCAAGTACTTGTTGTATGAGTACACAGTCATGTCTTTCGGCTTGACTAATGCCCCGGCTTTCTTCATGCACTTGATGAACATGGTTTTTATGGATTATCTGGATGTCTTCGTGGTGATCTTCATTGATGATATTCTGATCTTTTCCATGTCAGAGGCAGAGCATGAAGTTCATCTGAGGCTCGTGTTGCAGAGATTGAGGGAGCATCAGCTGTATGCTAAGTTCAGCAAGTGCGAGTTCTGGATAGACGAGGTTCCATTCCTCGGTCATATCATCTCCAAGGGAGGCATTGCAGTTGATCCGAGCAAGGTGAAGGATGTGCTTGAGTGGGAGACACTGCAGACGGTGAAGGAAGTCCAGTCATTCTTGGGCTTAGCAAGATATTATCGGAGGTTCATTGAGAATTTCTCCAAGATCGCGAAGCCTTTGACTTCTTTGCTAGAGAAGAATGCAGCATTCATTTGGACTGATGAGCGTCAGATGGCATTTGATGAGCTGAAAAAGAGGTTGACTACGGCTCCAGTCCTTACTCTGCCAGACCAGAGCAAGAGGTTCACGGTGTACTGTGATGCTTCGAAGGATAGTCTTGGTTGTGTTCTGATGCAGGAGGGCAGAGTGATTGCTTATGCTTCACGGCAGTTACGTCGGCATGAGCTGAACTATCCCACTCATGATCTTGAGTTAGCCGCAGTTGTGCATGCTCTGAAGATTTGGAGGCATTACTTGTATGGGCAGCAGTGTGATATCTACACTAATCACAAGAGCCTCAAGTTTATTTTCACGCAGAATGAGCTGAACATGCGGCAGAGGAGATGGTTAGAGCTGGTCAAGGACTATGACCTGGAGATTCACTATCATCCGGGTAAGGCCAATGTTGTGGCAGATGCTCTGAGCAGAAGAAGCTATGTCAACATGGTCGTTGCTTTCCAGATGCCTCCAGAGTTATGCGAGGAGTTTGAGCAGTTGAGTCTGGGTTTCTTGCATCATACTTCAAGTGCAGCATTCGAGGCAGTACCCACTCTAGATGCAGAGATCCGGCAGCATCAGAAGGAAGATGAGAAGCTGTAGGAGATTCGTGAGTTGCTCAAGAAAGGCAAGGCTCCTCATTTCAGAGAGGATGATCAGGGTACCTTGTGGTACAAGAATCGGATCTATGTGCCAGATGTGAAGGATCTCAGAAAGTTGATTTTGAGTGAGGCTCATGATGCAGCTTACTCTATTCATCCGGGCAGTACCAAGATGTACTATGATCTCAAGGAACGCTTCTGGTGGTATGGGATGAAGCGTTCAATGGCAGAGTACGTGGCTATTTATGACACCTGTCAGCGTGTCAAGGCTGAGCACCAGAGGCCAGCAGGTCTGTTATAGCCATTGAAGATTCCAGAATGGAAATGTGAGGAAATCACCATGGACTTCATTATTGGGTTGCCTCGTACTCAGAAAGGGTACAACTCTATATGGGTAGTAGTGGATCATTTGACGAAGGTTCCTCACTTCATTCCAGTGAACACTACTTACTCCGGTGCAAGACTTGCAGAGTTGTACATCTCCCGGATTGTCTGTTTGCATGGTGTGCCCAAGGAGATCATATCTGATAGAAGATCTCAGTTCACTTCACGGTTCTGGGAGCAGCTCCATGATTCGTTGGATACGAAGTTGCGCTTCAGTACCGCCTATCATCCTCAGACAGATGGGCAGACAGAGAGAACCAACCAAGTGTTGGAGGATATGCTGAGAGTTTGTGCTATTCAGTATGGTACTAGTTGGGATAAGTGCCTGTCGTATACTGAGTTTTCGTACAACAACAGCTACCAGGCCAGTCTGAAGAAGTGCCCCTTTGAGGCATTGTATGGCAGAAAGTGCAGGACTCCTCTGTATTGGGATCAGATTGGTGAGAAGCAGCTCTTTGGCCCTGACATTATAGAAGATGCAGAGCAGATGGTACAGGCTGTGCGGGAGAATCTGAGGATTGCACAGAGTAGGCAAAAGAGCTATGCAGAAGGCAAATGGAGGGACCTGACCTTCAGCGTTGATGATTATGTATATCTGAAGGTGTCCCCGATGAGAGGAATCTGCAGGTTTAATGTGAAGGGGAAGTTAGCACCTCGATATATTGGTCCATTCAAGGTGCTAGAGAGGAAAGGCGAAGTCGCTTATCGCCTGGAGTTGCCTACCAACCTCTCCGGAGTTCATGATGTCTTCCATATTTCTCAGCTAAAGAAGTGTCTGTGAGTACCTGAGGAGCAGGCACCATTGGATGGGTTAGATGTGCAGGAAGATCTGACCTATACTGAGCATCCGGTGAAGATTTTGGAGACATCAGAGAGGGTTACACGGAACAAGCGCATCAAGATGTGCAGAGTTCAGTGGAGTCATCACAGTGAAGCTGAGGCTACATGGGAGCGAGAAGATGAGCTGAGGAAGACATATCCAGATCTCTTTTCTAGCCAGTCCAACTGAATCTCAGGGACGAGATTCCTATAAGGGGGTAGGGTCTGTAACGCCCTAATTTAAATTTCAGCATTTAATAATAAATTTAATTAACTTTATTTAATTTTCTAACGTTTACTATGTTTAGTCTTGCATTTAATATAATTTTGTTTCACAAGTAATTAAAATTTTTCTTAGGTCAACATGTTGTTGCATTCATGCTGGTGCATGGTTTTATTTTGTTTGAATGCATAGGAGTTGAATTCAAATTTTAGTTTGAATTTAAATAGATTTGAGTGGTGCTTGAAATAGAAAAGAGAAAGGAAAATAGATAACCCAACCCAAAACTCCGGCCCAGTTCACCCTCTTCCCTCTCCGCAGCCCAGCCCACCTCCTCCACCTTTCCCCGCGGCCCAGCAGCCCAGCCCGCTGCTCAGCCGCAACCCCCTCCTTCCCTTGGGCCCGCTCCGCAGCCCAGCAGTGCTGCCCCGCGCGCCGCCCCCACGCCGCGTCAGCCCAGCGCACCGCGCGTTCCACTGACGAACCGGGCCCGCCGGTCAGATCCTTCCCCGTCCTCCTCGCGCCCGCACTCAACGGACTCCCGAATCACGGCCGTGGTCCCCGCCATGATTCCCCTGCCCATCCCGCATGCCCAGATCTCGGCCCTGCCCTTTAAACCTTCACACCGCACCCCCAGGAACCCCATCCCCCACGCCGCCGCCGCCTTTGCACCCTAGCGCCACCCCGCCGTGCTCCGCCGTGCAGAGCACCCCGCTCCGCTGCGGCCACGCTGCACTGCTGTAACACCCTAATTTAAATTTCAGCATTTATTAATAAATTTAATTGGCTTTAGTTAAATTTTCTAAGGTTTATTGTGTTTAGTTGGCATTTGATCTAATTTGTGTTCCTTAATTAATTAAAATTTATCATAGGTTTAAATTTTTGTTGCATTCATGCTGGTGCATAATTTTATTTGAGTGTGGTTTGAATTCAAATTTTGATTTGAATTCAAACTTTGTTTGTAGTAGAAATAGAAAAGGAGCCCAAACCCAAAAGAACCCAGCCCAAACCCAAACCCAGCAAACCCCAAACCCACCTCAGCCCAGGTCCCCCTCTCCCTTCCCGCGGGCCCACTCCGGCCAGCAGCAGCCCAGCCCGCTCTCCCTTTCCTCCCCAGCCCGCTCGCCTCCCGCTTGGCCCGGCTCCGCACGGCCCACACTGCGGCCTGCCTCCGCCCGTTCCCCGCGCTGCCCAGCGCCCCACCCTCTCACCCGCACCGCCTGGGCCCGCACGTCAGCGCGCCCCCGCGTCACCCCGCTCGCCAGCGCCCGGCCCGCATCGCGCGCGCCTCGCCCGCCCGAACTGCCGGTCCCACCCGCCAGCGGCACCCCGCTCGCGCTCGCCCCGTCTCGCTGCGCCGGGACCCCACTTGCCAGACCCGTCGCCTTCCTCCCGCAACGCCCGCCCGCGACTCCCGCCGGGGATCTCGCCGCGCCCCTACGGCACGGGCGCCCAGGATCAGCGGCTCCCTCCTTAAAACGCACCCCTGCAGCCCCTGCGCCTCACCCCGCCCCCATAGCCGCCACCAAACCCTAGCCGCCGCAGCCTCCGCGCTCAGAGCGGAGCAGAGCTCCCTGCGCCGCCGCGGCCGCAAAGCTCCGCTGCGCCATAGCCCCGCCGGAGTAGCGCAGCGGCCTCGTCTCGACTCCAGGAGCACCCCGCGCCGTCCAGCAGCCCGGGGGCGCTCTCCTTCGTCCCCAACACCGAGCTCTGCCCGGAGCGCCGCCGCCGGACTCCGCCGCCGCAGCCTCTGCGCCGGACCCCTCTTTGATCCTAAGCTCGGTGAGCATCACAACAACCCACCCGTTCCTTTGCGCTTTTCGTTCTGGCCCTTAGCCCGCTTCCGAAGTCCGCACAGCGCACTCCGATGAACCTCGCCGCCACAGAGCCGCCCCTCTTCGCGGTGCGCACCACTACACCCATCGCAGACCCGCGCAACCCACCTGGGTGGTTCGCGCGTGCCACGGGCCTGCTCCAGCGCCAAACCGCGGCCTGAATCGGCCACGGGAACGCCAATTCTGGCCAGTTCCGGCGATCCTCCGCCGCGGGCGCGCCACTCCGGCGAGTCCCGCCGCCGCCGTCGCCCGCAGACCACACTGGCCATCCGATCCGTGGCCAACGGATCAGATTAGATCCCGTTTCCATCCGCTCCGAGCCGTTAGATCCAGATCCAGCGGTCTGGATCCACGCGTACCGGTTCAGCCTTGGAATTTTGTTAAAGAGACCCTGGTGTCTTTTAGAATTAACCCGCCGTCCAGCTTAGTTCAAAAGAAATTCCAACTAGGTCCAGTTTTTAGCTTTTAGGCCCCTGACTTTCCTGGTTTTTGTACCCGCAGTCCAAGCCCTGTAGTTTTGCGAGTTAGACCCCATAGTTTTAGTTTAATTACGTTTTAGTCCTCAGTTTTTGTAGAAAGCCCCCTGGAACTTCAGTTTTCTTACAAATAAGCCCCTGAACCTTGTTTTTGGCCTAGATTACGCGTTTTAGCTCCGTTTTTAGCGTTCTTTATATCCACGCGATCGTTGTAACGCGTAGAATAGTATTAGAGTAGTTTAGTGTGCTGTTTTTATGTATTGATGTACTGTTTCATAGTTTTTGATAATGTTTGCTTGTATGCTTATTTTCGTGCATTGTTTTGGCCATGTGTTCGTGAGTAGACGCTGAGCTACCTGAGGAGCCCCAGTACCAGTACCCGGAGCAGCCGTCTTCCGAGCACTTTGAGCAGCAGCCAGAGCAGTACGAGGAAGGCAAGTATAACATGAACAACCTATCATCTTTAAATACAATTTCATACTGCATTTTAATACTGTATGCCTTTAAGGACTTCCTAGCCACTTTATATCCTTTATATATACCTTTGGGTTGCATTTTGGTTAGTTGTGCTAGGTTGCTGCGCTATAACACACTCTGGTCCTTTTTAATTAAATTGATTAATGGTTTACTTGAACTTAATTCTGAGAGTGGCACTCTGTGTGGCTTGAGTGGCTCACTTCTCATTAAAAGATGGTTTTTTTTAGAAACATGGTTTAGGGGGCCAGCACGGTGCTTACTGCCTGGTTGGCCACTCTCCATAAGGACCGGTTCATAGAGCGACAACCTGGGACAACAGCGCTACCACAAGGCTAGAATGGGATAGACTTGGCGTAATAACTAGATCCTTTTTGGTTTGGAGTAACTTACCTGCGGGGCAAGAGTAGTAAGCTTCAATGGTCCCTGCTCCTCCGGCTTGGTCTGTGCTTGGATTGCGCTCCTGTGCTTGTACCCCCGGAGGTGGGCCCCATCGTCGCCGACCTAACTCTCGCGGTTACGCCTTACCAACGAGATTCTTTTTAAAGGCCTCGTAGTGAGTCGCTGGCCATCTCACCTAAGGAAGTGTGATGAACAACTGGCGTAGCTCACGACTTGTGGGTAAAGATGTGCAACCTCTGCAGAGTGTAAAACTGGTATACTAGCCGTGCTCACGGTTATGAGCGGCCCAGATCCTCCTTTTGATTAGTGAAGTTATCTCCTTCCGACGAGGGAGGTGCTTCTCGGGGTTTACCTTGGTGGCTTGGTCTTGGTTTGGTTCTCAGTAGTCTTATAATTAATTCTGATTAATTACTATGTAACTGGGATAATGGTAATTCATCAACTCGTAGTAAATAGCTGTAATAAAATTTTGCCAACACTTAAAAGCTAATGCAGTTGAGTCAGCCAGCCTAGAGCCTCATAGCTTGTGTTATACTTGTTGAGTACAAGTTGTGTACTCACTCTTGCCTCTTCTCTACTTTTTCCTCTTGGCTACGCTACTGCTGCTCAGTTCCTGCCGACACGAGGGAGTTCGTCCAGCGCTACCAGGACTACGAGGACTTCTAGGTGCTTCGTCTCCCAGTCGACGTCCCTGTGGCGCCCTGCTTCAGCTTCGGAGAGTTTTATTCGTAATTTGTACTTCGCTTCCGCTGTATCAGACATTTTTGTCATTATTGTAATAAATAACATTCGTATTTCGATTTATTATGTCTTATTCGTGATATGTGCTATGATATACTGTTCATTCTGTTGTATATACGTGTGACTTGATCCTGGCACGTATATGATTGCTCGGTTTATGTTCTTTTATAAACCGGGTGTTACAGAGTGGTATCAGAGCCGTATCGACTGTAGGACGAAGCCTAGATAGAACTGGTCGAGTTTTAGGACTTCTTCTCACCAAATCCTTGTCTGCTGAAACTATTTTACTATTATACCCCTTGACTTCTATGACTTTTTACCCGTCTTGCCTTGATTTCTCTCTCTGAAGAATAGATTTCGTAGATTTTGGCCTGAATCAGCCATCTGACCACCATGAGTTAGCTAGGCGGCCCTTTAATAATAAAACGATAGCACGTTCCGCGACGCGTTGTGTTAGTCGAGTCTTTTGTTAAACTCGGCTAAGTCGTGAAAATTGTCTGCTTGTTATTATGCTACATGTTTGATTTGGATTTTTGACTGATTGCATAGCTTAGTAGTTTAAATTTGTTCAAAGAAAATCACTCAGATGTTAAAGTTAACTAATTAATAAAATGAGTTAGATCGTTGGGGGTAAAACAGTCAACTCTATCCTGTCTACTTTATCATGGCTGAGTCTTTTTCCGCAAAGAGTTATCATATCCATCTGAATTTATTCCTGCAATATCCTTACTCGTGAAATCTTTTGTTCAAATCAGATGGTGAACACCAGGAGCACCGGTTCCGGTTCTGGCCAGCAGCAGGGTCAGAACAACCAGGGTACTGGGATCCCGATGCCTCCGCCTTTGACTCCGGAGCAGTACTTCCAGCTCCAGATGCAGATGATGGCTACCCTGAACAACACCGTTCAGGCTCTTCAGCACGCTCACACTCAGCCTCCGCCTCCTCCACCGCCGCAGCCTCGCGACAGGCGTGCTGAGTTCCTGAGGGGTCACCCGCCGACGTTCTCTCACACGTCCGACCCTCTTCAGGCTGACGACTGGCTCCGTGCAGTGGAGCGTCAGCTGGACATCGCCCAGTGCGATGACCGTGAGCGCGTCTTGTACGCAGCAGGACAGCTGCGAGGGGCAGCTTTGGACTGGTGGGAGTCCCACCCGGTCCATGACCGCGAGTCTCTCACTTGGCTCCAGTTCAGGGAGCGCTTTCGCAGCCACAACGTCCCCGCGGGCGTTATGAAGATGAAGCAGAAGGAGTTCCTTGCTCTGAAGCAGGTAATCTTAAGTATAATCATTCAGCGTTTTCTTTTGAGCTAATGCCCCTTGTTCTATCTTTATGAATCTTGAGTTAATCTTCCGATATCTATCTGTCGTTGTGAATTCAGGGGACTATGTCGGTCACGGAGTATCGTGATCGCTTTCTTCAGCTGGCACGCTACGCCCCTGCCGAGGTTGCGGATGACCGCAAGAAGCAGGAGCACTTCATGGAGGGTCTTGAGGACTACCTCCAGTACGCGCTGCTCAACCTCCGCTTCGACGACTTCAACCATCTGGTTGACAGTGCGCTCAACACTGAGCGTAAGCACCTGGAGATGGAGGACAAGAAGAGGAAGGTTGTCCCCGTTGCTTCCGGCAGCAACACTCGTCCACGACTCCAGCAGCCTCAGCCGTATCAGCAGCAGTACCGCCCTCCTCAGTAGTACCAGCAGAGGCCACCGCAGCAGTACCCGCCTCGACAGCAGCAGGCAGGTCAGGGCCAGAGGTTACCGGCACCTCCGGCTCGTGCTCCACCGGCTCCACCGGCACCACAGGCTCCACGTCCGGCAGCTCCTACCGGACAGCAGGCTCAGGGGCCTCCTCGCACCTGCTTTCACTGCGGCCAGCCGGGGCACTACGCCAACGCTTGCCCCCGGAAGGCGCAGGCGGGACAGCAGGGGCGCCCAGCTCAGCCCAGGGCGCCAGCACAGGGCAGGGTGAACCACGTGACGGCCGAGTCAGCGGCCGAGGCTCCCAACGTGGTTATTGGTACGTTCATGGTTAATTCATATCCAGCTACAGTGCTTTTTGATACTGGTGCTACGCATTCCTTCATTACTCAGTCTTTTGTCGAGCATCATGGTATTCATACTAGCACATTAAAGAGGTGCCTGTTAGTATCTTCACCGGGAGGACAGTTGAGGTCTCATACTTACTGCCCGAGAGTCAGTGTTTCTTTGAGGGGAGTAGAGTTCTGTACTGATCTGATGGTGCTAGACACCAAGGGCATTGATGTCATTCTGGGAATGGAGACTCTGGCCAAATGGGGAGTTCGGATAGATTGTGCTCAGAGGACAGTCTTGTTATCAGCTTCCAGTGGCCAAGAGGTTGTTATCAGTGCAGTAGAGCCTTCTGGATTTCTTCATCATATGGAGGCTAGACCCACGGACGGTATTCGCGTGGTGTCTGAATTCCCGGATGTCTTTCCGGATGATTTGCCAGGTATGCCGCCTGAACGCGCCATTGAGTTTTGCATTGATCTCTTGCCTGGTACAGCTCCTATTGCAAAGCGGCCCTACCGTATGGCACCTATAGAGCATGAAGAGGTCAAGAAAACTATTGATGAGTTGCTAGCCAAGGGCTATATCCGTCGCAGCTTCTCTCCTTGGGCTTTTCCATTGTTGCTGGTAGATAAGAAGGATGGCTCGAAGAGGATGTGTGTGGATTATCGTGAGCTGAATGCAGTCACTATCAAGAACAAGCATCCACTGCCCCGTATTGAGGATCTCTTCGATTTGCTTCGAGGTGCTCGTATATTCTCGAAGATTGATCTTCGTTCGGGATATTTTCAGCTGAGGATCCGTCCTGGGGATATTCCGAAGACGGCATTCACCTGCAAGTACGGGCTATATGAGTATACAGTCATGTCCTTCGGCTTGACTAATGCCCCGGCTTTCTTCATGCATCTGATGAACATGGTCTTCATGGATTATCTGGATGTCTTCGTGGTGATTTTCATTGATGATATTCTGATCTTTTCCAAGACGGAAGAAGAGCATGAGGAGCATTTGAGACTCGTATTGCAGAGATTGAGAGAGCATCAGCTGTATGCCAAGTTCAGCAAGTGCGATTTCTGGATTGACGAGGTGCCATTCCTCGGTCATGTTATCTCTCAGGGAGGCATTGCTGTTGATCCGAGCAAGGTGAAGGATGTGCTCGAGTGGGAGACACCGCAGACAGTAAAGGAAGTCAGATCTTTCTTGGGCTTAGCTGGATATTATCGGAGGTTCATTGAGAATTTCTCCAAGATCGCGAAGCCTTTGACTTCTTTGCTGGAGAAGAATGTGGCTTTCATATGGACTGATGAGCGTCAGATGGCCTTTGATGAGCTGAAGAAAAGGTTGACTACGGCGCCAGTCCTGACTCTGCCAGACCAGACGAAGAGGTTCACGGTATATTGTGATGCTTCGAAGGATGGTCTTGGGTGTGTTCTGATGCAGGAGGGCAGAGTGATAGCTTATGCTTCACGGCAGCTACGCCGGCATGAGCTGAATTATCCTACTCATGATCTTGAGTTAGCCGCAGTTGTGCATGCTCTGAAGGTTTGGAGGCATTACTTGTATGGGCAGCGGTGTGATATCTACACTGATCACAAGAGCCTCAAGTATATTTTCACGCAGAATGAGCTGAACATGCGGCAGAGAAGATGGCTAGAGTTGGTCAAGGACTATGATCTGGAGATTCACTATCATCCGGGCAAGGCCAATGTTGTAGCAGATGCTCTGAGCAGAAGAAGTTATGTCAACATGGCCGTGGCTTTCCAGATGCCTCCAGAGTTATGCGAGGAGTTCGAGCAGTTGAGTCTGGGTTTCTTGCATCATACCTCTAGTGCAGCTTTTGAGGCAGTACCGACTCTAGAGTCAGAGATCAGGCAGCATCAGAAAGATGATGAGAAGCTGCAGGAGATTCGTGAGTTGCTCAAGAAGGGCAAGGCCCCACATTTCAGAGAAGATGATCAGGGTACCTTGTGGTACAAGAACTGGATCTGTGTTCCAGATGTGAAGGATCTTCGGAAGTTGATTCTGAGTGAGGCCCATGATACAGCTTATTCTATTCATCCGGGCAGCACTAAGATGTATTATGATCTGAAGGAACGTTTCTGGTGGTATGGGATGAAGCGTTCAGTGGCAGAGTACGTGGCTATTTGTGACACCTGTCAGCGTGTCAAGGCTGAGCATCAGAGGCCAGCAGGTCTATTGCAGCCTTTGAAGATTCCAGAGTGGAAATGGGAAGAAATCACTATGGACTTCATTGTTGGATTGCCTCGTACTCAGAAAGGGTACAACTCCATTTGGGTAGTAGTGGATCGTCTGACGAAGGTTGCTCACTTCATTCCAGTGAACACTACTTACTCCGGTGCTAGACTTGCAGAGTTGTACATCTCTCGGATTGTCTGCTTGCATGGTGTGCCGAAGAAGATCATATCTGACAGAGGGTCTCAGTTCACTTCTCGTTTCTGGGAGCAGCTTCATGATTCGTTGGATACGAAGCTGCGTTTCAGTACGGCTTATCACCCTCAGACAGATGGGCAGACAGAGAGAACCAACCAAGTGTTGGAGGATATGCTGAGAGCTTGTGCTATCCAGTATGGTACTAGTTGGGATAAGTGCCTGTCATTTGCTGAGTTCTCATATAACAACAGCTATCAGGCCAGTCTGAAGAAGTCTCCCTTTGAGGCATTGTATGGCAGAAAGTGCAGGACTCCTCTCTATTGGGATCAGATCGGTGAGAAGCAGCTCTTTGGCCCTGAGATCATAGATGATGCAGAGCAGATGGTTCAGGCTGTGCGAGAAAATCTGAGGATTGCACAGAGCAGACAGAAGAGCTATGCTGATGGCAAACGGAGAGATTTGACTTTCAGTGTTGGTGATTATGTGTACCTGAAGGTGTCTCCGATGAGAGGAATCCGCAGATTCAATGTCAAAGGGAAGTTAGCACCTCGTTATGTGGGGCCATTCAAGGTGCTAGAGCGGAAAGGCGAAGTTGCTTATCGCCTGGAGTTACCTCTCAGCCTCTCAGGAGTTCATGATGTCTTCCATATATCTCAGCTGAAGAGGTGTTTGCGAGTACCCGAGGAGCAGGCACCCCTGGATGGAGTCGATGTCCAGGAGGATCTAACTTATACTGAGCATCCGGTGAAGATTCTGGAGACATCAGAGAGGGTTACTCGGAACAAGCGCATCAAGATGTGCAGAGTTCAGTGGAGTCACCACAGTGAAGCTGAGGCTACTTGGGAGCGAGAAGATGAGTTGAAGAAGACATATCCAGATCTCTTTGCTAGCCAGCCCAGCTAAATCTCGGGACGAGATTTCTTTAAGGGGGTAGGGTATGTAACACCCTAATTTAAATTTCAGCATTTATTAATAAATTTAATTGGCTTTAGTTAAATTTTCTAAGGTTTATTGTGTTTAGTTGGCATTTGATCTAATTTTTGTTCCTTAATTAATTAAAATTTATCATAGGTTTAAATTTTTGTTGCATTCATGCTGGTGCATAATTTTATTTGAGTGTGGTTTGAATTCAAATTTTGATTTGAATTCAAACTTTGTTTGTAGTAGAAATAGAAAAGGAGCCCAAACCCAAAAGAACCCAGCCCAAACCCAAACCCAGCAAACCCCAAACCCACCTCAGCCCAGGTCCCCCTCTCCCTTCCCGCGGGCCCACTCCGGCCAGCAGCAGCCCAGCCCGCTCTCCCTTTCCTCCCCAGCCCGCTCGCCTCCCGCTTGGCCCGGCTCCGCACGGCCCACACTGCGGCCTGCCTCCGCCCGTTCCCCGCGCTGCCCAGCGCCCCACCCTCTCACCCGCACCGCCTGGGCCCGCACGTCAGCGCGCCCCCGCGTCACCCCGCTCGCCAGCGCCCGGCCCGCATCGCGCGCGCCTCGCCCGCCCGAACTGCCGGTCCCACCCGCCAGCGGCACCCCGCTCGCGCTCGCCCCGTCTCGCTGCGCCGGGACCCCACTTGCCAGACCCGTCGCCTTCCTCCCGCAACGCCCGCCCGCGACTCCCGCCGGGGATCTCGCCGCGCCCCTACGGCACGGGCGCCCAGGATCAGCGGCTCCCTCCTTAAAACGCACCCCTGCAGCCCCTGCGCCTCACCCCGCCCCCATAGCCGCCACCAAACCCTAGCCGCCGCAGCCTCCGCGCTCAGAGCGGAGCAGAGCTCCCTGCGCCGCCGCGGCCGCAAAGCTCCGCTGCGCCATAGCCCCGCCGGAGTAGCGCAGCGGCCTCGTCTCGACTCCAGGAGCACCCCGCGCCGTCCAGCAGCCCGGGGGCGCTCTCCTTCGTCCCCAACACCGAGCTCTGCCCGGAGCGCCGCCGCCGGACTCCGCCGCCGCAGCCTCTGCGCCGGACCCCTCTTCGATCCTAAGCTCGGTGAGCATCACAACAACCCACCCGTTCCTTTGCGCTTTTCGTTCTGGCCCTTAGCCCGCTTCCGAAGTCCGCACAGCGCACTCCGATGAACCTCGCCGCCACAGAGCCGCCCCTCTTCGCGGTGCGCACCACTACACCCATCGCAGACCCGCGCAACCCACCTGGGTGGTTCGCGCGTGCCACGGGCCTGCTCCAGCGCCAAACCGCGGCCTGAATCGGCCACGGGAACGCCAATTCTGGCCAGTTCCGGCGATCCTCCGCCGCGGGCGCGCCACTCCGGCGAGTCCCGCCGCCGCCGTCGCCCGCAGACCACACTGGCCATCCGATCCGTGGCCAACGGATCAGATTAGATCCCGTTTCCATCCGCTCCGAGCCGTTAGATCCAGATCCAGCGGTCTGGATCCACGCGTACCGGTTCAGCCTTGGAATTTTGTTAAAGAGACCCTGGTGTCTTTTAGAATTAACCCGCCGTCCAGCTTAGTTCAAAAGAAATTCCAACTAGGTCCAGTTTTTAGCTTTTAGGCCCCTGACTTTCCTGGTTTTTGTACCCGCAGTCCAAGCCCTGTAGTTTTGCGAGTTAGACCCCATAGTTTTAGTTTAATTACGTTTTAGTCCTCAGTTTTTGTAGAAAGCCCCCTGGAACTTCAGTTTTCTTACAAATAAGCCCCTGAACCTTGTTTTTGGCCTAGATTACGCGTTTTAGCTCCGTTTTTAGCGTTCTTTATATCCACGCGATCGTTGTAACGCGTAGAATAGTATTAGAGTAGTTTAGTGCGCTGTTTTTATGTATTGATGTACTGTTTCATAGTTTTTGATAATGTTTGCTTGTATGCTTATTTTCGTGCATTGTTTTGGCCATGTGTTCGTGAGTAGACGCTGAGCTACCTGAGGAGCCCCAGTACCAGTACCCGGAGCAGCCGTCTTCCGAGCACTTTGAGCAGCAGCCAGAGCAGTACGAGGAAGGCAAGTATAACATGAACAACCTATCATCTTTAAATACAATTTCATACTGCATTTTAATACTGTATGCCTTTAAGGACTTCCTAGCCACTTTATATCCTTTATATATACCTTTGGGTTGCATTTTGGTTAGTTGTGCTAGGTTGCTGCGCTATAACACACTCTGGTCCTTTTTAATTAAATTGATTAATGGTTTACTTGAACTTAATTCTGAGAGTGGCACTCTGTGTGGCTTGAGTGGCTCACTTCTCATTAAAAGATGGTTTTTTTTAGAAACATGGTTTAGGGGGCCAGCACGGTGCTTACTGCCTGGTTGGCCACTCTCCATAAGGACCGGTTCATAGAGCGACAACCTGGGACAACAGCGCTACCACAAGGCTAGAATGGGATAGACTTGGCGTAATAACTAGATCCTTTTTGGTTTGGAGTAACTTACCTGCGGGGCAAGAGTAGTAAGCTTCAATGGTCCCTGCTCCTCCGGCTTGGTCTGTGCTTGGATTGCGCTCCTGTGCTTGTACCCCCGGAGGTGGGCCCCATCGTCGCCGACCTAACTCTCGCGGTTACGCCTTACCAACGAGATTCTTTTTAAAGGCCTCGTAGTGAGTCGCTGGCCATCTCACCTAAGGAAGTGTGATGAACAACTGGCGTAGCTCACGACTTGTGGGTAAAGATGTGCAACCTCTGCAGAGTGTAAAACTGGTATACTAGCCGTGCTCACGGTTATGAGCGGCCCAGATCCTCCTTTTGATTAGTGAAGTTATCTCCTTCCGACGAGGGAGGTGCTTCTCGGGGTTTACCTTGGTGGCTTGGTCTTGGTTTGGTTCTCAGTAGTCTTATAATTAATTCTGATTAATTACTATGTAACTGGGATAATGGTAATTCATCAACTCGTAGTAAATAGCTGTAATAAAATTTTGCCAACACTTAAAAGCTAATGCAGTTGAGTCAGCCAGCCTAGAGCCTCATAGCTTGTGTTATACTTGTTGAGTACAAGTTGTGTACTCACTCTTGCCTCTTCTCTACTTTTTCCTCTTGGCTACGCTACTGCTGCTCAGTTCCTGCCGACACGAGGGAGTTCGTCCAGCGCTACCAGGACTACGAGGACTTCTAGGTGCTTCGTCTCCCAGTCGACGTCCCTGTGGCGCCCTGCTTCAGCTTCGGAGAGTTTTATTCGTAATTTGTACTTCGCTTCCGCTGTATCAGACATTTTTGTCATTATTGTAATAAATAACATTCGTATTTCGATTTATTATGTCTTATTCGTGATATGTGCTATGATATACTGTTCATTCTGTTGTATATACGTGTGACTTGATCCTGGCACGTATATGATTGCTCGGTTTATGTTCTTTTATAAACCGGGTGTTACAACTGCCGCCCCCTAGCCCTGCCAGAGCCGCGCAGCAGCTCCGCATCGGGCCCAGGATCAACCCCGAGCCCGCTGCCCTCGACCTCCGGCCTACACGCACCGGATTTCGACCCGAACCCGCCGCCGGTGAGTTGCGCCGCCTGCGCGATTACTCGCTGCCGGTGAGGTTCAGATCGCCCTGACCCCGTAACACCTTCACAGCATGTCAACGCACCTTCCCGTGGAGATTCGAAGCCCGGAGGACGATCCTAGCCCCCGGACCACGCGAGCAGCTCCGAGCGCCACTGCGGGACCTCATCGTCGACGAATCTGCGCCGCTTCCCCGTCCAGTTCCGAGCTCGGTGAGCTATGCCCCAACCCTCCTGTCTCTTTTGCGCTAGTTTGGATGGGCTGTAGCCCCTGGAACCCTTGGAACATCACATGCCGGCGATGCCCCGCCGCGCAAACCCGCCATCGCCATCGAACCTGACGCTCCAGGCTTCCCCATGCCTCGCTATGACACCAGAGGTTCACCCGTGCCGCGCTCGTGCTCCACGGCCAAACCCCGGCCCAAACCGAGCCCCGAAGGGCCTGAAATGGCATACTCCGGTGCTTCTCCGCCGCGGGAGGTCTACTCCGGTGAGTTCCGCCGCCGCCCGCGCGTCCAAGCCCTCCTGGCCGCCCGATCTGGAAACAGCGGCCCAGATTAGATCAGCATACACCCTTGATCCAAACCGCTAGATCTAGATCCAATGGCCTACATCCAAAGTTACCTTTTCGGCCTAGCTTTCTTTCTAAAGAGCCCCTGAGTTTTTCTTGAATCAACCCGCCGTCCTTCTTAGTTCAAAAGAAATTACGGTTAGGCCCAGTTTTTAGTGTTTTAGCCCCCAAGCTTTCTGGAAATAGCGCCCTCAGTCCAGCCCATGCATTTTTATGCGCTAGCCCCTAGATCTAACTGTTACTTACGTATAGGTCTATGGTTTTTGCAGAAAACCCCTGGAAACTTAGTTTTTCTTGTAGAAAAGCCCCTAGATCTTGTTTTAGGCCTAGTTTTCTCGTTCTAGCTCCGTTTTAGGCATTCTTTATGTCCACGCGATCGTTGTAATGCGTAGAACAGTTCTAGCTTAGTTCATCCACTTGTAGTAAATAGCTTTAATAAAATTTTGCAAAGATTAAAAGTTAATGCAGTTGAGTCAGCCAACCTTAGAGCCTCATAGTTTTTGTTATACTTGTTGAGTACGAGTTGTGTACTCACCCTTGCCTCCTCTACACTTTTTCCTCTTGTTCTTTTGGGGATACTCTACTGCTGCTCAGTTCCTGCCGACGTGAGGGAGTTCACCCAGAGCTACCAGGAGTACGAGGACTTCTAGGCGTTCGTCTCCCAGTCGACGTCCCTGTGGTGCCCAGCTTCTGAGAGACTTCGTATATGTTTAACGCTTCCGCATACTCTGTATCAGACATTTTGTCATTAATGTAATAAATAACACTCGTACTCGCTTTAATATATCTTTTACGTGATATGTGCTGTGATATATTGTTCATTTTGTTGTATATACGTGTGACTTGATCCTGGCACGTATATGATTGCTCGGTTTATGTCCTTTTGTAAACCGGGTGTTAGATTCTCCCAAGTTAAACCAGAAACATAAAAATTCCCACGGTTCAAGCGCCACGGAATTATACCTTCGATGATCCGCGCAGGGGCCAACGCAGGGTCCTGCGCAGACATCGAAGGCGTTAGATACAATGATACTTCTGTTTTCAATACTACACTACTACAAAAATCACTAGGCCTTTAGTCATCACACCTCGCCGATCTTCAGGGCATCATCTGCTTGCCCCCCGCCATTTTCGCCTGCAAAGTGGTACCTGATCTTTCATGCGCTCCAGCTCAGCATCAACAAGTAGCCGCCCCTTTTCATAGAAGTACTTCGCGAAGTTTTTGGCGATATTCTTCGGCAAGGCAGGAAGGGCTTCGGGGCACAAGGAGTCCAGCGAAGGCCATTCAAAACATGAGTCCCGAAGAAGTCGCGGCTGAGCCTTCACGATGCCCGTCGAAGAGGCACTACTCTCCGCTAGAAGCAAATGGCAGATGGCAGCACTAAGAGTACGTGCCGCAACCGTAGCGGACAGCTCGCATTTGAAGTCCGCGCCAGATCTGGCCATCGCCAAGGAAGCACGGATCCAGCGGAAGAGCTCCGCCAAGGACTACTTTTCCTCTTGCGAGCAATCCGTGAATGTCAGTTTGCACCAAATCTGCGAAGGAGCTGATAGCGGTGCGCCATCGCTGAATAACATCTTTCCCACAGGCACGTTGAGCTTCGGCAACCCTCCGGGCCTCTTCGGCTTCAGCTTTAGTTTTTTCAGCATTTTCCTTCGCCTTCTCCGTAGCAAGTGCGTCCCGACGAGCAGCGTCGGCTGCCTCGGCATGGTTGTTTGCCTCAGGACGTGCAGCAACGAGTGCCTCCTCGAGAGCAGTTTTTTCCTTTTCCAAGGCTATCACACGCTCCTCCATTCTCGCCAACTGCGAAGTTCGTTCATTTTCAATCTTGAGTTGACGGGAGGCGTAGCGCGAAGCGATGAAGGCCTTTAAGGAGAGGTCTTCGATGTCTTGAAGAATTTGGCTCACTCCGGTGGACATCAGGCGCTTCTCCATTAGGGGAAAGCCGAAGGAGGAACCGGCTTCGGCGAGGAATCCCCTCTCCCGGTCGCTGCTCGAAAACCGAAGACTGCCGATGATGTTGCCCCCGATCAGCTTCGCCTCTGGCATCCCGAGAGCGGCAGCCACCACAATAGGGTCCGAGGTGCTTACGTGGTAGTCACTGCTCTCTGTCAAGGTGAACGTCGCGGGCCTTTGGCTGGAAGACCCGGCGGCAGGAACCCGGCCGCCCTCGCCGACAGCGACGGTCGGGGCCGTCTCGGGGGCAGTGGCATGTACCTGGGGACCAGGACCGGACCCCTCCACATCCTCGCCGCTTGACGACGATGACGAATCCGAAGACGTCGATGATGAACTCGGAGACGAAGGGGCTGCGGTGGAGTTTTTAGCATGGGGCTCCGTGGTCTCCAAGACTGATTGGATCTCCTGGACGAGTTCGTCATCGCTGTCTGTCTCCATGGCACTGTACTCTAAAGCCAGTGAGAGCTTCGGCGGTGGAGCGATGGCTGCGATAGGACGAGCGGCAATGGGAGGCGAAGAAGCGGTGACGGGATTTCCGTCTCCCCCGTTGTCTTCGGACTCCCCAGCGCTGCGAAGGGGCAAGGAAGTCAGCAAATCTAGAAGCTTCGAGCGTTTCGCTACGCCAGGGCCAGAGCCCCCCTTTTTTCGTTTTTTATTCTCAAGTGTGGCAGTGACGCCACCGGTGCCTCCAGCTTTTCCCCCTGCTTTCTGAATAGCAAGAATAGCTTCGGCAGCACGCTGAGGGGCTTCGATGCCGAAGAAGGAAAACACCCGATTGCCTCGCGCGCCGGCAAGTCTGGACAGAAGCATGTCATATTCATTGCCAGACACTGGTCCAAACATCTCATCAGCGCGGGTCTCCACCTCCGCTACATCTATTTCTAAAAACGAAGACAAAAGTTCTTATTATCCTCGCAATAAAAAACTTACGTTCTTTTCGAAGTCCGAAGGCTTCGCTAAAGTTGGGCATCGGAAGCCCATAAACTTCCCTCTCCGAAGGAGCCCAGGAGGAAATGGTCCAGCCCTCTCTGAGGGGGAAGCATCCGCATGCGACGAACTCTTCTGTTATGTCACACATGCTGAGCACTTTCGACACCTCACGAAGGACGGTCATGAAGGCTTCGTTCGCAGGGATGCGAGCCACATCAACCTTCGGGGTGTTGCCCAAATTACCAAGCTTCTGAACAACCAAATGGTGGCGCTTCATCTCCAGGTCAAGGGGCACCTTGTGGTAAAACCAGAACGAAGACCAGTCCCCCGGCCACTTATTCTTCGATGCCCCAACGGGGCTGGGAGCAGTATGTTGAAAGGCGAAGGTGTAGCACCCGTACTGGGGCTCCATCTCCGATGAGACACCGTCAGAGCCACGAACAGAGATGCTCTTCGGCTGGTAGTGCACCCACATTACCCGAGCGAAGTTCTCCGGGGTAGGGGCGAGGCGGCAGGTCTTCGACAACCACATGAAAATGTTGACGCGGGCGAAAGAGTTTGGGGTCATGTGGTGTAGGAAGACGCCGTACCGGGCGAAGATGTCGATGACAGCGGGGTCGAGGGGGAAGTGAAGACCACCAGGAAAGAAATCCTTGAAGACGACCACTTCGTCTTCTCTTGGCTTCGCATAGGTGTCCGTCTCCGGTGGAACACGTACAAGGCCAGGAGTCAGTATCCCTTGTTTCTCCATTTCTCCAAGCATCGCCAGAGTCATCTTCGTCAGACCGAAGAAGGTGGTAGGCGGGAACTTGCTATTCTTCGGAACCATCGCAGGACCAAGCGAGTTCGCCGTGGCGCAAACGATGGGAGAGGAGCTAAAACTGAGATGAAGAGGCTCAAAAGCAGAGTGAAGCAAGAGCGAGTTCGGCGCCGGAAAGCAAAGAAATTGTACCGTCCCCCGCCCTTTCACTCCCACTTATATAGGAGGGGGATGTGAAAAACTTGTTTTACCCCTCCAGAATTCTCGTGTAGGGATCACGCGGGGAAGGGCAATGTCGGATTTTCATATCGAAATCCTCGTGCGACACGTCAAAGAAAAAACTAAAGTTAATTCTAATTAACTCTTTAATGCATTTAATACACCTCGATGTCTGGTTCGTTGCTTAGCAGGTGAACTGAAAAGACTCAGGCCTCGACGGACCGCGAAGCGATCGGTCGAGGCCGGAACGGTGGCGCTTCGGGAAAAGAAGTCGAAGTCATCACCCCTCCAAGGATGGGCAACGACTCCGAGGGGCTACGGTTGGAGGCACCACCTTCGGCCATCGACCGGAGGCCCGCGCGCAATTTGACTGCAACGACAAGGTCTCCTCTAGGCTTCGGGCGAAGACCGAGGTGCCTGCGGCGAGGACCAATTCGCCACAGGCGAAGACGAAGAGAAGCGAAGAGTGGCGAAGACTGGGGCACCTGCGGCAAGGACCATTTCGCCACAGGTGAAGACGAAGAGAAGCGGAGAGTGGCGAAGACCGGTTCATCACAAGGCGAAGACGAAGAGAAGCGGAGAGTGGCGAAGACCGAGGCGCCTACGGCGAAGACCAGGGCACCGATTGCAAACTCGAAGACCGGAAGGGAAGGCGTCAGAGAGTAAGCGCTTCGAAAGCCGCACGGAGAATCTTGTAATGGGCCCAATTGGCTGTAATGGGCCCAATGGGCAGAAGAGGCTCGGATGTAATTTACCAGATGATGTAAAAATACAGTTGTACCCCGGGAATATTTCGGGAATATAGTTGTTAGGGGGCATTACGGTGTAATAATGGAGGGAGGTAGGTGAATCGTCACCTATAAATACCCGACCCCTGTATATTGATGGGACACATTGAATACAGAGAGAGAATCCAGTTTCCTGTGCGAAGCCTCATTTTTGACTTGGAGTTGTTCACTTCGTCTGGTGCGCTCATTCACTGTTGTAGTGTTCTTCCGTCCCGGAAGCACTCTCCACCAACACGTGCCTGTGAATTTTCACGCAGATGTTTGTTTAAAATTCTATTTTAAGTGTCACTGTCAAATGTCAAAAGGCCAGGCCCTCCACTACCCGATTGAATGGACGCCGTGTCACGACATTTATTAACCTCTTTTGCAGTCAATGAGGAAGCAGACTACTCAAGGTGGGTTTGGGAAAAATCCGGAAGGTTCTCGGTGAAGTCCACTTACAATAAGTTATGTAGTAATGAATCTGGGGTGCCATACACGATGATTTGGAAAGCTAAGATTCCCTTGAAAATTAAAATTTGGATGTGGTTGATTGAACACAATGCTATCATTACTAAAGATAACCTCTCTCGGAGGAACTGGGTTGGTGATAGTAAATGTGCTTTCTGCAATGGGGATGAAACGATCCTTCACCTGTTCTTTGGCTGTGACATGACAAAAGTATGTGTGGAGCCTTGTGGCATTTGTTATAGGGGCTGATAATCGCCCTAGTTCTTTTGATCAATACTGGGTCTGGATTGACAGGCGCCTAGGGACTATAAAGCAGTTCTTTTTGGTTGGCTTGGCAGCCATTTGCTGGGCTATTTGGAAAGCGAGAAATGCCTTTTGTTTTGAGAAAAAACTAACTCGCCTACCTACAGAAATAATCTGCTCAGTTAGTTCCTTTGTAACATACTGGGCAGGACTGCATAAGGAAGACGACAAGAAGGAGCTGGAGCAAGGTGCTGAGGCCCTCATGAAGACCGTGCTACAGTTCCATCCTCAAACACAGGGAGAAGATGCTGGCGTGGTTCTACTTTAGTAAACGCCTGGGAAAGTTTGCTGGACGCTGGCTACTAGGCTGTCGTGTTTGTGCATGTTGCCCTGTGCGGCAGTTCTTTCTTACCGTTTTCTTTTAGCTGCTGCATCTGTTCTTGCTAGAAGTACTGTCGTGACCTGCTTAGATTAGCTAGCCTCTCTATGGGAGGGAGGATTTCTTCTTTTCTATTCTGAACCTTGAAACTCTGTAATTTCATTGCTTTTAGTGATGAAATTCGGGCTTTGCCCATGGTGGAAAAAAAATGGCAAGTCTGATGGACTCAAGCAAGCCTTATCAGTTACACTTCACCTGCCAATACTCCCACCATCATCCGGCAGAACTGCGCAGCAAATTTGACGGACTTTAGGTCTTCGGTCTTCCTAGCGACGGTGGTCAAGATTCGTTAGGTAAAGTACAAATAAGAGGACGACTCAAGATTAGGTAGAATGCAAATATGAGGACCTTATATATGACCTCAACTAGCATCCCCCATCACAGCATCCAGACAAACTCAATTCTCACACCATCATCCAATCCAAGGCAGGGTATGAGATCCCTACTCTACATAACATCTCTTCTACTGCACCTCTCTCGTCCGAGTGAACATTCTGCCATGTATAATGCATTTGTGCTTCTTGCAGATGACAGGTGTACAATCCTGCGTGAAAGTGGACATCCATATACATATACTCTTGTCCTTTCTGCTCTTGTGTTACGGAGGAATTGCCAACTTTCATTGCTCGAGAGTTCATAATGAGAGCATCCAAGATCTTCACTCGCTGCTCCATTTCAAGCAGGGTGTCACGAGCGATCCAAATGGAGCCTTGAGCAACTGGTACACGAGCTCCCACTTCTGCCAGTGGAATGGTGTCATATGCACCTCGAGGTCACCATTAGGCGTCATAGAACTCTACCTCTCCAATCAAAATCTGTCAGGCCAAATCAGTTCTTCCCTTGACAACCTTACTTTCCTTGAGGATCTTGACCTCTCTAAAAATAATTTTATTGGTCCCTTTCCTCTCCGTGGCTGCCTACAACATCTTCAGTTCCTTTACTTGTACGAGAACAATATGTCCGGAACCATTCCAGATGCACTTACTAATTACTCCAGCTTGAGCATTTTATATTTAACTTCAAACTCGCTAGTGGGTTCAATCACTCCAAAATTAGGCCTACTATCAAATCTAGAATGCCTCCGTTTGGATTCAAATCAACTTGAGCTAAGAATTCCTAATGAGCTCGGCAAATTGGTGAATTTAGAAGTCTTTGACCTAAGCCACAATAGGTTTTCAGGTGAAATTCCACAAACCATATTTAGTGTATCTTATCTTTTAGCACTTTGGTTGGGTGGAAACATCTTATCAGGACAAACTCCACGGGGAATAGGGAATCTTACCTTAACTGATTTGAATTTAAGTGAAAACAACTTTAGGGGTGCGATTGAAGGATTGTTCGACAACCTAACTCAGTTGGAATACCTCCGCTTACACGGAAGTGAACTAGAGGGTCCCATACCAGCCAGCTTGGGAAACCTTCTGAACACGAGACAGCTGTACCTTGACAATAACAATTTTCAAGGTTCTATGCCGTAGAACATTGAAATCCTTCAACATTGCAACTTTAGACAAAAATATTGACTTCCTTTTGTATTTGATTATGCCACCAGGTGCTCGACTAGTTGGTCAAGCCAATGAAGGGCGTCCCCTGTGACTAGGGTTCAAAGGCCAGGAATGGCGAACACTACGTGAAAACCTCAAATAGGTAACACGGCATTGGTAATGGGCGCTAGAAGCCCGTTATAGAGAAGGACATCTATAACGGGCGCAGAACAACGAGCGTTACCAATAGTCCTATCATGCCCGAGCCCGACCACGCCACCACAAACGCCCGTTACTGATATGTAACAATGGTAACGGGCGTTTGGTGAGACCATTACTTGGCTTTAGGCCGGTTCTTAAATACAGCCGTTACTAATAATGTCATAATCCATAATGGTCTCTTAACGTCCGTTACTAAAAATACAAATAACCGTAACGGTCAGTCAATGACCGTTACGAATAGAACAATTACGAGTAACGGACTTTAATGCCTATTACCGATGTTCCATTTTGGTAACGTGAGTGAGTGACCGTTACGTATAAACATTTAACGCCCGTTACTAGTACTGTAGCAATAATTGATGTAAGCACTGTAGCAATAATTGATGTGAGCACTGTAGAACATTCTTCCTCCTCTCGCCGCGCGAGGCGCGCTCCGGTAATCGGCGGCGCTGGGGGTCCTTGGCCGCTGCCACCGCCGCCGCTGCGACTGTCGGCGGTGCCTCTGCTCGCCCGAGGCCCTCCGCCTCCTCCACGACCCTCAATTGCGGCTCCACCACCCTTCGGCTGCACTTGGCTGCACCACGCGTGGCTCCGGCGTGCTGTACCCTCCCCGCTGCGCCTACAGCAGCATGCGGTGCTCATAGCAGCAGCGCGCGCGTGGCTCCTCCTTCGCCGCCGCGATCGCCGCCTAGCTCGGCCCCCTTCTTCATGTGCCACCTACTCCAGTGCCTCTGCTCGGCGCTCTGCACGAACAAGTAGCAGTGCCGCCTGCTCTGCTCGGTGCTCCTTCTGCGCGTGTGGTCGTCGTCACCGTAGTAGTGCCGCCCGTCGACCATTGTCGCTGATCGCAACCGCACGGATCCACCCTTGTTTCCTCATCAAGGTATGGAATTTGCTCCACCAATGCATCTCTAGTGTGTAGAAATTTTCAGGTTCCTGATTGTAGAGATTTGACCAAAACAAAAACAACAAAACATCTTGTGTGTAATCTAGATGGTGATAATACAATGAAAATGCATGCTATCTCTTCTCCTCTTTAGATTATGATGATATATTATTTGTTTCAAAATAATTTTTTTGTTGAACTTGTAGATGGCAGCTGATCGGGCTTGGATGTATAGACAGCCCCGAGTTTGGGAGACATTCCTAAGTGGGGTCAATGGTTTTCAAGCAGAGGCAGACATGAGAATTCGGGATGTGCCCACAATGTGTTGCCCCTGTGTTGATTGTCTCAACCAGAAGAAGTTTGGACAACGGGACAATATTTTTCATCATTTGATCACACGTGGATTCAAAGAGAATTACACGTGTTGGAACTAGCATGGTGAGGAAGGGCTTAATGAGGTTGAAGAAGGATGCCTTAACAAAGGCGAATCACGACGCCATGCTGAAGGGGCACGGCGACGCCATGCTGAAGCCCTTAACGAAGGTGAAACAAGTGCCTATTGACTTAACTCATTGATTTCTCATTGTTAATGGCTTAACTCATTGATTTGTCATTATTATAGGAGAAGAAGAATGTGGCAACAACTTTGAGGAATATGAAGGATTCCCACCCAGCATGATGCATCCTGAGGATGTGACTGATCAAGAGGTTATGGGTTTCAACGATGATGATTTGCTACCTCGTGCTGGACATTGTAAGTCCCTTCAAACTAAAATAGATATTCTTTAATTTTTACCAAAAAGCTCATGCTAAGAAATTGTTTATTTGTAAAAATTGATGAAACAGGCAGAGGAGATGCACTGCAATGTTGGGTTTTTGGACCCACAGATATTCTCAGCCATAGTCATTCAATTCCAGTCCAAAGATGTGATAACAGCAATTAAAAGGGCTATGAATCACGACTACGTGGTGGGTGCCTACAATACTGGTAGCCACTGGGTACTAGTGATCATTGCTATGAAGTGAAATGTTGTTTGGTATTTGGACTTTCCTAAAGGTTTTTCATTGCGAAAGTTCAAGGATGTAGTAACTATTGTGAACTGGTAAGTAGATTCTAGGTTTAGATCACACAAATTCCATCTCTTAATGTTTCTAATGGATATTGCTGATCACGCAGGGCCTATTCAGAGCACATGGAGACAAAGATGAAAAAAAATTCAAAAACCAAACCTAAACTCACGCACAAGACATATATCAAGGTAAGAGCAAGGTTTTTCTTTTTGGTACCTTCATATATATATTTGGTACTGCCTTATCATGTGTCATTTTGGTACCTTCTTCATACAGTGCGCTCAACAGCCGTCGAATAGCACGTCGTGTGGATTCTATGTTGCATTGAACATGTACCACCTACTCGGTGACATAAACGTCATTAGAAAGGCTTCTGTAAGTATATATATACTAACCCAGCCTTGTCTCTAATCATATTCTCTATTTGATTTTAGAAACTGAGTTTTACTTGTATTCTCAATAATTGTATTATGCATGATTACAAAACTAGCAAAGAAGTAGATCAAGGAGCACTAAGGATGGTCCAGTGGATGCTGTGCGATTTCATTCTTAAGGAGATCATCGACCCAAAGGGCAGCTTCTATGATGATCCAGCAGATGCCGCGTGAGTTCATTCTAAATGCTTTAAAACTGTGAACTTAGAACTTGTAACCTGTAACTTTAAACATGCAGTCATAAACCTTGTAACTTGTGACCTGTAACTTTAAACTTGTAACTTAAATTCTTGATGTGTACTTGTGTATATAACTTGCATTCTTGATGTGTAATCTGTGATGTATATATATGCGCTTGATGTATAATCTGTGATGTATATATATGTGCTTGATGTATAATCTATGATGTATATATCACGCGCTTGATGTGTGATCTGTGATGTTTGCTGGTGGCTGCCAAATTCTGGCTAGTTCTAGGATGCAGCCAGAAAATAGGCTACTTTTTGTGGGGTGGCTCAAATATATGTAACGGGCATTAACTAAAGTAGGTTACAACACAGGCCAGTTGGATTATGGGTAACTGTAACGCCCGCGTTTTTCAATCCATAACAAGTCACCCTCTAAACCACTCATCGTTTTGCAAAACCTTTTTCCGCCGACCGTACCCCTCCCTCTTTTTCCTCGCTGCCGTCCCATCCCACGCCGCTCGGCTGCCTGTCGCCCGCGCGCGACCACCGACCGTGAATCCCGCCGGCGTGCTCTCTCTCTCTCTCTCTCTCCTTTTTATTCTTTTTCTTTTTCTCCATTTTCTTTTCCCATTTTTCTTTATTTCTTTTCCCACCTCCCTTCCTTCTCCTTTCTTCCTGCTTTGCCTACGCACGCCCTGCTCCCTGCACGCACGTGCCCGGCCGCCCCCATGCGCTGCACGCGCGCGCCCACGCGCACCACGCGGCCGCGCCGCTCGCCGCGCCGCCCGCTGGTCAGCACCGCCACTGCCACCTGTGCCTGCCTTCGCTGCCGATCGTTCCTGAGCACCACGCCACGCACGTGCCCCTGCCCGACGGGTCTCGTCACCCTGTTCCCGTGCCGCCCGTCGAATCTGCACAGCACCGCCGCCAGCAGTTCGCCAACAACCCCTGCGCCGTGCCCCTGTGGCCGCCTCGATGCCCGAGCCCGCACGCACGCCCGCGAGCAGAGCCGCGCACGGCGCCCCCCCATTGCCCCCGGCTGCTCTGCATCGCGACTCCCCTGGGCTCACCTCCCCCGCTACGTGCCACCGCCCACCTGTCGCGTCACCTGCATGCCATCGTCTCAACGCCACCGAGCCGGCCCCATTACCATTGAAGGCGCCCCGCCAAGCTCGCCGACCGGCCCCCACGCGGCCCCTCCACCACCGCCTTACCCCGCCTATTAAAGGGCCCTCGACGTCACCCACCACCACCACCACTCACCCCGCCACCGCTAGCCGCCTCCCCTAGCTCGCTGCGCCACCACCACGGCTGCCACGGCCGCCCACCACCGGCTCTAGCCGCGCCACCGCCCTGCTGCCTCCCCACTTGAGCCAAGGGCCAAGGTAGGCGCCCTGGTCCTTCCTCTCCATTTTCCCCCACACGCGCTTGCCCCTGGCCGCCCCTGCCATGCTACCCACGGCCGCCACCCACCCGCCGCGGCCATGGCCATTGCGCCACTCCTGCGGGGCCCCTCCTTTGAAATTGGGGAGCGGAATCGATCCCCCACGCTGCCCTGACCCTTTTCTCTCTCCTCCCAGCTGCCGCCGTGGCCCAGGACGCCGGCCGTAGGGCTGCCGGCGCCCCAACCCTCCCCTCCTCTGTTTCACGGAGGGGAATGGGAGGGAGGAGGAACAAAGGCAATTTTTCCTTTAGGCCCTTGCTTTTCTTTCTATTCTATTAAGAGTCCTTCCACTCTCTAGCCTATTTGCAAAATAAACCCTCTCTTGTATTATATTCCAAAACAAACTCTTCCACTATATAAACTTAATTCTAAATAACCCCTGACCTTTTTTAAAATAACTCGGTTATTTTCTAAAATTCCAATCAAGCCCCTGCCCTGTTAAAAATAATTATAAACAGGTCCCTGATTCCTTATTTAACCCTAAACCCCTCTCTAATCTATCATTTCATGCGCCAAAAATCCTCCAATCGACCTGAAACTTTACCACGCCTTTCATAACAGCATTAGAAAATCGCCCAAAAATATTACTCCTGTCTCCATATCTTAATTGTTTCCGATTCGAGCTCAGCGATAAAATCTTTATTTCTTTTTCTTGATTGTGTGCTTGCTTGTGTGCGTCGTAGATCACGGAGTGAACGAGGGAGAACCCATCGACTAGCAGTACTATGAGCAAGTGAACAAGGACCAGTTCTGCGACCCCGAACCCGAGGGACAGTACCTCGATCAGGACTTCCCGGAAGTCTTTGAGAACGGCAAGTTCAATCACATCCTTTGATGCATGTTTTGTCCTAGTTTTATAAATGCGACCTATTGGCCTGTTTTACAAAATTGCATATGTTTTGACTGCTGAAAACATGGTTGGATAGCCACCCCTTGATTTGTTATAACCATTCCTTGACCACCTAGATTAATGTCTAAATGTGATTTGTTTGGACGTTAATCGTTGCTAGAAGCTTAGGGTCTTAAACATGGTATAACTTGTTTTATAAAGAGAATGTGTGGGAAGGGAAAAATGTGAAATTTTCGAAAGATGAGTTAGATGGGATGGATGGCACTTCTGTGTGAATTGCCGAATGATGTGCTCGAACCTGTGTGGTTGAGCAAGGAAGGGAGATATCCATCTTGTCACAATTAAGGACCGAGTTGGTGTGTCATCTTGCCTAACTCCACTATCGTGCAAACCACTCGACCGTTGTATGGGCAACGGCTTAGCATAAACCCCACTCGTTAGTCTGATAGCCATCAGGAGAGCTGAGAGCAACGGGTGACCAAGGAGAAGGGATAGGCTCTGTGTGACTTATGCCCCGGTCAAACCTCGGTGATAGGTCGATGACCCCTTGGTGGATCCCGTGGTGGCTAGTCAGGTCTAGCTAAGGTGGGTAAAGGCTTTGTTGGGATCTGCACCGACACTAAGGTGATCGTGTTGTGGTACCCCGCTTGTGGGTAAAGTTGCGCACCTCTGCAGAGTATAAAACCTATTCGAATAGTCGTGCCCACGGTACTGGACAAGTTACGGTTTGGTCACCCAACTAGTGTTTCTTCTGGGAATGGATGGGTTGGCGTGAGTTGTTTTGGAAAAGTGTCCGGCAGTAGTGCCGTGTGCTATGGCAGACGAGGAGTCCGGTAGCAATTTAAAACTTGGATCCTGTGTGGATCAACCCTACGTGTTACTCATTGCAAGATAATGGCTTTTGAAAACCCCTTTCTTCCAAACAAACCCATGCATAAAAATTAGCTTTTCGCAAATTAAACCCTAGCCTTACCCTTGGTATACCCTGTGCATTATATTCTATTTATACCCCCTCCGTGGGTGTGGTTGGACTTGCTGAGTACGTTTGTACTAACCCCTTTTCTAATTTTTACAGAGGAAGATCCAGACTTCGTTCCCGAAGATGTTGAGTAGGGGTTCCGTCCTACACCCAACCTTCCCTGTGGATAGGGTCACCCGCAGGAAGCTCCGTATGGTGCAAGACTCTGATGACCTCTTCATAGTTAATGTCATCGTGTGGGTTTTAGTTGTTATCCTCGCGATAGTGGCGCTTCACTGCCCATTACCGTGTAGAGTTGTACGGTGATGTACCATTTGATGTAATAAATATGTTATCGGCCTCCTGGGACTGATATTTGTATCACATTTAAGTCTTCTCTTATGAGGGGACGCTTCAGGTGGTATCAGAGCCGTAGGTTAGCCGTAGGACGCGACCCTAGGATCGAGACCCCTTTTTCGAGCCTTTCCACATTAGAACTTTCATTGCTTAATCCTTTTTCCACTCATACACTCACCATTGACTCTTGCCCTACTCCAGATGGCTGACAATGGATGGAGTGGCAGAATCTGCCACGCAGAGCCCGGCCTTCCCAAGTTATTGCTACTCAGCCTGGAACGCATCGAAGTTGTGGACCCACAAGAGTACGTCTACCGGGAGTACGACTCCAAGGGCACTCTTTGGTGTGACATAATGATCTTCGTGGGAAGAAGCACCCGCTACCCTGATGTGGACCCCTAGTTCATCTCCACCACTATCTTTCGCTTCCCAGACACTTACCGAAAGGCTGTCCGAAAAGCCCTGCGACGCCTGCATGTGGTCTACAAGCATTATCTTCAGCGGACTCCTATGGGACTTTTCCCGCCTACTGAAGGAAGGGGACGCTCATGGATTGCCCAGATGAGAGGACTTGGAAGAGACGAAGAAGAAGACCTAGAAGATATGATCTCCCACCTATCCATCTATCTCACCGGCCTGGATGAGCTCTACCGCGAACAGGCGGCACAACTGAAGCACCAAATCCACAGGGCAGAAAAGGCAATCCAAGAAATGGAGGAACAACGGACAAGAGCCGTACGAGCCGAGTATTCCCTAGCCACTCTCCAAGCCCAATGGCAAGAACTCGAGGCTCACAGAGGAGTTGGTGGGTGGATACAGGAAGAATCCGAAGAAACCCATTGGGATAGGGGTACTCAGACCGAAGATGATGTCATGGAGCAGTGTCTTCCACCAAAGAAATGCCCTATCCGGATCGAGGAAGAGTCCCCATGAGAGGAGAGTAGCACACCTAAGCTAGAGTCTCTATCCTAATAATCGTGTATCCATGGAATCTGTACCCCATCATGTTGTAATAATAAGTACCATCTATTCCCTTTGCACCCAAATATTTATGCAATCTTGTTCACCCTATCTTTGTTTTTAGATGGCTGAGGAAGGATGGACCCAGGGCAATTGCCAAGCTGCACCTGGCTTCCCCAGCCTCTTGATCAATGCCCTGGAAAGCCTTGGCATTACGGAACGACCAAGGTACTACAACAGATAGTACGAGCACCATGGTACCCTCCGCTGCAGGGTGATCCTGGTCATCACCAGAAGTGACCGCTACCCCGACATCCAGCCATGGCGAGTGACCGCCATGGGGTTTAGGCACCAAGACACCTATCCCTTGGCCGTCAGGAAGGCACTCCGTAATCTGTGTCAGATTTTTGAAGGAAACCTCGCCCCCACTCCGATGAGATTCTGTGGCAGATCCACCTGAATTATCCCGGCTCAAGTGCGCAGGCCATCACCATAAAGGCAACACCAGCTCAAACGCACTTTAAACGGAACAATTCTTGGTCTGTCGGGTAACGTCCCGATACAACCACCGGTTCTCGGATTGAACAAGCATACCCCGCACGAAGGAGAGTCCAGAGATATTACAACCACATGCTTTACAACACAAGCTCAGTAGTGATTACAAACCTGTTCAAGACATTATTACAAAACCAAAATAGTAAAACAGTTATACAAGCCATAAGTGTAAAGCTTCAGAGTTTGAAAAGCAGTGAAAAAGAAATCGACGGCTACAACACGTCGCAAAGGTATACCAAGCTAGCCCAAGCAAGGTATCACTCGTCAGGATCATTGCCGGCCGAAGATGTATCCCACTCTACGGACCAGCCAGGAGGCAAAGAGCAGGGATGGGTCAAGCTAGCGATCTGGTCCTCAAAACTCATACCTGAAAAAGAGTTTCAACAGCAAGGCTGAGTATTCTAATACTCAGCAAGACTTAACCGTCAACGGGTATACTAAACCCACTTTAGCTAGACTATGTTAGGTTCTGAGAGGCTCTGGTTTTCTTTTGCTGAAAAGCAATAAAGAGTAGATCCTTAATGTCATATTTTAACTTTCCATATTCTAGTTGATTAACCATTCTATGTAAGCAACTAATCCTATTCAACCATGGTAGAACTTTAAGCAAACATCAAGATTAATCATAATCATGTTGCTCTTATTACTCTGTGTGGCAAAGAGATCAAGCATTCCCAAATTGTGGGAAGCAGACGATTCGAATCGAATTTGTTAACCTGGCCAGGCAGACCTAACACACACGTTTGGAACACTGTCGGGTCGTTCCCAAACAACCGTTTACCTATCTTTCCGGTTTGTGGATAGGGTTACTCTCCCCGACTACAGGGCTCCAAGGTCCAACCTTGTCCCTCAAAGTCGCAGTGTTGATCAACAATAACATTTAAAAGCCTATCTCTAAAGAGAGAGTGATAGGTATATCCACTCCCCAGTCCAATCGGTTACTAGGCTTACCGCGTACCATATATTACGGCATGTGGCTAGTACGTTCAAAAACATAACCAGCACTACCACACACCGCGACCTTAGCAAGTTCATCAACACAGACGGGGTTTCACACAAGGTCATGATATCGAACACAACCCCGTCCGTTATCCTTATATTGAAAACAGAAAATAAACAAGCAATTCCTATAGAGCTCGCGAGTGACAGGCAATCACTCGACTTTTACCGGTCCTATTAGCTTAGCAATTATTCGAACTCAGGTCTAGTGTTCAGTACATAGGTTCCTAGGATCATGCATCTAGGGTTTCAATTCAAATCCTAAGAACTATAAATGTACAAGTAAGTAATAACCATAAATGATAATAATTTGAAATATAGGTTATGTCCGGGGTTTGCCTTCTCGGTAGTCACTAACTATTTCAGCCCTGGGCTCTTCCGAACTTTGGTCTGGGGCTTCAGTTAGTACAGCAGTGTTCACTTGAGCTTCGAGATCACCTCCTTCAGAAATCGGGATCAGCTCGTACGTCCCGTCCGATAACACCGAAGTATCTTTATGCGATGCAAGAAATGAAATTATAAACACGCTCACGATGTGGTGAAGCTAAGCAAACAAAATTAATACACACATGGGCAATCGTTTATAGAGTAGTTAACTATCGTTTATAGAGTAGTTAACTAACATATCTAACTACACAAGACATCATGAACAACAGCACAACAAAGTTATACTAACTTCCTAAACAAGTGGGAGTAGTTTCATATAGCAATTAAATCATGGTTTTCTAATAAATCAACAACTCAGAGCACAAAACAGTAATAAATTTAGAAAAAATTATACTAAACATAATATGAACAGAGTAAGCTATCCTGTAAACTTCATGCCAAAATATGTAGCCATTTATTCAGAACAATCCATTCATTCAGATAAGACCTAGAACAAGATGGAATTACACAGGTTAAACCAGAGCAAAACAGAAGCTCAAAATGTAACATTAGGTCGACACAGGGATCAATTAGCTACTGTGAATTTTTTATGATTTTATCTACATAGAATTAATTCTGAGAAAATAAACAAAACAGACAATAGTCTAACAAGATTCGATTTTAACTTCTGTTATATTCATGAACTGGGGTTCAAACTTCATGGACAAGCTAAACTATTAAAAAATAACACTCATAAATATTTTCATGATTTATCATCAAAATAAAATGTTTATCATAATTAAAGTCTACTAAACAAGGATTAAATCAAAGAAATGGTTAAACAGATCAGAAATTTTCCAAACTTGTGCAACAGTACTGTTTAAGTAATATGTGATCATGGAAATATTTTCACACACAGAACTTTAGTATTTCAACCAGCACAAATAAATTAGCAACACTAGTATATAAAAGAATCTTGAAACTTTTACCTGGCTAATGATGTCAAAAAGGTTTCAAATTTTTACCAGAGGCTAACAACACTACAAGATACAAGCTAGACAAAAATAAAATACAGGTAATGAGTAGAACTCATGGAACAAATAAAGCCTTTTATTTCTATTCTATTTCTTGGATTAAAATACAGACCAGAACTGAAAATATGCATGTAACAAACTTTGTAGATATTGTAACATGGATTCCAAAACATTTGGATTTGCATTTTTCTAAATTTTCTACGAATTTCTAGACATTTTCAAAGTTCACTGATTTGAAAACAAAAAAGAATTACAGACTTGCGTCTAGGCCCTTGAAATTCTAAAAGTATTTGCAGGATGGTCCTTGGTCAGAGGTTGAAGAACATGGCAGCTCAACCGGCCAAAATCCGGCAAGGGGGCTCACCGGAGGTTGGGGAAAAGTGGTGGGGAAGCACCACAGCGTCGAGAGGAACCCGTAGGTGGCTTTGGTTGGAGCTGGGACGGCCGGGGGTGGCTCGTCGGCGTGACAGTGGCGGCGGCGGAGGGGTGGCTCCGCGGTGGCGGCACTCCGGCGGCGATTGGGAGGAAAAGCCGGGCTCTGGAGATACAGTGGAGCGAGGCGAAGCTCATGGTGCCTCGGGTTTGGGCAAGGTGAGGGTGGAAGGGGGTCGTCGGCGGCCGAGCAGAGCTCGTCAGCAACAATGGAGGTGGCAGCAGCGTTCTGGGGTTTTCGGAGCAGCGAGCGGGCAAATGAGTGAGGGGAAAAGAAGGCTGCGGTGTTCTGGGTTCTGAAGCACGCGCGAGTTGGCGGTCCGTGGTGCTGCAGCGGGCTCGCCACCGCGGCGGCGAGGTGGCGGCCGCAGAGCCTCGTCGGGGTGGCGTGGCGAGGGGAGGGGAGGTCCAACGCGTGGGGAGGTGGGTCCAAGAGCTTGTGGGGTCGCCACGTGAAGCGGCAGCGAAGCAGGAGGTGGCCGGGGGTGGCCCTGAGAGGCGGCGGGCGGTGCTCAGCGCCGGTGGTAGAGCAAGAGGCAGGCAGGCATGAGGTGGAGGCAAGGGCTGGTTTGTAATTTCTGAAAATTCTAGGGACCTGACTGTAAACAAGCAATAACTTATAATCTAGGGCTCAAATGAAAAAGTGCCCAACATTAAAGTTGTTCCATTATTCAAGATCTACAACTTTGATGTTGTGCAAAAATTTATTTGATCAAAGATTCAAGAGCTATTTTTGAAAACATAGGAGGAATTTTGTCTTTTTCAATGCAAATTCACTTTAAACTTAGACTTTAAAGCAAAATTTGCTGCCATGTAATAAATGCACTGAATTTTGCAAATAAACCCTCCACAAAAGCAACAATTCCACAACCTATTCAAATATAACTATAGAAAGGACCTTGCATAAAATCATAATTACACATATAACCTTTATATTTACAAAAAGATCCTTTTTCAAGCAAATCAAGCACGTGATGCATAAAATAGGTACACAACTACTGTGCAGACACCTAGGGTATCACAGATTCTTTCCTCCGGCCATCAGAACCCCTGTTTGGGAAGCTCGTATGAGAAACCTGGAACGGCATCCTAGGGGAGCAGACCCATCAAGCTGAGCAAGCAGAGCTCATGGTAAGACTGCAACAGATCCGGGCAGCCCAAGCCGAGGCATGAGCCGCAGCCGCGGTCAGCAGCGAAGCGGTTTCCCAGGAGAGCCTCAGGCATGCACGAGGCCGGCGTATGCAAGAATAGAGCAGAAGTGGAACGCCAGTCCCAGCAATTGGGGAAGACCATATTCTACTCGGGACGCCCGTCATAGGATGGGGACCACTCTTGAGAACCCCACAAGCCCCGCCCGAGAACCCCGAAGGGCCTACTACCGCCATGGAAGGAGAAGCTGCTGCGCAACCCCAGGAAAACGGAAACTTAGAGAGCGGCGAGCAAGGACTGCTCGTTCCCCTGGAAGCACACTCCGAAGAAGGCTCTCCCCGCGAGTAGCATACCCTGAATCCACCCCAGCCCCTTTGGCTTAAGTTGTACCCTTTAGTGTGACTCTGTACCCGGACGTGTAGTACGTGTTTGGCATTGCCCCAGTGTTGTACCCCCCTCGCAGTAATAAAGTTGTGTGTGCTTGTTGTTTGCTAGTCTGTGTGCTTTTCGGCGGAAGGTAGATTCTGCCTTCTCAAAAGTATGAATTAAACAACTTAAACATCACTCAATCCTAAACCCAATCCCACAAAAACTCTACCAAATCTACATATGGCTTCCCGAAGCGGTACGAGGGCCTCCCGCAACCGGGCCCCTGCAGCCGCTGGCGCAGGAGGGCAGCCTAATGGACAGAACCCTCTTCAGGAAGAACAGGAGGTGAGCCAGAACAAAGGAGGAAATCAAGGAGAAGTGCCACTGCCACTACCACCACCCCTCAGAGACCTGGCACAGATAATACACAACCAGACCCTCATACTGGAAACACTGGCCAATGCCCTCGTCAACAAGTGGCCACGAGAGCAGACCATGAATGACAAGCTGACAGCGTTTCTGAGGACCAAGCCACCCACCTTTGCCGGATCCAGCAACCCCTTGGATGTAGACGACTGCCTGCGTGTGATCCAGAGAAAGCTCGAGCCGTTCGAATGTCAAGATCGAGACAAAGTTCTTCTGACAGCCCACCAACTCACCGGGACTGCCTTAGCATGGTGGGAGAATTACTGTGCCGCTGCCGAAGATGCCTCCACCATCACTTGGAAGGAATTTGTGAAGGAGTTCCGCAGCTATCATATCCCCTCAGCCACCATGAAGCGCAAAGCGAATGAATTCCATGCACTGCAGCAAGGAAGCATGCCAGTAGAAGAGTACACCTACCAGTTCATGGAACTGGCCCAATATGCACCAGAGGAAGTGGACGATGACAAAAAGAAGCAGGACATGTTCAAGAAGGGATTGAACCTAGAACTTCGGACCCTGCTTACCCCTCAGATCTACCCGAACTTCAACACTCTGATGAACAAGGCCATTCTCATAGAAAGGGCCAAAACTGAAGAAAGGAAGGATAACAAGCGCAAATTTCTGGAAAGCAAGGCCAGCCAGCTTGACCGCTTTCAGAAACCAAGAAGCTTCAGCTACACCGCACCAAGATCTCAGGCTCCAATGCAGTATAGGACCCAGTCTCAGGTGACAGGCCCACAGGCCCCTAACACGTAGTTCAGGAGCCAGAACACCATGAAGGCCCAGCAAAGCAATGCAAGCCAAGTCACCACCAACAACAGCAATACTAGGGCCTGTTTCAACTACCGTGAGATAGGGCATTTCATTGCTAACTGCCCATATGCCAACAACAAGCCGGCAACCTCAGCCTTCTCCAACTCTGTGAATGGACCAAGGCCAGTTCTGTCAGGTGCCAACCGAGTGCCCATCCGCAACAACAACAACACCAACAACAACAGTCAGCAGATGAGGCAGCCCCAGCGGTCATTTGGACGAGCCCGCGTCAACCACATCAATGCGCAGGAGGCTCAAGGAGCTCAGGGCGTAGTGCTCGGTGAGTACCTAGTCAGCTCAGCTCTTGCAACAGTACTATTTGATTCTGGAGCATCACACTCGTTCATTTCCTCAAGTTTTATGGAAAAACACGATATACCTACAGTACTACTAAAAACACCCCTATTAACTCGGACGCCTAGAGGTGACATCAAGTGTCAACTAGGTTGTCAACGGGTAAGGATCAATTTAAGTGGGGTAGAATTTCTAGCATACCTAGTAGTACTTAAGTCTAAGCGAATAGACGTGATCCTTGGAATGGACTGGTTAAGCCTGCACAATGGTCTCATAGGTTGTGCTGACAAGGTGGTACACCTAACGAACCTAGAAGGAGTACGAGTGACCAGCCATACCCGGGGAAGTGGATCAGACCCGATGGTGTTTAGCATGGAAGCCAAGTCCTTGGAAGAAGTCCTGGTAGTAAATGAATACCCAGATGTTTCCCCTGAAGAACTTCCTGGAATGCCACCAGATAGGGATATAGAGTTTGTCATTGACCTTGTCCCTGGAACCTCTCCTATAGCCAAGAGACCCTATAGGATGGCACCCTCTGAGTTGGCAGAGTTAAAGAAGCAACTAGAAGAACTACAACGAATTGGCTTCATTAGACCAAGCTCGTCGCCTTGGGGAGCCCCAGTCCTATTTGTCAATAAGAAGGATGGGAGTATGAGGTTGTGTGTAGATTACCGGGCACAGAACGAGGTTACCATCAAGAATAAGTACCCCCTCCCCAGGATTGATGACTTTTTTGATCAACTAAAAGGAGCCAAGTACTTCTCCAAGATTGATCTGAGGTCAGAATATTTTCAGCTCAAGATTAGAGAAAGTGACATCCCAAAGACAGCTTTTGTCACCCGTTACGGGCAGTTTGAGTTTACGATGATGTCTTTCGGACTCACCAATGCACCTGCTTATTTCATGAATCTCATGAACAAGGTGTTTATAGACGAGTTAGGTAAGTTTGTCATAGTCTTTATCGACGACATACTTATCTACTCCAAGAGTGTTCAGGAACACGAGCAACATCTGCGGGTAGTATTGGAAAAGCTGAGAGTACATAAGTTATATGCCAAATTCAGCAAATGTGAATTCTGGCTTGAGAAAGTAGCTTTCCTGGGTCATATTCTGACCGCAGAAGGAGTAGCAGTGGACCCTGAGAAGGTCGAAGCAGTCTCCAACTGGCAGCAACCGACCAATGTTAGTGAAATTAGAAGCTTTCTTGGATTAGCTGGGTATTATCAGAGGTTCATTGAAGGATTTTCCAAGATAGCCCGGCCCATGACAGAATTACTCAAGAAGGATAAGAAATTCACCTGGACAGAGTCATCTGAAAGAAGTTTTCAAGAATTGAAGAGAGTATTGACAACCGCCCCAATGCTGACCCTACCAGATATTCGTCGGGATTTTGTCGTTTATTGTGATGCATCCCGACAAGGATTAGGATGTGTCCTCATGCAAGACAGAAAAGTAGTAGCTTATGCTTCCCGATAGCTCAGGCCTCATGAGAAGAATTACCCAACACATGATCTGGAGTTTGCAGCCGTTGTGCATGCCCTCAAGATTTGGAGACATTATCTAATTGGAAATAAGTGTGAGATCTATACCGACCATAAAGAGTTTGAAGTATATTTTCACCCAACCAGATTTGAACTTAAGGCAAAGAAGGTGGTTAGAACTACTTAAAGATTATAATGTGGAAATTCATTACCACCTTGGTAAAGCTAATGTGGTAGCTGATGCCTTAAGCCGGAAATATTATGGACCCAAGGATGCCCATCTGCAAGAAGAAATGGCACGATTGAATGTGCACATTGTCCCTCGAGGTTCCATTCGCAAGATGAGCATTCAACCTATTCTGGAGGATAAAATCAGAAAGGCCCAGAGTTCGGACAAGGACTTGATGGGAATCTGAATGCAGACCGGAGAAAATAAGGCACCGGATTTTAGAGTGGATAATGAGGGAACTTTATGATATAAAAATAGGATTTGTGTGCCCTAGGAAGGGGACTTCTGGCAAATAATCATGTATGAAGCCCATAACTCAGACTACTCCATCCACCCAGGATCCACCAAGATGTATATGGACTTAAAACAAAAATATTGGTGGAAGAGAATGATGGCGGATATTGCACGGTTTATCGCCCATTGTGATACTTGTCAAAGGATCAAGGCCGAACATCAGAAGCCAACAGGATTGTTGCAACCCCTACCTATTCCGGTTTGGAAATGTGATGAGATAGGAATGGACTTTGTAGTACTCCATATGGGTAATAGTGGATCGACTCACTAAAGCGGCTCATTTCATACCCGTGCGGACCAATTACAGTGGAGAAAAGCTAGCTAAGCTTTATATGGAAAATATAGTAAAGTTGCATGGTGTACCTAGCAGAATTGTTTCAGATAGTGGGACCCAATTCACCTCTAGGTTTTGGAAGAGTTTGCATAAAGCCATGGGCACCAAATTAGATTTCAGCTCCGCCTATCACCCACAAACGTATGGTCAAGCAGAAAGGGTGAATCAGATTATGGAGGATATGTTGAGAGCATGTGTCCTTACCTATGGCAAGGATCGGGAGCAGAGTCTGCCCTATGCGGAATTTTCATACAACAACGGTTATCAAGCAAGACTGGGTATGTCACCATTCGAGGCTCTTTATGGAAGAAAATGCAGAACTCCCCTGATGTGGTCAGAAGTTGGAGAACGTGCTTTAGTCGGACCTGCACTCATAAAGGAAGCAGAAGAGAGAGCGGCCGAGGTTAGAGAAAAGCTGAAGGCCGCCCAATCTCGATAGAAGAGCTACGCAGACAAGAACAGACGAGAAATAAGTTTCAACCCAGGAGAGTTCGTTTACCTTAAGGTTTCACCTATTCGAGGAACTCGAAGGTTTCAAGTACAAGGAAAGTTGGCCCCTCGGTACATTGGACCGTACCAAGTTCTGAAGAAAGTCGGAGCCGTAGCATATTGACTTGAACTACTAGAAGGAATGTCAGATATACACCCGATGTTCCATGTATCCCGGCTAAGGAGATGTTTGAGGGTACCCGAAACAGAATACGTGCTAGTAGAAGTGATAGATTTGCAGCCAGACCTGCGATACCAGGAAATACCAATCAAGATCCTGAACACTATCACTAGGAGGACAAGAAACTCCAAAGTACGGATCTGCATAGTTCAGTGGAGCAGACACGAAATAGAAGAAGCTACATGGGAATGTGAAGATGCCCTGAAGAAGGAGTTTCCCCATCTCTTTAGGAGCCAGCTGAATCTCGAGGACGAGATTCCTTTTAAGTGGGGTAGGTTTGTAACGCCCGTGTTTTTCAATCCATAACAAGTCACCCTCTAAACCACTCGTCGTTTTGCAAAACCTTTTTCCGCCGACCGTACCCCTCCCTGTTTTTCCTCACCGCCATCCCATCCCGCACCGCTCGGCTGCCTGTCGCCCGCGCGCGACCGCCGACCGCGAATCCCGCCGGCGTGGTCTCTCTCTCCTTTTTTTCTTTTTCTATTTCTCCATTTTCTTTTCCCCTTTTTCTTTTTTTTTCTTTTCCCTCCTCCCTTCCTTTCTACTTTCTTCCTGCTTTGCCTACGTATGCCCTGCTCCCCGCACGCATGTGCGCGCGCGCCCATGCGCACCACGCGGCCGCTCAGCCCGCTGGTCAGCACCGCCACCGCCTCCCTGTGCCCGCCTTCGTCGCCGGCCGTTAATGAGATCCACGCCGCGCACGCGCCCCTGCCCGACGGGTCTTGTCACCCTGTTCCCGCGCCGCCCGTCGATTCTGCACAGCACCACCGCCAGCAGCTCGCCACCAACCCCTGTGTCGTGCCCCTGTGGCCACCTCGACGCCCGAGCCCGCACGCACGCCCGCGAGCAGGGCCGCGCATGGCGCCCCCCCCCATTGCCGCCGGCCGCTCTGCGCCGCGACTCCCCTGGGCTTGTGTAGCACCCTAATTTAATTTTTCCTAGTTAATAATAAATTTAACTGGCTTTATTTAATTTTCTAAGGTTTATATACTTAGTCTTGCATTTAATTTAATTTTCTTTCGCGAGTAATAAAAATCTTTTTAGGTTAAAACATGTTTCTGCATTCATGCTGGTGCATGGTTTTATTTTGATTGAGTGATAGGGCTTGAATTCAAATTTTAAATTTGAATTCAAATAGAAATGAGTGTTGTTTTACAAAGAAAAGAGGAAGGAAAAAAAAGAGAAGAAGAAACCCAAACCCAACCCTCAGCCCAGGCAGCCCAGCAACCAAAACAGCCACCGTGAGCGCCAGCAGACCCGCTCCCCCCTCTCCCACACTCAGCCCGCTCAGCGCAGCGCCCCTCCCGGACCGCACGGCACCCACACTCTCTTCCCGGGCCTGCTCCCGCGCGCGACCCATCCCTCCGCACGCCGCCAGCGCCAGCGCCAACGCCGCGGCCCCGCTCTCCCTCCGCGCGAACAGCTCGGCCTAGATGCGCTCGCCCCGCAGACTGACCAAGCAGCCTCACCTGGGCCTGCCTGGCAGCCTCTCCTTTCCGCACCACGCGCTCGGCCGCTCGTGCGTCGCCCTCTCTCTGACACCCCGGGCCCGCTTGTCGGCGCCCTCCTCTCACCTTCCTTCTTCTTCCCCGCGCCGTCCGCCCGAGCTCACCGCCGAGAATCTCGCCGCGCCCTCAATGACCCGCACGCCGAGACCCCCGGAGCCCCCTTTAAACGCACCACGCGACCCTCTGCGCTCTTATTCCCCCATGCCAGCGCGCCCCCAAACCCTAGCAGCCACGCCCGCACAGCTCCGCCACGCAGAACACCGTGCGCCGCCATGGTCCCGCACGCCCAGGCCACCTCCGCCACCAAGAGCCGCCGCAGGAGCTCCTCCTTGGCGCCAGGAGCCTCCTCGAGCCGAAGCCGCCGACTCCGACCCCTGCACGCACGGGAATCACTGCAGAGGAGGAACATCAACCACCTCTGTGCCGCCCCGATTTCCGCCCTACGCCGCCTCTCGTCAACTTCTACGGCCAGCATCAGCATCGCACGAGGGTAACGAATACGCCGTGCCCGTTCCCCGGGCCCTTTCTCCTTCTGCTGCGCCTAGTTGGCCTCGCCGACGAGCTAGCGCCGCCTGCACCGCCGCGAGCCCCCAACCGAGCCGCAATCCCCAGACCTGAGTTCCCAGATGGATTAGCCATACTGCATGCATGCTCCAGAGCCATGCAGAGGTGGTTGACGTTCCTCCTCCACAGCGATTCCTGTGCGTGCAGGGGTCGGAGTCGGCGGCTTCGGGCTCGAGGAGGCTCCTGGCGCCAAGGAGGAGCTCCTACGGCAGCTCGTGGTGGCGGAGGTGGCCTGGGTGTGCGGGACCACGGCGGCACACGGCGTTCTGCGCGGCGGAGCTGTGCGGGCGTGGCTGCTAGGGTTTGGGGGCGCGCCGGCGTGGGGGAATAAGGGCGCAGAGGGTCGCAGGGTGTGTTTAAAGGGGGCTCTAGGGGTCTCGGCGTGCGGGTTGTTGAGGGCGCGGCGAGACTCTCGGCGGTGAGCTCGGGCGGACGGCGCGGGGAAGAAGAAGGAAGGTGAGAGGAGGGCGCCGACAAGCGGGCCCGGGGCGTCAGAGAGAGAGGGCGACGCGCGAGCGGCCAAGCACGTGGTGCGGAAAGGAGAGGCTGCCAGGCGGACCCAGGTGAGGCCGCTTGGTCGGTCTGCGGGGCGAGCGTAGCTGGGCCGAGCTGTTCGCGCGGAGGGAGAGCGGGGCAGCGGCGTTGGCGCTGGCGCTGGCGGCGTGCGGAGGGATGGTCCGCGCGCAGGTGCAGACATAAACCGAGCAATCATATACGTGCCAGGATCAAGTCATACATATATACAACAGAATGAACAATATATCACAGCACATATCACGTAAAAACATATAATAAAGCGAGTACGAATGTTATTTATTACATTAATGACAAAAATGTCTGATATAGCGGAAGCGAAGTACAAATACGATAAAACTCTCCGAAGCTGAGCAGGGTGCCACAGGGACGTCGACTAGGAGACGAACGCCTAGAAGTCCTCGTACTCCTAGTAGCTCCGGGTGAACTCTCTCGCGTCGGCAGGAACTGAGCAGCTGTAGAGTGTCCCCAAGAGGAAAAAGAGTAGTGTAGGCAAGAGTGAGTACACATCTTGTACTCAACAAGTATAACACAAACTATGAGGCTCTAGGTTGGCTGACTCAACTGCATTAGCTTTTAAGTCTTGGCAAAATTTTATTAAAGCTATTTACTTCAAGTTGATGAATTACCATAAACCCAGTTACATAGTAATTAATCAAAATTAATCATGTTACTACTGAGAACCAAACCAAATCAAGCCACCCGGGGAAACCTGCCTCGTCAAAGGAAGATAACCCTACTAATCAAAAGGAGGATCTGGGCCGCTCATGACCGTGAGCACGGCTAGTATACCAGTTTTACACTCTACAGAGGTTGCACATCTTTACCCACAAGTCGTGAGCTATGCCAGTTGTTCATCACACTTCCTTAGGTGAGATGACTAGCAAAATCACTACGAGGCCGTTACAAAGAATCTCGTTGGTAAGGCGTAACCGCGAAGAGTTAGATCGGCGACGATGGGGCCTACCTCTAGGGGTACAAGCACAGGAGCACAGCCCCAAGCACAGACCAAGCCGGAGGAGCAGGGACCATTGAAGCTTACCACCCTTTGCCCCGCAGGTAAGTTACTCCAAACCAAAAAGACCTAATTAATAAGCCAAGACCGTCCCATTCCAGTCTTGTGGTAGCTCTGTTGTCCCAGGTTGTCGCTCTATGAACCGGCCTTTATGGAGAGTGACCAACCAAGCACTAAGCACCGTGCAGGCCCCCTAAACCATGTTTCTAGAAAAACAAATTTTAACGAGACGTGAGCCACTCAAGCCAACACAGAGGGCCACTCTCAGAATTAAGTTCCATAAACCATTAATCAAATTAATTAAAAAGGACGAAGTGTGTTATAGCGCAGCACCTAGCACAACTAACCAAAATGCAACCCAAAGGATATATATAAAGGATATAAAGTGGCTAGGAAATCCTTATAGGCATACAGTGTTAAAATGCAGTATGAAAATGTATTTAAAAGTGATAGGTGTTGTTCATGTTATACTTGCCTTCCTCAAACTGTTCCTGCTGCTCAAACTGTTACGAAGATGGCTCTTGGCACTGGTACTGATGCTTCTCCGGTAGCTCAACGTCTACTCACGATCGCAACGCCAAAACAAGTCCACATTACACATACATGCAAACAAGAGCAAAAACTAAGAAACAATACAACAATACAAGAAAACAGCAAACAAAACTAGTCTAGAACTATTCTACACGTTACAACAATCGCGTTGGCATAAAGAACGCCTAAAACGGAGTTAAACGCAAAATCTAGGCCTAAAACAAGTTCTAGGGGCTTATCTGCGAGAAAAACTAGGTTCCAGGGGGTTTTCTGCAAAAACTGAGGGCCTAAATGTAATTAAACATTAGATCCAGGGGCTAACATGCAAAACCGCCAGCTCTGGACTGCGGGTTCCATTTCTGGATAGCTCAGGGGGGTCTGTGCAAGATTTTGGGCCCAAACTGGAATCTCTTTTGAACTAAAAAGGACCGCGGGTTTATTTTGGAAAACTGTAGGGGCTCTTTAGCAAAAGGTCCAGGCTGAAGCGGTATGGGTGGCTCGAGACTGTTGGATCTAGATCTGAGGGCTAGGATTAGATTGGTCCTGGATCTAATCCGGATCGTCCATGCAAGATCGGACGACCAGGGACGAGCTGGACCGCGGGCGGCGGCGCTGGGTCGCCGGAGCACGGCTCTGTGGCGGCGAGCTTGCCGGGGAAAGCCAATCCAGCGCTCCCGTGGCTGATTCGGGCCGATGCTTGGCTCTGGAGCATGCATGCAGCATGGCTAATCCATCTGGGAACTCAGGTCTGAGGATTACGGCTCGGTTGGGGGCTCGCGGCAGTGCAGGCGGCGCTAGCTCGTCGGCGAGGCCAACTAGGCACAGCAGAAGGAGAAAGGGGCCGGCGAAAGGGCATGATGTGTTCGTTACCCTAGTGTGATGCTGATGCCGGCCGAAGAAGTCGACGAGAGGCGGCACAGGGCGGAAATCGGGGCGGCGCAGAGGTGGTTGGCGTTCCTCCTCCGCAGCGATTCCCGTGCGTGCAGGGGTCGGAGTCGGCGGCTTTGGGCTCGAGGAGGCTCCTGGCACCAAGGAGGAGCTCCTGCGGTGGCTCTTGGTGGCGGAGGGGGCCTGGGCATACGGGACCACGGCGTCGCACGGCGTTCTGCGCGGCGGAGCTGTGCGGGCGTGGCTGCTAGGATTTGGGGCACGCTGGCGTGGGGGAATAAGGGCGCAGAGGGTCGCGGGGTGCGTTTAAAGGGGGGCTCCGGGGGTCTCGGCGTGCGGGTCGTTGAGGGCGCGGCGAGATTCTCGGCGGTGAGCTCGGGCGGACGGCGCGGGGAAGAAGGAAGGTGAGAGGAGGGCGCCGACAAGCGGGCCCGGGGCGTCAGAGAGAGAGGGCGACGCGCGAGCGGCCGAGCGCGTGGTGCAGAAAGGAGAGGCTGCCAGGCGGGCCCAGGTGAGGCCGCTTGGTCGGTCTGCGGGGCAAGCGCAGCTGGGCCGAGCTGTTCGCGTGGAGGGAGAGCAGGGCCGCGGCGTTGGTGCTGGCTGTGGCGGCGTGCGGAGGGATGGCCCGCGCGCGGGAGCAGGCCCGGGAATAGAGTGTGGGTGCCGTGCGGTCCGGGAGGGGCGCTGCGCTGAGTGGCCGAGTGTGGGAGAGGGGGGAGCGGGTCTGCTGGCGCTCGCGGTGGCTAGTTTGGTTGCTGGGCTGCCTGGGCTGAGGGTTGGGTTTGGGTTTCTTCTTCTCTTTTTTTTCCTTCCTCTTTTCTTTTTAAAACAACACTCATTTCTATTTGAATTCAAATTTAAAATTTGAATTCAAGCCCTATCACTCAATCAAAATAAAACCATGCACCAGCATGAATGCACAAACATGTTTTAATCTAAAAATATTTTTATTACTCATGAAAGAAAATTAAATTAAATGCAAGACTAAGCATATAAACCTTAGAAAATTAAATAAAGCCAGTTAAATTTATTATTAACTAGGAAAAAATAAATTAGGGTGCTTTAGCTCGCCTACCCCGCTATGCGCCACCGCCCACCTGTCGCATTGCCTGCACGCCATCGTCTCAGCGCCACCGAGCCGGCCCCATCGCCATTGAAGGCGCCCTGCCAAGATCACCGGCCGGCCACCATGCGGCCCCTCCACCACCACCTTACCCTGCCTATAAAAGGGCCCTCGACATCGCCCACCACCACCACCCTCAGCCCGCCACCGCTAGCCGCCTCCCCTAGCTCGCTGCGCCACCACCACGGCTGCCACAGCCACCCGCCGCCGACCCTAGCCGCGCCACCGCCCTGCTGCCTCCCCACTCGAGCCAAAGGCCAAGGTAGGCGCCCTGGTCCTTCCTCTCCCTTTTCGCCACATGCGCTTGCCCCTGGCCGTACCTGCCATGCTGCCCACGGCCTCCGCCCGCCCGCCGTGGCCATGGCCATCGCGCCCCTCCCTGCGGGACCCCTCCTCTGAAATTGGGGAGGGGAATCGATCCCCCGCGCGGCCCTGACCCTTTTCTCTCTCCTCCCAGCCGCCGCCGTGGCCCAGGACGCCGGCCATAGGGCCGCCGGCGCCCCCAACGCTCCCCTCCTCTGTTTCACGGGAGGGGGACAGGAGATAGGAGGAAGAAAGGCAATTTTGCCTTTAGGCCCTTGCTTTTCTTTCTATTCTATTAAGAGTCCTTCCACTCTCTAGCCTATTTGCAAAATAAACCCTCCCTTTTATTATATTCCAAAACAAACCCTTCCACTATATAAACTTAATTCTAAATAACCCCTGACCTTTTTCAAAATAACTGACCTTTTTCAAAATAACACCGTCGGGTCGTTCCCAAACAACCATTTTCCTATCTTTCCGGTTTGTGGATAGGGTCACTCTCCCCGACTACAGGGCTCCAAGGTCCAACCTTGTCCCTCGAAGTCGCAGTGTTGATCAACAATAACATTTAAAAGCCTATCTCTAAAGAGAGTGATAGGTATATCCACCCCCCGGTCCAATCGGTTACTAGGCTTACCGCGTACCATATATTACGGCATGTGGCTAGTACGTTCAAAAACATAACCAGCACTACCACACACCGCGACCTTAGCAAGTTCATCAACACAGACGGGGTTTCACACAAGGTCATGATATCGAACACAACCCCGTCCGTCGTCCTTATATTGAAAGCAGAAACTAAACAAGCAATTCCTATAGAGCTCGCGAGTGACAGGCAATCACTCGACTTTTACCGGTCCTATTAGCTTAGCAATTATTCGAACTCAGGTCTAGTGTTCAGTACATAGGTTCCTAGGATCATGCATCTAGGGTTTCAATTCAAATCCTAAGAACTGTAAATGTACAAGTAAGTAATAACCATAAATGATAATAATTTAAAATATAGGTTATGTCCGGGATTTGCCTTCTCGGTAGTCACTAACTATTTCAGCCATGGGCTCTTCCGAACTTTGGTCTGGGGCTTCAGTTAGTACAGCAGTGTTCACTTGAGCTTCGAGATCACCTCCTTCGGAAATCGGGATCAGCTCGTATGTCCCGTCCAATAACACCGAAGTATCTTTATGTGATGCAAGAAATGAAATTATAAACACGCTCACGATGTGGTGAAGCTAAGCAAACAAAATTAATACACACATGGGCAATCGTTTATAGAGTAGTTAACTATCGTTTATAGAGTAGTTAACTAACATATCTAACTACACAAGGCATCATGAACAACAGCACAAGAAAGTTATACTAACTTCCTAAACAAGTGGGAGTAGTTTCATATAGCAATTAAATGATGGTTTTCTAATAAATCAACAACTCAGAGCACAAAACAGTAATAAATTTAGAAAAAAATATACAAAACATAATATGAACAGAGTAAGCTATCCTGTAAACTTCATGCCAAAATATGTAGCCATTTATTCAGAACAATCCATTCATTCAGACAAGACCTAGAATAAGATGGAATTACATAGGTTAAACCAGAGCAAAACAGAAGCTCAAAATGTAACAGTAGGTCGACACAGGGATGAATTAGCTACTGTGAATTTTTTATGATTTTATCTACATAGAATTAATTCTGAGAAAATAAACAAAATAGACATCAGTCTAAAAAGATTCACTTTTAACTTTTGTTATATTCATGAACTGGGGTTCAAACTTCATGGACAAGCTAAACTATTCAAAAACAACACTCATAAATATTTTCATGATTTATCATCAAAATAAAATGTTTATCATAATTAAAGTCTACTAAACAAGGATTAAATCAAAGAAATGGTTAAACAGATCAAAAATTTCCCAAACTTGTGCAACAGTACTGTTTAAGTAATATGTGATCATGGAAATATTTCACACACAGAACTTTAGTATTTCAACCAGCACAAATAAATTAGCAACACTAGTATATAAAAGAATCTTGAAACTTTTACCTGGCTAATGATGTCAAAAAGGTTTCAAATTTTTACCAGAGGCTAACAACACTACAAGATACAAGCTAGACAAAAATAAAATACAGGTAATGAGTAGAACTCAAGGAACAAATAAAGCCTATTATTTCTATTCTATTTCTTGGATTAAAATACAGACCAGAACTGAAAATATTCATGTAACAAACTTTGTAGATATTGTAACATGGATTCCAAAACATTTGGATTTGCATTTTTCTGAATTTTCTACGAATTTCTAGACATTTTCAAAGTTCACTGATTTGAAAACAAAAAAGAATTATAGACTTGCGTCTAGGCCCTTGAAATTCTAAAAGTATTTGCAGGATGGTCCTTGGTCGGAGGTTGAAGAACATGGCAGCTCAACCGGCCAAAATCCGGCAAGGGGGCTCACCGGAGGTTGGGGAAAAGTGGTGGGGAAGCACCACAGCGTCGAGAGGAACCCGTAGGTGGCTTTGGTTGGAGCTGGGACGGCCGGGGGTGGCTCGTCGGCGTGACAGTGGCGGCGGCGGAGGGGTGGCTCCGCGGTGGCGGCACTCCGGCGGCGATTGGGAGGAAAAGCCGGGCTCTGGAGATACAGTGGAGCGAGGCGAAGCTCGTGGTGCCTCAGGTTTGGGCAAGGTGAGGGTGGAAGGGGGTCGTCGGTGGCCGAGCGGAGATCGTCAGCAACAATGGAGGTGGCAGCAGCGTTCTGGGGTTTTGGGAGCAGCGAGCGGGCAAATGAGTGAGGGGAAAAGAAGGCTGCGGTGTTCTGGGTTCTGAAGCACGCGCGAGTTGGCGGTCCGGGGTGCTGCAGCGGGCTCGCCACCGCGGCGGCGAGGTGGCGGCCGCAGAGCCTCGTCGGGGTGGCGTGGCGAGGGGAGGGTTGGTCCAGCACGTGGGGAGTTGGGTCCAACAGCTTGTGGGGTCGCCACGTGAAGCGGCAGCGAAGCAGGAGGTGGCCGGGGGCGGCCCTGAGCGGCGGTGGGCGGCGCTCAGCGCCGGTGGTAGAGCAAGCAGGCAGGCAGGCATGAGGTGGAAGACAAGGGCTGGTTTGTAATTTCTGAAAATTCTAGGGACCTGACTATAAACAAGCAATAACTTATAATCTAGGGCTCAAATGAAAAAGTGCCCAACATTAAAGTTGTTCCATTATTCAAGATCTACAACTTTGATGTTGTGCAAAAATTTATTTGATCAATGATTCAAGAGCTATTTTTGAAAACATAGGAGGGATTTTGAATTCCAAGGAATTTTGTCTTTTTCAATGCAAATTCACTTTAAACTTAGACTTTAAAGCAAAATTTGCTGCCATGTAATAAATGCACTGAATTTTGCAAATAAACCCTCCACAAAAGCAACAATTCCAGAACCTATTCAAATATAACTATAGAAAGGACCTTGCATAAAATCATAATTACACATATAACCTTTATATTTACAAAAAGATCCTTTTTCAAGCAAATCAAGCACATGATGCATAAAATAGATACATAACTACTGTGCAGACACCTAGGGTGTCACAGATTCTTTCCTCCGGCCATCAGAACCCCTGTTTGGGAAGCTCGTATGAGAAGCCTGGAACGGCGCCGCCATGAAGAAGTCCCCCTGTACCAAGTGGCTATCTACCTAGCCTCCTTGGATCAGCTCTTTGACGAGCAAGCCAGCATCCTAAGGGAGCAGACCCATCAAGCTGAGCAAGCAGAGCTCATGGTAAGACTGCAACAGATCCGGGCAGCCCAAGCCGAGGCATGAGCCGCAGCCGCGGTCAGCAGCGAAGCGGTTGCCCAGGAGAGCCTCAGGCAAGCACGAGGCCAGCGTATGCAAGAATGGAGCAGAAGTGGAATGCCAGTCCCAGCAATTGGGGAAGACCATATTCTACTCGGGACGCCCGTCATGGGATGGGGACCACTCTTGAGAACCCCACAAGCCCCGCCCGAGAACCCCGAAGGGTCTACTGCCGCCGTTGAAGGAGAAGCTGCTGCGCAACCCCAGGAAAATGGAAACCTAGAGAGCGGCGAGCAAGGACTGCTCGTTCCCCTGGAAGCACACTCCGAAGAAGGCTCTCCCCACGAGTAGCATACCCCGAAGCCACCCCAGCCCCATTGGCTTAAGTTGTACCCTTTAGTGTGACTCTGTACCCGGACGTGTAGTACGTGTTTGGCCTTGCCCCAGTGTTGTACCCCCCTCGCAGTAATAAAGTTGTGTGTGCTTGTTGTTTGCTAGTCTGTGTGCTTTTCGGCGGAAGGTAGATTCTGCCTTCTCAAAAGTATGAATTAAACAACTTAAACATCACTCAATCCTAAACCCAATCTCACAAAAACTCTACCAAATCTACAGATGGCTTCCCGAAGCGGTACGAGGGCCTCCCGCAACCGGGCCCCTGCAGCCGCTGGCGCAGGAGGGCAGCCTAATGGACAGAACCCTCTTCAGGAAGAACAGGAGGTGAGCCAGAACGAAGGAGGAAATCAAGGAGAAGTGCCACTACCACCACCACCACCCCTCAGAGACCTGGCACAGATAATACACAACCAGACCCTCATACTGGAAACACTGGCCAATGCCCTCATCAACAAGTGGCCACGAGAGCAGACCATGAATGACAAGCTGACAGCGTTTCTGAGGACCAAGCCACCCACCTTTGCCAGATCCAGCAACCCCTTGGATGTAGACGACTGCCTGCGTTTGATCCAGAGAAAGCTCGAGCCGTTCGAATGTCAAGATCGAGACAAAGTTCTTCTGACAGCCCACCATCTCACCGGGACTGCCTTAGCCTGGTGGGAGAATTACTGTGCCGCTGCCGAAGATGCATCCACCATCACTTGGAAGGAATTTGTGAAGGAGTTCCGCCGCTATCATATCCCCTCAGCCACCATGATGCGCAAAGCGAATGAATTCCATGCACTGCAGCAAGGAAGCATGTCAGTAGAAGAGTACACCTACCAGTTCATGGAGCTGGCCCAATATGCACCAGAGGAAGTGGACGATGACGAAAAGAAGCAGGTGTTCAAGAAGGGATTGAACCTAGAACTTCGGACCCTGCTTACCCCTCAGATCTACCCGGACTTCAACACTCTGATGAACAAGGCCATTCTCATAGAAAGGGCCAAAGCTGAAGAAAGGAAGGATAACAAGTGCAAATTTCTGGAAAGCAAGGCCCGCCAGCTAGACCGCTTTCAGAAACCAAGAAGCTTCAGCTACACCGCACCAAAATCTCAGGCTCCAATGCAGTATAGCACCCAGTCTCAGGTGACAGGCCCACAGGCCCCTAACACACAGTTCAGGAGCCAGAACACCATGAAGGCCCAGCAAAGCAATGCAAGCCAAGTCACCACCAACAACAGCAATACTAGGGCCTGTTTCAACTACCGTGAGATAGGGCATTTCATTGCTAACTGCCCATATGCCAACAACAAGCCGGCAACCTCAGCCTTCTCCAACTCTGTGAATGGACCAAGGCCAGTTCTGTCAGGTGCCAACCGAGTGCCCATCCGCAACAACAACAACACCAACAACAACAGTCAGCAGATGAGGCAGCCCCAGCGGTCATTTGGACGAGCCCGCGTCAACCACATCAATGCGCAGGAGGCTCAAGGAGCTCAGGGCGTAGTGCTCGGTGAGTACCTAGTCAGCTCAGCTCTTGTAACAGTACTATTTGATTCTGGAGCATCACACTCGTTCATTTCCTCAAGTTTTATGGAAAAACATGATATACCTACAGTACTACTAAAAACACCCCTATTAACTCGGACGCCTGGAGGTGACATCAAGTGTCAACTAGGTTGTCTACGGGTAAGGATCAATTTAAGTGGGGTAGAATTTCAAGCATACCTAGTAGTACTTAAGTCTAAGGGAATAGACGTGATCCTTGGAATGGACTAGTTAAGCCTACACAATGGTCTCATAGGTTGTGCTGACAAGGTGGTACACCTAACGAACCCAGAAGGAGTACGAGTGACCAGCCATACCCGGGGAAGTGGATCAGACCCGATGGTGTTTAGCATGGAAGCCAAGTCCTTGGAAGAAGTCCTGGTAGTAAACGAATACCCAGATGTTTTCCCTGAAGAACTTCCTGGAATGCCACCAGATAGGGATATAGAGTTTGTTATTGACCTTGTCCCTGGAACCTCTCCTATAGCCAAGAGACCCTATAGGATGGCACCCTCTGAGTTGGCAGAGTTAAAGAAGCAACTGGAAGAACTACAACGAATTGGCTTCATTAGACCAAGCTCATCGCCTTGGGGAGCCCCAGTCCTATTTGTCAATAAGAAGGATGGGAGTATGAGGTTGTGTGTAGATTACCGGGCATTGAACGAGGTTACCATCAAGAATAAGTACCCCCTCCACAGGATTGATGACTTTTTCGATCAACTAAAAGGAGCCAAGTACTTCTCCAAGATTGATCTGAGGTCAGAATATTTTCAGCTCAAGATTAGAGAAAGCGACATCCCAAAGATAGCTTTTGTCACCCGTTACGGGCAGTTTGAGTTTACGGTGATGTCTTTCGGACTCACCAATGCACCTGCTTATTTCATGAATCTCATGAACAAGGTGTTTATAGACGAGTTAGGTAAGTTTGTCATAGTCTTTATCGACGACATACTTATCTACTCCAAGAGTGTTCAGGAACACAAGCAACATCTGCGGGTAGTATTGGAAAAGCTGAGAGTACATAAGCTATATGTCAAATTCAGCAAATGTGAATTCTGGCTTGAGAAAGTAGCTTTCCTGGGTCATATTCTGACCGCAGAAGGAGTAGCAGTGGACCCTGAGAAGGTCGAAGCAGTCTCCAACTGGCAGCAACCGACCAATGTTAGTGAAATTAGAAGCTTTCTTGGATTAGCTGGGTATTATCAGAGGTTCATGGAAGGATTTTCCAAGATAGCCCGGCCCATGACAGAATTGCTCAAGAAGGATAAGAAATTCACCTGGACAGAGTCATGTGAAAGAAGTTTTCAAGAATTGAAGAGAGTATTGACAACCGCCCCAATGCTGACCCTACCAGATATTCGTCGGGATTTTGTCGTTTATTGTGATGCATCCCGACAAGGATTAGGATGTGTCCTCATGCAAGATAGAAAAGTAGTAGCTTATGCTTCCCGATAGCTCAGGCCTCATGAGAAGAATTACCCAACACATGATCTGGAGTTTGCAGCCATTGTGCATGCCCTCAAGATTTGGAGACATTATCTAATTGGAAATAAGTGTGAGATCTATACCGACCATAAAGAGTTTGAAGTATATTTTCACCCAACTAGATTTGAACTTAAGGCAAAGAAGGTGGTTAGAACTAGTTAAAGATTATAATGTGGAAATTCATTACCACCTTGGTAAAGCTAATGTGGTAGCTGATGCCTTAAGCCGGAAATATTGGTGGAAGGGAATGATGGCGGATATTGCACGGTTTGTCGCCCATTGTGATAGTTGTCAAAGGATCAATGCCGAACATCAGAAGCCAACAGGATTGTTGCAACCCCTACCTATTCCGGTTTGGAAATGTGATGAGATAGGAATGGACTTTGTAGTGGGTTTGCCCAGAACACAGAAAGGACATGACTCCATATGGGTAATAGTGGATCGACTCACTAAAGCGGCTCATTTCATACCCGTGCGGACCAATTATGGTGGAGAAAAGCTAGCTAAGCTTTATGTGGAAAATATAGTAAAGTTGCATGGTGTACCTAGCAGAATTGTTTCAGATAGTGGGACCCAATTCACCTCTAGGTTTTGGAAGAGTTTGCATAAAGCCATGGGCACCAAATTAGATTTCAGCTCCGCTTATCACCCACAAACGGATGGTCAAGCAGAAAGGGTGAATCAGATTATGGAGGATATGTTGAGAGCATGTGTCCTTACCTATGGCAAGGATCGGGAGCAGAGTCTGCCCTATGCGGAATTTTCATACAACAACGGTTATCAAGCAAGACTGGGTATGTCACCATTCGAGGCTCTTTATGGAAGAAAATGCAGAACTCCCCTGATGTGGTCAGAAGTTGGAGAACGTGCTTTAGTCGGACCTGCACTCATAAAGGAAGCAGAAGAGAGAGTGGCCGAGGTTAGAGAAAAGCTGAAGGCCGCTCAGTCTCGATAGAAGAGCTACGCAGACAAGAACAGACGACAAATAAGTTTCAACCCAGGAGAGTTCGTTTACCTTAAGGTTTCACCTATTCGGGGAACTCGAAGGTTTCAAGTACAAGGAAAGTTGCCCCTCGGTACCGCCCCGATTTCCACCCTGTGCCGCCTCTCGTCGACTTCTACGGCCGACATCAGCATCGCACGAGGGTAACGAACACGCCATGCCCGTTCCCCGGGCCCTTTCTCCTTCTGCTGCGCCTAGTTGGCCTCGCCGACGAGCTAGCGCCGCCTGCACCGCCGCGAGCCCCCAACGGCCGCCGCCTCCCTCTGCGTGGCTCTGGAGCATGCATGCAGTATGGTTGGGGGCTCGCGGCGGTGCAGGCGGCGCTAGCTCGTCGGCGAGGCCAACTAGGCACAGCAGAAGGAGAAAGGGGCCGGCGAAAAGGCATGACGTGTTCGTTACCCTAGTGCGATGCTGATGCCGGCCGTAGAAGTTGACGAGAGGCGGCGCAGGGCGGAAATCGGGGCGGCGCAGAGGTGGTTGACATTCCTCCTCCGCAGCGATTCCCGTGCGTGCAGGGGTCGGAGTCGGCGGCTTTGGGCTCGAGGAGGCTCCTGGCACCAAGGAGGAGCTCTTGCGGTGGCTCTTGGTGGCGGAGGGGGCCTGGGCGTGAGGGACCACGGCGGCGCACGGCGTTCTGCGCGGCGGAGCTGTGCGGGTGTGGCTGCTAGGGTTTGGGGGCACGCTGGCATGGGGGAATAAGGGCGCAGAGGGTCGCGGGGTGCGTTTAAAGGGGGCTCCGGGGGTCTCGGCGTGCGGATCGTTGAGGGCACGGCGAGATTCTCGGTGGTGAACTCGGGCGGACGGCGCGGGGAAGAAGGAAGGTGAGAGGAGGGCGCCGACAAGCGGGCCCGGGGCGTCAGACAGAGAGGGCGACGCGCGAGCGGCCGAGCGCGTGGTGCGGAAAGGAGAGGCTGCCAGGCGGGCCCAGGTGAGGCCGCTTGGTCGGTCTGCGGGGTGAGCGCAGCTGGGCCGAGCTGTTCGCGCGGAGGGAGAGCGGGGCCGCGGTGTTGGCGCTGGCGCTGGCGGCGTGCGGAGGGATGGGCCGCGCGCGGGAGCAGGCCCGGGAATAGAGTGTGGGTGCCGTGCGGTCCGGGAGGGGCGCTGCGCTGAGTGGCCGAGTGTGGGAGAGGGGGGAGCGGGTCTGCTGGCGCTCGCGGTGGCTGGTTTGGTTGCTGGGCTGCCTGGGCTGAGGGTTGGGTTTGGGTTTCTTCTTCTCTTTTTTTTTCCTTCCTCTTTTCTTTTTAAAACAACACTCATTTCTATTTGAATTCAAATTTAAAATTTGAATTCAAGCCCTATCACTCAATCAAAATAAAACCATGCACCAGCATGAGTGCACAAACATGTTTTAATCTAAAAATATTTTTATTACTCACGAAAGAAAATTAAATTAAATGCAAGACTAAGCATATAAACCTTAGAAAATTAAATAAAGCCAGTTAAATTTATTATTAAATAGGAAAAATTAAATTAGGATGCTACAGCTCGCCTACCCCGCTCTGCGCCACCGCCCACCTGTCGCATTGCCTGCACGCCATCGTCTCAGCGCCACCGAGCCGGCCCCATCGTCATTGAAGGCGCCCTGCCAAGCACACCGGCCGGCCACCACGCGGCCCCTCCACCACCACCTTACCCCGCCGATAAAAGGGCCCTCGACATCGCCAACCACCACCACCCTCAGCCAGCCACCGCTAGCTGCCTCCCCTAGCTCGCTGCGCCACCACCACGGCTGCCACGGCCACCCGCCGCCGACCCTAGCCGCGCCACCGCCCTGCTGCCTCCCCACTCGAGCCAAAGGCCAAGGTTGGCGCCCTGGTCCTTCCTCTCCCTTTTCCCCACATGCGCTTGCCCCTGGCCGTACCTACCACGCTGCCCACGGCCTCCGCCCGCCCGCCGTGGCCATGGCCATCGCGCCCCTCCCTGCGGGACCCCTCCTCTGAAATTGGGGAGGGGAATCGATCCCCCGCGTGGCCCTGACCCTTTTCTCTCTCCTCCCAGCCGCCGCCGTGGCCCAGGACGCCGGCCATAGGGCCGCCGGCGCCCCCAACCCTCCCCTCCTCTGTTTCACGGGAGGGGGACGGGAGATAGGAGGAAGAAAGGCAATTTTGCCTTTAGGCCCTTGCTTTTCTTTTTATTCTATTAAGAGTCCTTCCACTCTCTAGCCTATTTGCAAAATAAACCCTCCCTTTTATTATATTCCAAAACAAACCCTTCCACTATATAAACTTAATTCTAAATAACCCCTGACCTTTTTCAAAATAACTCGGTTATTTTCTAAAATTCCAATCAAGCCCCTGCCCTCTTAAAAATAATTACAAATAGGTCCCTGATTCCTTATTTAACCATAAACCCCTCTCTAATCTAACATTTCATGCGCCAAAAATCCTCCGATCAACCTGAAACTTTACCATGCCTTTCATAACATAATTTTAGCCATGCCATTAGAAAACTGCCCAAAAATATTACTCCTGTCTCCATATCTTAATTGTTTCCGATTCGAGCTCAGCGATAAAACCTTTATTTCTTTTTCTTGATTGTGTGCTTGCTTGTGTGCGTCGTAGATCACAGTGTGAACGAGGAAGAACCCATCGACGAGTAGTATTGCGAGCAAGTGAACGAGGACCAGTTCCGTGACCCCGAACCGAGGGACAGTACCTCGATCAGGACTTCTCGGTAGGCTTTGAGAACGGCAAGTTCAATCCCATCCTTTGATGCATGTTTTGTCCCAGTTTTATAAATGCGACCTATTGGCCTGTTTTACAAAATTGCATATATTTTGACTACTAAAAATATGGTTGGATAGCCACCCCTTGATTTATTATAACCATTCCTTGATCACCTAGATTAATGTCTGAATGTGATTTGTTTGGACGTTATTCGTTGCTAGAAGCTTAGGATCTTAAACACGGTATAACTTGTTTTATAAAGAGAATGTGTGAGCGTGTGGGAAGGGAAAAATGTGAAATTTTTGAAAGATGAGTTAGATGGGATGGATGGCACTTCTGTGTGAATTGCTGAATGGTGTGCTCGAACCAGTGTGGTTGAGCAAGGAAGGGAGATATCCATCTTGTCGCAATTAAAGACCGAGTTGGTGTGTCATCTTGCCTAACTCCACTATCGTGCAAACCACTCGATCGTTGTATGGGCAACGGCTTAGCATAAACCCCACTAGTTAGTCTGATAGTCATCAGGAGAGCTGAGAGCAACGGGTGACCAAGGAGAAGGGATAGGCTCTGTGTGACTTATGCCCCGGTCAAACCTCGGTGATAGGTCAATGACCCCTTGGTGGATCCCGTGGTGGCTAGTTAGGTCTAGCTAAGGTGGGTAATGGCTTTGTTGGGATCTGCACCTACACTAAGATGATCGTGCTGTGGTACCCCGCTTGTGGGTAAAGTTGCACATCTCTGCAGAGTATAAAACCTATTCGAATAGCCGTGCCCACGGTACTGGGCGAATTACGATTTGGTCACACAACTAGTGTTTCTTCTGGGAATGAATGGGTTGGCGTGAGTTGTTTTGGAAAAGTGTCCGGCAGTTGTGCCGTGTGCTACGGCGGACGAGGGGTCCGGTAGCAATTTAAAACTTGGATCATGTGTGGATCAACCCTACATGTTACTCAGTGCAAGATAATGGCTTTTGAAAACCCCTTTCTTCCAAACAAACCTATGCATAAAAATTAGCTTTCCGCAAATTAAACCCTAGCCTTATCCTTGGTATACCCTGTGCATTATATTCTATTTATACCCCCTCTGTGGGTGTGGTTGGACTTGCTGAGTATGTTTGTACTAACCCCTTTTCTAATTTTTACAGAGTAAGATCCAGACTTCGTTCCCGAAGACGTTGAGTAGGGGTTCCGTCCTGCACCCAACCTTTGCATGTGGATAGGGTCACCCGCAGAAAGCTCCGTATGGCGCAAGACTCTGATGACCTCTTCGTAGTTAATGTCGTCGTGTGGGTTTTAGTTGTTATCCTCGCGATAGTGGCGCTTCACTGCTCATTACCGCGTAGAGTTGTACGGTGATGTACCATCTGATGTAATAAATGTGTTATCAGCCTCTTGGGACTGATATGTGTATCACATTTAAGTCTTCTCTTATGATGAGACGCTTCAGTAACACAAGATTGTAACGGACATAAAATAATGAGCGTTACATATAGAATACAGTGGTAACGGGCTTGTTCTAACAACCGTTACCAAACCTGACCAGTGGGCCCGGGAAGAGACGCAAGAGACATGGGTAACATGTATTTGTAGCGGACGCCATACAAAAACGGTTACCTATAAGACCTTTTGGTAACGGGCTTTCAGTGTAGGCCGTTACCAAAACTGACCGGCCAAGGAAGCGACAGTCTTGCACGTTACCAAAACTTATTTGTAACGGGCGTAGAACAAAGAACGTTACCTCTGTGACTGTTTGGTAACGGTCTTTAGGTATAGCCGTTACCTATTTGATAAACTTGTAACGGCCTTTTAGTAAACCCCATTACAAAATATGGCTAGTGGGCCCGGATGGAAGCCTGGTAACAAGTATAGGTAACAGTCGTTTACCGAAAACTGTTACTAATGTTTAGGTTTTGTAACGGTCGTTAGTCTTTGCCCGTTACTCCATTGCTCTGTGGGCCCACAAAAAAACCAAGTTTGGGTTACTGGTTACTGCTTTTCGTAACGGTCGCAGATAAATAACCGTTGCAAATGTGGACAATAGGTAACGGGCACGCGCCCGTTACCTTTATACTATTATTTGTAACCCGATAACAGTAACGGTTGCGATGCCTGTTATGTATGGGCTGTCCGTGCCCGTTACAAATTAAGGTTTCTCACGTAGTGGAATTTCTGGTCGGCGGTGTGGGAAAAAAACCCTCGCCTATCCCGCGGCCCAAAGCACAGGTATGTGGACCAATCGTCTCACCGGGTAACGGCCCCTGGGTGGGCGGGGCATGGGGTTTGGGGTTTTCTCGGGCTGAGGTGAGAGTCTTCTATCTTAAGCGCAATAGCTCGGGGTGTCTCCCCCCAGCCCGAGTTTTTTATTTGATTATTCTTGTCTAAAACACATCTTTTACTAAGAGCAACTCCAGTGGAGTGACTAAATTTGAGTGACTAAAACTCATTTTAGTCACCCACTTTCTAAGTTTTGTCACTCAAAATGTAGTCTCTACTCCAGCAGCACCGACTAAATAGACTAAAAAATGGCGGCCTTACTTTTGGTAGCCTAGGTAGAGGGTGACCAAATTGAGGGGGTGGGAGAGGAAATTTAGTCGCCCCATCATTTTAGTCACCCAAATAGAGGCCCTGCTGGAGATGGAAATTTGAACAAAATGACTAAAATGTGGGTTTAATCATCCAAATAGACACCCTGCTGGAGTTGCTCTAACAGGAGGGAAGTAACATAATTATGGATAGCAAACATAAACAGCTAAGGGACCTACATGTGATTCGTTTTATCAGACAAGCTTCATCTTTCACAAAACAATCTCCAAGGATAAATAACCACCGTATCCCAGGTAGGATTCGGATTAGTTTGGTCTGAAACCAGAAACCCAAGTGGAGCAGACACGGACAGCGACAGAGAGCATTAAGAACAAGTGCTAGTGCTAAAGTGACAGTGACAAAGGAGCAGCAGCAACACTTTCGTTTGACCAGCAAAGTGACAAAGGCAGCAGGTTGATCATACGATACGATTCCCCCCAATCCCCGGCCGGTCCTCCACTCCCGGCGACCGCACCATCTCCACAACCGCCACCGCAGGCTCGTCAGATGGCGCGGTCGGCGCACAACGAGGTGACAGATTCCGGGGCCTTCGACCCGTCGCCGTCCACCTTCCGGAGCTTCGTGTCCAGGGACAGCTCCGCACGGTTCGCCGCCGCGCCGGGAAGGTACCACCTCTACGTCTCCTACTCCTGCCCCTGGGATTGCCGGTGCCTCGCCTACCTGAAGCTCAAGGGCCTCGACCACGTCATCAGATTCACCGTGAGAATTCGCCAAAGCTCGATCTTTGCAGTTGCAGGCATGGTTGTAAAATCCGTTAATCTTCTTCTCTGTGTGTGCGCGTGTGTGGATCCTGTCCTCCAGTGGGTGAAGCCCGTCTTTGAGAGGACCAATGACCACATGGGGTGGGTGTTCCCTGCCGCCGGAGACGAGGAGCCCGGTGCCGAGCCCGACCCTATCAATGGAGCCAAGAGCATCAGGGAGTTTTACGAGATCGCCAGCACAAAATACGCCGGGAAACCAAGCGTCCCTGTGAGTAGTGACTGTCACAAGATATTTTCTTTCCTATTCATTCAGCAATTGCATGGTTGACCTCTGTCGTCTCCTTGTATTGTGCTAGCTGTTGGTGTGTGTATGTAATATAGATATATATGCAAAGTTAAAATGTAAAAGGGTGAAGAAATAAGAAAGGCATCGGGTGAGAAAAAAATCTCATGAGAGGAGTTCCCCCAAATCTCAATATGGTATCAAAGCTGGCTGGGGGCAATGGTGAGGGTCTCATCGGCATGACGTTGGCCAGCGAGTAGAAGCTGGAGCAGCAGCGCGCGGGCGGGCCAAAGGTGGTGCGGCAGCTTGGCAGGAGGCAGAGCAGGCCGGCGGCGTGGAGCAGCAGTGTGCGGGCGGACCAAAGGCGGCGCGGCAGCTTTGCAGGAGGCGGAGCAGGCCGGCGGCGCAGATCCGGCAGGAGCAGGCCGGCGACGCAGATCCGCGGTGGGCGGGCCTTTCCCGGCGGCACGCAGGACGTGTGCAGGAGCAGCCAGCGGCGGGCTGCTGAGGCGGAGGCTGCTCGGCGCGCGGGCAGCTAGGCCTGCAGGCACTCGTTTGAGGAAGCAAAAAGGCAGGAGCAGGCTCCAATCGGAGGCACGGAGGGGCCACGAGCAGTAGGAGGCTGAGGAAGCAATAAAAAAAAAAGAAGAAGCAAGAGGCAATTGGAGGCACGGAGGCGTCACGCACAGCAGATGCTGAGGAAAGGCAGCGCCTGGTGGAGATAAGCAAAGCAAGCTGCTTGGCATGCTGAGCAAAAGAAGAAAGGAGGAAAAAAGTGTTGCTGTGAAGAAGCAAGGGGCTCCAAAGCCACTAAATTATGGCAGAGAATCAAGGAATTGAATAGGTTCTTAGTAAATTGGTAGAACTACTCACTGCAAAGAAAGATGATATCCCGTCATCAAGTAAAGAGATTGATATGGTTCAAAAATTAGAGTTGATGCCTATGATATCAAGCTGGAAGGCATGAAAAATTATTTGGCTTGGTCCAGGAGAGCATTGTTACAGTTGCAATCAAAGAAGCTTGAGGGCTTCATCAATGGGAAGATAACTGAACCCAAAGATAAATTGAGTAGTGCGTGGAAGAATTGAAATGCCACTAATGCTTTAGTGGTTACTTGATTATTCAATTCTATGACCTCAACAATTGCTGGTTCTGTTGATACTATCACTTCTGCCTCAGAGATATGGAAGGCGCTTGCAAGCATGTATTCAGGTGTTGGGAATGTGATGCTGTTAGCAGATACAGATGACAAGATATATTATCTGAAACAGAGGGAGCAGACTTTGATGGATTATGTTGCAGAATTGAAGCAACTGTGGGCTGACTTAGATCATTATGATCCTATTGAATTACCTCACCCGGAATGTGTGGCTTGGGTGAAGAAGTGGGTAGAGAAGAAAAGAGTCCTTCAGTTTTTGAGGGCTAAAATAAGAATTTGAAGGAAGACGTGCTGCATTATTCCATCAAGCTAATCTCCCTAGTCTTCAAGAAGCTATTGTTGCTATGGTACAGGAGGAGACAAGACTCAAGATGATAAAAAGGTAACACCTTAAATTCACCAAGTCCAGCTTATGTGGTGGCGGAGTCCCAAGAGACTAGAATCTATTATAATTGTGGTGAAAAGGGGCATTTGATTCATGATTGTTGTCAGCCATTCAAACCAAATCGTGGTAGGGGTCGAGGCAGAGGTATGCCGAGAGGGGTACTAGCTGAGGAGGTGCTAGTCGTGGTGGAAGAGTAAGTTTTATAGCTAATCATGCAGTGTCAGATGGGTGCGCTGCAGAATCAGTTATAATTTCACCAGATGAGTTAGATGAGTTTAGAAGGCGGAAGGAAATCAGAAGGGGTTCTCAATTGAACAATCAAGAAACAACATCCTCGAGTAACACTATTGCTGGTGCGGTTCACTCAGACTCAGGTACATTCAACCAAAACAACATATGTGATTGGATATTAGATTCAGGTGCATCAAGGCACGTCACAGATAAATTGAATGAATTTACATCTTATACACCATACTCACATTCTTATAAGGGGATAATTAAAACTGTGGATGAAACCCCTCGTTCTATTAGAGGTGTTGGGACAGTTCAATGCACACCAACTATTACCTTATCATCAGTATTACATATTCCATCCTTTCCTGTGAATCTTATTTCAATAAGCTCGTTAATTGATCAAATGTACTGCCGGGTGCTTCTTGATCATGAAAATTGTTTAATTCAGGAAAGGAGGACGGTGAAACGACTCGGGTTTCCGGAAGGAGAACTCGAATCCCTGTATCGTCGTGATAGTCCCTGGATCAATAGCTATGACATATAGAACTCATTTCAATTAGATATCATAGACATACAACACTGAAAATCATTATATGGATTTATTTAATACAAATTCCAGAGGATTTGCGGTACGAATCTTTTATTACAAGCCCATTGGGCTAAACTAGAACAAACAAAAAACAGTAGCGGTAGCTAGTCTTCAGGCCATCCTTCAACTCGAACTTCATCTCCACAGGCAGCACTTGAGCGTAGCACGGGCTTCTAAGTTTCAGTCGTACCATCCGTCACTGTTGGCGTCGAACTCCTGCTCGTATCCTGCATCTTGCCAAGCTATCCCCAAAGACGGGATAGGTTCACGTCACTATCCGCATGCAAGCTTTTAATTGGATGCAAAGGTATAAAAAGTAGCCAAAGGATAGGCTGAGGTTTTCTATGCAAGCATATACATATATATCCGTAATCATGTCCCTCACCCATCCCAGGTCGGTGCAGGAAACTTCCTCTCCCTGCACCTCATCTGACTCCATAGGGGGAAGTGGACTAGAGGGAGGTAGAAATACTAGGGTTCACTCCTCTATGAAAGTGCATCCAGATCAAGAGTTGTACATGACCGAGTATGTGACTATACGTATAGTTTTCATCTTGCAGGGGTTGTACACCTGTACCCACTCGGGCTGCAAGCCAGGGATCAACCGACTGAGACACAGCCCACAACCATGACTCCCTAACCATGACAGTCCCATCCTGCATTCCCAGGGTGGGGTACATTCGCCGCAACGAATGTCCCTGGGCTGTGGATCTCTAACCTAGCCATTGGCTTCGAGAATCTTGGAGACTAGGGTCAAAGAACTCAACCGAGCCCATGCACCCCGAATTGGGCGTGCGCGGTCTACCCTCTCCTGGAGACAAGGGTCGAAACACTCGACCGAGCCCGACACACCCCGAATTGGGCCTGCTCGGCCTACCCTCTCCGTAAACACAGCCACAGTCCTGGTACTGCACAGCTAGGAATGGCTGGAACCCCTGCCCATACGGGAGTAAGTGGTGCACGTTTGACATAGTTCCGTCACAAGGGGCACTATCTCGAACTATATTGCCGGGACAAGCCTCTTTTTGCGCAATCCTCGGCAAAGGTCCGCCAAAGACACCCATAACAGGTATCGCCTCTCCTTGGGCAACCACACAGGTACACCCCTCCTCATCCCGCACCGCCACAGGTGCTCCTTGGGATGTGCCCACTCACATCCCCAACCAATTGCTCGCCCCTGCTAGAAAGCCCTATCTGTGGCTCCTCACAAAGTGGGTCTCATGCATGCCAAGACTATCATATCATGGAATTCCCATACCCATTCTCTCTCATAGTAGCCAAAGCATCCAAGAATCAATCATGGTATAATAGGAATGCAAGGAATACGGTAAACAAGTAGGCCATATAGGCTTATCTCACACACATAAGTAAAAGCGATAGTAAATCTAGCAAGCAATGCCTAATAGGAATTCAAATCATTGATGGGCGTGAACTTGATAACTCTTTGTAGTCTTTCGGGGTCCTTGGGGTCTTCTCCTAGTCTGGGACGTCCTCCTAGGTCTTCTGGGCGTCTGGGGCGTCGATCAGCTTCTCCTCGTAGGGTCCTATTCATAATTATGTATAAATATGGGGACTAAAGTGCATAAATACACCAAAACTGCTGAAATTAGATCCAATTCACAACAAAACCTACTCTAACGCATAGAGCATGATTTTAGAAGAATTATGAAACTAGTTTCATAATTTTTGGTGCTCCGATTAATTTTATAATGAATTTTTGAAACTTAAAACAATTTCTAAAATTAATAAATAATTTTTGAAACAGAAAAACACTAGGTCAGCGTGACGTCAGCACGGGGTCAGCATCTACTGACGTCATCATGATGTCAGCATTGACTTGGTCAACATTGACCAAGTCAACGGTCAACGGGTCCATGACCAAGTCAGTGGGTCCACGGTCAGTGGGGTCCACCGATCAATCTCACAGGAGACACTGACATGTGGGCCCGCGTGTCAGCTTGGGCTAAAAGAAAAAGAAAAAAAAGAAAAACTTGGCTCTGAGCTCAGAGAAACAGCAGGCCGGCTCGTCGGCCCAATAGGTTTGGCTCGGGGGGGTCGGCTTCACGGGTCGGCTAACAAGGTCGGCTCAGACGTCGGCTTGGCGGCAGGCTGGCTCACAATGACGGCTTGGCGGATTGGGCTGGTAGGGCAGAGGCGGCCCAACTCTTCTTTCTTCTTCTCCTTTTGTTTCTCTTTTCTTCTTTCATCTCTGGCCCACTTGTCGGCGGCTCCTTCTCTCTCTGAAGGCGGGTCCCACTGGCCAGCGGCTGTCAGATCCGGTGTGGTCAGTGGCGATCCTGTGCGGCTTGGCGCTGCGTGGGCGGGTGTGTGTGCAGTCCTCCGGCACTATGGCGGAGCAGAGCAAGCCGTCCGCGGCAAAGTCTCTTGGCGGCTGGGTCTCCAGGCGATGGAGGCGGCGAGGCTCCATCAAGGGCAGGGCAAGGCAAGGGCGGCGAGGCAGGGTGCGGTCGAAGCCAAGGTGTGTGCGTGGTCGGCCGTACGTGTGCGCCCAGCACGTGTGCGCATCCGCATAGTGGCGAGGCTACGGCGGAAACAGAGGGGGTGCAAGGACGGGGCCGCGGGTCGATGGAGAGGCCAAAGCGGAGTGGCGGCAATGTGGCTAGGAAGGGGAAAGGACTGCGGGCTCGACAGGGCGAGCCGAGATGCAGCCGAGGTCAAGGCGGCGGGGATCCAATCCTGGCGGCAAGGGCTAGGCCACAGGTCGCCGGCAAGCTAGGTCCGCGGTGGCGTAAGCAGCGACAGGGCAATGGCGAGGCGAAGAGGGGAATGGTCCAGAAGGAGTGCACGAGCACTCGGGTAGCTGAGGCCGGGCATGGCCACTGCGCACGGGTGGCGTTCCGGCATGGCCGGACCGCGGTGGCGCAATCATGGCAAAGATGAGGCCGGCGGCAATGCGGCAGAACGGGTTAGGCGAGGCATGCGCAAGCGTGCTTGCGTGGGGTGGTGCGTGGGCGAGGCCAAGTGCACGCGGCCGGCCGGAAGGCGAAGACTTTGGCCTGCGCGCGCGCACACACACATCATGGCGTGGCCACGGTGCGGCGACGGCGCGGCGGGGGTGTGTCTAGTTGGTCCGTGGCGGCGCTGCATGTGCGCGCAGCCACCGCGGCACGGTCAAGGTGAGGTGGCGTTCATGTGCGCGCGGGGCACCGGTGTTCCGTGCCTGCGGCAGCGACGCGAGGTGTCTAGGACGCACAACGACGGTATGGCACGGGCGAATGGGTGGTTGAAGCAAGGCACGATAGCCGCAAGGCTGTGACGCACCGGCGGTGGGTTTGGCATGCGCGTGCGAGTCCAGGCACGGCGTGCGAGTTAAGTGCAAAATATGACCGTCAACTATACTCACAAGAGAAGGAAAAGCATGCCTCTTTCTCACATATTTGTATCACTAATCTAACTCCATAGTTGTTTTGGAGAATTATTTATTTTAGGAGCACAAGTCCGGAATAAGAAGAAAACACGAAGAATACGCAGGCGAAGTCATAGAATATCGCGTCCTGCGTAGCAAGAGCAAAAGAGGCCCACCTAACAGATCAAACCGACCAACCAAGCCCCGGCACCGACTATCTGACATCAAGGCCCACCAGGCAGTCTCCAAGAGAAGGACGGTGGCCAGCGGAGGCAAGGTGGGGCCAGCCGAACCCCTGGTTCGGCCGAACCCCCCTGAGTTCCGTCCAGGTGCATTTTGGCGGGAAGATTGATCTAATCCTCCTAAAGGCGGTTTAACATGTTTCCATACGGGGAGATGGCGGGAACCAACCTCAAGCACTATAGAAGGGCCTCTCATCACACACTCAAGAGACACCACCAAGTTCTCTTCCTCCCTCTCTTGAAGATGTAGTGCTCCAATGCAAAGGCGAGGCCCTGCCTAGACTAGTGCTTAGAGTAGGAGGAGGGTGAGGAGTAGTTCGGGGAAGCGCTGGGCCTGTCGGCGGTCTTCTCCGGTCTTGTAGCTCTACGGATACTGGCTTCCTTCAGTATGAGTAAGTAAGTATTTGTGATTCCTGTCTTGCATAGTATTTTTGTTTGAGTGAGATCAGTTCTCTTACTCGCGAGTTCATCGCTCTATATTTATACAGAGTGCTATAGGTTGCTACAGGAATTCAGACGTAGTCATGCTACGGTAGTAATCGGTAGCATAGACGTGGTGTCTAGGCTAAGGGTTACCTTTGTTTGCCTTATATCCCACGGTCTGTGAGGTAGGCCGCGGGTGGTGGCAGCCCTGTTGGTCCTTAGTAGCCCTCCACGTTCAGATATAGCGTAGAGCCGTTGGCCGGAGTCTCCTGACCATTTCAGGGGTAAGCCGGTGCCCGAAGTGAGTCTTACCCGAGAGATCGACCTTTAACTCATCTTTAGTGCTACTGCAGGAATCCTCTCCAGCCTTGCCACTTAAATATTGGTGTGTCCTTGGACCGACTGAGTTAGGAGTTAGTGCACACATGTTCTCTGTGGAAATGATACCCTTGAATACTCACGGGTGAAAGCTACGACGGTATCCGTGCACTTGCGGATTTATTCGCATTGTTAAAATACCCAACAACCGCGACGGCGGCGAGGCAAGGCAAAAAGGCAGAGTAGAACAACGGCGACGGGGCTCGGGTTTGTGTCTGTGCCTGTGAAGCACGATGGGCTCGCCTTGCACGACTCGCAATTGGGTAGTGCAAGGCGAGGTCTTGGATTGGGAACACGCTCACGCACGCGGGCGTCGGGCTCCTGCAGAGAGAACGGTCGGGGAACCTACGGCTCGCTAGGGGAAGGCTCAATGGTGGTCTATGGCACACCGGTAGCAGAGAAGGTCGAGGGCGGCGGAACAGGTCGACGACAGCTCACCGGTCAGGTCTGAGGTAGATGGTGCTTGGCGCAGCGAAGAGGCAGAGCTGGGGATGTCGTTGCCATGCAGGAAGTGCTACTTCGTTGGCGGAGTCGTATGGGCGCCGGCGTGGTGAAGTCCGGCGGCGTCGTCCATCCCTCCTCTTGCCCTGGGTCGTGGCGGTGGCGGCACGGCACCCAGCTGCAGCGGCGCTACCTCCTCTTCCCTCTTCACCTTTCCTCCTCTTCTCCTTCCCCTTCTCTGTTTCTTGGTGGCGGTGGCATGGGGAAGGCATCTCGGGGCGAATAGGGTTCAAGAGGCGGCGGCCTGGGATACTTATAGCGAGGTCCTAGGGTTTGGCTTGGGTTGGGGCTCGCGGACGGCCGAGGATTCTCCGCGTCCGGGCCAGGGCACGCGGCAGCATCACAGCGTTCGGCGTGAGGCTCAGGCGTGCTCGCGGTGGTCAAAAAGGGGCGCTAGGCTGGTGGAAAAAGGGGCACAACGTCCCTTCGTGGCTTGTCGCGGAGCGAAGATGGTCGCGCGGGAGCAGGTGGAGGCGCAGGCGCTGGCGGAGCAGCCTTGGCGCGGGCGGCGGCGAAAAGCAGAGGTGTCGAGAGGAAGGGGAAAAAGGTACAGGGGCGGCTGACGCGTGGGGTCAGGTTGGCAGCGGCTCAAGACGGGAAGGGGAGCGGCATGCAGCGTGGGCTAAGGGAAAGGCGGCGGTGTTGGGCTAGGCCGGCTGGCTCGCGGGCGGTGCAGGACAAACGGCCGAGCGGGCTAGTGTTGTGCTCCGCGTGTCGGGCCAGTGTTGTTGTTAAGGGCCATGAAGCTGGGTTTGGGCTGGAGCGTGGTTAATGGGCCGAAGGCGGGGTGGAATGGGTTGCGCAGGGTGGAGTGGCATGCTGGGCCGTGAAGCGAAGCAGGCCGGGTTAGGTGGGCTAGGTGGGTTAGGGGAGTGGTTAGCGGGCCGGTTAGGATTGGGTAGGTTAGGTGGGCAAGTTAGTTGGGTTCGGGCCCAGGTTAGTTGTTAGCTCTTGGAATTAATTTGAGTGGCGAAATTCAAATTAATTTCCACCCAATTCAAACAAGGGAAAAAATAAATTCAAATCAAATTTCAAATAAACAAGGTAGATTCAATTAAACTCCAAAGCTCCAATCATTTCGCACTAGCATTAGTGTCCATATATTTAATTAACTTTTATTTTCTAGGAATTTAGAGAGAATTAGAAGGCAACCTTATATTATTCTAGCTAAAAACACAATCACACAAATTTTTTTGAAAACTTGTATTTTTGGAATATATAACATTCCGTAAAAATTACGGGATGTTACAGACGGGAAGAAATCTTAGAGTTGGAACTTGGCATGATGGGCTCTGGTATCTTGATAGAAGCAAGACAAGAGAAGAAGTCTATTTTGCTCTATCAACTAGTGAAGATGAAGCTAAGGTGATGTTGTTGCATTGTCGTCTAGGACATATATCTTTTGATATCATGAGCAAAAGGTTCCCTCATGAAATGTCTAAGGTGAATAAGAGTAATTTAATGTGTGATGCATGTGAGTACGGGAAGCACACTAGAAACTCATATGTGAGAAGGGGTTTAAGAAGTTTATCACCTTTTATATTAATCCATTCAAATGTGTGGAGTTCTCCAGTCACTGCTATAAGTGGGGCAAAATATTTTGTTACCTTTATTCATTAATTGTTATTCTCGTATGACATGGGTATATTTAATGAGGTACTTGAATGTTTTAAGGCATTCTATGCTTATGTTAAAAATCAGTTTGGCACTTCTATTCAAATTATCCGGAGTGATAATGGAACTGAATATATGAATAAGGAATTTCAGAGTTTTCTTTCAAGAGAAAGAATTCTACACCTGATTTCATGACGTGATACCCCACAACAAAATGGAGTGGCTGAAAGGAAGAATAGGCACCTTCTGGAGGTAAGTCGTTCACTTATGCATACAATGAATGTGCCTAAGTTTCTTTGGAGTGAGGCAGTTTTGACCGCCATTCACTTGATAAATCATATGCCATCAAGGGTACTTGGTATGAAATCTCCTGTAAGATGTTATTTCGAAAAAATGAGTTCTTGGTTCCAGCCAAGGTTTTTGGATGTACATGCTTTGTTAGAGATCATAGACCAGGGGTTGGAAAGCTGGATTCTCAGGCTATCAAGTGTATTTTTGTGGGGTATTCTTCTGGACAAAAAGGATATAAGTGTTGGAGCCCATCCGAGCGCCGTATGTTTGTAAGTATGGATGTAACCTTTAGGGAATCAGTTTCTTTCTATGGTGGGAAGACTGATTTAAGCTCTCTTTTCATTGATTTAGACCCTCCAAATGAATCAGAAGATAGTGAGCAAATGGAGCCTAGAGTTGAGACTAAAGCAAATTTGAAGAGAATTATGGTTGGTTTAATCCTAGATTTAGTTAAAGTGAATGACACTATTGTTGACGGTCACTAACGACCTATTTTGACCGTCAACTCCTGCACAAAATTGAACCATAATGTGGAATAAATGCTTGGATAGACTTATTTACTAATGAATTCCACAGATGATGTTCTAGCATGTGTGCATGTGATTTTTAGCTAATTTTGCAGCATAATGGTGTGCCATGATCTAAGACACGACGTTCCAGCAAATCAGAATGCTACACATGGCAGAACATGGATTAGAGGGCCCACCAGAGCAAGAAACCGACATACCAAAAGCCAAGACTAGTGCCAATGACATGTGGGCCCAGAACATAACCCAACCGAAGAAGGCCGAGGTCGGTTGGGCCCACAGGGTGGTCGGCCGACCACCCTGGTCGGCCGACCAGCCCGTGGGCCCCACTGACTTAAGTCTTTGATGTGGCAGCTCCTCATTGGATGTATAGGTCGGTTCTTGGAGGTACACCTGCAGATGGAGCTCCCCTTGGGCGTGGCTCCCTCCTACAAATACAAAAGGGGTGAAGGAATGAGACAGACACCACACCCAACACAACTCACCTCTCTTCTCTGTGGAGCTTGGAGGCCTTCATCCTAGATGCTTAAGGCAGCCTAGGAGGTGTAGAAAGGTTAGAAGAAGAGTGAGGAGGAGTCGGGGGAAGTGCCGGGCTTGTCGGCACTCTTCTCCGCTTGTACCTCGACGAATGCTTATTCGGTTGTAAGTGTTCGAGTCTTTCTTATTTAGAATTAGAGTTTCATTGCAAGTTATTATTTCTGCCTTATATGAATTGAGTGTATGCTTAGAATTGCTTTTGATCCTAGCTTAAGACCCCAGATAGAGAAGGCAAGTCTTGGCCAGGGCTAGGATTAATACAGAATAGCATAGACGTGGTGTCTAGGCTAGACTATACCACTCAGTTGTCTGGTAGTCCCCCGGTTTGTAGAGGTAGCCGACAGGTGGTTACAGCCCTGTTCGAGCCCTAGTAATCCTCCATGTTCGGATACTGGATAGAGTCTGATTATTGGAGCTATCGGATTATTTAAGCCAGTCGATACCTTTAGCTCGAAGTATACGGCGAAGTAGTTCTTCCTTTAAGTGTAGATTCTAAATCTTAGGAAGTCCTCTCTGTTCCACCCCTTCTGCACCAATGTGTGTGCCCTTGGATGAGTCTGAACCCGTAGATAGTGTACTCACGTTCCCCAGTAGATACAATACCCTGAAATACTCTTGGGTGAAAGCTACAGCGGTATCCGTGCACTTGCGGATTTTATTCGTGACGTTACAAAGTACCAACAAGCTTTCTGGCGAAATTGCCAGGGAACGGTAGCTACATTATCTTCGGACTTAGTCGTCCTCGTATCTTTTTCTTTTTCTTTGATTCTACATCAACCCCCTTTATCCATGGAGCAGCTATCCTTTTTACAGCTCTCTTCACCCAAGAGCGAGTTCTATGAGCCAGCATCATCCGCAGACCCAATTCTTTCCACTAGCTATGAACTCAGCTCAGGCTTTGCAGCCTTAGTTCAGAAAATTCCTTTTCAGGAAGGGATTGTTAAAATCCCTACCATCAACTGCGCGAATTTGAGCAAGTGTGTTCATGCATGAAAATTTTGGGCATGACACACGAAACTCTTAAATGGAAGTTGTTTCCTTTCTCCCTTTCGGAGGAGGCGAAACAATGGTACATTCGTCTCGTAGGCTGTGTGAATGGAAGTTGGATTGAACTTTGGAACAGATTTTGTTCTGCGTTCTTCCTGCTTTCAAGAATATGTGCCTTACGGACGGAAATTTTAAATTTTCGTCAGAATGATGTAGGTATTTCTTAACTCTTACAGAGAAGTCCGCAAGCGCACGGAAATACCGTTGTAGCACTTCACCCGGGAGTATTCAGGGTATCGTATTTTCCACGAGGAACTGGTGTGTAACTGTCTTCTAACTAGATTACCCCGAAGAAGATAAGAGATAGAGAGACCTTAGGGTACTATGGTTCTGATCTAAGGATGGGTTCAAGGGAAGATATACTTATGTTTCCTCTCGTTCACTTCGGGCACCGGTCTAACGCTGGTCTGCCAAGGACCTCCGGTTACTAACTCTATGCCGAACCTAGGCGGGGGGAGTTCACTAACCACGCAGACAATCTCCGTAGTGTACGGACAGGGCTGTCACCACTTGCTGTCTACCCCACAATACCAGCTGAGCTTGAGGCAAACAAAGGTAATCTATGGCCCAGACACCACTCCTATGCCTTCGACTACTACTCTAGAGTCGCGCAGGGTTATCCCATCTTTATCAGGGGCCCTCTTCTAGAGTATCTGCTACAAGAATGGACGATGAACCCGCAAATGAAAGATAACAAAAGGATAACTTAACTGGAACTCACCGAATAGAAAAACCCGGATATGTGCTCCAAGTGTACCGTATCCGTAGAGGTACAAAGCCGAAGAGACGCCGACAACTTCGGCTCTTCTCCATACTCTCTTCTCACACACTCCCTAGGCTAAGGATACAAAAGGTGGAGCCTCTCTACTCTTCTCCTTCACATATGAAATGGTGTGTGTTGTGAGAGGTGGAGGGAAGCCCCTTTTATAGTCTTTAGGGTCGGTTCCCGCCAAAAGCATATATGGAAGATGATCAGGAGGTGTAGTGGGCACGCCACGTTGAAGTGCACCGGAACGGGCTACTGGCTAGGTTCGGCCGACCCCTGGGTTCGGCCGACCCCACCTGGCAGCAGCTCGTCCTTATCTTCCTCGAGGAGTCTGAATGTAGGCCCTTGTTGAGATCCCGTGGTGCATTTGCCTTGGTTCCCCCGTTTTCTCTGACTTGTGGGCCCTCTTTGTAAGTGACACGTCTCAGTGTTGATCTTTTGTGTATTCTTCCTCGTGTTCACTTGTGTTTTCTCCCTTTTTCGGATGTAGGTGCCTGTAGATGACAATTCACCAAAACTCGATGAAATGATTAGTCATAAGCCCTATATCTAAATTTGGTGATTATTTCCGTTAAAAAGCTGCAAGAGTTGACAGTCGAAAACGACACTTAAGGACTGTCAACAAAACCCCCATACTTAGCCCTTTGCTCGTCCTCGAGTAAAGTTTGAAGGACTAAGGTGGATGCCCCTCCTTGAATTCAATCTGCATACAAGTTATTCCATGCTTCTTCTCACCCTTGTGAATTTTTTTTGTCTAGCTACCATGCAGTCTTGGGTGATTGAACAATGGAACGACTCAGGATTTAGGCTCCTGGCTCTTCCTGCTTAGCACTTGGAGATTTTTATTTTGAAAAAAAAGATAGCCTTGCTCCTCAAATTACTCTCTGAATCACTCTTTTTGGTTTTATATCCTTACCGAGGCAAACATGTTGCCGTCCTTCTCCTACCATCTATTCAGGCTTATATGGGGCTCGAGGCAGGAGAGGCATGTTTGCTTTGCTTGTATTGCTAAGTCAGAAACAAGATACGAGCAGAACCGAGTCATACAGTCTGATCAAGATGTGCATGTGTGTGGAATATTTTTGGTGATTCATGGATGAACTCTTTTGCTTGACTCTTTCTCCCTTATTAGTTCCAACTGTGGGCTATCATCATTTTCCTCTCTCTTTTTTTCTTTTTTTTGACATGCCTTTGCAAGCATGTGGCATACCTTCTTTGGGTACGCATCTTTTGTCTTCTCTTTTTTTTGACATACTCCTTGAGCATGTTGTCTACCTTCTTTGGGTAGACATTTTTTATTTTTTTTCATAGCCCAAATTGTTTTTGGAGAGCAATGGTCATAGAGTTCTTATTTTGTGGAGTGATGGATGTGACAACTATCTCCCAGTGTGGAAGTATAGCATGTGTACGTGATCTTGATCAAGAGAACATGACAAGTTTCTAACAGGGGTCGAAGAATTTGACAAAACTCAAAGCAAAGGTAAACATCATATGGATGTTGAGTATGAAAATCTGTCTTTGGCTTTGGTAGGAATTTGTGACAATTTGTGGAGTCAAGCTATATTTATTTTATTTTTGGAAAAGAAAACAAGTGCTTGTGCAAGGAAGAGCATGGTGCCATCAAACCAAATCATATCTCATTGATCAATTACTTAGAAAGCATGGGGTCCCTATAGGAATTTATTCACAAGGTCAAAAAGAGAGCTAAGAATAAAATGCATGCAAGGTTTTATTCTTTGGCAGCATAAGGAGTTTTTAATTTTTCTATGAAGAAAATTATTGAATTTAAACGAATGCAGGGAGGTTTAAGGATTTGGAGATGCAAACCAATGATCTGGAGCTGGATGGAGCTGAGTGGGCCCCACAAGGGGCTGGCCGACCCCTAGGTTCGGCCGCCCCTAAGGTGGGCCCTCTCGCCATCCTCTTTCGCGTGCTGGTCGTGTCGGTTTTGTGTCGCAATTTTGTGGGGTGCATTTCCCCCACACTTGTTTTTGTGCCTATAAAAATTCTCAAGACAAAATATGGCACAAACAAAAAGGAACTCTGCCGGGTTGGAATCCGGGGAGTTCATTCTTTATTATATTGAAATAAAAAGGGCGCTTATTACAAGTTGCAAAGATAAAGTTGAGAACTGAACATGAAAAGCAAATGTGCCCAATCGCTCGGTGGGAGTGCACACCTAAACGATGTCCTTGCCCTTCTCCAGGCATGAGATCCTAGAGCTAAGGCCATAGCGGAGAGTAGCAAGGTCGTCTTTGACCGACTTAAGCTCTAAGGACATCTCCACCAGTTGGTCGCCCTGCTTCTGGTTTTCTTTCTTCAGTGCAACTATAGTCTTCAGAAGCTGGACAACCTTAGTTCCTTTTAGGACCTTCTCGTCCTCACTCTCGTATTGCCCCCTGGGACGTGTGATGGGAGGAGGAGTTAGGTGCCTCTTAACCCATTTGGGGGTGGACGTGACGGATTCGGCCTCTCCCTTCTCTTTTGGGGAGAGCGCAGGAAAGAGACCTTTACCGTACCCCCCCCTCCGGGAGTCCGGACTCCTACGACCCTAAAGCGATTTGGAGCATTGTCGCTAACAGGGGTGAGAGTGGTGGTGTAATGATGGCTAACTACGTCGCCGCTTTTATTCTTTACAGTGTAGGCATGCTGCATCCCTTCCTCCATGGGCATCAAAGGCATCGGATCGGTGAAGAGGCAGACGGTGACATCCTTTGGGCGAAGTTCGCCCGTCGTCGGCCTCGGTGTAGTGCCAGGGCGGCCTCCCCTGCCCCTCTGGGCAGTGGTCTTCTTGGTGGTGCGTCGTGCCGAAGGGGAGGCCGAGGGGCCTCCTCCCTGGTTCGGCCGAACCAGGGGGTCGTCCGCCCCCTCCTCGGCGCCCCTCGGTGCCATCTTCCTCCTGAACGCCAGCATGATTGCAAGGGGCATCATGGCAACGTGCATTGCCTCTTCCTCCACTGCTGGTCTCGCTAGAGCTAAATTGGCCATCGACAGCTCGCCGTTGAGTCCGAAGGTGGACTCGGACCCAACGAACGGGATGATGGACTTGCCAGTCATGGATTGGATGTTTTATAGGTAAGAGGAGGCTGAGGAAGAGTGGAATTCTCGTTCTTGGGATGGATGAGAAGAAGGAGAGGAGAGGAGTTGAATTTAAAGGGAAGAGAGGATCAAAATGGTGCCAAACCTTTCGAAGTTCAGTGTCTCCACACAAGAAAATATGAAAAGGAACGTTGGGGAGTTCAAATTCAAAGGCCCAGCCCCAACGGCCATGAGGTGGGGCCGGCTGACCCCTAGGTTCAGCCACCCTCCTCTGGGCTCATCTGGGCCTCAGTTTCTTCGTTTGGGCTCCTAAGGTTGTGGGCTACATGATCAAGGGGTGCATGGGTTTCATTTCTAAGGAGAAGATGTGTGGAATCGAAATCCACTAACTTAATTTCATCAAAAACTTCACCAGGACGGAAAGGTTCATAGAAAAGTTTAAGCCGGTGGCCATTTACCTTGAAGTACTCACCGTCATCATCCTGGAGTGTGATTACCCCGTGAGAAGATGTGTTGATGACGGTGTACGGGCCTTTCCATTTGCTGCGAAGTTTTCCTTCTCCGAAGAGTTTTACCCTAGAATTAAACATTAGTATCTTGTCACCTGGCTTGAATTCCTTGGGTTTGATCCTCTTGTCATGCCATCTTCTGGTACGGTCCTTGTATATCTTGGCACTGTGGTACGCCTTCTCTCTCTATTCCTCTAATTCTGCCAGCTGCATCTTTCTATTCCTCCCAGCGAGCTTGTAATCCATGTTTCATTTCTTAATGGCCCAGTGGGCCCTGTGCTCAAGCTCAACTGGAAGATGACACATCTTTCCCATAGACCAGTTTATATGGTGACATGCCGATGGGGGCCTTATATGTTGTTCTGTATGCCCAAAGTACATAAGGCAGCATGTTCTTCCATCCTTTCCCCATCTGGTTCACTGTTTTCTGCAGAATACTCTTAATTTTCTTGTTAGATGTTTCTGCCTGTCCACTGGTCAGCTGGTGGTACGGTGTAGCTATATTGTATCTTGCGCCAAGCATTTTTAGGAAGTGGCGGAAGGTCTTATCAATGAAATGAGACCCCCCGTCACTAATAACCATTCTTGGAGTTCCGAAACGAGGGAAGATGATCTCTTGGAGCATCTTCCTTGCGTGCTTGGCATCAGCAGCTCGGCAGGGTAGTGCTTCTACCCATTTGGAGACGTAGTCCATAGTAACCATGATGTACTCACAATCATAGGACTTTTGGAATGGTCCCATGAAATCAATATCCTAGACATCAAATAACTCGACTTGAAGATTGTATGTGAGGGGCATTGCATTGCGAGCAGTGATGCCTCCTTGCATCCAGCATCGTCGACACCTTCGAATGAATTCTCTGGTGTCTTCATACATTGTTGGCCAGAAGAAACCACTTTAACAAATTTTCGCTTGCGTTCTGAAAGCTCCAAAGTGGCTCCCATATGCTGCAGTATGACATTTTTCTATTATCTATACCCCCTTTGCTACTGGGACACATCTCAACAATTCATCCGTACATACTCTGTATAGGTACGGTGGATCTCAAAGGTGACGTCTGCTCTCGAAGATCAACTTCTTTTTGTTTGCCCCAGGCGGTACGTAACCTGCAACCATGAAATTCACAATGTTTGCATACCATGGGTTTGAGTCCGTCACCTTGAGCAGCATGTCGTCGCATAAGAAGTCATTGATTGGTGGTTCCTGCAGGTTAGTAACTTGCATATGCGACAAATGATCTGCAATGGTATTCTCTACTCCCTTTTTATCTTTTATTTCAAGGTCAAATTCTTGGAGTAAGAGAATCCACTGAATCAAATAGGGTTTAGCATCCTTCTTGGTGAGCAAGTATTTCAAAGCTGCATGGTCAGTATAAATAATAATCTTTGCTCCAACCAAGTAAGGTCTAAACTTATCTATAGCAAAAACAACTGCAAGGAGCTCTTTTTCTGTGGTGGCATAATTTAATTGTGCTCCCGTCAGAGTTTTGCTAGCATAAGCAATTGCGTGATGCTTCTTATATTTGGTTTGGCCTAGGACCGCACCAACGGCATAGTCGCTAGCATCACACATTATTTTGAACTGAAGGCTCCAATCTGGGGGTTCAATGATTGGAGCCGAGATGAGTGCCCTTTTCAGGATTTCGAAGGCTTCAAGGCACTCGTCCATGAACTCAAAGGGCACATCCTTAGCTAAAAGGTTTGTAAGGGGTTTAGTGATCTGAGAAAAGTTTTTGATGAAACGGCGATAGAACCCCGCATGACCTAGGAAGCTACGGATCCCCTTGACGTTTACTGGAGGTGGAAGGCGTTCTATAATGTCGATTTTGGCTTTGTCCACCTCAATCCCCCTTTCAGACACAAGGTGTCCAAGGACGATGCCTTCACGGACCATGAAGTGACATTTTTCCCAATTCAGTACCACATCCTTTTCTTGGCATCGTTGCAAGACCCTATCTAAATTTTCTAGACAATGATCAAAAGTTTTTCCATAGACGGAGAAATGGTCCATGAAGACTTCCATGATTTCCTCGATCATGTCCGAAAAGATAGACATCATGCACCGCTGAAATGATGCGGGAGCGTTACAAAGCCCAAAAGACATCCTGCGATAAGCATAGGTTCCGTATGGGCAAGTAAACGTGGTCTTGCTTTGATCATCAGGGTGGATGGGAATTTGGTGATAACCGGAATACCCATCAAGGAAACAGAAGAAACAATACTTGGCCAACCGCTCTAACATTTCATCAATGAAGGGTAGTGGGAAGTGGTCTTTCTTTGTTGCCGAGTTAAGTTTTCGGTAATCTATGCACATCCTCCACCCCGTGATGGGTCGTTGAGGAATAAGTTCGTTCTTGCTGTTCTCAACGATCGTCATACCTCCCTTCTTTGGAACAACTTGTATCGGGCTTACCCACTCGCTATGTGGCACAGGATAGATGATCCCAGCGTGCAAGAGATTAAAGACCTCTTTCTTAACGACATCTCTCATCGTATTGTTTAGCCTACATTGAGGCTCCCTAGAAGGGGTGCATGAAGAGTCGATAGGGATACGATGAGTGCAAAGGGTCGGACTAATTCCTTTCAGGTCCTCGAGTGAATAGCCAAAGATGGATTTATGTTTTTCTAACATGGCTAAGAGTTTAGCCGTTTCCTCGTCAGAAAGGTGACTACTAATGATAACGGGAGTTTGGGTGTCACCGTTGAGGAAAGCATAGTGAAGGCCATCGGGAAGGATTTTTAGCTCTATTGGAGGTCGTGTTGGCTTCTCGTGAAAGGGCAGTTTGTGTTTTTCCTCTAAGTCATCCTCTTCTTGGTTGAAGAGCTCAGCATCTCGTTCTAAGGAGGGCTTAGAGTCGTCCTCTGGCATGACTGCCAACACTTCCTCAATTGGTTTCTCTTGGGGAACAGCCTCGACCATGGAGGTTTTGGCTTGGCCGATAGGCAAAGTGAAAGGCTTTCCCCCAAGAGACACCTTCAGTTCTCCTAGATTAGAAACATCTAGGAAGAGTTTTTCTACGGGATGCCCTATCAAGATGTCGAAGTCTTGGACCTCGAAGATGTGAAAGTCTAGAGCAATCTCCATTTTCATGTGCCAAACTGGCACATCTTGTATAATCCCAATTCCTCATAGTGTGGAACGTGGCCCAGTTCTAAGGGATTTTGTGGTTGGAGTAACACATCTTTCGCCTAAATGATCGAAAGCGAACGAGGCAGAAATAATGTTTACTCCAATCATGGGATTGTAAAGGGCCATGACTGTAGTCCCTTTTATGGAGCATGGAATGGTTAAAGAGGGGGGTATGGAACTGGATTATTTCATAAGATGTTTCCCCTTCCTGTACCCATTCGTTACACATGATGGCAGTTACCCTTTTTACGGTCTCTTTAAGGGAAGCCTTATCGAGACCACTTGGTGGGTCAAAAGGGACTGGAGGCCTTTTCTGGAGGGGATATAACTTAGTATTACCAAAGTCATAGAATATATCCTCCTCAATGTTAAACGGGAATTTCGGAGGCAGAATTTCATCCTCCTCCGGGTCTTCTGGTTCAGGGGAAAGTCCGGCTGGTGATTCATCACGGGTTACTAAAGAGTGTATGGGCTCAGCTACTAAAACTTCCTCCTGGCTTGAGGGCTCGACTACTAGGAGGGGTTCTGTGAAAGAGGTGTTCTCCAGGATACGGTCCAGGAGTGCCACCCCTTCAGAAGTGGTTTTATAAGCAAACGATCCCCCAGCGGTGATATCAAGCTGTTGGGCTGTTTCATTGTTCAGCCCCAACCAGAAGTGCTGAAGCAGCACATGGTCGGGAATGGACAAGTCTGAGCCAGCATGTGTGAGCTGTGAGAATCTAGCCCAGGCTGTCCCAAGGGTCTCCTTCTCATCCTGACGAAAGTCGAGAATTTCTTTACGCAGGGAAGCGATGCGAGAAATGGGGAAGAATGCAAGACAGAACCTGTTCCGCAATTCCTCCCATTCTGCGTTTACCTTTCCTACGTTATGGGTGTACCATTGTTTCGCTTTCTCAGCAAGGGAGAATAGAAATAATTTCCACCACAGTGTTTCTTGTGCCATGCCTACAATAGACAAACAAGAGCACATCTGCTCGAATTCTCGTAGGTGGTGGTAGGAATTTTCGAGCTCATATCCTGAGAAGGGTTGTTTCCGGACCATGGCTATGAAGTCAGGGCGGAGTTCAAATCCTGAAGCTGTGATTGGCTTGGATGACTGTGGTGGCTCTAAGACCTCGCCCGAGGGAGCGGAGAGTTGGTGGATAGAAAGGGTTCCAGAAATGGTACATGAGCAACTAGGTTCGAAGACAACTACGGCAACCGTTCCCCAGCAACGGCGCTAGAAATGCTTGTTGGTATTTCTTAACTCTTACAGAGTAGTCCGCAAGCGCATGGAAATATCGTTGTAGCACTTCACCCTGGAGTATTCAGGGTATCGTATTTTCCATGAGGAACGGGTGTGTAACATCTTCTAACTAGATTACCCCGAAGAAGATAAGAGACAGAGAGACCTTAGGGTAGTATGGTTCTGATCTAAGGATGGGTTCAAGGGAAGATATACTTATGTTTCCTCTCATTCACTTCGTGCACCGGTCTGACCCTTGTCTGCCAAGGACCTCCGGTTACTACCTCTATGCCGAACCCAGGCGAGGGGAAGTTCACTAACCACGCAGATTGTCTCTGTAGCGGATGGACAGGGCTGTCACCACCTGCCGTCTACCCCCACAATACCAGCTGAGCTCGAGGCAAACAAAGGTAATCTATGGCCCAGACACCACGCCTATGCCTTCGACTACTACTCTAGTGTCGCGCAGGGTTATCCCGTCTTTATCAAGGGCCCTCTTCTAGAGTATCCGCTACAAGAACGGACGATGAACCCGCAAACGAAAGAGAACAAAAGGATAACTTAACTAGAACTCACCGAATAGAAGAACCCAGATATCTACTCCAAGTGTACCGTATCCATAGAGGTACAAAGCCGAAGAGACGCCGACAAGTCCAGCTCTTCTCCGTACTCTCTCCTCGCACACTCCCTAGGCTAAGGATACAAAAGGTGAAGCCTCTCTACTCTTCTCATTCACATATGAAATGTTATGTGTTGTGAGAGGTGGAGGGAGGCCCCTTTTATAGTCTTCAGGGTCGGTTCCCGCCAAAAGCATATATGGAAGGTGATCAGGAGGAGTAGGGGGCACACCATGTCGAAGAGCACCGGGATGGGCTACTGGACAGGTTTGGCCGACCCCTGGGTAGGGCCGACCGCACCTGGTAGCAGCTCGTCCTTATCTTCCTCAGGGAGTCTGACATGTGGGCCCTTGTCGAGATCCCGTGGTACATTTGCCTTGGTTCCCCCGTTTGCTCTGACTTGTGGGTCCTCTTTGTAAGTGACACGTCTTAGTGTTGATATTTTGTGTATTCTTCCTCGTGTTCACTTGTGTTTTCTCCCTTTTTCAGATGTGGGTGCCTACAGATGACAATTCACCAAAACTCATGGAAATGATTAGTCATAAGCCCTATATCTAAGTTTGGTGATTATTTTCGGTAAAAAGCTGCAAGAGTTGACGATCGAAAATGACACTTAAGGACCGTCAACAAATGATATGGAATTAATCGGTGTAGCTTTGGCTCGATTTACCTTATTGGTAAAATCAGATCCTGACTTGTCATTACCCGAGCATTTATTGCTCCAGCATTTCTATGCTGGTCTTGACAAGGAGTCTGTATACCATCTCGACCTTACTTCTAGAGGACCTTTTGCTCATCTTACCCCATCTAAAGGTAGGGAAGTCCTTAAGAAAATTATGGACAAAACCTCTTTCGTTTGTATCCACGAGCCAGTTCCAACAGAATCCGAGATGCGTCATGAGGAACCTTCAGAAATCGAATCGGAACCTTTAGAAAGCCAATCAGTAGATTCGACTTATGAGACCTCTCCTGAACTTAAATCTGAAACATCAGAGGAAGAAGATCCTTTACCTCTAGAGTTTCTCCGAAGTATCAAGTCCGATCTCTTTGAAGATTTCGGCAACACCTCAAGATACTTCTGTCAGAAGCAACCATCGATCCATGTCACTCATATGGATCCCTTGGAAGAAGATTATCTTCGGGAGATATTCAAGAGTTGACAATGTTGATAAGCAACGAATGGTTGCAGGAAGGAGAGTCATCTTTAACCCCTATCCATCTCAACTCCTCTTCCTCATCATTCTGTTGTCGTCTACGAGATCAAGATGTGAACGCTCTCTACAATCCCACTGTCGGAGCTAATCTCATGTTAGATGAGTTTGCTTTAGCCTTTTTGGGCAATTACAAACTCATTCCGACAGACAGACAACTCAAGAGACCTTCGGGCTCTCTTACAAACAGTTACGGGATACTCACAAACGTGTCATTTTGGCACGATGATGTTAAGGTCCGACTGAACTTTCGTGTCTTCGAAGATCTCAACTTCGATCTCATGATAGGACATCCCCTTAAAGCTCTCTTTAAGGATGTTCCTAAGGACAGATGCCTAAACATTAAGTTAGGGAAGGACACTCTCCACATTCCTGTGGATCGAGCATTAAAATGCTCAGTGGAAGATCTCCCTACTCCAAAGCCAATCGAGGAAATCATGGCAACTTCCACTCTCCAGTCTTTTGACTCAAACCTCGAGGAGGATATCGAGGAAATTCTGGAAGAAGTCTTCGAGCCAGAAGAAGACTCCAATGAGACCTTTGAACTGCCCGAGACCGAAAAGCCAACACAACCTCCAATTGAGCTGAAGCCTTTACCTTTCGGGCTTAGATATGCTTTCCTAAATAGCGATGTAGAGTCTCCTGTGATCATTAGCGACAAACTTTCAGAAGAGGAGACACACAAGCTCATCGCCATCTTAGAGAAGCACTGATCAGTCCTAAGCTATACCCTACAAGATCTCAAGGGCATCAGTCCTGCTCTTTGCACTCACCGAATGCCTTTGGATCCCGAAATAGCACCTTCTAGGGAACCGCAAAGAAGGTTGAACAATGCTATGAGGGAGGTGGTGAAGAAAGAGATTCTTAAACTCCTAGACAACGGAATTATCTATCCTGTTTCGCATAGTGAGTGGGTAAGCCCAGTTGAAGTCGTGCCCAAGAAAAGGAGGCATGACGGTGGTGGAAAATAGCAAGAACGAGCTAATTCCACAATGAACCGTCACGGGATGGAGGATGTATATAGATTACAGAAAACTCAACAAGGCCACAAAGAAGGCTCACTTCCCACTACCCTTCATCGATGAGATGCTAGGGCGGTTGGCGAAGCACTCCTACTACAGTTTCCTTGATGGTTATTCTAGTTACCATCAAATACCCATCCATCCCGATGATCAAAGCAAGACTACGTTCACATGCCCCTATGGAACGTATGCCTACAGACGAATGTTATTCGGGCTATGCAACGCACTTGCATCGTTCCAAAGGTGTATGATGTCCATTTTCTCCGAAATGATCGAGGAAATTATGAAAGTTTTCATGGACGACTTCTCGATCTATGGAACGACCTTCGATCATTGTCTAGAAAATTTGGATAGAGTCTTGCAGAGGTGCCAAGAAAAGGACATGATCCTCAACTGGGAGAAGTGCCATTTCATGGTCCGCGAAGAGATCTTCTTAGGACACTTGGTGTCCGAGAGAGGGATAGAGGTGGACAAGGCAAAGATTGAAGTCGTCGAGCGACTTCTGCCTCCCACCAATGTGAAAGAAATCAGAACCTTCCTTGGCCAGGCAGGATTCTACCAAAGGTTCATCGCGAACTTCTCTCAGATCGCCAGACCCCTTACGAGCCTTTTAGCCAAGGATGTTCCTTTCCAATTCAGAGATGAGTGCCACAAAGCCTTTGAAACTCTCAAGAAGGCACTCGTCTCAGCTCCAATCATCCAACCCCCAGATTGGAAGCTCCCGTTCGAGATCATGTGTGATGCTAGTGACTATGTGGTGACTATGTGGTGGGAGCCGTACTTGGTTAGAGCAAGGATAAACAGCATCACGCGATCGCGTACGCAAGCAAGACACTCACTGGAGCCCAACTCAAATATGCCACAACAGAAAAGGAGCTCCTAGCAGTTGTCTTTGCTATCGACAAGTTTAGATCCTATCTAGTGGGGACAAAGGTCATCTTCTATACTGACCACGCAGCACTCAAGTACCTACTCACTAAGAAGGATGCTAAACCAAGGTTGATCAGATGGATTCTCCTACTCCAAGAATTTGATCTAGAAATTAAAGATAAGAAAGGAGTAGAGAATTAAGTGGCGGATCATTTATCTCGTATGACCAACACCAACACTCAAGACCCGCCGATAAATGACTTTCTACGGGATGATATGCTTCCCAAGGTGACAGCTTCGCACCCCTGGTATGCGAATATTGTGAACTTCATGGTTTCAGGGTATATACCTCCAGGGGAGAGCAAAAAGAAGCTAGCATATGAGAGCAGACACCACCTATGGGATGCATCATATCTGTACTGAGTTTGTGCATATGGGTTACTCAGACATTGTATACCTACGGTAGAAGGGCGCAAGATCATAGAAAAATGCCATGCAGCACCATATGGAGGTCACTATGGTGTATTTCGCACTCAAGTGAAAATCTAGCAGAGTGGATTCTATTGGCCATCTATGTATGAAGATACAAAGAACTTCATCCGAAGATGCCCAAACTGTCAGAGGCATGGAGGAATCATAGCTCGCAATGTGATGCCCCTAACGTATAACCTTCAAGTCGAACTTTTCGACGTGTGGGGCATCGACTATATGGGACCCTTCGTAAAGTCTCAAGGTTGCGAGTATATCTTGGTTGCCATAGACTACATCTCCAAATGGGTCGAAGCCATGCCATGCAAATCCACAGATGCAAAGCATGCCCATAAGATGTTCAACGAGATTATCTTTCCAAGGTTTGGCACATCACGGATGGTAATCAGTGATGGAGGGTCACACTTCATTGACTCGGCCTTCCGGAACTTTCTCAAGGAACTAGGGACAAGGCACAGCATCGCGACTCCGTATCACCCCCGGACTAGTGGTCAAGCAGAAACATCCAACAAACAAATCAAGAACATTCTGCATAATGAATGAAATGGGGAAGGGATGGAAGCTGAAATTACCGGATGCTCTATGGGCATACCGCATAGTATACAAGACACCCATTGGAATGTCAGCCTACCAACTCGTCTACGGGAAAACTTGCCACTTACTCATCGAGCTGGAGCACAGAAAACACTAGGCTATCCGAAAATGGAACATGGATCTTAAAGAAGCCAGAGGACACCGGAAGCGCCAGATCTCGGAACTGGAAGAATGGAGAGATAAAGCTTATCACAATGCCTCGATCTACAAAGAAAGAACCAAGAGGTGGCACGATAAGCGGTTGAAGCCCAAAACCTTCAATCTAGGAGATAAGGTATTTCCTTTCAATTCCAAGGTCAAACTGTTCGGTCATGGAAAGCTACGGAGCAAATGGCTAGGACCGTACCTCGTCATCGACACATCATCTCATGGAGCTATCACAATACAAGATGACGATCGTAACGCCTATAAGGTAAATGGTCAATGACTCATGCTTTTCTTAGACCATAACAAAGCTCTTGATGAAGAAATAGATGTGATTGACTTAGTCGATCATGTATATATGTCTAATTAAGAGCCATATAGGCCAAAAGGGCAGGTGGGTGTTGGCAATTCTTAAGTCGCTACCGGGTTTGCGAAGACCTCGGCAACGGTCTCAGAAATGCCTGTTGGCGGTCCTTTGTGCAATCACTAGAAATGAGGGCGCCAACCCATCCTAGCAACTTCACCCAAGGGGTGCCACTCTCATGGTATAATCTATACGATTATAGATGGATCTGCAAGCGCACAGATATACCGTTGCAGCATTTCACCCGGAGAGTAAGGGTATGATTATTTATTTGTTCCCAAAGAATGGCAGTGGCAAAGAATTGTACTTAACATTAACTATGACATTGTGCCTCAAGCAATAGGCAAAACTCTAATAGGGGTAAGTCAAGATAAAGAAATAAGCAAATTAATGCGACACAACATACAACCACACTCCAGGAGGAAGGAATAAAAGAGAGAAATGACAAAGCAAAGGACTAATCTATCCTACATTAAGTCAGCTGGAGCTTAGGCTAGGTTAGGTGCCCTAGTGCTTCTATCCAAAGCTAAGGTCATGTTAGGACATGGTTAGGATTACAGGTGTCAGGAAAATGGGATAGCGGGGAGAAGGTCCCGCATCGGAGTACATCCAGTCCCGTTACCTCTTTGCATAAACTCCTACGCTGAACCCGAATGTCGGGGAATACACTAAATGCAACACAGCTGTTACGCCGGACGGATAGGGCTGTCACCACATGCTGTCTACCCTAGTCACACCATAGAGCACGGTCATATCCGAAGGATCCCGCATACTCGAGCATCACGCTCGTGCATGAAGTCACTACTCTAGCATCCCCGGGTCTCCCACCCTTCGGATGGACAAGTAAAACGCTAGAGCACACCCGAAAGCACAACGAACCCCTATCCATTGTGGCAGAACCACTTTGAATTACACCAGCTCGAGTGTGCTAAACATCTAAATGCACCTCCACTAGTATAATCATTGATCTGTCGGGTAACATCCTGATGTAACCACTGAATATTTGATCGTAACACAAGTATACATCCCGCACGAAGACGAGTCAGAGATACAACATTCCACAATATTTTACATCACATAGATAAGGGGTGTAAATTACATCAGAGTTTTTGAAGCTAGTAAACTGAAGTTCTAGCTTTTACAAATTTATTTAGAAGATTCGAAAAGAGTTAAAAGTAAGATACTCTTACTTTAGAAGTTCTGCAGCGGAAAGTAAAACACAACTATACACGAACGTCGTACAGTAGATGCCATGGTAAGCCCGAGCATGACATCATTCAGCCGAGCCATTGCTGGTCGGGTATGGTTCCCACTCCATAGATCAACCAGGAGGTAAAACACTAGGCCAAGTCAAACTAGTGTTTGGGTCCTCACAAGTCATTCCTGAAAACAAAATCACAAGCAAGACTGAGTATGCTAATACTCAGCAAGACTAACCCGACTAAGTGTATATAATAGCCCTTTAACTAGACATGCCAGGCTTGAAAAGGTTCTAGGGGTTTTTTTTTGCTGAAAAGCAACAAAGAGTAGGTCCTTACTTTTAAATTTTAGCTTTTAGATTCTAGTTGGATTAACCAGTCTAGATAAGCACCTATCTATACAAACATGGTAGAGGATATATTTGTATCCAACAAGATGGAGTATCATAATTGTTCCACTTCTTACTCTATGTGGCAAAGGGATCAAGCAGTCTCAATTTCCGCGAGAAACGGACGATTCTGAATCAAATTTCCAATCTTGGAAGGGTAAACCTAACACACACGCTTGGAGTACTGTCGAGTCACTCCCAAGCAACCGTTGGCTTCTCATTCCGGTTCATGGATCAGTGCCACTCTCCCCGACTACAGAGAACCACCACTTCCTATCTCTAAGAGAGAGTGGGACGTATGTCCACTTGCCGGGCCGATTAGTTACTAGGCGTACCACTTACCATATTCACAGTATGTGACTAGTACTTTCAAACGCTTAACCACCGCTCCCACACACTGCGGCCTTATCAAATTCAACAACACAAATGGATTTCAACCATAAATCCTGTAACCAAGTCCGTCCATGGTCCTTATAGTGATTGCAAGAATGTAAACAATCAACTCCTATAAAGCTCGCGAGTGACAGGCAATCACTCGACTTTTACCGGTCCTATTAGCATAGCATCTATTCGGACTCAGCTTCTAGTATTCAATCAATAGGTACCTAGAATTATGCATCTAAGGTTTTCATTCAACTCCAATAACTTAAATGCACAAGTAAATAACAATAATAAGTGGCATAATTTGAAATAATAGGATTATGCACCGGGGCTTGCCTTAAGTGATGTCTATAAAGTCAGTAGGCTTTGGCTCTTCCGAATCGGGGTTCGGAACCTCAGTTAATTCAACAACATTGGCCTAGGCTTCAGAAATATCCCCGTCTGGCTCCTAGATGAGTTCGTACATTCCGTCTGCTAGCGGTGTTGTTTCTATATGAAATGCAGTAGTTGAAATTAGTGAAGTGTTTGAGTATAGCTTTCCTTCACTATAAAGTTGTCATCCAATAAAGTAAACATTTAACTAAGCCTAATAGTTTTACTTTACTGGGCAATCGTTTATAGAGTATAAATTATCATTACTAACTACAAGAAATAACATGGTGGAGGATTTTTATTTCAATAAAACAATCCACAGGAAAGATTTAAATAAATCCTTAAAGACACAAACAAAACACAGGAAAAGAATTTTAAAAGTACAAGCTAGAGTCCATTAATGGGTCTAAAAAATTACATAGAGCTGGTCATGCTTTACACTACATATGGTCCAAGGCTCACTCATAGCATAGTTTTAGAACAGGAGATTAAAATAAAAGGACCAAACTTAATCCAATTTTTTAAAAGCTAGCTACACAAGGAATTATCTTAGGCTCACACATCAAACTTGTAGAGCTAATCAAAAGGAACACAAAAAAATTGGTTTGATATTTTTTTGATTTTTCTACAATTTCCTAGAAATTTTCAAAGTTCACTGAAAAAGATTAGAAGGGGTATGATCTTTTTGCAGAAAGGACCCTAGAAAGATTGCAATCCATTGCAGTCAGGTCCTTGGCTCAAGGAAGAAGAAGACAGGGAGGGGGACCGGCCGATTCCGGCGAGGGAGGTCACTGGCGGCGAGGACCAAGGAGCCAGGGAGCATGAGTGAAGCATCCCCTCATAAGAGAAGACTTAAAAGTGATACAATATTAGTCCCAGGAGGCTGATAACACTTTTATTACATCAGATGGTACATCACCATATAACTCTACGCGGAAGTGGGCAGTGAAGTGCCACTATCGTGAGGATAACAACTAACACCCACACGACGATATTAACTACAAAGAGGGGGTCGTCAGAGTCTTACGCCATGCGGAACCTCCTGCGGGTGACCCTAATCCACAGGCAAGGTTGGATGCAGGACGGAACCTCTACTCAACGTCTTGGGGAACGAAGTCTGAATCTTCCTCTGTAAAAATTAAGAATGAGGTGAGTACAAACGTACTCAACAAGTCCAACCACACCCACGGAGGGGGTATAAATAGAATATAATGCACAGGGTAAATCAAGGATGAGGCTAGGGTTTTATTTGCGTAAAGCAAATTTTGATGCAGGGGTTCATTTAAAAGAAAGGATTTTCAAAGCAAGTTTTCTTGTACCAAGTCACACGTAGTGTTGATCCACACAGGATCCAGGTTTTAAGTTGCTACCGGACTCCTCATCCGCCGTAGCCCACGGCACAACTGCCGGACACTTTTCCCAAAACAACTCATGCCAACCCATCCAATCCCAGAAGAAACACTAGTTGCGTGACCACACCGTAACTCGTCCAGTACCATGGGCACGGCTATTCGAATAAATTTTAACTCTGCAGAGGTGTGCAACTTTACCCACAAGCGGGGTACCACAACTCGATCACCTTAGTGTCGGTGCAGATCCCAACAAAGCCATTACCCACCTTAGCTAGACCTAACTAGCCATCATGGGATCCACCAAGGGGTCATTGACCCTATCACAGAGGTTGTAACCGGGGCATAAGTCACACAGAGCTAATCCCTTCTCCTTGATCACCCGTTGCTCTCAGCCCTCCTGATGGCTATCAGACTAACTAGTGGGGTTTACGCTAAACCGTTGCCCATTCAACGGTCGAGTAGTTTGCACGATAATAGAGTTAGGAGAGATGACACACCAACTCGGTCCTTAGTTGTGACAAGATGGATATCTCCCTTCCTTCCTTAACCACACAGGTACAAGCACACCAATCGGCAAATCACAAAGACATGCCATCCATCATGTCTAAACTCATCTTTCGAAATTCCACATTTCTCCCTTCGCACACACGCACACATTTTCTTTATAAAACAAGTTGTATTGTGTATAAGGTCCTAAGCGTTCTAGCAGCGATTAACGTCCAAACAAAACACATTAAGACATTAATCTAGGTGGTCAAGGAATGGTTATAACAAATCAAGGGGTGGCTATCCAACCATGTTTTCAGCAGGCAAAACATATGCAGTTTTATAAAACAGGCCAATATGTTGTGTTTATAAAAACTAGGACAAAATATGCATCAAAGGGCGGGATTGAACTTGCCGCCTTCAAAGCCTTCCGGGAGGTCCTGATCGAAGTACTGTCCTTCAGGGTCGGGGTCGCAGAACTAGTCCTCGTTCACTTGCTCGCAGTACTGCTCGTCGACGGGCTCTCCCTCGTTCACCCCGTGATCTACGACGCGTACAAACAAACAAATAATCAAGAAAAGAAATAAAAGCTTTACCGTTGAGCTCGAATCAGAAACAATTACGATATGAAGATAGGAGTAATATCTCTGGACGGTTTCCTAATGGCATGGCCAAAGCTATAATAGGAATGGCGTGGTAAAGTTTCAAGTCGATCGGAGATTGTTTGGCGCATAAAATGATAGGTTACGGAGAGGTTTAGGGGTTAAACAAGGGGTCAGGGACTTGTTTGTAATTATTTATGAGATGGAAAGGGCTTGGTTATAATTTGTCGGGTACCACAATTAGGGACACCCTAATCGGGATACTAAGACCACTTTAAAAACACAAACACCTGATAAGACAGTTGAGCCCACGAAGGCCCACGGCCTGCTTCCCATTCGGAAGAAGGGGAAGGACTCAAAAAAGCCCAGCGTGCGGCCCATTCGCAACCCCCTCAAACCCATGGAACAGACTCCGCCTCGCTCGAGGGTCCCCCTCGAACCCGCTGGGCAATCTCCGCCTCGCTCGAGGGTAGCGGATCAACCCTCGAGCAGGTGACCAATCTCCGCCTCGCTCGAGGGTAGCGGATCAACCCTAGAGCAGGTGACCAATCTCCGCCTTGCTCGAGGGTATCGGAATTACCCTCGAGCAGGTGACTCATCTCCGCCTCGCTCGAGGCCACCCCTCGGCGCAAGGGACAAACAGCCCCGCCGCCCAACTGCTCGCCGTATGAAGGCATTAAAAGCTAGCCACTCCACCACGGCTCAAAGGACGGGCAGCGTCAGGCCGCCACTCCCACAGTAGATGTGACCGGGGTCCCATCCGCTGACTCTGGTCACCACTCCGCCATCCCAGACACTGTAGCAGCACCTTGGGACCTGTGACACAGGACAAGACAGGCTCGGTACTGCTCCCGCCGACCATTCGGACCCTCCTCCCACTAGGGAAGGGGTCCGGCGACGTCACATGACCGACCAAGAGGGGCACTCAGACCACATGGACGGAGTCCCGGACCTCCCCCCCTTTAGGAGTCCGGGTCCCCCACGTGTCCCCCGGACCTTCTGGTGTGCACACCCGCACTCCGACCAGGGGGTCCGGGGCCGTCGCGCGCCACCACTATCACGGGCACATGCAGGACCCTAATCCGTAGGGCCCGCCGAATGCCACCACGCCAAGTACCATGCACCAGCAATGACTACGCCGCCTGCGGGGGCTGGCAGGACGACCGCCGCAACAAGGACGATATCTAGGATGTCTGCGACGCGCGCCGCCTTCCCACAGTGCACTCCCTACAGTGTCCGACCACTGTACCCCCGCGATTCAGGGGAAAACGACGACTTCCATGCTCCCACTCATGTACACCGCCCCTCCTTATAACTATAAAAGGAGGAGGTGGGCTTCCGGGGGCGAGAGACGCTCGGCTGGCTGGGCTCTCTGGTCTGATTGGTCTCTCGCTCTATGGCTTCTCTCTTTCAAGAGGACGTTAAGGGACTACAGAGCACTCATCTCAACCGACTCCACTTCTAGCAGAGACTTGGGAGCTTTCCTCCCTCTCTCACCTCGCTTGTAACCCCTACTACAAGCACTCCGGGTGCAAGATAATACAGTGCCCTCGCACACCCCCTTTGCTGGACGTACGGCCCCGCAGCCGGAACCTGGATAAATCGTGTGTTACTGTGTTGCCTCTTGCATCATCATCTGGGACGAGGAAACACGCAGCATTTACTAGTTGGGATCCGGACCCCGGGGTCAGGACACCGACAGTTGGCGCGCCAGATAGGGGAACGCTGTGTGACATTTTCTCTCTCTTTCCCATTTGATCTCCAGGGATGGCGGGCAGATCCAACCCATACCCCATGGGTGTTTCGTATCCGCTTCCAGCAGGACGCGTGATCTCGTTCGGGAGTCTCGAGTTCAGAGCAACCGGCAACGGTTACCTCATGCAGCTCCTCTCGCCCGGACGCAATCCCGTCACCCCGACTTCACTAGCCCGGCGCAACTGGCGCTCGGGCCAACGTTCGTGACAGGCACGGGCGGAGCGGCGTCGCGCGGCACGCCATAACTCCCCCACGTGGGTCGAGGCTGGCATGTTGCAACTCGGCATCACGGCCAACAGGGCCACCACTTTGTCATCACGTGCCTCGGCGTCATCTACGCCGGCATCGTCACCCGCTGCGGCACTAGTGCCTCCCAGGGGGGTTCGACTACGGCGTCGCCCTTCCCCTTCGGGATGCGCAATGCTGCCGCCCACGCCTCATCAACCGGCGCTAACTTCATCAGGCATGAGGATCTGCCGGGTCATCATCTTCTGTCGATCCGCAGCCTCATCAAGTCGTCTCCTGACAAATGCTTCCCCGAGACGGCGACCTCGATCGCCGACGACATCAACTTCTACATGAATAACTTCACGGCCGAGAAGGCCAAGGACTACTCCGGGGTTCGCGACCCCGACGCTCTTCGCTCGTTCCAGCTGGCGACGGCTTACTGCCTCACCTGCTTCGAAGACTCCAGCGAGGGGGATTTCGATCCTTCCCGGGAGCTTCATGGCGGACCTTGCGGATGAGCAAAACGACAACACCCCGAGCAACGGCAATGAACGTACCGCAAGCGCACGGATCATGTGTAGCTTTTCCCTTAGAGTATTCCATCCAAGGTTTATCAATCCACGGATCGGCAATGAACGACCTAGGGTTTTCCTTCTAATCTAACGGATCTATCCTAACATGAAGCATGAATTGCATATAAAGAGTAAACCTATATAAGATGTGAGTGATGTGTATAGGTTGATCTCATCCATGAACAAAGACACAACCAGAGCATAACCAAAGGGGTGACTAAGCCTATTATCTTCTAGTTGCAACTCCGGCCAAAGCGATAACCTAATCTAACTCGTACCATGATAAAGAGTCATCCTACTCAACATTACACGTTCATCCGGCCTTTTCCCTCCCGCATGCTGTCACCACACGAGGATAATACGACCGGCTTCTCATGCACCACAATGATGAATCCGCAAGACAAAGACTAATCACCACGATTAGATCTATTCCTACTAAGAACATATGCTAGCTATCATATGAATGAGAAAGCATGCATCGAAGTGGATCAAAGTAGAGACAAGATTAGATTAACATCACCATTCAATGTACATATGCCTTGATGGCATGGCTCTGGAACTCCGCCTTGGCACAACCACGCAGGGAGGCCATGGCGGCTAGGGGCGGCCTAAGCCATCTCCTAGGCAACGTCGAGGACTTGCGGCGGCCGTCGTCTCCCTCCGGTCTTTGCCCTAGGTTTTCGTCGAGTTCTGGGTGGATGGATGCCTCGAGTTGAATAAGGTGGGAGCTATTTATAAGCCGGGGAAGCCACCGGTCGAAGGGGAGGCCAAACCGACTCGAAAACGGCCTGGGCCGGCCGGCCTACCCCTTTTCGGGCTCGCCTCGGTCTCATTTTTCACGTGTAGACTCCTCGCATCTTCTAGAGTTTCTGTCCTTCACAATTGCACCCCTTTGGACGTCGTTATCTTGGAGATATCTTCGAGGAAAGGATAGGATAGGGAATCCTTCCTTAAATCTTCATTTGCTTTGCTTAATCCCGAAGTATCTTGATCTCATCATCGTGGGCTTGGTCCTTTGGGCTCTCTTGGAGGATGGATGTGCGTGAATGGGCTTCGAATCAACATGGGCTTTGGTCCTTCCTTTGGGCTTTGGCCTTCATCTTTCTTCGTGTTAGTACTCGATCGCGGGCCTCGTCATTTCATGCTTCAAAATAGGCCAAAAACCTGCAAAAATGAAGTTCCTCCAAAATATATGTGCAAGTGTGAAAATGACCAATAATTAGGCCGGGGTTAGGACGGTTAGTGATTTTGATATTAAATTCATGCCATTATCAAGGATAAACAAGGGATAAAAGGGGTACTTAAGGAGCGCCAACAGCATCCCCATTCCCGAGGGCAAGGAGCTGATCCGCGACATCCATGCCGGCATCTGCGGCCATCACGCCGCGCCACGCACCCTCGTGGGTAACGCGTTTCGGCAAGGTTTTTACTGGCCCACCGCGGTCGCCGACGCCACCGACGTTGGGCGGACCTGTGAGGGTTGCCAGTTCTATGCTCGAAAAACACACCTCCCGGCCCATGCTCTGCAGACCATCCCCATCACGTGGCTGTTTGCCGTGTGGGGACTAGACCTCATTGGTCCGCTAAAGAAGGCGCCCGGGGGCTTCACCCACTTGCTGGTGGCGGTCGACAAATTCTCCAAGTGGATCGAGGCTCGACCCAGCGGCAAGATCAAATTCGAGCAAACAGTTCTATTCTTCACCGACATCGTCTTCAGGTTCGGGGTCCCGAGCTCGATCATCACCGACAACGGCACCCAGTTCACAGGCAAGAAATTCTTGGCGTTCTGCGACAGCTTCCACATACGTGTGGACTGGTCGGCTGTGGCACACCCACAGATGAACGGGCAAGTGGAGCATGCCAATGGCATGATCCTCCAAGGACTAAAGCCGAGGATCTTCAACAAGCTGAACAAATTCGGCCGGAGGTGGCTCACAGAGCTACCCTCGGTCATCTGGAGCCTAAGGACGACCCCAAGCAGAGCCACGGGTTTTTCACCATCTATGGCGCCGAGGCCATACTCCCCACTGACTTGGAGTACGGATCGCCGAGGCTCAAGGCATACCAAGAGCAACAAAACCAGCGAGCTCGCGAAGACTCGCTGGATCAAGTGGACGAGGCTCGAGATGTGGCGCTCCTCCACTCTGTGTGCTACCAGCAGTCCTTGCGAAGGTATCAAGCGCAGAGGGTCCGGCGCCGAGACCTCAACGAAGGGGACTTGGTGCTGAGGCTTCGACAGGACAATAGGGGCCGCCACAAGCTCTCACCTCCATGGGAAGGACCGTACATAATCGCCGAGGTGCTCAAACTCGGCACGTACAAGCTGGCAAACGAAAAAGGCGAAGTCCTCACCAACGCTTGGAATATACAACAGCTACGTCGTTTCTATCCCTAGAATTTCAAGTTTTATGTGCATTTGCTCGTACTCGCAGTTTAATTTCCCCAAAATAATAAAGAAGTACACATTACTTGTTTACTTTTTGGGAACCTTCCAGACCCTTGAGGGATCGGATGCGCGCTAATGCTGAGGTACGCTCGGCTTTACCCTCGGCAAAAGCCGAGCCTCCCTCGGGGGCTACTACGAGGGGAACCCCCGAACATCCCCAAAAAGTCGCCAATGTTTTTTCAAAATATTTTTGTCTTGATCCTAAGCTTCTCGTATCCTTGGAAAAATGGGCACGAGGCATAAGCAGCTACGGTACGGGGCCGGCCGAGTCATGGGGCCGCCTACGCCTCCGGGATACGGCACCCCCCTCACCACCCTACGCCTACGTTGCTTATGAACGCGAACCCCCTCGTAGACGTTCGTCCAAGTCGCATACAAGAACACGGAAATAAAGTAAAGAAACACAGGCTCGAACACACAAGGCCTCGACGGGCCACACCTTCAAATTACGAAATAAAATCTCTTATATTCATAGGACGTGATTACAAAGCGCGACTATGACATAAACACTAATCTATTTACACGGGCTCCGAGGCCCAGTTTTCCTACAGGCTACCATCCCCCCCCCCTTGCGGGTCTTCAGGGGCGTCGAATTCGGCAATGGGAGGGATGTCTGCCTCGAGCTTCTCGGCGAGGACAGTAGCGAACTCCTCCGCGGCTGCGTCAGCTTCATCCATGATGGCCGATGCAGCGTCCGCGTCAGCATCATCAAGAACGACGTACCCCGACGACACCCTCTGGAGATCCATGAGGTAATGCGTCGAGGCTACGGCGAGAGCCCGCAGGACACCAAGGCGGAAGGTGCTCTTGGCGTGCTCAGCAACCCGACCGCCTAGCGCGCGCAGGCGGCTGATCACTGAACTGCCCGAGACGGCACCCTCCCCGTCGAGCTCTTGACACACGCTCACGGCGGTCTACTCCAGCTCGGCAAACTCCATCTATGCCGCCGTGAGCGCGGTGTGGACCGCTTCCTTCGCCACGGTCTCGTCCGCCACCTTCTGCCTTAGCTCTGAGCAAAGGAAATCAACATCAGCTACAAAAAGAAACAAATCGACGAAAACCCGAAGGTACTCACCCGTGATGTTCTTCTGCGCTTCCTCCCTCTGGGTCCGGGCGGCCTCTTCGAGCGAGGACAGGGAGGCTTCCTTCTGTCTAAGGGCGGCCCCCATGTTCTGAAGGGCCACCTCCTTCCCCTCGAGGGCCTCGCCCTTTTCCTAGAGGGTCCTGGTGAGAGCAACCACGGCCACCTCTTTATGGAGGAGCTCGGCCTTCTACTGCTCGAGCGTCGTGCTGAGGCGCTGCAGGTCAGCGCTCTGCACCTCCGCCTCGCGAGCTCTCTCCTCGAGCGCCGTCCGAAGGCGCTGCAGCTCGGTAGCTGGCGCCTCGGTCTCCCGGGCCTTCTGCTCCGCTGCCGCCCTCTGGACGTCCCGCTCACCAGCAACCCGCGCCAGCTCCTGCTCAAGCGCCTGCTGACGCGCCCCTAGATCGGCCATTTTTGTGTTGGCGTCGATATTTTTGAGCACCAGCTCGGCGTTGTGTTGCCCGAGCTGGCTCATCTGGGAGTACAGCCGGTTTATCTCGGCGCTCTTTTTGCGCGAGATTTCCCTCAGCTGCTGCAAAGGGGGAGGACGTGGGTGAAGATGCGTAAAAACTAAAACCGAATCTGAGTAATTTTCGGGGGGGGGGGGCAGTATTTACCTGGCTGACCTGGTAATCCGCATTTTGGTGGAGCTGGAAGGCGCGGTCGAGGGCTTGCAAAATCTCCCGACCCACGCCCATATGTTTGTTCCAGGCCTCCTCCTTCTCTTGCTCCTTGCGGAGGAACTCCGAGGGGACCCCGGACGGCACAATCACCCCGAGGTGGCCCCCCTCGGACGTCCCCGCCTCGAGCATGCCCGCGCCGGCCGACGCGAACTCGGCGATATGCGCGGCAGCGCTTGCCGCAGTAGCGGGGTCGATGTCCATCGAGTCCCTGTACTCCTCGCTGCTGTCTGGCAGCTCCACCACTGCCGTCGCGCCCTCCTGTGCCGTTGGCACGGGCACTACCGCGACGGTACCCTCGTCCTGGGCCTCGGTGGGCTCCGAGATTGGGGCTCCTTCCACCCCTGGTGCCTCTTGCGCCGTGTCTTCCTCTGTGATGCCCTCGCCCTCGTCCCTCGAGGGCTCGAAGATGAGGGTCTCCTCCTCCGCTTGGCCGGCAGGGTGCTCCTGCGCGCCCCCGCCAGCTTCTCCTTCCATATCCGGTCGGGCGGCGCTGGCCGCGTCACCCTGACTGGCCTCAACTTCAATGGCCGCTTGGGCAGTGCCACCGGCACCGCCCCGGCTGGTCTCCTCGGCGTCGTCAGCCTGAGCGGCCGCTTCGGCACCGCTCTGGCCGGCGTCGCCCTCCTGTGCCCGATCCTGCTGTGCTACCCGGGCCCCTCGAGCCAGGGCCTCCCGCAGCCTCGCGGCCGCCGCCTCGAGATCCACGGCAGGCTGGGGCTGCGGCGCCGTGTGCGGCGTGCTGCATGCCCCGGTCTTGAGAGCCTTGGCCGGGGCAAGCTGCACCGCATCTTTGGGAACGGCCCCAGGGCAGGAGATCAAGAGACGCGAGTTGAGGACAACAGGATCGAGAAATCCACCAAACACGTAACAAAAACGAAATCCAAAATACCTACCCAGATCGAGCACTCATGCTCCGTTTCCTCGTGGCACTTCTTCGAGCCCGGGGCATCGTGCCGTCCCTCGAAGACTGCCCCGAGAGCGCCCCCCTTGTGTCGGCCTGGTGGCTCGAGGCTGCCAGCACGGATGACTCCTCTCCCGCCCAGCCTCATCGCCACGGATCAGCACCTGGGGCGCGGACGTCCCCTCGCCGGCCGCCGGCGGGGATGACTCCCGCACAGCACCTGATGTGGCATTAAGTTCTGAAATTATTGCATGCGAGAGCTCAAGCAAGGGTCTGAACTCCATGGTTGCGTCTGCTAGAACTTTTGATGATATTTCAAATGATGTCACCGACAAAGCTCAATTAATTAATACTGAGATACATGATCCTCCTATGCAAATTGCCTCTGCTGCTGATGCATTGAAAGTGGGTGAACGAGAAAATTTATCTTTGGTTATGTCCAGCAAATATCCATTCGAGAATGAAACATTGATGGACCATGACAGTGTTCCCATTCTTGCAAGCAAGAGCTCAGAAGTGGTTGATTTTAACTCAAAGCCGAGGACGGCTTTGTTTCAAGGGGAGAGGATGATGAGCCCATGGCGCCTCAAATTATTGATACTGAAAATTATTATGTCAATTCAAATAAATCAATTGGTGATTTTTCGAAGTCTTCTGGTATTCGGTTTGGGGGTTTCTATCTGGTTGAAAAATACATCAAGAGAAATAAAGGAATATGTGCTTCTGATGTACCTCCATCCAGTATACTTTCCATTGAAGGTCATTTGCACCAAAAGCAAGAGATGAAGTCTAGAAGATTTATTCACATTGGAAGGGTTGCCGTGGAGATTAATGAAGCTTGACATGATTAGCATCCTTGCCAGATTATTATATTAATTCTTGCATGTGAGGCCTAGCGTGATAACGTTTTTATCTTGCATTGGAGTCTGTTTTGTTTTCCTTGTGTGTGAGTCAGACCTGGTCTGTCAGGTTAAGCCTGTTTAGCGGGCCCAACCATTGCATGTTGAGTTTGTGCCTGCGCACACAGAGTAATAGGGGGGCGCTGGCTCCTGGAGGGAGATTAGATTGGATTTTATTTGTGTCTCTTGTCTAGGGTTTATCCTACGAACAGCGAGACGCCAGTCCGATCTCATCTACCTTGCCGATTCTTCTGGATCGTGATTGGGAGCGTGATCAGGATTGTTTCCTGGGTGCGCTGCTCCGGATTCTTCAGTGGATCCCCATCTTCTGATCGTGGTTCGTCGTGGCTGCGGGTGGAAGAATTATCTAGGGTTTGTGGTCTGCATCTTTGTAAGCTGATCCCTAACTCTCCAGTTGCTACTGTTGGTGCTTGATTAATCAACAGAGTTATTTTATCTGCCGAAATTAATCTAATATTCTATTGGAGCCCGATACTGTTTCTGTCTCTTATTTCTGGACATTGTTGCTCTCTCGGTTCCTGTTATCTAAATGCCGCTGTGACTGCCGAGAGGATCCGGTAATATTTGGCTAAATTTATCATCTCGGTTGGCTGAGTTCAATATACACGGCTGCTATTGCTTGTTGATTTAAACAGAGATTGTCAGCACATCTTATTTGACATATATTAAACGGTCTTGCTGCTATTGAGTTTCCTGGACAGACTATATTTGGAATTGTTTATTATTGCTTGCCGTGGGGTGTACAAGTGATCTAGTTACCTGCTTGTGTGCTGCGGCTGCTAGTATTGAATAGACTAGATTATTGATCAATATATTTTGTTTAATTGCCACGTGTTTGGGAGAAAAGGATTAATTTATTAATTTGTACCGTGAAAGATTGGGACAATTATTCGGACATCATAAGCGTGTCCTTATCAGCACCTTCGAGGGAGGGATTCGCCGACGACCCCGCCACGGCCCTCGGCTCCTCTGGCGCCACAGACGCTCCCTCTTCTTCGTCCCACAGGTAGAACGGTGGGGGGCTCGCGCCCGCGCCTTCCCCGTCGCTCCTCAGAGCATGGTCCTCGGCATCCGAGGCCTCCTCCTCGTCCTCCTCCGAGGACTCGGGTGTGGCGGGCTGCGGCTTCCCCTCCGCGCGAGCGAGCTTGCACGCCTTGTCGTGCCTCGCCTTCCTCTTCCTTTTCCTCTCGACCTTTGCCTCCGCCGCGTCCTTCCGCCTCTTCATCTTCTCCGCATGGAGGCGATTGATCAGGCGCTGTTCCGGGACCGGGGGCCTCGAGGTGCCACACCTCAACCCCTGTAAAACACGCCCGAGATGGGGTCAGGAGAAGGGGACTACACGGCGCACGACGAGTTCGAAGCCAAAACTTACCAGGGCAATGTACCCCGGCTCGGGGCGCATCTTGATCCTCCAAAGATCCTCGGGATTTTGGGGAAAATCCGCCACCGCGTACTTCGCCCTCCGGGCGGCGTTGGTGTGGGAGAGAAGCTTGCTTGACGTCCTCGAGCCTTCAACCTGGCTCCCGGGAGTGAGCTGGAAGATCAGCAGGGCCCTCTCCACGAGAGGGATCACCCTCTGCCGGTGGAAGTTCGCGATGACGGCCGCCGCCGTCAGCCCCTTCTTCGCCAAACGTGCCAGCGCGTCGGTGAGGCCCTCGAGCTTGTGTTGCTGTGCTTGGGGCGACACCCCCCAATCCCACTTCGCCGGTCACTCCCGGAGGACCCGGTTGGTGAACGCCGGGAGCGCGCCACGGTAGTTCCGAAGGTAGAACCACCCTCGGCTCCACCCGGCGTTGTTCGTCGTCATCCTGCTGTGGATGTAGAGGTTCCTCCGGGAGTGGCGCACGTGGAATGTAAGGCCGCCAGCGCGCGCGAACCGCCTCGGCTGGCCCCACCCGCTCTCGACAAAGAGCTTGCCGCAAAAGAGGTGGTTCCAAAGATCCCAGTGCACCTCTATCCCGAGGTACCCCTCGCAAACGGCGACGAAGACCGCCGCCTGCGAGATGGCGTTAGGGCTGAAGTTGTGCAGCTCCGCTCCGTAGTGCTCGCACAAGGCCCTCATGAACCTGATGACAGGGACCCCGAAGCCTCGCTCATGGAGGCGCACGAAGCTTACGACGTAGCCTTGCGGGGGCTTCGGCTCGGTCTCGTCCGGGTGCGGGGAAATCCACGCCGGCGCCCCCGAGTCGGGGTTCCGCGGCAGCAGCCGGTCGGCGACCAGCTGCTCCAGAACCGCCATGGTGGCAGAGGACTTCCCCCATGGCAAGGGCTCCTGGATGTCCGACATCTCTGCGAGTCGAGGGGAGATGCGGGAATGAAGGCTCCGAAACGGCTAAGGTTCTCTCTCTCTCTCTTTCTCCTTCTTCCTCCTCCTTCTCGCTCTTGGCTACGGGTTCAGGATGCAACGGAGCGCGGAGAAGGCGAAGCAGGATGGAGGCAAGTGGCCAGGTGAACCCAAAACATCCCCTTTCTCTCCGTCTTTATTTACCACGGTGGGCGCACCCGCAGCCACGGCCCAAATCTACCGCATTGAATGCGGTAGATTCTGCTATCGCTGACGGGTGGGCCCCACGACTGCGGAGTCTCCCACGCGCGCACGCAGCAATAAATGCGGCACGGTAATCGGCGGGCGCGGTGCGACTATTGCGTTATCCCATCCGTCAGCCGCCACCCACGCCGCTTCGTCTGCCCGAGGCTGTCGCCTGAAAAGGTGCGCCCACACCACACCGCACGAATCGGGCCACGTCGCCCACCACCAGCGGAAGACCCGCGCGCGTGACTCACAACTCTGCGTCGTTTCAAATCAAGATGGAATATTCTTTCAGGGGTCCCTTTACCCTCAAAGGAATCGCATTCCGAGGCCTTACTGATCAGGGGTTCGAAGCCTGGCCCTTCAGGGGGTTCGACAGGCGTCTAAGATCGCCAGAGTCAGGAACTGCAGGGATGTGCCGTACAAGCTACCCTCGAATGCGAAGTTCGAGACATCCTACGCAGTGTTCAAGGCCGATCGAGGGTGCCTAGAAGGGGGATCCCATCAAGGGAGAGCATCGAGCACTCGAACCCTACCGAATGGGTTCGAGCCCTGCCTAGCGAACCCTCGCGAGCGCTTTATGAGACGTGTCTATGGACCACGAGCCGACCCCTATCGAACGGGGCACGGACGTCCGCTTGAACAATCCGCTAAATAGCTCACTGAAGCAGCCATAGCTCACGGCCCGGGCATGGGTAGCATGGTGCGCTTCTCCCCTCCTCCCTGCGGAAGGGCGATGAGGGTCGTAATCGAAGTCGAGGGTTCCCCTGAACGCCTTCATACGGGCCTGGGCTCGGGGGGCTCCTCGCACACCACGGTTCAAACCGCACCCTCGAATAAGCCGACAACCGTCAATTGTGAAGCTCCACATGTCCAACCAAACCCTCCGCTATTGACGTGCGCTCTCCTGATGGTTATGCGGAACGCCGGGCCGCTGTACCAGCACTAAAAAATGCCGAGGCCGGCTGAAAGAGTGCCGATGCCAGCTGAAAAAGGTGTTGGGCAGCCGCCCCAGCGAAGCTACCCAGTGGGACAACGTTTATAGCCCTTGGACGAGCACAAACTCTCCTCCAAGGCCTCGGGGGCTACACCCGCGGGTGCGCTGGCGCCCCCCAGCGAAGGTGACTTCACACGTATTCGAGGGACGTAACTCTATGTACAACCCTATACCCTCGGTAATCCTCCCCGTAGAGGAGGGTGGGGACTTTATTGCTCAAATGCAAATAAAGATTACAAACGGTTACCGGCGCGAAGCCATCGAAAGATACAAACACATTGCCACCTACGTGGCAATTTTCCCTGTCTTGGGGAGGAGCTAGCGGCGAAGAAAGGCACCGAGCCCCTAGCTGACGCAACAGCGAGGCTGCTAGGGATGCGAGGAGCAGTCCCCCGACCACACGGGTCCCGCGGGATGCTTTGCTCGCAAGCCTTCTCCTAGCGTCTTCTCCACCGAAGACCACGCGGGGGGTCGAGCTGGCGGACAGCACCCTCCGCACCATCTCCCCGAGAGCAACCTTGTCGCCGGGGGGGACGATGCGAAAAATGGCCGCCGGACATGACGCCAGGGCCACGGTCAGGCGTCTCCACCCCCTTCAGGCTAGGGGACATCGCAGGAGCAGGACCCCACGGGCCTAATGCTCTTCTGCTGATCCCACTTGACCTGAGGGATGGAGCGCACGCCCACTCCGGTCTTCCCCTACCGCTCGCAAGCATTCTTCTAGCGCCAAAAGCCTAAAAAAGCCAGGCCACCCAATCTCGGGGCCGGTTACAAAAAGGCAAAGGAAACATTACAAGAGTTGGGCAATGCTGGAAGAAAGAGCTGGGAGTTTGGGGAGGAAAGGGAACCTCACGACCTCTATTTATAGCTGCGCCGGGCGCCAAGCTTCAAGCTTGTCGAAGAGCGGAGGCTTGTATCGCTCGTGATGATGCGGCACTCCACGAGCAAAATATGCCCTCGGTTACCGCGCCAAGATGCGACCGAACGAAATAAAGCGAAGCTGAGCCCCTGGATGCTAAGCGGTGCAGCGTCGGCTCTGGCCGGCTGCCCTCGAACGACGCGCCGCAAAGCAACCAGGGACGCCGGGGCCAAGGCCCTACGTGCGGGACAGCGCGATGAAAGCACCAGCTGCCAAGCGGCAGGCGCCACCGTCGCCCTGGCCCCCCTCAGTGCGTGGACACATCTTGTCCTTTGAACAAACAAACAAAAGGGCACGCGCCTCGAAGTACCCTCCTCGCAGGCACACTACTCCGACCGACGAGTTGTCACACCCGCCGGGCCCGCGCTCAGGCGCGCCCAGCAGGTGCACGACTTTGACTAAACACGTCAAAGAAGAAATCGCCGAATCACCCTTTGGTCGAATCCATTGACTCGACCAAAGCCTCGGGGGCTACTGTCAGGTGCCACAATTAGGGACACCCTAATTGGGATACTAAGACCACTTTAAAAACACAAACACCTGATAAGACAGTTGAGCCCACGAAGGCCCACGGCCTGCTTCCCATTCGGAAGAAGGGGAAGGACTCAAAAAAGCCCAGCATGCGGCCCATTCGTACCCCCCTCAAACCCGCGAAACAGACTCCGCCTCGCTCGAGGGTCCCCCTCGAACCCGCTGGGCAATCTCCGCCTCGCTCGAGGGTAGCGGATCAACCCTCGAGCAGGTGACTAATCTCCGCCTCGCTCCAGGGTATCAGAATTACCCTCGAGCAGGTGACTCATCTCCGCCTCGCTCGAGGCCACCCCTCGGCGCAAGGGACAAACAGCCCCGCCGCCCAACCGGCTCGCCGTACGAAGGCATTAAAAGCTAGCCACTCCACCACGGCTCAAAGGACAGGCGGCGTCAGGCCGCCACTCCCACAGTAGATGTGACCGGGGTCCCATCTGCTGACTCTGGTCACCACTCCGCCATCCCAGACGCTGTAGCAGCACCTTGGGACCGGCGACGCAGGACAAGACAGGCTCGATACTGCTCCTGCCGACCATCCGGACCCTCCTCCCACTGGGGAAGGGGTCCGGCAACGTCACATGACCGACCAAGAGGGGCGCTCAGATCACATGGACGGAGTCCCGGACCTCCCCCCTTTAGGAGTCCGGGTCCCCCACGTGTCCCCCGGACCTTCTGGTATGCACACCCGCACTCCGACCAGGGGGTCCGGGGCCGTCGCGCACCACCACTATCACGGGCACATACAGGACCCTAATCCGTAGGGCCCACCGAATGCCACCACGCCAAGTACCATGTACCAGCAATGACTACGCCGCTTGCGGGGGCTGGCAGGACGACCGCCGCAACAAGGACGATATCTAGGATGACTGTGATGCGCGCCGCCTTCCCACAGTGCACTCCCTATAGTGTCCGACCACTGTACCCCGTGATTCAGGGGAAAACGACGACTTCCATGCTCCCACTCATGTACACCGCCCCTCCTTATAACTATAAAAGGAGGAGGTGGACTTCCGGGGGCGAGAGACGCTCGGCTGGCTGGGCTCTCTGGTCTGATTGGTCTCTCGCTCTCTGGCTTCTCTCTTTCAAGAGGACGTTAAGGGACTACAGAGCACTCATCTCAACCGACTCCACTTCTAGCAGAGACTTGGGAGCTTTCCTCCCTCTCTCACCTCGCTTGTAACCCCTACTACAAGCACTCCGGGTGCAAGATAATACAGTGCCCTCGCACACCCCCTTTGCTGAACGGACGGCCCCGCGGCCGGAACCATGATAAATCGTGTGTTACTGTGTTGCCTGTTGCATCATCATCTGGGACGAGGAAACACGCAGCATTTACTAGTTGGGATCCGGACCCCTGGGTCGGGACACCGACATAATTTTAGAAAATATATGGGGCATACTAGAAAGGTGTAGGGATCTAATTAATATTAAGTTTACATGGTGGAGGGTCAGTTTCCTAAATAGCTAAAAATAGAAGGGCCTTTGAACAAAAATGACACAAAGGGGAGGGTTCTTTTAGGAAATAGAGGGAAGGCCAGGGGGTTTTGTGGCAAAAAGCCACCCTCTTTCTCCTCCCTCCACGGGAAATAGAGGAGGGGAGGGGGAGCCTCTGCGCCGGCCGATTCCGGCTGCCCGGGGCTCGGTGGCAGTGGAGCTCGTGGGGGAGGTGAGCTGCGCGGGGGTGCTACTTATAGGCCAGGAGAGGGAGCGAGGTGGTGGTGGCGGCTGGCAAGCGGCGCGGGCGCCATTAATGGCGTTTTGTGTCGCGACGTGGCGGCAGCGCTATTCGCGGCGGACCTGGGCGAAGTGACGGCTCGAGCAGGCGCGCAGGCACGTGGAGGGGCCCCGGGTGCTGTGTGTGTCGCCGAGCGGGCTCGAGCGCCGAGGGCCCCGTGTGCGTGTGCAAGACACAGGGCAGCCGGCGGCGAGGGCGGACACAGGAAGGCGGAGGTGGCGCTAGATGACGGGCGGCGCGGCGAGTCTCGGGGGTGCGTGGAACGCGTGCTGCGTGTGGCGTGGGCAGGCGTGCGCGCGTGGCAGGCGGCCGTGGCGTGGCGCGGCGTCGCGGCGTGGCACGGCGTCGCGGCGTGGCGTGGGCGTGCGCGCGCGTGCGGACAGCCCAGGGATGGCTCGGCGCGGCGAGGTTCATGGCCAGGGAGGGGCGTGAGGCAAGCGAGCTGCTTGGCGCGGCAGAGGAGAGGGAGCCGAGGTCGGGCGATGGCGGGCCGAGCGGTGCTCGTGTGGCAGAGAGGAGAAGGAGAGAGAGAGAGGGAAAAAAAAAGAGAAAAAGGAAAAATAAAGAAGAAGAAAAACAAAGAGAGGAAGAGAGAGAGAGAGAGCTGGCGGAAAATTCGGCGGCGATCACGACGGGCGGTCACGCGTGGGCGACCGGCTGCCGCGCGACGCGGGATGGGACGGCGAGAGGAAAAAGAGGGAGGGTACGGTTGGCGGAAAAAAAGAGAAGAAAAATGGAACGATGATCGGGACAGCGAAATTTTCTGGGAAAGGAATTAAAGTTAGGGTTAAATGAGCTCAACGATGAAAAGGTTTGAAAGAAAAATTTTTGCGCTTGATTTAACGTGGTAAATTTTTGGGACGTTACAATGAGGGGCTCGAGGCGCACCTGCTGGTGTGCTTGAGGGGGTGGATCGGGGATTGGAGAGGGCTCGCCGGCGATGGGACAGTGCGCGGCGGAGGGGGTGTTCGTTGGGGGCGTGCTCCGGTGAGGGAATGGCGAGGATGAGGGGCTGGTTAGCTTCACGGGATCAAGGCGAAGCTAACTAGGGGTTTGTAGTGGTTGGGGTGGGTCTAGAGCGGCGGGTCGACGGCGGACAGGGCTCGCCGGAGTTGAAGAAGAGGGTGCGGCGGTGTATGCCATCGATAGTGCCCAGCTGGGGCTATTTATAGCCCAGAAATGGAGGGGATAAGCTAGAGGAGGAGTCCAGGGAATGAGTTCGGTCGGGGAGGAACAAAACCGGCGGTGGCATTGGCTTCTCCATGGGCGGCCGGCGATGTGGCGCGAAGGCAAGCCTTCGGGGCGGCGTGGCGCGGGGCTAACAGGCCAGACAGAGGCGGTTCGAGGTGGCGGTGATGCTTGCGCTCGACGCGTGGGGCGGCGAGGTGGTTCGGGGAAGGATTCCCAGCTGCGGTCGGGCTCGCCAAAAAGGAAAACAGGGGCGGCGAGCAGCGGCGCGGCGTGGAGAGAGGAGGAGGCTCCAGCGAGGGAGAAGGTGGGGTCTAGGAGGAGCCAGGGAGGTCGGTTGGAGTTCCAATTGGCGGCGCGGGCGGCCGGTGGCGGGAAAAACTGGCGGCGGCGCTACCAGAGCTCCGGTGAAGCTGGAGCTTGAAGAAGGTTGGGGAGGACCTGTTTGTAAATTGTGAAAAATCTAGGGGCTTGAGTGTAAACTAGAATTTGCCACTAAACTAGGGCTCAAATGAAAAAGTGCCCAATATGAAAGTTGTTCAGCTTTTCAAGATCTACAACATTCCTCTTGTGCAAATTTGCACTAGATCAAAGGATTCAAAGATATTTTCAAAAATTCAAATGAACTCTAACTTATAAAAGAGAAACACTTTTTTGGTAGCAAATTACAACAAATTTAGGACTAAGATGCAATAAAGCTGCCAAAGTAAAGATTACTAGCATATTTGCAAGAAAGCCCTTCACAAAGTTGAATTTGATCCCTAAATCAAAAACTTTTGCAAAAAGGGACTCGTAATTTTTCATAATTACAAAAATACCCCTAATTTTGTACAGGAAATTTTTAACTTTCAAACAAGAATAAATTTGTATCAATGGAAAATACCTAGAGCAATCAATGGAAGATACTTGAAGAAATTCTACCCCAGCGTGTGGCAAGATGCATGAAGAAAAGATGGCCAATTTGTGAAAATCGTCCTTAGCAGTATTTTTATGCCCTAGTATTTTATAGCATATTTCTGTTGTTTGCTTTTTAGCTTGTAAACTCATTAAAAAGCAGCGGGCATATGTTGACAACCAAATTTGGCACCTGCCGAGGCTGACTGGTCTGACCGGTCGGGCCGACCGGTCAGACCAGTCTGGTCTGTGCAGTTCGAGTAGATTTAGGGTTTTTGTAAAGATTCCTTTTATAATCCTACTCATGAAGGGGTACTTCTTTCCCAGCCTATAAATATAAAGGCTAAGGCCGATTGAGGTTATTCCGAATCGAATCAATCAAAAATATTGCATTACTTTTATCTCTCAAACCCTAGCCTTTTCCAACCCTAAATTGCTTTCTTCTTTCGTCTCTATGGCGTTTGAAGATGTTCTGAGTGGCCTGCCGACCTCAGAGCAACCCTACCATGACGAGCTCTGACGGGGTCCCTCCCGAGCTCTTCATTCTAGGTTTTCAATGAAGCTCTGCACGAACCGGTCTAACCGGTCGGCGGCACCAGTCTGACCGGCCTGCCCAGAGCCTTGTGGGTGTTGATCGTTTTGATGATCGTTCGTGCATGCTAGCGCATTCGAGTGTGTTTGGCGCGATTCTGTGTCAACACATCCCAAGAGTCATTCCTTGGGGATTGCAACTACCTACATGATTAGTGCGTGGTGGCCTCCGGGACGAGTAACCCCATCCGGTGGACACCATGCTAACATTTTCCACAGAAGTCTCGAGTTGCCCTAGGATCTTTCCATTTTCAACATCAGGTAACGCAACAGCAATTTGAGCAAGTTGGGTTTCGATCATTTTGTTGAAACTTAATTGATTTTTAAGAGTTGAAGACAAAGTTTGAAGCTTTACATTTAAACTTTCCAAAGTTTTATCATTGGCCAAAAGCTTTTTATTTATATGTTCATTAATTTTAGTTTGGCCAAGCACAAGTTCCCTCAAGGGAGGTTGATTCGAATTGAAATTCGAATTGAAAGAAGGATTGTAGTTATTACCTCCCTGGAATGGTGGACGTGGCTGGTTCCACCCCTGGCATCCTTGCTGTGGACGGTACCCGTTGTTGTTGTTGTTGTTGTTGAGGTAGGCGCAGTCTTCACGGATTTTGGGGCAGTCATTCCCCAAATGTCTATCGTTGCCACAGACTTCGCATGTGAAGTGCGAACTCATGGCGTATACGAGAGCATGGATTTCTTGCTTGCTCCCTTCCTCCATCTTCTTGATGAGGAGGCCCAGTTTCGCGGCAATCATATCCATCTCCTTGATGGTATGCATGCCCTTCGTGCGGGGTTGGAGTTGTTCATCGCTCCACCCCTAATTGGAGACCATCTTCTCGACCAATGCTTTGGCATTAGCTATGGTCAGGTCGAGGAAGGGTCCTCCAGCAGCAGCATCGATGTTGGCTCTTGATGTCCTCATGAGAACATTGTAGAAGCTTTGTAGGACGAGCCACTCGTCCATACCGTGGTGGGGACAGGCTAGGATGTACTCCTGCAGCCTTTCCTAAGCTTCTGGGATGGATTCCATCCCCGTCTGCTGGAAATTTGAAATTTCCCCGCACAGGGTATTTGTTTTGCCCAGTGGGAAGAACTTTGCGAAGAACGCCTTGGAGCATTTGGCCCAGGTGTCGATGTCTTTCTCCTTGTAAAACCATTGTTTCACCTTCACTAGAAGGGAGAAGGGAAATAGACGAAGCTTGATAACATCGGCGGTGACACCCCATATCACTATGGTGTCGCAGAGCTCCAGAAAATTTTGTAGATGCGCATTGGCATTCTCATTTGGCTTGCCACAGAATGGGCTAGCCTGCACCATGTTGATGAGGCTGGATTTGAGCTCGAAGTTCACATCCCCAACATTGATGTTGAGTCCAGTGTGTAGCACCCTAATTTAAATTTCAGCAATTTATAATAAATTTAATTGGCTTTATTTAATTTTCTAAGGTTTGTTGTGTTAGACTTGCATTTAATCTAAAGTTTTGTTCCTTAAGTGATTAAAATTTTATCATAGATTAAATTTTGTTGTTGCATTCATGCTGGTGCATAGTTTCAATGATTTGAGTGTGGTTTGAATTCAAATTTGTATTTGAATTCAAACTTTGTTTGAATTAGAAATAGAAAAGATTAGAAATAGAAAAGAGAAAACCCAGATAAATAGAAAACCAACCCGGCCCAAGAACTCAAGCCGGCCCAGCGCGGCCCGGCCCCCTCTCTCCTCTCCCTTTCCCTGTACCGGCCCAGCTCGCCAGCCGTCTCCACGCGTGGTCCAGCCCAGTGCCCGGGCCCAGCATCCTTTTCCCTGGCCTGCCCCGCGCCACGCGGCCCGGTCCGCCCCGCGCTCCCACTCCGCTCAACCCGCTCAGCCTGCACGTCTCCTCCTACTCGGCCCGTGACGCGCCGAAGCCCAGCGCGTCGCCCGCGTCGCCCGCTCAGCCCGCGCCGCACTCATCTCGCTGACCAGCCTGGCCCACCTGGCAGCTTCTTCTTCCCCAACCCCCCCGCAGCGCAACGTCCGCGCGGCATCCCTGGCCGTGATCCTCGGGATCCCCTTCCGTAACACCCGAGCCGAAATCCCTAGGCGCCGGCTTTATTTGACCCCCGTGACCCCTCCCTGCGCCCTCATCCGCAGCCGCCTCCCCACAAACCCTAGCGCCGCCGCCTCCGCGCTGCTCTGTCCCGCCGCGCCCCTGCTCCGCCGTGAGCACACCGCTCCGCTGCACCGCAAGCTCCCACAAGCCCCGCAGTAGTTTCGCCGTAGTCCCAGGGAGCCTCCCAAGCCACTTGTACCCGCGCACGACCCTTACCTCGCCGGGAATTTCACCAGGACCCGCCTCAGGTGAGCACCGCCGCCTCTGAGAAATTACCTCACCACCGGCCACTCTCATACCTCCCTGACCACATGGAACTGTCGCAGGAGCACCCCGAGCCGAACTACGGTGTCCAGGCACCGGAGAACCGCCACAGAACCCCCCTCCGCGAACGCTACCCCTGCTCCGCCGCCGGTCAGCGACGCCGTCGACTTCACTCGGCCATATTCTTCGATCCACAGCTCGGTGAGCATCTCCCAGACCCCCTACTCCTTTTGCGTTGGTTAGTTTGGACCTTGGCGCGCTCTAGTGCTTAGAGCACTGCACTCCGGCGAGGCTCGCCGCCTGCACCGTCGCTCTCGCCGCCCTGTCACCTGCCGAGCCCCGCTTTTGGCCCCATTAGTTTACCCATGTCACGTAGATGCCAACCGACCCAAACCCGGGTCGAAACGACCCCCGGAGCGTCGGATTTGACGAACTCCGGCGAGCTTAGCGCTACGCCGCCGCGATCAGAACCGCCGGCGGTCTAGCGCCGCCGTCCACCCGCACCAGATGGATCCCCACTGTTCGATCCGCAGCCTACGGCCGCGATTAGAACCTGTTTTGATTAGATCCAGACCGTCAGATCCCGATCCTACGGCCGAGATCCAAAGATAACGGTTCGACTTGGATCTTTTTTCTAAAGAGACCCCCATCTTTATCGAAATCAACCCGCAGTCTGATCCTATTCAAAAATAATTACGGTTAGGTCCTGTTTTTAGCACTTTAGCCCCTGAGCTTTCCTAAATTAGCACCCGCGGTCCAGGCCCTGTGTTTTTGCACGCTAGCCCTTAGATTTAATGGTTAATTATGTTTAGGCCCTGTGTTTTTGCAGGAAACCCCCCTAGAACTTAGTTTTTATCGCAGATAAGTCCCTGGAACTTGTTTTTAGCCTAGAAAATGTGTTTTAGCTCCGTTTTAGGCGTTCTTTATGTCCACGCGATCGTTGTAATGCGTAGAATAGTTTTAGACTAGTTTAGTGTGCTGTTTCTATGTATTGATGTACTGTTTCTTAGTTTTTGTAGTATTTGCTTGTATGCTTATTATTGTGCATTGTTTTGGCCATGTGTTCGTGAGTAGACGCTGAGTTACCGGAGGAGCCCTAGTACCAGTACCCGGAGCAGCCGTCTTCCGAGCACTTTGAGCAACAGCAGGAGCAGTACGAGGAAGGCAAGTATAACATGAACAACCTATCACTTTTAATTACAATTTCATACTGCATTTAATACTGTATGCCTATAAGGATTCCCTAGCCACTTTGTATCCTTTATATATATCCTTTGGGTTGCATTTTGGTTAGTTGTGCTAGGTGCCGCGCTATAACACACTTGGTCCTTTTTAATTAATTTGATTAATGGTTTACTTGAACTTAATTCTGAGAGTGGCCCTCTGTGTGGATGAGTGGCTCACGTCTCGTTAAAAGATGGTTTTTTGTAGAAACATGGTTTAGGGGGCCAGCACGGTGCTTAGTGCTTGGTTGGCCACTCTCCATAAGGACCGGTTCATAGAGCGACAACCTGGGACAACAGCGCTACCACAAGGCTAGAATGGGATAGACTTGGTTTACTAATTAGGTCTTTTTGGTTTGGAGTAACTTACCTGCGGGGCAAGAGTAGTAAGCTTCAATGGTCCCTGCTCCTCCGGCTGGTCTGTGCTTGGTTTGCGTACCTGTGCTTGTACCCCCGTGAGGTGGGCCCATCGTCGTTGACCTAACTCTCGCGGTTACGCCTTACCAACGAGATTTTTTGTAACGTCCTCGTAGTGAGTCGCTAGTCATCTCACCTAAGGAAGTGTGATGAACCTCTAGCGTAGCTCACGACTTGTGGGTAAAGATGTGCAACCTCTGCAGAGTGTAAAACTGGTATACTAGCCGTGCTCACGGTTATGAGCGGCCCAGATCCTCCTTTTGATTAGTGGGGTTATCTCCTTCCGACGAGGGAGGTGCCTCTCGGGGTTTACCTTGGTGGTTTGGTTTGGTTCTCAGTAGTAACATGATAAATCTTGATTAATTACTATGTAACTGGGTAAATGGTAATTCATCAACTTGTAGTAAATAGTTTTAATAAAATTTTGCCAAGACTTAAAAGCTAATGCAGTCAGTCAGCCAACCTTAGAGCCTCATAGTTTGTGTTATACTTGTTGAGTACAAGTTGTGTACTCACTCTTGCCTCTTCTCTACTTTTTCCTCTTGGCTACGCTACTGCTGCTTAGTTCCTGCCGACATGAGGGAGTTCGCTCAGCGCTACCAGGACTACAAGGACTTCTAGGCATTCGTCTCCCAGTCGACGTCCCTGTGGCGCCCTGCTCAGCTTCGGAGAGTTTTATTCGTATTTGTACTTCGCTTCCGCTGTATCAGACATTTTTGTCATTAATGTAATAAATAACATTCGTATTTCGATTTATTATGTCTTATTCGTGATATGTGCTGTGATATACTATTCGTTCTGTTGTATATATGTGTGACTTGATCCTGGCACGTATATGATTGTTCGGTTTATGTTCTTTTATAAACCGGGCGTTACAGAGTGGTATCAGAGCCGTATCGACTGTAGGACGAAGCCTAGATAGAACTGGTCGAGTTTTAGGACTTCTTCTCTCCAATCCTTGCCTGCTGAAACTATTTTACTATTATACCCCTTGAATTCCATGACTTTTACCCGTCTTACCTTGATTTCTCTCTCTCTAAAGAATAGTTTTCGTAGATTTGGCCTGAATCATTTATCTGACCACCATGGGTATTAGCTAGGCGACCTTTTTATAATAATACGATAGCACGCTCTGCGACGCGTTGTGTTAGTCGAGTCGTATGTTAAACTCGGCTAAGTTGTGAAAATTGTCTACTTGTTATTATGCAAATGTTTGATTTGGATCTTTGGTTGATTGCATAGATTAGCAATTTAAATTTGTTTAAAGAAAATCACTCTTATGTTAAAGTTAATTAATTAATAAAATGAGTTAGATCGTTGGGGGTAAAACAGTCCACTCCATCCTGTCTACTTTATCATGGCTGAGTCTTTTTTTTTCGCGAAGAGTTATCATATCCATCTGAATTTATTCCTGCAATATCCTTACTCGTGAAATCTTTTGTCCAAAATCAGATGGTGAACACCAGGCGTGGTTCTGACCAGCAGGGGCAGAACAACCAGGGTCAGAACACCCAGGGGACCGGGATCCCGATGCCGCCGCCTTTGACTCCGGAGCAGTACTTCTAGCTCCAGATGCAGATGATGGCCACCCTGAACAACACTGTTCAGGCACTTCAGCAGGCTCACACTCAGCCTCCGCCTCCTCCACCGCCGCAGCCTCGCGACAGGCATGCTGAGTTCCTGAGGGGCACCCGCCGACGTTTTCTCACACGTCCGACCCTCTTCAGGCTGACGACTGGCTCCGTGCAGTGGAGCGCCAGCTGGACATCGCCCATTGCGATGATCGTGAGCGTGTCTTGTACACAGCAGGACAGCTGCGAGGGGCAGCTTTGGACTGGTGGGAGTCCCACCCAGTTCAGGACCGCGAGGCTCTCAATTGGCTCCAGTTCCGGGAGCGGTTCCGCAGCCACAACGTCCCCGCGGGCGTTATGAAGATGAAGCAGAAGGAGTTTCTTGCACTGAAGCAGGTAATCTTAGATATAATCATTCAGCGGTTTCTTTTGAGCTAATGCCCCTTGTTCTATCCTTATGAATCTTGAGTTAATCTTTCGATATCTATCTGTCTTTGTCACTTCAGGGGACTATGTCGGTCACGGAGTATCGTGATCACTTTCTGCAGCTTGCTCGCTACGCCCCTGCCGATGTTGCGGATGACCGCAAGAAGCAGGAGCACTTCATGGAGGGTCTTGAGGACTACCTCTAGTACGCGTTGCTCAACCTCCGCTTCGACGACTTCAACCATCTGGTTGACAGTGCGCTCAACACTGAGCGCAATCACTTGGAGATGGAGGACAAGAAGAGGAAGATTGTCCCCGTTGCTTCCGGCAGCAACACTCGTCCTCGCCTCCAGCAGCCTCAGCAGTACCAGCAGCCTCAGTACCGGCCTCCTCAGCAGTACCAGCAGAGGCCACCGCAGCAGTACCCGCCTCGACAGCAGCAGCAGGCGGGGCAGGGCCAGAGGTTACCGGCACCTCCGGCTCGTGCTGCTCCACCGGCACCGCAGGCACCACGTCCGGCAGCTCCTACCAGACAGCAGGCTCAGGGACCCCCTCGCACCTGCTTTCACTGCGGCCAGCCGGGGCACTACGCCAACGCTTGCCCCCGGAAGGCGCAGGCGGGACAGCAGGGGCGCCCAGCTCAGCCCAGGGCGCCAGCACAGGGTCGGGTGAACCACGTGACGGCCGAGCCAGCGGCCGAGGCTCCCAACGTGGTTATTGGTACGTTCATGGTTAATTCATATCCAGCTACAGTGCTTTTCGATACTGGTGCTACGCATTCCTTCATTACTCAGTTTTTTGTCGAGCATCATGGTATTCATACTAGCACATTAAAGAGGTGCCTGTTAGTATATTCACCGGGAGGACAGTTGAGGTCTCACACTTACTGCCCGAGAGTCAGTGTTTCCTTGAGGGGAGTAGAGTTCTGTACTGATCTGATGGTGCTAGACACCAAGGGCATTGATGTCATACTGGGAATGGAGACTCTGGCCAAGTGGGGAGTCCGGATAGATTGTGCTCAGAGGACAGTCTTGCTATCAGCTTCCAGTGGCCAAGAGGTCGTTATCAGTGCAGTGGAGCCTTCTGGATTTCTTCATCAGATGGAGGCTAGACCCACGGACGGTATTCGCGTGGTGTCTGAATTCCCGGATGTCTTTCCGTAAGATCTGCCAGGTATGCCGCCTGAACGCGCCATTGAGTTTTGTATTGATCTCTTGCCTGGCACAGCTCCTATTGCAAAGCGGCCCTACCGTATGGAACCTATAGAGCATGAAGAAGTTAAGAAGACTATTGATGAGTTGCTAGACAAGGGCTATATCCGTCGCAGCTTCTCTCCTTGGGCTTTTCCATTATTGCTGGTAGATAAGAAGGATGGCTCAAAGAGAATGTGTGTTGATTATCGGGAGCTGAATGTAGTCACTATCAAGAACAAGCATCCACTGCCCCGTATCGAGGATCTCTTTGATCTGCTTCGAGGTGCTCATATATTCTCGAAGATCGATCTTCGCTCGGGCTATTTTCAGCTGAGGATCCGTCCTGGGGATATTCCGAAGAAGGCATTCACATGCAAGTACGGGCTATATGAGTAGTCATGTCCTTCGGCTTGACTAATGCCCCGGCCTACTTCATGCACTTGATGAACATGGTCTTCATGGATTATCTGGATGTCTTTGTGGTAATTTTCATTGATGATATTCTGATCTTCTCCAAGACAGAGGAAGAGCATGAAGAGCATCTAAGGCTCGTGTTGCAGAGATTGAGAGAGCATCAGCTATATGCCAAGTTCAGCAAGTGCGAGTTCTGGATTGACGAGGTTCCATTCCTCGGTCATGTTATCTCTTAGGGAAGCATTGCTGTTGATCCGAGCAAGGTGAAGGATGTGCTAGAGTGGGAGACACCGCAGACAGTAAAGGAAGTCAGGTCATTCTTAGGCTTAGCAGGATATTATCGGAGGTTCATTGAGAATTTCTCCAAGATCGCGAAGCCTTAGACTTCTTTGCTGGAGAAAAATGTGGCTTTCGTGTGGACTGATGAGCGTCAGATGGCCTTCGATGAGCTGAAGAAAAGGTTGACTACGGCGCCAGTCCTGACTCTGCCAGACCAGACGAAGAGGTTCACGGTATATTGTGATGCTTCGAAGGATGGTCTTGGGTGTGTTCTGATGCAGGAGGGCAGAGTGATTGCTTATGCTTCACGACAGATACGTCGGCATGAGCTGAATTATCCCACTCATGATCTTGAGTTAGCCGCAGTTGTGCATGCTCTGAAGATTTGGAGGCATTACTTGTATGGACAGCGGTGTGATATCTACACTGATCACAAGAGCCTCAAGTACATTTTCACGCAGAATGAGCTGAACATGCGGCAGAGAAGATGGCTAGAGTCGGTCAAGGACTATGACCTGGAGATTCACTATCATCCGGGCAAGGCCAATGTTGTAGCAGATGCTTTGAGCAGGAGAAGCTATGTCAACATGGCCGTGGCTTTCCAAATGCCTCCAGAGTTATGCGAGGAGTTCGAGCAATTGAGTTTGGGCTTCTTGCATCATACTTCCAGTGCAGCGTTTGAGGCAGTACCGACTCTAGAGTCAGAGATCAGGCAGCATCAGAAAGATGATGAGAAACTGCAGGAGATCCATGAGTTGCTCAAGAAGGGCAAGGCCCCACACTTCAGAGAGGATGATCAGGGTACTTTGTGGTACAAGAACCAGATCTGTGTTCCGGATGTGAATGATCTCCGGAAGTTGATTCTGAGTGAGGCCCATGATACAGCATACTCTATTCATTCGGGCAGCACGAAGATGTACTATGATCTGAAGGAACATTTCTGGTGGTATGGGATGAAGCGTTCAGTGTCAGAGTACGTGGCTATTTGTGACACCTGTCAGCGTGTCAAGGCTGAGCATCAGAGGCCAGCAGGTTTGTTATAGCCTTTGAAGATTCCAGAGTGGAAATGGGAGGAAATCACTATGGACTTCATTGTTGGATTGCCTTGTACTCAGAAAGGGTACAACTCCATTTGGGTAGTAGTGGATCGGTTGACGAAGGTTGCTCACTTCATTCCAGTGAACACTACTTACTTCGGTGCTAGACTTGCAGAGTTGTACATCTCTCGGATTGTCTGCTTGCATGGTGTGCCCAAGAAGATCATATCTGACAGAGGGTCTCAGTTCACTTCTCGGTTCTGGGAGCAGCTCCATGATTCGTTGGATATGAAGCTGCGTTTCAGTACGGCTTATCACCCTCAGACAGATGGGCAGACAGAGAGAACCAACCAAGTGTTCGAGGATATGCTGAGAGCTTGTGCCATTCAGTACGGTACTAGTTGGGATAAGTGCCTATCATATGCTGAGTTCTCATATAACAACAGCTATCAGGCCAGTCTGAAGAAGTCCCCCTTTGAGGCATTGTATGGCAGAAAGTGCAGGACTCCTCTCTATTGGGATCAGATTAGTGAGAAGCAGCTCTTTGGCCCTGAGATCATAGATGATGCAGAGCAGATGGTTCAGGCTGTGCGAGAAAATCTGAGGATTGCACAGAGCAGACAGAAGAGCTATGCAGATGGCAAACGGAGAGACCTGACTTTCAGTGTTGGTGATCATGTGTACCTGAAGGTGTCTCCGATGAGAGGAATCCGCAGATTCAATGTCAAAGGGAAGTTAGCACCTCGGTATGTGGGGCCATTCAAGGTGCTAGAGCGGAAAGGCGAAGTTGCTTATCGCCTGGAGTTGCCCCCCAGTCTCTCAGGAGTTCACGATGTCTTCCATATATCTCAGCTGAAGAGGTGTTTGCGAGTACCCGAGGAGCAGGCACCACTGGATGGAGTAGATGTGCAGGAAGATCTGACTTATACTGAACATCCGGTAAAGATTCTGGAGACATCAGAGAGGGTTACTCGGAACAAGCACATCAAGATGTGCAGAGTTCAGTGGAGTCACCACAGTGAAGCTGAGGCTACTTGGGAGCGAGAAGATGAGTTGAAGAAGACATATCCAGATCTCTTTGCTAGCCAGCCCAGCTAAATCTCGGGGACGAGATTTCTTTAAGGGGGTAGGGTCTGTAGCACCCTAATTTAAATTTCAGCAATTTATAATAAATTTAATTGGCTTTATTTAATTTTCTAAGATTTATTGTGTTAGACTTGCATTTAATCTAAAGTTTTGTTCCTTAAGTGATTAAAATTTTATCATAGATTAAACTTTGTTGTTGCATTCATGCTGGTGCATAGTTTCAATGATTTGAGTGTGGTTTGAATTCAAATTTGTATTTGAATTAAAACTTTGTTTGAATTAGAAATAGAAAAGATTAGAAATAGAAAAGAGAAAACCCAGATAAATAGAAAACCAACCCGGCCCAAGAACTCAAGCCGGCCCAGCGCAGCCCGGCCCCCTCTCTCCTCTCGCTTTCCCTGTACCGGCCCAGCTCGCCAGCCGTCTCCACGCGTGGTCCAGCCCAGTGCCCGGGCCCAGCATCCTTTTCCCTGACCGGCCCCACGCCACGCGGCCCGGTCGGCCCTGCGCTCCCACTCCGCTCAACCCGCTCAGCCCGCACGTCTCCTCCCGCTCGGCCCGTGACGCGCCGAAGCCCAGCGCGTCGCCCGCGTCGCCCGCTCAGCCCGCGCCGCACCTCATCTCGCTGACCAGCCTGGCCCACCTGGCAGCTTCTTCTTCCCCAACCCCCCCGCAGCGCAACGTCCACGCGGCATCTTCGGCCGTGATCCCCGGGATCCCCTTCCGTAACACCCGAGCCGAAATCCCTGGGCTCCGGCTTTATTTGACCCCCGTGACCCCTCCCTGCGCCCTCATCCGCAGCCGCCTCCCCACAAACCCTAGCACCGCCGCCTCCACGCTGCTCTGTCCTGCTGCGCCCCTGCTCCGCCGTGAGCACACCGCTCCGCTGCACCGCAAGCTCCCACAAGCCCCGCAGTAGTTTCGCCGTAGTCCCAGGGAGCCTCCCAAGCCACTTGTACCCGCGCACGACCCTTACCTCGCCGGGAATTTCACCCGGACCCGCCTCAGGTGAGCACCATCGCCTCCGAGAAATTACCTCACCGCCGGCCACTCTCATACCTCCCTGACCACGTGTAACCGTCGCAGGAGCACCCCGAGCCGAACTACGGTGTCCAGGCGCCGGAGAACCGCCACAGAACCCCCCTCCGCGAACACTGCCCCTGCTCCACCGCCGGTCAGCGACGCCGTCGACTTCACTCGGCCATATTCTTCGATCCACAGCTCGGTGAGCATCTCCCAGACCCCCTACTCCTTTTGCGTTGGTTAGTTTGGTCCTTGGCATGCTCTAGTGCTTAGAGCACTGCACTCCGGCGAGGCTCACCGCCTGCGCCGTCGCTCTCGCCGCCCTGTCACCAACCGAGCCCCGCTTTTGGCCCCATTAGTTTACCCATGTCACGTAGATGCCAACCGACCCAAACCCGGGTCGAAACGACCCCCGGAGCGTCGGATTTGACGAACTCCGGCGAGCTTAGCGCCACGCCGCCGCGATCAGAACCGCCGGCGGTCTAGCGCCGCCGTCCACCCGCACCAGATGGATCCCCACCGTTCGATCCGCAGCCTACGGCCGCGATTAGAACCTGTTTTGATTAGATCCAGACCGTCAGATCCCGATCCTACGGCCGAGATCCAAAGAGAACGGTTCGGCTTGGATCTTTTTTCTAAAGAGACCCCCATCTTTATCGAAATCAACCCGCAGTCCGATCCTATTCAAAAATAATTACGGTTAGGTCCTGTTTTTAGCACTTTAGCCCCTGAGCTTTCCTAAATTAGCACCCGCGGTCCAGGCCCTGTGTTTTTGCACGCTAGCCCTTAGATTTAATGGTTAATTATGTTTAGGCCCCCGGTTTTTGCAGGAAACCCCCTAGAACTTAGTTTTTATCGCAGATAAGTCCCTGGAACTTGTTTTTAGCCTAGAAAATGTGTTTTAGCTCCGTTTTAGGCGTTCTTTATGTCCACGCGATCGTTGTAACACGTAGAATAGTTTTAGACTAGTTTAGTGTGCTGTTTTTATGTATTGATGTACTGTTTCTTAGTGTTTGTAGTATTTGCTTGTATGCTTATTATTGTGCATTGTTTTGGCCATGTGTTCATGAGTAGACGCTGAGTTACCGGAGGAGCCCCAGTACCAGTACCCGGAGCAGCCGTCTTCCAAGCACTTTGAGCAGCAGCAGGAGCAGTACGAGGAAGGCAAGTATAACATGAACAACCTATCACTTTTAATTACAATTTCATACTGCATTTAATACTGTATGCCTATAAGGATTCCCTAGCCACTTTGTATCCTTTATATATATCCTTTGGGTTGCATTTTGGTTAGTTGTGCTAGGTGCCGTGCTATAACACACTTGGTCCTTTTTAATTAATTTGATTAATGGTTTACTTGAACTTAATTCTGAGAGTGGCCCTCTGTGTGGATGAGTGGCTCACGTCTCGTTAAAAGATGGTTTTTTGTAGAAACATGGTTTAGGGGGCCAGCACAGTGCTTAGTGCTTGGTTGGCCACTCTCCATAAGGACCGGTTCATAGAGCGACAACCTGGGACAACAGCGCTACCACAAGGCTAGAATGGGATAGACTTGGCTTACTAATTAGGTCTTTTTGGTTTGGAGTAACTTACCTGCGGGGCAAGAGTAGTAAGCTTCAATGGTCCCTGCTCCTCCGGCTGGTCTGTGCTTGGTTTGCGTACCTGTGCTTGTACCCCCGTGAGGTGGGCCCCATCGTCGCTGACCTAACTCTCGCGGTTACGCCTTACCAACGAGATTCTTTGTAACGGCCTCGTAGTGAGTCGCTAGTCATCTCACCTAAGGAAGTGTGATGAACCTCTAGCGTAGCTCACGACTTGTGGGTAAAGATGCGCAACCTCTGCAGAGTGTAAAACTGGTATACTAGCCGTGCTCACGGTTATGAGCGGCCCAGATCCTCCTTTTGATTAGTGGGGTTATCTCCTTCCGACGAGGGAGGTGCCTCTCGGGGTTTACCTTGGTGGTTTGGTTTGGTTCTCAGTCGTAACATGATAAATCTTGATTAATTACTATGCAACTGGGTAAATGGTAATTCATCAACTTGTAGTAAATAGTTTTAATAAAATTTTGCCAAGACTTAAAAGCTAATGCAGTCAGTCAGCCAACCTTAGAGCCTCATAGTTTGTGTTATACTTGTTGAGTACAAATTGTGTACTCACTCTTGCCTCTTCTCTACTTTTTCCTCTTGGCTACGCTACTGCTGCTCAGTTCCTGCCGACACGAGGGAGTTCGCTCAGCGCTACCAGGACTACGAGGACTTCTAGGCATTCGTCTCCCAGTCGACGTCCCTGTGGCGCCCTGCTCAGCTTCGGAGAGTTTTATTCGTATTTGTACTTCGCTTCCGCTGTATCAGACATTTTTGTCATTAATGTAATAAATAACATTCGTATTTCGATTTATTATGTCTTATTCGTGATATGTGCTGTGATATACTGTTCGTTCTGTTGTATATACGTGTGACTTGATCCTGGCACGTATATGATTGCTCGGTTTATGTTCTTTTATAAACCGGGCGTTACACAGTGGCCACATTGTCGGTGGAGGGGATGGAGAACTCGTGGAGAGTCTTTTCAGCCATAGCCTCAATAGCAAGTGGTGCTTCTAAAATGGGTTACTGTGCCGGGAAAATAGCGAGAGGAGGAACAACACGAAGTCGTGCCCTTCTCACGAGCTTCTCTAGATTGTCTGTGTAGTTTTTCGGCAGGGAGAAACCAGTCATACATTACCCCTGTCTTCTTTCAAATCAAAAATAAAAGAAGACATAAAGTGACATTAGCCTGAAAGCATAATGATTATATCTTGAGTTCAAAGCCTATATTAATATCAGCACAATAACTTTGTTCACATGCCATCCCTGGCAACGGCGCCAAAAATGCTTGTTGACATTTCTTAAGTCACTACCGGGTTTGCGAAGACCTTGGCAACAGCCTCAGAAATGCATGTTGGCGGTCCTTAGTGCAATCACTAGAAATGAGGGTGCCGACCCATCCTAGCAACTGCACCCAAGGGGTGCCACTCTCGTGGTATAATCTATACGATTACAGATGGATCCGCAAGAACACGGATATACTGTTGTAGCATTTCACCCGAAGAGTCAGGGTATCGTTATTAATTTGTTCCCAAAGGATGGCAGTGGCAAGGGTATTGTACTTAACATTAAACATGACATTGTGCCTCAAGCAATAGGCAAAACTCTAATAGGGGTAAGTCAAGATAAAGAAATAAGCAAGGATAATGCAACACAGCACACAACCACACTCCAGGAGGAAGGAATAAAAGAGAGAAACGACAAAGCAAAGGACTAATCTATCCTATGTTAAGTCAGCTGGAGCTTAGGCTAGGTTAAGTGCCCTAGTGCTTCTATCCAAAGCTGGGGTCATGTTAGGACATGGTTAGGACTACAGGTGCCAGGAAAATGGGATAGCGGGAAGAAGGTCCCGCACCAGAGTACATCCAGTCCCGTTACCTCTTTGCATAAACTCCTACACCGAACCCGAACGTTGCGGAATATGCTAAACGCAACACAGCTGTTACGCCAGACGGACAGGGCTGTCAAAACCTGCTGTCTACCCCAGTCACACCATGGAGCACGGTCATATCCGAAGGATCCCGCATACTCGAGCACCACGCTTGTGCATGAAGTCACTACTCCAGCATCCCCGGGTCTCCCACCCTTCAGATGGTCAAGTAAAATGCTAGAGCAAGCCCAAAAGCACAACGAACCCCTATCCGTACCCGGATCATCTTGCCTAACCAAGACCTTAGCATAACTCATGAACAAACTAAGCATAGATTGATAAACTATCAAAATAGCAAAGCAACCATGGCATAACTCTATATTATGAATAGAAGTCTGACAAGTTGAATACAAAGCCATACCAGGAGCCGAGGATTGCTCAATGACCCCGAGGACGACTTGTTTCGCTAAAGAGAACTAGCCTAGCGCCACTACCTAGCTAAGAGAGAAAGAGAGAGAGAGAGAGAGCCTCCTTGGAGAGAGTGGAATGAGAGGTGTGTGTGTGTTGAGAGGGGTGAGAGGGGACCCTATTTATACTAGTGGAGGTCGGTTCCCGCCAAATGCACGTATGGAAGGTGATCATGAGACTTGGGGGTGACTCATCCTCAAAATGTACCTGGACGGGAACCAAGCCAGGTTCGGCCAAACCCACCTGGCTGGCCCTCATCCTTATCCTTCTCTGGCAGGCTAACAGGTGGGCCCTTGTTTCATTCCTTGTGTGCATTATGCGTGGCGCGCCCGTTTGCTCTGCCAGATGGGCCCTTTTTGTAAGTGTGTGACGCCGGATGCGATCTTCTGCGTAGTTGTATGGCATCTGCTGCGTGTTTTCATCTTATTTTGCCCTTGCTCATCTAAAATCATACAAATTCGAAAACAACTATGGAGCAAGGTTAGTGATACAAATATGTGAGTAAGGCGTATAGTTTTCCTTTGTTAATGAGTCTAGTTGACAGTAGGATTTGGCACTTAAAGACTGTCAATAGTGGGCCAATTATAATTGAAATACATATAGCACCACCTGCTGACCAGCAAAAGCTGGGGCCCACTGGGCCCAGCCATGGTCGGCCGACCACCATGGCCGCCCGAGCATGGGTAGGCCCCAATGTGGCCCAGCTTTGGTGCACGGCCTCCTTGACCTGTCTTGAGCCCAAATCCGCGAGACACGTCGGCGTCCGCGAGGAAAAAAGAGGAGTTCTCGTACCTCTCTTCCAGAAAACCTAAACCCTCTCTTCTCCACCTTGTTTCCATCTACTCCCAAAACCTCCATAGATCTCCAGCAGCATCCCACCATCTGAAAATCATGGCTAGCGAGGGAAACCCCAAAACCGTAGCCACCACGCCGGCCGCAACCTGTCCTGCAAGTCCTCTTCCGTCCGGTGTTCCAAACCCTGCCGCTGACGCAATGATAGAAGGCAAGGTGACCTTTGTGCAGCTCATGGCGATGATTCCTGCTGTAGGGAGCAGCGTAGGGCCGGTGAGCGCCACCCACCAGTCAGCCGACCACCCTGGTCGGCTGACCAGGGGGCGTGACCCCCATCGCCCCCACTCTGCCGCAAGGTCACCCTCGCCTCTCAAGATCAGGAAATCTAGAGCACGCGCGCAGAGCCCGTACGGAAGACCCTCCAAGGAGGCTCCGTCCCCATGGAGGCCGATCGCGAAGCAACTCTTCAAGGATGGAGCGGCAGCAGGATCCTCTGCGCCGCCTCAAAATGCGCAGATCGCTCCCGTACCACAGAGGAGCGCTCCAGAGTCTGTACAGGGGGCAACCCCAACTCAAACTCCAGACGCTCAAAGAAGGAGCGCAGCCACCAGTCCATCCCCCAAGAAGACAATATCTCAGTCGTCGCCTGCAAAGCCCAAAGGCGACGCTGCACCAGAGGGACCTACCATCGCTGATCTCACCGTGATGGTCCAGCAGCTGCGCCTGGAGAATAGGCACCTTGAGGACCAGCTCGCGGAGAGAAAGATTTAGGTCGAGAAGCTTCGGGACGACCTCCGTCTTCTGTGTCGTGGTTTGAGCGCTAAGATGAAGCGCTTGTATGAGGCTACGGGTCACAAGGACCTTTATTTGGAGTTACCTCCTAAAAAGGTCATTATCATTAGTTTAGTTCGGGTGCTAGTTATTTCATTTAGGTTTAGTTCGGTTTAGTCGCGCCCCAAGTCTATTTAGTTTGTTTGGTTTGATAACTTTGGCTCCCCGGTGTTAATGCCGGCAGAGCCCCTTTATCTTTCATATTTTGTTTTGTCTATGATCGATGAGCAGGTCGAAAACAAGTGTGGGGGGGGGAGATCCCGTGATGCTGCACATTCACACTACCATCATATTCACACGTCACGCGCACCTCTTGCTCCGACGCCTGAGTTTGCACTACCTCACTTGTTTCCTCCCTTTAGCGTTTCTAAACATGAGCACAATGTTCCAAATATCTGAAACTATTTAAGAATATGCTAACAGGAGTTCCAAATGAATGCTTGCATAAATGTTTTTCATGCTGCACTTAAGTTTGTGAACTATATCTTATAGGACCCCGTGATGCTTAGTTGTTGACTAACGTGATATGTCTGGTTTAAAGTTGCTCATCTCTTTCGTGTTGACTAGTTTGGGAATTTTATTTATAAAAACAAAACTGAGTTCATGGTCTTTCCACTTTATATACCGTCCTACCAAAGCCATATGATACTTTCCACTTGAAAATCCTATGCATATGTCCCTTGACTACGTGTTGAGCTTGATCAAATTTTGTGACACATCATGGTTTACTCTCTTGATTAAAGGTTATATGCTCAGATGAGACCCATGCTCCTTAAATACTGTCTGACAATAGTATTAAAAAAAAGAGCAAGAAAAAGGAAGATGAAAAGATGGCATGCCAAAGAAGCATGACCCAAAAAAAAAGAGAGAGACAGAGAAAAGATGGCATGCCAAAGAAGCATGACCCAACCAATAAAGTCAGACATGAAAAGGAGCATGCAATTATCTGTGCACTAACCTAATCAGTTCATAAGTATAAGTATCAACCTGTGGATCCAATCTTTGACCTTGCAACAGATTTGAGTCAAGCAGATGCCTTTTCACTCTACCAACTAAACTCCACATACGCGATCAAGGCCGGTAGGTAGAGTAAGGGTAAGTTTTGGTAAGAAGTTATGAGTGACATTGAGAGATCTATAGAAAAGAGTAAGACCATGAACACTTTTTCTATAAAAATTCTTTCAATAATCCCCAAGTCTGGCAACTTGACAGGATGACACTTGAAGCCAAGATAATTCCGTTCTTCAACAATTCAAGACATCATGGTAGACACATTCAAGTTCACAAGCAAAAGCAAGGTATGGAATAACTTTTGTGCAGTATGTTCTATCAGGAAGATGCCAAGGCACCTTAGTCCTGACCTTTACTCGGGATGAGCAAAGGGCCAAGTGTGGGGGATCTTGTTGACGGTCACTAACGACCTATTTTGACCGTCAACTCCTGCACAAAATTGAACCATAATGTGGAATAAATGCTAGGATAGACTTATTTACTAACGAATTCTATAGATGATGTTCTAGAATGTGCGCAGGTGATTTTTAGCTAATTTTGCAGCATAATGGTGTGGCATGATCCAAGACACGACGTTCCAGCAAATCAGAACGCGACACATGTCAGAACATGGATTAGAGGGCCCACCAGAGCAAGAAACCGACATACCAGAAGCCAAGACAAGTGCCAATGACATGTGGGCCCAGAATACAACCCAACCGAAGAAGGCCGAGGTCGGTTGGGCCCACAAGGTGGTCGGTCGACCACCCTAGTCGGTCGACCAGCCTAGGGGCCCCACCGACTTATGTCTTCGACGTGACAGCTCCTCATTGGATGTATAGGTCGGTTCTTGGAGGTACACCTGCAGATGGAGCTCCCCTTGGCCATGGCTCCCTCCTATAAATACAAAGGGGGGTGAAGGAATGAGACAGGCACCACACAGAACACAACTCACCTCTCTTCTCTTTGGAGCTTGGAGGCCTTCATCCTAGATGCTTTAGGCAGCCTAGGAGCTGTAGAAAGGATAGAAGGAGAGTGAGGAGGAGTTGGGGGAAGTGCCGGGCTTGTCGGCACTCTTCTCCGCTTGTACCTCAACGGATGCTTATTCGATTGTAAGTGTTCGAATCTTTCTTATTTAGAATTAGAGTTTTGTTGCAAGTTATTATTTTTGCCTTATATGAATTGAGTGTATGCTTAGAATAGCGTTTGATCCTAGCTTAAGACCCCGGATAGAGAAGGCAAGTCTTGGCCAGGGCTAGGATTAGTACGGAATAGCGTAGATGTGGTGTCTAGGCTAGACTACACCACTCAGTTGTCTGGTAGTCCCACGATTTGTAGAGGTAGCCGGCAGGTGTTGACAACCCTGTTCGAGCCCTAGAATTCCTCCATGTTCGTATACTGGATAGAGTCTGATTATTGGAGCTATCGGCTTATTTAAGCCGATCGATACCTTTAGCTCGAAGTATATAGCGAAGTAGTTCTTCCTCTAAACGTAGATTCTAAATCTTAGGAAGTCCTCTCTATTCCACCCCTTCTGCACCAATGTGTGTCCCCTTGGATGAGCCTGAACCTGTAGATAGTGTACTCACGTTCCCCAGTGGATACGATACCCTGGAATACTCTTGGGTGAAAGCTACAGCGGTATCCGTACGCTTGCGGATTTTATTCGTGACGTTATAAAGTACCAACAGCTATACTAGAAGGGAGAGTACAACAGTCTCCTGCAGAGAAGAATCTACGAGTATGTACGAGAAGAAGGAGGGAAAATCTCATACACCCCACCACTATTGTTGATGAAGTTGAAAGTGATCAAGCTTGTTCGGGTGAAAATGAGAATGACCAGTTATCTGAGTCAGGGGGAGAGATAATGGATCACTTGAATGACTTGCCTATTGCTCTAAGAAGACAAGCAAGGAGCACTGCAGGTAAACGTCCAGTGAGATATGGCTTTGAAGATAATTGTGAAGATGAGCATAGTAATGAGGAACATAATTATGTGTTATATGGGTCCTTACCATCTAAGTAACGGGCATTTGTGACAACATTGCAATCGGTACAAATTCCAAAAAACTGGAAAGAAGCAAAACAAGATTCAAGATAGAGATAGGCAATGCTTGAAGAGTTGGCAGCACTCGAGAAGAATGACACATGGGAGCTCGTACCTTCTCCTCCTGGGAAGAGGGTGGTTGATTGTAAATGGGTATATATTGTGAAACAAAATCCTAAAGGAAAAGTGGAGAGATATAAGGCAAGGCTATTAGCAAAAGGGTACAACCAGACATATGGGATCGACTATGATGAGACATTTGCACTGGTTGCAAAGATGAGTACTGTGAGGACCTTGATTTCCTATGCTGCTAACTTTGATTGGCCATTATATTAATTAGATGTTAAAAATACATTCCTTCATGGTGATCTTAAAGAGGAGGTTTATATGGAAATCCCACCTGGATTCACTACTGCTGAAACAGAAGGTAAGGTACTAAGATTGAGAAAATCTTTATATGGACTAAAACAATCGCCAAGAGCGTGGCTTGATAGGTTTAAACATGCAATGCTTGATATGGGATATAAGCAGTGTAACGGAGATCATACTCTGTTCTATCTATGTTCCAAAAATCACATAACTATCCTAGCCGTCTATGTTGATGATATTATTATTACTGGAGATGATACTTTGGAGATGGTACGATTGGGAGAATTTGAGAAAGGAGTTCGAAATTAAAGATCCGGAACAGCTTCGATATTTTTTTGGGGATTGAAGTAGTGAGATCTCCTAGAGGGATCGTGCTCTCACAGTGGAAGTATTTCTAGATCTACGAGATGAGATGGGTATGCTTGGGTGTCGTTCAACCACTACACCAATAGAGCAAAACCACAAATTGGGTGCTGAATCTGGACATCCTGTAGATAAGGAGAGATATCAAAGACTAGTGGGGCGCCTCATCTATCTATGCCATACAAGACCAGATATAACATATGCTGTGAGTGTAGTAAGCAGATACATGCATGACCCAAGGAGTGATCACATGGATGCAGTCTATAGAATCTTGAGATACTTAAAGAGGAATCCAGGCAAAGGTTTGCTGTTCAAGAAAAATGGACATCTGAATGTGGAGGGTTATAGTGATGCAGATTGGGCGAGCTGTCCTGGTGATAGAAGATCAACTTCGGTCTATTGTGTATTTGTTGTTGGAAACTTGGTGATTTGGAGAAGTAAGAAACAACATGCGGTATCACGCTCTACTGCAGAGGCTGAGTATAGGGCTATGTCACAGAGTCTGAGTGAACTATTGTGGGTTAAAAATCTTCTAACTGAGTTAAAACTCGAAGAGGTCAGTTCTATGAAGTTGTGGTGTGATAACAAATCAGCCATTAACATTGCCAACAACCCAGTTCAACATGATCGAACCAAGCATGTGGAGATCGATGCTTCTTTATTAGAGAAAGGATTGATGACGGGACTCTAGGGTTTGTAACTTCTGAGGAACAAATTGCTGACTGTCTAACAAAAGGGTTGAGTGTTAAAAGGTGTGTGTCTTCATGTGACAAGATGGGCATGATAGGTATATACGGCTCATCTTGAGGGGGAGTGTTGGTGTGTGTATGTAATATAGTTATATATGCAGGGCTAAAATGTAAAAGGGTGAAGAAATAAGAAAGGCATCGGGAGAGAAAAAATCACCTGAGAGGATTTCCCCCAAATCTCTACACTACCTAATGCGTTGTGTCAGCAGGTTCTGTGGGACAAGCAGCTCAAGACCATTGTTAACAACGAGAGCTCCGGGATCATCCGGATGCTCAACACTGAGTTCAACGAGTTTGCAGAGAATCCTGGCCTGGATCTCTACCCTGCTCATTTACAGGCCTCCATTGATGAGATCAACGAGTTGGTGTATGAGGGGATAAACATTGTGTACAAATGTGGCTTTGCAAAGCAGCAGGGGCCATACGATGAGGTAAGTCGATCGGTTATCCACGGCTTCTTGGAAATAAAATTAGGTGTGTTTCCTGTGTTTGACCAGCACTACTACTTCTTTTGTTCTGAATTTGTTTCTAGGCTGTCACGAAACTGTATGAAGCTCTGGACAAATGCGAGGATACTCTGAGCAGGCAACGCTTTCTATGCAGCAATCAAATTACAGAGGCAGATGTTCGCTTGTTTACAACTCTTATAAGATTCGATGAGGTATGAACTTTTTTCTTCATAGAAAGAAGGAAAACATATTTGTAAAATCTGTCATGTTCGAAAAGTATTTTATATAGTCATAGCTTGTTGTGCTGTTCTTACGTGTATGTCACTGGCTGACCTGATTACAGCATTATATTAATGAGCATGGAATTGTCCTATTATAAATCTGTCCGTCATTACTTGCAATACTCCTGAAGTTTTGATTTATTCAAAACTGTGTTCTTTCTGAGGTCATACCTTCATGTCTTCCATAGATTTTCATCCAGTTAGTAACACATTATGCAAAGATGCTTTGTTGAAACCGTCAGTATTATATCTTGTTGAGTTCAGTCTGTAGGTGTACCCAATGTGTCTTCAGTGGTTCATTCTCAATTAACAAGAGACAAGAGAAGTTATATCCAAATATCAGAAATATGGGATGACTACTAGAGCGATTTACATTCTGCAAGTTTGCTAACCTCACTCAGCTCTTGTGATGTTACCCGTTAGCATAAATGTTTTTATAACAACCCGGGTTACATTCATGGCCCTTTCAGGCCAGCGAGATTGAGATAACATAGCTTTAAGCCAACAGGCAAGATTAATTAACAAAGAAAAGGGTTTAGGATTTGTCTGATGTTCTCAACGAGACTCAGAGCACTGAATGAGCCAGATGCAGAGTGTGACTATTTGGTGTCAGCCAATTGCAAAAACCGTATGCAGATTAGGCTTTAACAATTCTCAGACCAGATAAAGTTGGACACATAAACATACCGAATATAAGGGGTCACTTTCTATGCAGATGAACAATACCTGGAGTTCCATACTATTCTGTGAAGTTAGATTTTCTTTTTTCATTTCAACTTAAAACTCTTTCATTACACCAAGGACATCTACCAAATTTCTGGCATTAGCAGCACAGTTAACATGGAGAGCACATTCGAAAGAGCTACTATGGAGGTCACTCACCTATAAATCCATACGGGATTATACCTGTGGGCCCAAACATCGATTATAATGCTCCGCATGACAGTTCTTTTAATGAAAAATATGCTCAGGCACGGTCGCAAAAAATGCTCCGCATGACAGAGAGAAGTTCAAGGCCTAGTAGATTTCCTTCAGTGACTTCTATATATGCCATGTTTATTTTTGTAATTGTGGGATCTGTTCTTGTGCTGAAAATTATACTCGGACGTGTATAGAAAGTTTCTTGTGCAATAAATATCTAATTCTTGGTGCCAAGAGTTTACTTGTCATACGCCCAACGCGGGCCGTGAACCTCGGCGGAGAAAACAGGCACTATCGTACGTCCAACGCGGGCCGTGAACCTCGGCGGAGAAAACAGGCCAACATGGGCCGAAGGAGGCGTGCCAACTGGACCTCGCGCCGCGCATTAGGGTTGCACGAGCGCATGAATTACTGTAGCGTGAATAGTACCACGGGTGCTGTAGCACCGCCGCCGTCGTGAATTAGGTTAGACTAGTGATTGGCGCGCGAGGGAAGCAAGGTTTGTGCTAAAAATTGAATACATAAAGTATATAAAAATGAAAGAACAGGTTGCTGATTTTGAAAACAAAAGAGTATATTGAGAATATGATTATACATTTATTACACAGTCTGGTGATACACAGTGATTGTTTACTGAATAGTACTCCCTCCGTTCCAAATTATAAGACATCCAAAGAATCTTAAAGAGTCAAAGCAATCTCAAATTTGACCAAGATTATAGAGAGAAATATAAAAATTTATGATATCAAATTGATGTACTATAAAAATATAACTAATAAAGAATCTAATGGTACTTAGTTTATATAATAAATATCATTATTCTATTATATAAATTTGGTCAAACATAAAAAACTTTGACTCTCCAAAATTGTTGAAATGTCTTATAATTTGAAACGGAGGGAGTACATATAGAGGTTGTTTCTGGAATTGATGGGCTATGACTCTTGTCATGTTGTTTGTCAAAGTGGACGAGGAGCACAAAGGTACTCGAACTTGCCAGTGACAGAATCTATAGCTGCCCTTTGTTTATTTTTTGTTTATAACATAAGTAGTAAAAGCATGGGCAATACATTTTGTATTTATAACATAGAGCATCATTTTTTATGTAGCATTCACAAGAGTAAAGTTTATAGTGCAAATTTGTAAAAGTTGTAAAAGCATGCATACTACAGAGCATAAACACGGGGTGCGGTTCATCTTTTGATACTAAAGTTTAAGGATATAATGGATCAGTACTTTATTTACAAACCAAGAGACAATAGTAAATCTCATACTGCAGCTTTCTAAAAGTGTGGATATTACAAAACGTAAACATAGGGCTCCATGTTTTGCTACTAAAGTTTAGGCATACGCTGGATCAGCGTCTTATGTACAGACCAAGAGAAGACCTGGATTAGGCATATCCTGGATCAGCATCTTATGTAGAAACACCACGAGCAGTAAACTACTGATAGTTATCAGCAGGACATAGGCTTTGTTTAATAACAAGGAACAAATTGAGAGAGAGAGAGAGAGAGAGAGAGAGAGAGAGAGAGAGAGAACAAGGTAAAAGTGAGTTTCGACCCAGCTTCTTCTTCGAGGCGAGGTCACGCAACATGTCCTGGAGGTGGCTGAAGAAGGAGAAGCAGTTGACGGACAAATCCAGAAAGGTGGGGGTTTTCAGGTCACCGAGGCGAGACGTCGCCTGTCCGGTGAGCCCATGGGACTCAAGGTAGAGGCTACGCAGGCCTGTGAGGTCAAACAGGACAGCGGGGATGGTGCCTGTGAAGGTGTTGGAGGCGAGGGAGGTCCCGGAGCATGGAGGCGCAGAGCGACTCGATGAAAGACGGTAGAAGATGGGAGTGCGGGAGACGGGAGTGCCACCGCAGCAAGAAACCAGGCACGCGGCAACTGAAGGCGCCAGCAACGCGTCACAGTCCGGAGGTCAACTGACTCAGCTAAAAAGTTTAGAGGCTGCCGTGAGCCACCCGATGAGCATCGCACAGCCAACGATTTTCGGGTGACGTGGCCGGGCTGCCCGGGCGTCTCCCCCGCCACGACTGTTATCCCAGCGCCTCTCCCGCCACGAATGTTATCGTAGATGAGTTGGATTGGCTAAGTTCCCCTGGACTATAAATGAAAGGGGCCATGTAACCGCTGAATATTTAAACAAAGTAGGGTTAATCCCTCATATCTCTCTCTCTAAGGCTGTCCGCATTCGTGATACTCTAAATTCATTCTCTAAATAGAATATTTCATTCTGGTCATCAATATTCCCTCCTCAATACTCAGTTCTTCCACACTCATTCACACTCTATATTCATTCTCTATATCAACTACCAAATGTATGACCCACCCATTAATTTGCTTTAACCTTTTTTTTACCCCTTCGCCCTCTCCCCTCCCCCCCCCTCTCTCTCGCCTAGGGAAGCCGGCGCCCTCCCCGTGCCCTCCGCTCCGCGGCGTCCATGGAGCGGAGCTCGAGGCCTCCTTGGCGGCGGCCTCCTCGAGCTGCGGCGCGAGGCGGGGCAGAGTCCCGCAGCTGTGGTAGTTGGAGACGGCGCGGGAACGACGAAGGGGCCCGTCTCCGTCAGGATACCGTCTCGCGCTATACCGCGCTGCATTTTCAGTTCGAACGGCCGCCTGGAATGATAGAGTTCAGTTTACCATACCCCGCTGCGGTAGTTTTTTGCTAAAATGATACTGGACGATGGATACTGTTTCCTTTGCAGTATCCACTGCAGACAGCCTAAGCATCGGTCTTCTCCTCCGCTCCCAAACCCTAGCTGCCGTCTGTGCCACCTCCTCGCATGTGCGCCACCCCCAAGCACGCCACTTTACACCTGGTATCCAGAGACCACTCCATCCTCCACACTGCTGCAACGATCCGATGGCCTTCACCATCGCCGACTTGAAGAAGGAACACACGAAGTTCTCCACCACCATGAACGACTGCCTCGACAAGGCCAAGGAGCACGTCGCCAACATCAACGCCATGTTGATCCGTATGGAGCATGCAAAGTTCATGGAAAACCATACCAATGATAGTAGCAACGCCTCTTCACCGACAATAGATCTGATCCAACCGAAGAACAGCACGCTGCAGGTACACAACACTACCATCACTAATGGGGACGATGCCAAATCCTCGCTGTCGCCAGAATCTCGCAGCGACGAGATGGCCGACGAGGTCACTATCGACCTCACGATGGCACCGGCCGACATCACCATCGCCCCCAACATGGCTACGCCTGACATCGTCACTGACACAACGGGCATCAAGCGAGTCCAATCCGCATTGGATGTGGATGACGACGACAACACACAGCAAGTTGCGATCTCCACCGTCAAATCCTCACTGCCGGTTCAACCTCGCAGTGAAGAGACGACAACCACGATCATCGACGTCACAATGGCAATGCCCGACATCTTCAGCCACCCCATGCGCATAGAGCAAACTCAACCCTATGGCGCTGCGATCCAATCCAATCCTATGACAGTTTTATCATATAATCTGTTTCATAGCCCTCATCAATACTAATAATATGCCGCTCTTTGACATAATCAGCATGTGTGTGAAAAAGATCTGAAATGTAAACATGAGCAATTGTATATGTAGCATGGTAGTCGGCTTCTGCATTGAATAGCTACCATTTTTTATGCTCCACATTGGGCTAAAACTTTGTCAAATGTTTGCAACTTTTTTCCCATTTAAGTTACTAAAGATGGCATTACTGCCTTTGTTTACGATCTCAATCACTTTCTTAGTGTTGAGTGCAGGTACCATGTTAATCAATGTGAATGGTTTATAAAAGATGCTATAAATTAAATTGCACAAATTGCATTTCACTGGAATGAGGATACTTTGATTTATACATATTAGTTCCACATTCAGTATGAAACATATTCCACGCACAGAAATATTCCAGTTTCCAGTAGTGAGTCCACATGATTCAGTACCATATGCCACGCACACGTAGAGTTTTTTTAGGAATCTGGAGGAACCGAAGTCCCTACAGTATATTTATTAAAAAAGAATAGAGGTTCAACAACATAAAAACAAAATTACAACAGCACACCGCTGAGAAACACGACCAGACATTCAAGAGACTAAAAAAAAAGGAAAAAAAAAGAAAGAAACAAAGAAAATGAGCTTCAGCCGCACAACTAAACCAGGTTCACGCACACGTAGAGTACCTTACTGGCGTTGATTGTTCTTCCTGCGCCCACGTTCGTTCTTAGATTGAAAAGGTCGGATGTTCGAGTATTGGAACATAAACTACTGGCAATTCCTCCTGATCAACAGCATTGCCTATCGACGTATCGAACATGTTGTCGGCTATCTCAGCGGGAGAGAGGTAGCTACGCACCCTTGTACTCTGCACAAGAATCGAGTCACGGGGTGTGCTCGGTGGGTCGTCGGTGTTCCACGCTCGGGAAGTTATAACGATATTGCAATATGACCGTGGTCGAACAGTGCTTTTGTTTGGCTGTGCGTGGTATTTCCTCTGGTCCATCTTTATATTAAATGCAATGAAACCATCAGTGTTGTTGGTTAGCTGCAAGCAGCACGGTATCTGTTTAGAGCGTTCAAATGGGAAACGCAGCTCGAAGGCCGGATCCAACGCCAGATCTTTCATCTGCAAAGAGTAATAAGTTTATAAATTTATTAATGTTAACATTCAACTGTGAGTATAAACTTGCTTATAAAAATACCTACTGTCTTTATATGTGCAACAGCGTACGGATGTTTCATGGTTTCGATTTTGCCAGATTTTTGTATATATTGATATTGATGTATCTTTTAGATAGTGCATTGGGCCCATTTGGATCCTTACAATTGAATTCATTTTAATAATTATAATTTAGACACAAATTAACTAAGCTAATATGGTTGTATATAAAATATATTTGTATATTACTGTTAGTCATACAAGAGAGGTACTTATATGTTGCATTTATACTATAGGTAAGCGAGTTTAAGACTATGTTATAAGTTGGAGAGTAGAGCATGGTGATCTACAGAATCAAATTCTATCTTCCACCCTATGAATTTGAGATAGACTTATACGAACTTGGAGAAGTTGTGAAATATCAAATTCCACTCCAAATAACTTAATCCATTAAGTAGATTGCAATTCCTCCAAAATAAAAGGAACCAAACGGCCCCTTAGGCATCTATATTTTTTACATTTATTTCCCGATGGGCCATCTACAGTTTGCTGAAAATAAGAGGTGAAAAAATATTTTTTGGTACAAATTTTAAATGGTTCAATTCTTTACATAAAGGGATTGATGCACGGTGTAGATGTATCTATAACTTTCTTTACTTATAGTTTGTTCAAAAATGGTGAAAAGAATTATTGCATGCTAGCTGGCTGTGAAACGAGGACTTCCTAGTGTCATGGTACCTGGATCGTCGGTACCATTGAAGGTCCCGCAGAATGTTGCGCGTCGAGATCCTTTAGTTCAGAGACGATATCACTTATTTTCGGCCTTTTCGCTCGTTCCTCTTCAACACATCTTAGTGCTATGTCAATATATTCCTTTACTCTGTTCAATTCACTTGAGGTAATCATTGGTGGCCTTTCGTTCCAGTTTCTACGCACCTAAGAAAAAATAAAATATAAATCTTACATATATTATATATATAGCTGGATAGCACTCAGAGGAGTGGGAAAATGTATTGGCATAGCATTATATTTTTGAGAAAAAAATAGAGTTGATTTAGACAAACCGATATTTCTTACTTGCTCAACAAACTCACGTGGAGACATGTCATCATATTTTCGGTAACCCAAAGGTACGGCCAAGACTTCTAGAATAATAACACCCAAACTGAACACATCGAACTTGTTTGAGATTTTTTTTCCGGTAAAGTATTCTGGTGGCATGTACCCCCTGCAATACATCATCACTATTAAATCTCACACACATATATATGGCTTCGAAATGGAATATATACACGAGCCATGCATCTTACAATGTTCCTGTTGTATGACTTGTTGTTATATGGGTTTTCGTCATAGCCAAGAATCTTGACAGACCGAAATCAGCAATTTTGGGCATATTCTTCTCATCCAGCAGTATATTTTCTGGTTTTAAGTCCATATGATACATATGTTGCGCCTGCCCGTAATGAAGGTAATTTAAACCCTCAGAAATCCCTCTGATAATCTTGAGGCGTGTGTCCAAATCACGTTCTCTGAATTTTTCTGTATAAAGAAAAAAAGGTGCATTTTTCATAATAGAATATTATTGTTATCCCGGCTGGCATACTATACTAAAAGTAATACGGAGCATGTTTGGATTGAGGTTGATCAGCATCATACCGTTAATGTAGTTGTCAAGGCTTCCGCCCTGACAGTATTCGTAGCAGAGGATCCGCACTATTCTTTTTACGAATTGATAATCTCCCGGCCTTACCTCCATATTTATCTCTCGTGTTTCGTAACAGTAGCCAACTAACCGTACAATATTTGGATGATGGAGTTGGAAACTGTTATTAAATTCTTTTTTAAAGGCTGCGTCATCAAATCCTGGATTTTGATCATAGAGCTTCTTCACAGCAATCTTTTCATCTCTATATATACCCTGTAAACAATTAAGCATGATTACTATGAAACATGGCCGGGCTTGCTAGAATTCACATTAATATTTTCTTAATAGCAGAAATGCAGCAGGTAACCGTACCCAATAAACGTGACCAAACCCACCACTTCCAATCCGTACTCCGTCGGAGAAATTGTTTGTGATATGCTCTAGGAAACTTAATGTAAAATCTTGTGGCGCACTTGGGTAGTTAGCCATGCTGCTCGTGATCTATCAACCTGCCTTCAACCCTTCGCTGCGGGGACAAATAATAATCCTTTCACATAATGACCAGCATGATCTATTTCACTTCTAGAAATAATAATTGGCATATATCATCATTTCTGAAATTCGACTACCAAAACAGAAGACCCTCCAGCTATACTCTTGGGTTACGAAAGAATTCAGAAACAGAAAATAGGGATCTACTCATTCAGCATCATGAAAAGAAACCAGCAAAAATGCAGACTAGTATTCTGCAATTGAAGTTAACGTGCCGAATTACATATAGAGGAATTGCAGCCCTCCCTCTTTCTCCTTAGGATATTTACTGCAACTCAAGAAGGGAGAAAAGGGGGCCTTGAGCTACCTCCCAAACATTGCAAATTTAAGAGAAATGTTTGGAGTACATATTTGTATGCACTATGTGCATGCCAAGTTCAATTCTAGAGAAATTTAAACGGCCGAACTATATTTTTTGAATTAGTTTTCATGCTTCCACATATTTCGCCACACATCCACACCCCTACAGACAACTCACTGGCACAAGCACTCCACACAACTCATCAGATCTACTATAGTCATCTTGAAGAACACGCCTCTAATGACATCCACTCAAGACCCCAACCATCTATATTGGACATGCTCTAAATATCCTTAATACTCGGCATCAGCTATTTTTACAACTTCCAACATACAAACAACGCAACTATGAAATATTTTCTGCCAACAGTAGCTCCAAAATAACTATTCTAATCTTTAAGCTCAAACTTCAAGAGGAAGAGAACTAATTCAAGTTACAAGGAGCACACAAGCTTCTGTAATTTCTACAGAGGTACATAACAGATTTATGTTCATATATATATATATATATATATATATATATATATATATATATATATATATATATATATATATATATATATATATATATATATACACACACATATAGGAAAGCGTTTTTTGTTTGTTATCTCTGATACATATAGGAAAGAGTTGAAGTCCAACTAACCTCAAAAAGACCGTAGAGGTGAGGTGTGAGGATGTAAACGGGGCTTGCGTTCTGATGGCTACAGGGCTCGTCCGGCGGCATATAAACTCTCATTGCATTCGGCTGGTCTTGTAGCCTCCAGCGCTATAGTAATTTCCTCTCACACCACTCTAGCCACCAGCTCCAGCTCCAGCTCCAGCTCTAGCCAGCCCAACAGTATTTTTCTCTCACACCATTCTAGCTCCAGCCTGCCGAACGTGGTGTCTGTTTCCGGTGAACCACTTGGAGTAAATTAAAGATTTTGGAAAGGACGACAAGACTTGTATATGGTCTACGGTCCTATTTGGATCTACTCCCGTTTCTTTATTAGCTAGCTATATTTTAGTAAGGAATTGTTTGAACCCACCAGCTAATACTCTCTCCGTCCATTTATTTGCTTCATCCAAGGGCGTCCGTAATGGTTAACTATTTAGTTAGCTAAATCTGATGTTGTAATAAAAAAATAGAAGAGAGTAGTTACTAGCGACGAGCAAATAGCTGATCTATTTCACGTAGTCTAAGAATATGTGAGAGGAGGTGTAGATCTAATGGTACAAATTAGTCTTTATTTTATCTCTCACCTCCACATCAACAAACTACATAGTTAATACTAGTATTAGCTGGTGGGTTCAAACAAGGAGCAAGGGTAATACTAGTATTACCATTGCGGACACCCTGAACCTTTAGCGTAATGACCAAGGAGCACTTAGTTTTGCATTTAATCATCTCGGGCTGAGCACATATGCGGAGTCACAAGCAAGGTACAACCAATGAGCAATAAATGCAGACAAGTGGCAGTCCCAAGCTAATATGAAGGAGATTTTTGGAACAAAATTTTTTGCTTAGATGAAGGAGATGGACGAAGGGAGTAGATCATTGCATAGTGTTAAAGATGCATATAAACTATTACTTTAGCAACTTTAAATCTGCTAATAGAATAATTTATTTAGCAGTTTCTTAGCTAATAATAATTAGTAGGTTTATTAGTAGATCCATTTGAAACTGGTGGCTGCTAATATTTAGGTCAGTCTCAATAGAGATTTTATGGAGAGTTTCATGACATTAAATATCATCAATTTTACTGACGTGACAAGAAGAGAGAATGATAGAGTTTTATGGGATGCGAGGAGAGTTTCATCACTATGAAACTCATCTGGCACAGTTATCTAATTCCCAATCTAGGTATCTGTGTCCATGAAACTTCCATTAAGACTAGCCGATGAAACTCTGCTCACATCCCATGAAACTCCAACCTACTCTCTCTTTGTCACATCAGCAAAATTGATAATATTTAATATCATGAAACTCTCCATAAAATCTCCACTATGACTGGCCTAATGCCAATAGATCCACACAATGAAAAAGCAACTAGAACACGTAATCTGTGATGTCGACATCCTCTGCCAAATATTCCATTCCCTTTTGTCAGAGCAAAGCTAATAATACAGCTCCGTAAGGATCTTAATTAGTAGTCCACCTCTCAATCCAGCTATATAATAGTTAGCTCTTCACTATTAATACGTGCACTACTAGAAAAGGTACCAGCTGCTGTTGCAGCAGGTACCGATGGTACCCATCGGTACCGGTTGCAACAGCAGTTGGTACCTTTGGCCATCGACCGATCTAGTGGAAGGCAATTGGCACCGGGTGGTGGTACCAACCGGTTTCAATGCGTCACTATAGGAACCGGTCTGAACCACCACCTGGTACCAAATGAAGGCGACGCTAAAGGCACCGGTTTACAGAAATAACCGGTTCCTATGGAAATGAAACGTGGCAGCTGCCAGGAGCTCGGGCCTAAGGTATCGGTTGGTGCCTTGACCCGGTGCTATTGAATTAATTTTAGCACCGGGTCATTGAAATCAGCCGGTGCCTTTGGCCCGAGCCTATAAATACCCCAGCCCCTCCCCCTCTCAAGCTGCCTTGAACTCACTGTTCATGGCAGCTGAGTGGGGTGAGGGAAGGCGAATTTTTTGCTTTTTTGAAAAAAAAGGTTAGTTATTTTTTTTTATAACTTAGCAATTAATTTTTAGAAACAGTTATTACATGATTTAGTTTATATATGTGATAATTATTTTTATTAGTAGCATCTTATTGTAGTTATATACGTTATCAATTTATTTGATATTTGAATACTATCAAATTATTGTATTTATATGTTTTTTCAATTTATTTGATAAGTGAATAGCATCTATTTATTATAGTTATATGCATTATCAATTATATAAATATATTGTTATAAATTGGTAGTATGAATGAACTATTTGTACAGTACAATGATGTATATAAATGTATTGTGGACCCAGATGAGTCGGCAATGGATGTACATGGCCGACCGGCGTTCAAAGGAGTTCATGGATGGCGTGCATGAATTCATAGAAGCGGTCGAGAAACACAAGTATGGCGGTTTCGTTCGTTGTCCATGCAAATTCTGTAAGAATGAGAAGGATTACTCATCATCAAGAACCATCCATAGTCACTTATTCAATAGTGGTTTCATGCCGAACTACTATGTTTGGACCAAGCATGGCGAAAGAGGAATTGTGCTGGATAATAATGTAGAAGAAGAGGACAGGATTCCTGACTTTGCAGCTAATTATAATTCCTTTTTCAATGACACTGCAATGGGTGAGCCTGAAGAAGATACTAAAGGATACGTTGTAGAAAATGATCTTGGTCAGATGCTGCGCGAAGCTGAGGAAGGTTGCGAAACAGAAAAGGAATCGAGAGATCTGAAGCGTATGTTGGAGGACTACAGAACATTGTTGTACCCTAATTGCATACAAGACCAAAAGAAGTTGGGTACCACATTGGAATTATTGCAATGGAAGGCATCAAATGGTTTGTCTGACAAGGGATTCGAGGAGTTGCTGAAACTTATAAAAAATTTACTCCCTGAGGGTAACACCTTGCCGGAGACAACATACGAGGCAAAAAAAGTTGTTTGTCCTTTAGGATTAGAGGCACAGAAGATACATGCTTGTCCTAATGACTGCATCCTATATCGAGGTGAGTATGAAAATTTGGATTCATGCCCTGTATGCAACGTATGCCGGTATATGATCCCTCGAGATGATCCATGCGATATTGAGGGGATGCGTGTCAAGAAGAGGGTGCCTGCCAAGGTGATGTGATATTTTCCTCTAATACCACATCTGAAACGTTTGTTCATGAATAAAACGAATGCTAAATTGATGCGATAGCACAAAGAAGAATGTAAGCAAGACAATATGTTGAGACACCCCGCTGATGGGTCGCAGTGGAGAAAAGTGGACAGAACATTCCCAACATTTGCAAATGATGCGAGGAATATAAGTTATGTCTTAAGTATGGATGTCATGAATCCTTTCGGTGAGCAGAACAGTGGCCATAGTACCTGGCCTGTGACACTCTGTATATACAACCTTCCTCCCAAGTTGTGTATGAAGCGGAAATTCATTATGATGCCGGTGCTTATCCCCAGCCCGAAGCAACCCGGTAACGATATAGATGTGTATCTGAAACCACTGATTGAGGATCTTCTATTGTTGTGGAAAGATGAGGGTGTTCGTATGTGGGATGCGCATGCAGAGGATCATTTTAACCTGCATGCATTGCTTTTCGTAACCACAAACGATTGGCCAGCACTAAGTAAACTCTCCGGACAATCCAATAAGGGTTATAGGACATGCACCCATTGTTTAGAAGAAACCGACAGCATGTACCTCAAGCACTGTAGGAAGATCATGTATATGGGTCATCGTTGATTTCTTCCGATCAAGCACCCATTGAGGAGGAGGCATGCTCACTACGATGGAAAGGTAGATCATCGTACCAAGCCTAGGCACCGTTGTGGGAAAATGATGTTTGAAATGGTCAAAGATATAAAAGTAGTGTTCGAAAAAGGACCCAACAGCAGATCAGTGCAGAGTGATGACGGACGTGCACCTATGTGGAAGAAGAAGAGTATTTTTTGGGAGTTATCTTATTGGGAAGTCTTAGACGTCCGCCACGCAATTGATGTGATGCACCTAACAAAAAATCTTTGTGTGAACCTTCTAGGCTTCCTTGGTGTCTACGGTAAGCCAAAGGATACATTGGAAGCACGGCAAGATCTTCAACGTATAAAACAACGGGCCACCCTACATCCAGAAAAAAGGGATAAAGGACGTCATTATTTAGGTCCTACGTGCTACACCCTTAATAAGGAAGAGAAGCAAAGTATGTTCGACTGTTTGAACAGTATCAAGGTCCCATCAGGCTACTCTTCGAATATAAAGAGGCTACTGAACTTGAAAGAGAAGAAATTCGCACACATAAAGTCCCATGACTGTCACATGTTGATGACGCAATTGAGTCCAGTTGCACTTAGAGGTATTCTACCAGCTAATGTTCGAGCAACAATCATAAAGCTATGCGCATTTCTCAACACAATTTCTCAGAAGGCAATCGATCCATCGAGTTTAAGCAGGCTACAAGAGGATGTTGTCCAAAGTTTAGTCAGTCTTGAAATGATATTTCCTCCATCATTCTTCAATATTATGACGCATCTTCTAGTTCACCTAGTCAAAGAGATTGGTATTCTCGGTCCTGTTTTCCTTCATAATATGTTCCCTTTTGAACGATACTTTGCAGTCCTAAAGAAATATGTTCGTAATCGGGCTCGTCCAGAAGGAAGCATTGCAAAGGGTTACGTCATAGAGGAGGTCATTGAATTTTGTGTTGACTATGTGGAAGAACTCTGCCCAATTGGAATTCCAGTATCACATCATGAGGGGCGGCTGATTGGAAAGGGCACACTTGGAAGAAAATCAGTAAATGCCACAGATCATGCCACGTTGAGCAAAACACATCTCACAGTTCTGCAACAATCAGCCTTGGTGGCTCCATACGTGGAGGAGCATATGCCAATTGTGCAAAGTATATACCCTTTGAAGTCTGAGACATGGATTACAAAACATCATAACGATACATTCGCCACCTGGTTGCAGAAGGAAGTCATGGCCAACGATCAAATTCATGAGCAGCTAGCTTGGCTGGCCAGGGGTCCGGCAAATTCAATCCTGATGTACCAAGGATATGAAATTAATGGTTACACATTTTATACAAGAGCCCAAGATAACAAGAGCACCAATCAAAATAGTGGTGTCCGTATAGATGCCACTGACTCTAGTGGCCAAACGAACTCATATTTTGGTTACATTGAAGAGATCTGGGAACTCGACTATGGGCCGTTGAAGATATCTCTATTTCGTTGTCAATGGGTTAAACTCACAAGAAAAGGTGTCGATATCGACGAGTACGGAATGACAACGGTAGACCTCAAAGATCTTGGCTATCGAGACGAACCATTCGTCCTAGCTAAAGATGTCACTCAAGTTTTCTATGTGCAGGACATGTCTAGCAAAATGAGAAAGGACAAGTCCAGGAATAAATCAAATTTTGTAGGTGCCGGAGATGAGGCAAAGCGCCATATTGTTCTGGCAAGAAAAAGAAAAATTATGGGAGTCGACGATGTCACAGATGAAGAAGAATACAATAAGGTTGAAGATATGACTCCGTTCGCAATGGAGGTTGACACAAGTATTCTTTTAGCCGAAGAGGAGGCTCTGTACGCACGTCATGATCATAATGAAGGGACGATTGTAAAGCGAACCATCGTTAATATTCCCTTAGTTGAATGATTATGTCTTGTAATATTTTCTGTGAACATTATTAGATTTCTTATGTAATGAATTGATTTATTGGACAATTAAATGATTTATTATGCAATTATTTGATTTATTATGCAATTAAAATGATTAGTTATGCACATAAATGATTTATTATGTAGTAATTAAAATTATTGTGCATTTAAACGATTTATTATTGTGCACCTAAAACCATAGTTAATATTTTCTTTGTTGAATGATTTACTAGGCAGTTAATAAATTTATTGAGCAAATAACAAATTTATTAGATAATTATTTTAACTATTAGACAATTATTTAATTTATTAGATAATTATCAGATTTTCTAGGTAATTATTAGATTTATTATGCAAATATCAGATTTATTATGAATTATGAGGCAATTAATAGATTTACAAGAGAAAAAGAAAAAGGAAAAGAAAAGAGAACCTTTGGTACCGGTTGGAAAATCCAACCGGTACCTTAGGGTCCTATTTGGGTAAAAAAAAGTGGGGCGTCGTGCGGGAGTCGAACCGTGGCCGCGGAGCCCAAATTACCGAGCATTACCATTGAGATACTGAAGAATTCCGTTCAAACTGGGTCAAAGATTTGTGAAAAGTGAACTTTAAATGACATAAGGTAACGATTTTGGATATCCACCCGGTACCAAAGGGTCTTTTCATTTCCCGCCCGTTGGGCCCTTAGGCACCGGTTGTGCGGAGACCCGGTAACTAAGGCCTCGCCTAAGGCACCGGTTGGAGATACAACCGGTACCTAAGGCCTACATAGGTACCGGTTGAATTTTTGAACCGGTACCCTTGGCCAAGGGTATAAATCCGTTACCTTCTTCCTCCATTCTCCACTGCTCACCAGCGCACTCCTCCGGTCGACCGCCGCCGCCCTCCATCTTCGCGTGCGCACCGTCGCGTAGTCCGCGCGCACCACCGCTTCTCCTCTGCGCTCGGCCCGTTGCGTTGTCCGCCCGCTTCTCCCCCGCAACGCCACCTCCGTGAGCTCCGCCACGCACGCCGCCGCCGGACCTCGACGCCATCGACCCTGCACAGCCTCTCCGCTTGAATCCAAGTCTCAGTGAGCAACCCTCTCTACCCCTGCACTCACGTACGCGTTTGAACCCACGCTCTTGCCCAGAACCGCCGGAACCCGTGCGCGCCGGCGAGCCCCGTCAAGCAGAGCCGCCCCTCGCCGTGGCAAGCCTCGGCCAAACCCTAATCCGCCGTCCCGTTTGCCCAGACGAGTTCGCCGTCGCACGAACTCACTCCCAGGCCAAGCCCCGCTCATCTAGACCCCCGGAGGGCCGAGTTCTGCCATCTCCGGCGAGCCCCGCTCCGCGCCGCCGCGGACAGAGCCGCCGGCGGGCGAGCGCTGCCGCTCCCGCGCGCGGAGTAGGTCCGGGCCGTCCGATCGGCAACGGACGCGCCAGATTAGACCCAGTGTAACGCTTCGCTGGTCTTTTTGCTAAAGAGCCCTCGGGTTTTTTCACAAATTAACCCGCGGTCCACACTACAGTTCAAAAATTCCAGAGAGGCCCTTTTTCTTCTGTTTAGGACCCTAAGCTTTCTAGGATTTGAACCCGCCGTCCAGCCCTCTTTTTTTTCAATCTAGTCCTCAAATCTAAGGTTTAATTATGATCTAGCCCCTGGTTTCTTGCAAATAAGCCCTTAGAACCTTGTTTTAGCCATATCTTTACCATTTTGACTCATGTGTTTAGTTATTAGAGAGACTTTATTAGAGAGACTTGTATTTAGCCATATCTTTAACATTTTGACCCATGTTTCATCTTGCAAATAGTGTACAATGTTTTCATTATATATAGTGTATAATTTAGTTATAGAATTTAGTTATTAGAGAGACTTTATTTAATCATGTATTTAAATAGAGAGTGAATAATGCTTGTATTTATGTATTTATCATGTATTTCTGTAACTCATGTATTTATCATGTAACTCGAGTAACGACGACGAGTAACTACGACGAGTAATTTCATATTCGCTCTCTAACTCACGCATTCGCCATCCCTCGACCCTCAACTCTATACCTCGACCCTCAACCCCGTTCCTCGACCCGGTTCCTCGACCCTCAACTCTCAACCCCGTTCCTCGACCCCGTTCCACGACACACACACACAGTCTAATACACTCTAACACACACACTCTCTCTCTCTAACACACTCTAACACAATTGTATAAAGTATCGACCCTCGAGACACACACACACTCACACTAACACACACAGACACACACACACACACACACACTAACTCTCTCTCTCTCTTTCTCTGTCCCTCTAACATACACACACTCTCTCTCTCAAACATGCATATTCGTTCAAAGAATTGAATTCTCCTGCTTTATTTAAGGATGGACACATACTCTAACACATTTTTACGGTTTCAGTTAAGGATGGACCCCTTCGGTGATGAGCAGGCCGCCGGGCAATACATGTTGGACGCAATAAATAAAGATACGAGGGCCAACACCACCCTGCCAATCGCTGAAGAAGATGCTCAGACAGCTAATTCGTTCCTGAATATGTCTGGAGATGCCGATGAAGAAGATGATGACTTTGCGCCGCCGCCCAATCAACAGCAGCATGTTCCAGTACGAATCTTAAAACTATATGCATGGTGACTTCGGTAGATTAGGTTTGCGATTAACATATATTTTCTGTAATTTAGTCGACCTCCGCATCGACTTCGTTGAGCCAGTCAAAAGGGAGACGCCGGCCAACCAAGAAAATGGAGGAAAGACAGGTCGTCACAGAAGTGGACGCAGAGGGCTGTCCAAGTGCTCCAGAGGATGCTAGCACAAAATTTGTCAACCAATGTGGGGTTATTGTTCGGGCAAGAATTCCGATCACCACAAGACTATGGAAAACGACCAAACCCGAAGAACAGCAACACGTCGTGCCTGCACATCAGAAGGAAATGCTATGGGCAGAACTCAAGGATATGTTCACTCTTTCTGAAGGAGTTGACCAAGAACTTGTGAAGAAATGTGCCTTGAGAAAGATGGCCCTTGCCTTTGCAACTTTCAAGAAGAAGTTGTACACCAATTACATCAAGAAGGATAAAGAGCCGAACTGGGACGATCTTCCTCAGGTTAAACCATACTGGGAGGAGTTTAAACAATACAAACTATCAGAGGAAGCTCAAAAAAAATCCGAACAAGCCAAGGTGAATGCAGCAAATAAGAAATACAGCCACCTCCTTGGGGCTGCCGGGTACAAGAAGTCAGTTAAAAATGGCAGAAGATGGAGCAGGACCTTATGGATAGAGGCATCAGGCTGACGACTTGGGATTGGCCGGATAGATCCAAGTGCTGGTTATTTGCTAATGGCGTGACACTAAACCAGTTGGATGGAAGTTTGGTCGTGCCCGAGCATATGCAAGAAGTGTCCCGCGATCTAGTCGCTGCAATAGATGAGACTCAACAAGGAACATTCCATCCTCAAAGGGAGAATGATGAGCTGACAAGGGCATTAAAAAATCCGGAACACCCTGGACAAGCCCGCGGCATCGGCGTGGTCCCATGGAAAGTTGCTTGGGCCGGAGATCCCTCTTACAAGACTCACCGAAAGAGCAAAGCCGAACAGAAAGAGAAACTTCGTGCCATAGAAGAAAAGATGAACAAGAAGGTTGCGTCCTTGGAATCTCAGATGGACGCCAGGGTCAATGAGGCGCTGCAGCTAGCTCTGAGCCAAAGGGGCACTGCTGGGTCGCACCCGGATGTTGTGATACGCCCGGCCTCTCAGCGACGCAGCAGCTGTGCATCCACAGCGGCGCCCGACATACAAGCGGAAAAGCAACCCCAGATTGAGCCAACGGCGGTAGATGACCAGAGGTATCCAGTGGATGATGTCGCCCTGCCGACACCGTGCGAGCTTCATGTGCGAGCAAGAAATATATCCATTCATGTCACATACGGATCAGCCCTGCCCCTGAATCTTTCTACTACAATTCATGGAAGGCCGATACCCCCTGGCTACACCTCCGTCACAGTCGAGCAGATAGTTGGAAACAATGAGGATCTTGAGCTCGACTTCGTTGGAGGGGATGGAGACAAGACATTGGGAGACGCACTGCACGGGGTCATTCTATGGCGCAAGGCCGACATCAAACTTACTGCAGGCACAACGGCTCCCGTGCAGACTGATCGCCCGTCTCCATGGCCTACCTCACCGCCGTCCCCACTGCCACCTCCTTCACCACCGTCTCTGCCAGCGCAAAGGGCCACGAGTACTCCAACTCCTCCTGCACCAGAAAAGGGAAAGAAAAAGACAGCATCCCTCCCAGCGGCTGGACCCTCAAAGAAGAAGCAGAAAACGGTCGAAAGACAATTAACCTACGAGAAAACCGCTGAGGAGTTGAAAGAGGAGACTGCTCGATATATAAAAGAACAATTGAAGCCTGAAGTCCCCCCGCCGAGGGAAAAGGTACCTCTAGAACTAGGGAAAAAGCTTCTCGCAAAACTAGACAACCCACCAAAACCGAAAAGCTTACCCTCGGACTATGATCATACTCTGATAACGGCACACAAGGTGAGAAATCTGAAGAAAAAATATGGCAAGACCATTCCTCAACTTGGCACACAACAAAAAGAACTCGAGCCCCTCCGGGTGCCAGGGTTGCCACTCCTACACCCGACGGACGTACAACTCCAGGCAGACCTAAAGGCCGCAATATTTCTTTCTGAAACTGGATTAACGCTAGAGGAGACAACGGGGCATGTGGAGGCAAAAATCCCTGTCGCTCGCACTATTACTCCATTCCAGCATGAAAAACCTTTTGTCACTGAGGAAGAGGAGAAAAGTCTAGGCACGCAGATGTTCAATTTGCATAGATGGTACCTGCGAATGGCGAAAGACGAAGGGAAAATATTTGGAGTCAAGTATCGTGACCATGATTTCTTCCGCGGGGAGGACGACTTCTGGGTGTACTTCCAAAATTTATATCACATTTTCCATCGACAAGCCCTCGACTCCTCTATCATCACCATTTGGGTTTTGTAAGTATCACTTACCTCTACATTAATACTTTTTGTTAACAAGAACATAATTATATGTGAGCATTATAAAATTTCTATTGCATCGTTTAGACAGGAGACCCAAAGAAGCCGAAAACTTGGATGGCACCATCAGATCGGCTTCATGTCTCCTTTGCTAGTCAACCAGAAATTGATCAACGAAAGTTACAAGGAAACGTGCCAAAACATGTATGATTCGTTGACTAGGCAAAGTTACAAATCCTATATATTCATACCATACAACTTTGGGTAAGCCTTGATCGACTCAAACCTCTGTTATATTACTAAATAAATACTACGTTGTCTAATACATTTATGTATATATTCTATCTATATCTGCAGTTATCATTGGATTTTACTCACACTTTCCGTAGAGACCGGCAATCTTATAGTCTTTGACTCAATGAGAAATCCAAAGTCCGCAATCCAGCATATCATAGACCCCTTGAACAAGTAAGTTCAGTTTGCACAATCAAATTATTTTTCTGTTAATAACAATTCCTGAATATCAAACTTAACTTTGAGCGCAGGGTTTGGAAAAAATTTGTGAAAAATAATAAATGACGTGGTCAATGGAGGCCCGAACTGAATGTTAACATGGATTATCCGGTATGTTCATTCATAAAGATTTGTCTAGTTAAGTATATAATCCCAAATTGTTCTAAATTGAGTAATTTATTTGTTTCTCCTTAAGTGTGCGAGACAACAACAAGGAATTGATTGGTGCGGGTACTACGTATACGACTACTTGCACATCATGACTCCATGCGGGAAGGCTACTGATGAAGAAACGAGAGTACGTCAAAACCGTTCACTAGTATATTTTCATAATTGTACTAACGCACATAATGTTAATGTTTTTTTCCTAAATGATAGATGTCTCAAATGAGGGATGAATGTTACTCTACTGATCGGATCAACGCCGTGTGCGAGCAGCTCGCCGGATTCATTTTGAACGAGATCTTGGATCCTAGAGGCGAGTTCTACCACGACGGTCACATCTATAGAGGACTTCCATCGACCTCCTGAGGGGACTAGTAGTTGGACGGCTAATATAACTTGTACATTTATAAATATTTTAAAACATTATGCCTTGATGTTTGTAAATTTGTAAATATATTAGTTCATCTAATTAGCTTAATTATATGCTCGCATTTCACTTTTAGTTAGTTTCAAATATTCTCTGAAAACGAACACGAACGACCAATGAACATAGAGTACTGTAGAGCTTGAGTGCGTTTAGCAATTATAAAATAATAAACAGTAATAAATATTACAAACAAAACTGGATTTGGGAAAAAAAGGGAAAAAGTCATTGGTACCGGTTGGAAATACCAACCGGTACCAAAGGGGCTGCCACCTTACGTCAGTGTGGCAGGCTCTTTGGTACCGGCTGGTATTTCCAACCGGTACCAATGGAAGCCTAAGGTACCGGTTGAAAAACCCGGTGTCTTAAGTCGAGGCCATTGGTCGCGGTTGCGGGGCACCAGTTGGGAAACCGGTGCCTTCGGCCCTTCTCAGCCGGTGCCCAAGACCCGTTTTCTAGTAGTGGTGATCCACTTGTCTCTCTTATAAAATTTCTTAATTATTGTATCTATGCCGGTTATAAGCTTATAACTCTGATCTTATCTCTCATTCACGTCAGTACTCAACCTACTTACAACCGGTTATTATTAGCTGTGGAGAAGAGTTTTTCAGATACCAAAGAAGTAACGAAGCATTGAGCGTAAATGTTGAATTCATGCAAGCATGCATGCATGCAGTCCAAAAAATTCCTGCTCAACCAACCAGCGCGTGGGCCGCCCGCCACAATGACCAAAAATCCTGATCTTCATGCTGCAAATGACGCTTCGTATTTGTTATGCATGAGTTAATTGCCGACTTTGTCAAAATAAAATTAAATATAATTTGAATGGAACACCTACTCTCAATAGAGAGTTTGATTTCGTGGTTTTATAAGCATTTAATTTCATGATTATAAGCATTTAATCCCATGGGCCATGTTTGGTTTGGGGTGAAAAAAAATTTCGCAAATTTTTTTTGCAATTTTGACCACTAATTTAGAGTATTAAATAAAATCTAATTACAAAACCACATGCAGGACCCATGGTAAATTCGCGAGACCAATCTAGTGAGACTTTTGGCCGCACAATTAAAGGATGATCACCGTACCATCACTGTAGCAAATCATAGATTAATTACCGTTATTAGATTCGTCACGAAAAATTACACCCATTTCTAAAAAAGTTTTTTCAAATATAATACATTTAGTACTCTATACATATATGATTCCTTTTTCGCGAAATTTTTACCGCAGAAACCAAACATTGCATGCATAGAGAGTTGGTAATCGTGTCGATAATTTTATCCAAATAAAAACACATTTCTTCTCTCTTTTCTTAAATACACTATCATGTCACCAGAAATACCTACATGACAACCTAATTAATACTCCCTCGGTCTCTGAAAGAATCAATTTTTAGATCAAAAATTTATCTCCAAAAGAACCAATTTCTGGAGGTGACCGGTCCACCGATCCACATTGATCTCTCTCGTAGTCTGGGTTGCATTTAAGAGAGTCTCTCTCTCCTGCACTGCTATTGAATACCCCAAACATCAATATTTAATTAGGCTTACAGTAAATGGAGAGTTATTAAAGTTCAACAGTTTAATGAAGGGCAACATGATCTTTTATCTTATTTGTTAATGTGTCCCAAACTTGCTAGAAATTAATTTTTTTCAGAGACGAAGCGAGTACAAATGAAACTCGTGTGACACTTCTACTGAGACTGACATTATATTATGTAGCATCAAAATCATGAAATTACTATAAAATCACCGTAGCCCCAACAAAAGAGAATGGAGGGAGTAATGAACAAGCAATTTCTGTTCACTTTTTAGAAAGAGTGTTCAATGCAAGTGATAGCGACATCCTGTAGCCAATGAGCAAGATGGTAGGTGTTGGCTTTTTAGTTGGCCAACTTTTTCTGTTCACTTTTTAGAACTGTGTGCAATGCGTGTGATGTCGACATCTTGTAGCCAATGAGCAAGATGGTAGGTGTGGACGTTTTAGTTGGCCAACTTGTAACCAACGGTTGTCCAAGTGTGAATACAGCCAGACGTGTGCCTTAGTTGGGCTGGGACCAGATCTCACCGGCCCATTATTAAAAAGAAATCTGAAGGCTTACACTTGACTCGGTTGTGGCGTTTTTTTTCTTTCAAAAGAGCATGTATAAGAGCCTCAATAGCATCTGAGGTCCTGAATTCGACTCTCCATGAGAGCGAATATTTTGATATTTAACGGCATTGTGCATTCAGTGGTAGGCGATTTTCCGTCAACAGCGAGGCATCTGCGATGACTTCGTTAATCTCGAGAATTTGCCGGCTCAGTCTTCGAAGATGCTCATGAGGGTAGGGTTCGCGTACGTGTGTTCATAGGGGTGTGAGTGTACGTGAGTTGTGAGTGTCTGCGTTGTACTGTATCTCAAAAAAATTGTAACGTTCGTTTTAAAAGCAAAAGGCTGTCTACCACATGTAAAAGTTAAATCAAACAACATCCTTTCGTCTCTACCATGCTGGCGAAGTGTAGCTGTAACACCTCTGCTGTTTAGCACTGTTTAAACATACAATTAACATCAAATGACACAATTAACCCTAGTTTGGTGATTACTTAAAAGCCGAAATTCCGTTTAAATACACAAAAAAGTCAACTCTCACACCTTTGCTCAAATAAACTTTTGCCCAAAACGAAAGTTGTAGAGTTTGACAAGATAAACAACTTTCGTGTTCAAAGTTTTTCGAGTTACAACATGAAATTTGGAGTTAACCCCGAAAAACAAGAGGGATCATTAAACTTGATTTCAAATTTTAAACTTTCAAATCATCGCTCAAACGAATTTTTGCCTGAAAGGAAAGTTGTAGGAAACTTAATTTTGAACAAATTTCGTGTTCAAAATTTTTCAAGTTTCAGTTGAAAATCTCAAGTTTGGACTAAGTCAAACCGTGGACTTTGTTTCTCTCTCTCCACTCCCTTTCTCTCTCCCCTCTCTCTCCCTCGCTGACCTCCCCTGCCCTGAGCGCTCAGGCACTCGAGCGCACCGCTGCCGCTCGCTGCCCTGCTGCCTCGCTGCCACCGCGCCGCTGACCCCCACCCCCGCTCGAGTGCGCACGCGCCCGGACTTTGCTCGCTGCCGCCCGCCCACACAGCACCCTCGCCACCAGAGCTCGCTGCACCTGCCGCGGCGCCATTACTGCCTCATTGCCTGGCCGCGCCACCGACGGCTCCCTTCCCTCTCCCCACACGCCACTGCCCACCCAGCCCCGCACGCACGCCGTTGACCCCGGAGACGCGAGGATTGAGCCTGCTGCCGCTCCGCGACGCCGCCATAGCGACAAGCGAGCCCGGCCGGCGCCGTGTCTTCACCCCGCGCCCCTCCACTGCCGAGCTTCCCCCTCTCTAATTGCCTTCCCAGGAGCCGTTCTCGCATCCCCGCTCCACTCCCCTCGCTCTCCTAGAGCCTCTCCTCCTCGCCCTTGCCCAGGAACGCCGCACGCCGCCCGCTGCCCGCCATGGCCGCCGCCTGAGCTCCACTGCCGAGCTCCCCTCTGCAGCCCTCTTCTCCCCGTTTCACTTCGCCACCTCGCATTCCAGCTCCTCCCCTCTCCATTCCACCCCAAACCGAGCTCCCACTCCGCTCCCCGCGCCCTGGAACGCCGCCGCCCACGCCATTGCCGCCGCCGAGCACCACCTCACCGCGGAGCCCTCTTCCCCGTCTTTCCTCGCCTCTAATGGACCCCCTAGATAGCTTCTACTCGACTCCGTGAAGCTCCCAGGCCCGCTCACCTCCGCCCCGGACCGCCGGAGCGCCGCCGCCCGCTACAGCCGCCGCCGCCGCCCCCTGTGCGCCGCTGCCGACCCTGCTCCGGCCACACCTGTCGACCACAACACCCACCCACAGGTAGAGCTCGGTGACCTCTCACCCCTGGGCGCCATCCCCGCCGCCGGTGAGCCTCCTCCTCGCCGGGAAACGGGCCGCCGCCGCCTCCTCTGTCCCCAACTCCGGCCAGGGACCCCTGCGTGATTAGTTTTAGGTTTCCAGGGGGTTTTGTGAAAGTTCCAAGGGCCCCTTTGCAAATCTGTGTTTTTGTTTTCTAGTTTTTCCAGTGAACTTGTAAATTCGTTTAAAAATTGTAGAAAAATCAGAAAAATACAAACTCAACTGTTCTAGAATACTTGCAAAGATATCTACAACTTTTGCTACATGCACTTTTTCATTTGCTCAATAGTTTTTGCTTTAATTAAAATACAAAGAAAATATACCTTTTATTAGATCTCAAGTTACAAGCATGAGCTATTAGCCATTTTTGGTCAGTGGGTTACATGTTAGATGTATAACCTTGTGTAAAAGTTTCGTGGACAGTTTACATGCCCAGCTATCAATTTATTTAAATCTTGTTGTATGCCTAGTATAAATAGTTTTATTTTTCCAAGTTGTTCCACCTTGAACCACAAGCTGAAGATTTTTCAGTGCCTTTGAGTTGTTACCTGGATACTCTAGAAAAATGTAGGGACTTTTTACCCCAAGCAGAACATGCTCAAGTGTTTTGTGCTATGAATAAATGCACTAAACTAAGAAAAATAGTTCCTCTACCTAGAAAAATCTGATATTTTTATAAGAGCTGCTATTTTAGTACTGTATCTTGATGGAAAAATTTTGACCTCTGAAACTCAATAGAACTACCTGTGGAAATTAATTTTCCTTACAGCAGTTGTACTTTGCTCTATTTTTCATGCCCTGTACAATGCTTTTAAAATCGTAAAAAATTTATAGCACGCTCAAATTTAGGTAGAAAACACTCAATTAAAATTTTATTACCATTACTTTCATAGTTTGACCTGTAAAATTCATTTTTATTTCTAGCAGTAGCTATTTGTTTTATTTTTCATGGTTAATAGGCTGTATGAAATGGGCTGAAAATTTCACAGTAGGCAAATTACTCAGAGGTGTACCTTGCATAAAAATTTCAAACCCAGAATCTCTATTTAACTTTATTTATGATAAGGACATGCTTAACCTAGTAATAAATGAGAAGAATCATTTCTTTTGATGCATAGGGAGAAAAGGTAAAATCCACCCTAGTTACTTTGTAAAGTCAGATATAATGATTATTACTCTATAAATGATTACCCAAAATGATGTAACAGAATATTTGGCAAATCATCTTGAGTTGCGTTGGATTACAACTCTATAGTGAAGAATTGATTAAATCGTATCACTAAAATAACCCACGCATATGCATTTCATATAGATTCGACTACTCTCCCTGACGGTACGTACGAGTTGGTGCCGGAGTCTGAGAGTGAGCAGCGTGAAGCTCAAGTGAATCTAACTGAAATCACTGAAGACCTGAACCAGAGTTCAGAAGAGCCCAAGGCTAGCTCCGCTCAGGAAGGCAAGCCCCGGAGCATGTCCTACCTATTTTAAATTATGCAACTATTTATATTCCTATTTATTTGTGCATTTAAGTTGCAGGAATTATTTGGAACCTTAGTTGCATGATCCTAGGTACCTATGCTTGAACACTAGCATGTGTAGATCGCTAGTTGGCTATGCTAATGGTTCGGTAGAAGTCGAGTGATTTCCTGTCACTCGCGAGCTCATAGGAATTGAATGCTTACTACACACTGCAATATAAGGTTTATGGGTGGGGTTGTTGTACTCGTGATACCCCATCTGTTTAGTGAAAATGGATAAGGCCGTGGTGTGTGGTAGTGGTGGTTAAGCGTTTGAACGTACTAACCACATGCCGAGAATATGGTAATCGGTAAGCTAAAGTACCTGATGGAACCGGCCGTGGAACATACTCCCCACTGTCTTGTCTTTGGTCACGCACGGGTGCAGGACACCCTAGGGCGGTGGGCCTGTTTCATGCCCGGGGAAAAAGGGAAAAAGTCGCGTGGGTGATTGCATTCCCCATGCGTGTGTTTAGGTCTGCTTGGCCAGGTGATGTCATGACATCAGATAGCTAGTTTGACTTGGCCGTGTGTGTTACCTCCTGGTTGGTCGGTGGAGTGGGATACGACTCCGGCCAACGATGACAATGCCGAGTGATGTCATGTACGGGCTTCATCATGACATCTTATATCGTCGTTTAGTACTCGTTTTATTTTCCGCTGCAATGAACTCTGAACTACTTTCCAAATTTGAACTTCAAGTACCTTTCGGAGATTTCGAACTTGGTTTGTAATAATTAAGTTAAGACCTTGTAATGTAATGTATCTGTGGAATGTTGTACTCTCTGGACTCACCTTCGTGTGGGTTGCATGTAAGGTTTGGGTTCGATCGACGCTCAGGTGGATTCTTCGGGACTTTACCCGACAGCCCTGCCGGATTACTCCGTTTGAAGTGCGTGTCAGCCGGGATTACCTTTAAGGTGATGGTTATCGCACTTGAGCCGGATTAATTTGGGCGGTACTTCCACAGCTGGTATCAGAGCCGAACAAAACGCACACCCGAGAGTGCGACTAGACTTCAAAAAGTTTTACTTAAAACTTAGCCACACAATCGCGTTTGGAAAATACGTTGGTTCGTTAAGGATTGTGTATAGTACGTAAAGCCCTAGGGAAAATTATAGGAGTTGCTAGGTGGCTATCTAACTTATGGTTTATTTATATTTAACTTCCAGCATGTTTCTTTCGGTACTTAAATTCAGTACTTTACATTATGTAACGACGCATCTACGCTAAGGTAAGACGGTAAGGATCCTCAGTCAACTGAGAGAGTTTGACCTTCCTGTCGGTGATGCGAGCCGAATGCTGCCCTCAAGCAGTGGCTTACTTGAGGTGCTTCCAATATACCAACGATTAGTTGGCTATATTGGGAGTAAAGTATACTCAGTCAGCTGAGAGAGTCTGACCTTCCCGTCGGTGATGCAAACCGAACGCTGCACTCAAGCAGTGGCCTACTTGAGCTACTGCCAATATACCGACCATCGGTCGATTATATTGGGAGTAAAAGAAACCGTGAATACGTCGCCTCGGTAGCGTATGAGCACTGTCCATGCAGTGTTGGACGCATGGATGCCGCTTCTATAGTGAGCGGTAATGTATGGGGACGCTTTCATGTGTGCTGGCATGAAAGGTTCAATGAATATATATCTGTCAATTTTTCTGCAGGTACACTAACCGCGGTTACGTAAGTTAAGAACGGTTAGAGCTTGGCTAGAAATATATATATAGGGAGAGACGTAAATTGTGCCATGCCACCGGTGCTAACCTCGTAAGTCCAAAACTATTTGGCAATTGTTTTCTTTGGGAGGACGATTAGGTCATGCATGCATCATACTCATATAATTGAAAGCCACTAAAAATAGATGTGGGTTAGTCGGGAATGTTAAGGTTTGCACGTGAGTACGGTTCATCTTCTCTCAAGTAAGGTCTATCTAGAAATCTGTCATTTCTGCTATACCCTGGAAGATGGATTTATTTGACATGGTTGATGACTCCATCTGTAAAAGTGCCAGTGGATGATTTTTCCCCAAAACTTGTCTACTAGCTGTTGTGTAAAATTGAGAATTTTTCGACTTGTATACATTGGGGTACACTAGAAACTTTGACACCCTGTTTTTCTGTCAGCTTTGAACACCTGTGTTGCACGAATTTTTAGGCCTTCCTAGAGATGTTTTCTGCAGATGTGTTCAACACAAAACTTGTGCCTAAGTTGCTCACCAAGCTTCTGTAAAAATTTGGAAATTTTAGGCTTAGTAGTTTGTCCTCAGCACTCAGTTTACTAGCTCTCTGGTCACTGAAAATTCTGGGCTGACAGCGAAGGAAAACTCGAAGGATAAGACCTTCTTAGGCTCTGATCTAGCTCTTGAGTTGACTAGCAAAGTTGTGCCTAAGAACCTTAGGAATGTTCCTGTAAATTTTGAGAATTTTTAGAGCTCTGTGCTTTCAGTTATACTCGTTTTCATGCACTACCCAAAATCTGTTTTAGCCATCACTCACTTGTGCATATCTATTTGTACAGATGGCTGCCCCAGCTCTCCTGGTGTTTGATGAGGATGGGCGTGCACACTCCGAGTGCACACACTGGCAGGGTTTTCCCTCCATTCTTTGGGAAGTGATGCGCGATGCCGGATATCCCAGTCCCCCGCGCTATGTGGGCGAGGAGTTTCATGAGATGGGAGTTGCGCGCTGTCGAGTGCGCATGACTCATGCTCCCCACCCTTTTCCCACTCACTGGGCTTCCTTGGAGCTGGAGGTAGTTGGACACCGTCTGGTTGACGCTTGGGAAATTGCAGCCATGACAGCACTCAACAAGTTTTGCGAAAAGAATTATGCAGCTGTCACACTATCTCCTATTGGCCTCTTCCCAGCAGAGCAACCCAATGACCCTAACTGGCTTAGTCGGGTCGGACACACTGGGTACCTTCAGCAGAACAGAGCTGCAGAGACTATCTCTATGTCAGTGAAGTGCATGAATGCACTCTACCACTTGCAGACTTTACAGGCCAAGGCCATGGCCCAGATCATTGCTTCTGCACGGACCAGCCATGAGATAGTGATTGCTAAGAATGAGCAGATCAGGGATCTTGATGCCCATGTTGGCCAACTTGAGGGTCTAATTGAGGAGCGTGATGTTCTCTTGGACAACAGGGATGCTGACTTTGCACTTCTGGAGTAGCAGTTCACCGCCCAACAGGTTCAGCTAAATGCTGCCTTTGATCACATCGAGATGTTGGAGGCTCAGTAGGCCCAGCCCGAGGCCATGGAGGAGGAGCCCCAGGAGGTTCAGGGTATCTCAGGACTTGACACTATGTCTGGAGTGCCCCTGCCACCACTTCTGGGAGCTCACTCTCCAGTGAGGAGCGAGTCTTCAGTCAACAACCTGGACGACTTTTAGATGATGTCTTAAGTAGTCTTTCGCGCATACTCCTCTATAGGGTAGCCTAACTTTGGATGGTGATGTAATAGGCTAACTAAGAGTTGAGTACCTCGCTTTTGTAAAAGAGTGCCACTCATATGTAAAAGTACATTAATCGCTTAGGCCTTGGCTAAGAACTTGATGGATGGTTGTAATGGTTTAATTGCAGTGGAGTCTATCGCTGCAGAAACTTGTCTAAATTTTTATCCATGTTTCCTTGCATTTCTGGGCTGTGCATTGAATACCAAAGTTATTGTGAATTTCATGATCTAGCTGCTCACAAAATTTCAGCATTAGACTTGTGTGCCAAAAGTTATGGCCAGAACAGTGTACCTCGGCCTGCTGAAAAGCAGACTGGACAGAGAGGCAGAAATTCCATTTTTCGCCCACCTTAACTGTCGATTTAGCTTTGGAGTTGAATACCAAAGTTGTAGTATGATGAATTATCTATCTGCTGTAAAAATTTGGGCGCATTTCGATGAACAGAGTGCAAGTTATGAATTTTCTTGTAACGAACAGTGTTGCTGTCCCTGTTAATATTATACTCGTTCCAGTACTACTTTTCCGCGCTTACCCTTCTGTACATGGGGAAGTCATATGTCACCCTACTAATAAGAGAATTTGCCATTCTAGATGGTGGGAGCGACATGTGCCAACCCTGAGGGTTTTGGGGACACGAATGGTAGCGGGTCGCAGCGGCCGCCACCACCGCCACCCAACTTTGCGGAATATCTGGCCGCCCAAACTGAGTTACTCCGTCAACTCGTCCAGGGACAACAACAACAGCAACAGCAGCGGGGTGGACCCAATGTTCATCAACCTCAAGCTGCTAGTTACTCGGAATTCTTGGCAACTCAGCCCCATCTGTTCAATAAGATAGAAGAGCCACTGGATGCGGATACTTGGATTCGCACAATCGAGTCCAAGTTTTCACTACTTCTGGCGCCATGCTCGGAGCAAAACAAGGCTTGTTTTGCCGCGCAACAGCTTCGCGGTGCGGCACGTCTTTGGTGGGATAACTACCTTGGCATGCTCCCAGCTGACCACCTTGTCACTTGGGATGAATTCAAGACTGCATTCAAGGGTCACCATATTCCAGAAGGACTCATGGAAAGAAAGCTGAATGAGTTCCTGGCTCTTACTCAAGGGACACGTACAGTTCTCCAATATGCCCAAGCTTTCAACAATCTCTGTCAGTACGCGAGCTATCATGCTGACACAGATGCCAAGAAGCGTGATCGCTTTCGTAGAGGCTTAAACATCAAGCTCAAGGAACGACTAAACCACATTAGGGTAGACACATACAATGAGCTGGTTAATCTCGCACTCACTCAAGAAGACTGTATCATGGCTCACCATGCTGAGAAAAAGAGGAAAGCGCCAGCTGGACCCTCTAGTGCGCAGCCACAGAGGTATCGCGTAGTGCAGAATGTTGCACCCCAGGTTCCTCAGAAAGCCCCTAGCCAGGGCGTTGGGTTATCAGGCCTCCACTGCAGCAGAGCGTTGCATGTTTCCCTGTTCCTCAGTTAACTAGCCCAAGGCCAATTGCTCCACCGCCAGCTCGTCCAAATGAGGGAAATCGTTGCTTCAATTATGGAAGCTCAACTCATTTCGCCCGTGAGTGCCCGCAACCCAAGCGACAAAACCAGGGCCAAGGCTTTAATCAGAACAACAAGAACAAGGGTAGAAGGCAAACTGTTCAGGTCAAGCAAGGGCGTATCAATTTCACCACTCTTACAGAACTTCCTGAGGGCGCACCAGTGATGACGGGTACATTTTCTATCCACAACAAGCCTGCAGTTATATTATTTGATTCTGGTGCATCACATAACTTCATTGGTGCAAATTTTGGTGCAAAAGTGGGTTTGGATTTTATTCACACGAAAGGGTCATACATGATATCAACCCTAGGGGGTAAAATTGCTTCGAATCAAATAATACGACTTGTGCCAATCAAGTTGGGTAGCCTAATAATCAACACCGACCTTATACTCCTACCACTTGAGGGTATAGATATCATATTAGGGATGAACTGGATGACTCAGCATGGGGTTATAATAGATATTCCCGCCAGAGCTATTGAATTAAATTCACCAAAATATGGTGCCACCACTCTCTATTTACCCTTCCGAGAGTGTGTCAATTCTTGTGCATTTGCCATGAGCACATCCAACCTAGAAGAAATTCCTGTGGTATGCGAGTACACCGATGTGTTCCCGGATGACTTGCCAGGAATGCCACCAGATAGGGAGATCGAGTTCGTTATTGAACTACAGCCAGGCACTGCCCCTATCTCAAAGAGACCATATAGAATGCCACCTAAGGAGTTGGCCGAGTTAAAAATTCAACTTCAAGAACTTCTGGACAAAGGCTTCATTCGCCCTAGTGCATCACCTTGGGGTTGTCCAGCTCTCTTTGTAAAGAAAAAGGATAATAGTTTGAGGTTGTGTGTGGACTACCGGCCTCTCAATGCGGTGACCATTAAAAATAAATATCCACTTCCCCGCATTGATGTTCTTTTCGATCAACTGGCAGGAGCTAGGATTTTCTCAAAGATTGATCTTCGCTCTGGCTATCATCAGATCAAAATTCGTCCATGTGATATTCCTAAAACCGCCATCTCCACACGGTATGGACTCTATGAGTATTTAGTCATGTCTTTTGGTCTCACAAATGCACCTGCCTATTTCATGTATCTCATGAACTCGGTATTCATGCCTGAGCTCGACAAGTTCGTCGTGGTTTTCATTGATGACATCCTTATTTATTCCAAAAATGAGGAAGACCATGCCAAGCACCTGCGCATTGTTCTCCAACATCTTCGGGACCATCAGCTGTATGCTAAATTTTTCAAGTGTGAATTCTGGCTAGATAGTGTGAAATTTTTGGGCCACACTATTTCCAGTGAAGGCATAGCTGTGGATCCTAGCAAAGTGCAAGAGGTGATGGACTGGAAACCTCCTACCTCCATTCATCGGATTTGCAGTTTTCTTGGTTTAGCCGGATATTATCGCCGATTCATTCCGGATTTCTCCAGAATTGCTAAGCCAATGACTGAACTATTGAAGAAAGGAGTAAAGTTTGTGTGGGATGAAAAATGTGAAAAGTCTTTCCACACCCTAAGGGAGCAGTTGACTACAGCACCTGTCTTAGCTCAACCTGATAATACCAAGTCCTTTGACATGTATTATGACGCGTCGGGTACTGGTTTTGGTTGTGTGCTCATGCAAGACAATAGAGTTATTGCTTATGCGTCACGAGCTCTTCGACCCCATGAGCAGAATTATCCTACTCACGACCTTGAATTAGCAGCTGTCATTCATGCTCTAAAGATATGGAGGCATTATCTTATGGGTACTCATTGCAATATCTACACCGATCACAAAAGTCTCAAATATATCTTCACTCAAGCTGACCTAAATATGAGACAAAAACGGTGGCTAGAATTAATCAAGGATTATGATCTTGAGGTGCACTATCACCCAGGCAAGGCTAATGTTGTAGCAGATGCACTAAGTCGCAAAGCTCATTGTCATTGCCTATCCGTGGAATCCTATTTTGAAATCCTCTGTCATGAGATGAGGAAGCTCCAGTTGGAAATGATTCCCCAAGGTACTTTAAATCACATCTCAGTTGAACCAACCCTTCATGATCAAATCATTATGGCACAATTACATGATAAAGGTGTTGGGATCATTAAACAAAAACTCTCTCAAGGAGAAAGGAAGTATAAGTGCTTTCGTCAAGACCATAACGGAGTCCTATGGTTTGAAAGTCGTTTAGTTGTTCCGAAAAATTATGATCTTCGGAAGCAAATTCTCGACGAGGCACATCTTTCCAAATTTTCTATTCACCCGGGCAGTACCAAGATGTATCAAGATCTTAGGCAAAATTTCTGGTGGACTAGGATGAAAAGGGAAATTGCTAAATATGTCTCGGAATGTGACACCTGCCAGAGAGTAAAAGCCAGCCACTTGAGAGTAGCCGGTTTGCTTCAACCTCTGCCTATCCCATCGTGGAAGTGGGAAGATATAAGTATGGACTTCATTGTTGGATTACCCAACACATCCCAGAAGCACGATTCCATTTGGGTTATCGTGGATAGACTCACCAAGACGGCACATTTCATTCTGGTACATACTACTTACACTGCCAAGAAGTATGCTGAGATCTATCTCAATCGCATTGTTTGCTTACATGGGATACCCAAGACAATCATTTCTGATCGGGGAACATAGTTCGTTGCACACTTTTGGGAACAGTTGCAAGCATCTCTTGGGACAAAATTGATTTGAAGCTCAGCTTATCACCCACAAACTGATGGACAAACTGAGAGGGTGAACCAAATCCTAGAAGACATGTTGAGAGCTTGCGTCATTCATTATGACAAGAGTTGGGACAAATGTCTAGCTCTAGCGGAGTTCTCGTACAACAATAGTTACCAAGAGAGTTTGAAAATGGCACCATTTGAGGCCTTATATGGTCGATGGTGTCGTACTCCTTTGAGCTGGTCGCAAATCGGAGAACAAGTGGTATTCGGACTTGATCTCATAACAGAAGCAGAAGAGAAAGTAAGGTTAATACAAGAGAATCTAAAGGCCGCCCAGTCTAGGCAAAAGAGTTATTTTGATAAAAGGAGAGACCCTTTGCAATTTGAAATGGGTGATCATGTCTATCTTCGAGTCTCGCCAACCAAGGGTGTGCAGAGATTCGGAGTAAAGGGCAAATTAGCTCCCCGATTTGTTGGCCCTTATGAAATCACTGAGATTTGTGGACCCGTAGCCTATAGACTGCGACTTCCTCCCCGGCTTGCAGCGGTACATGATGTTTTCCATGTTTCTCAACTCAAGAAATGTGTTCGAGTCCCCACCGAGATAATTGAACAAACAGAAATATTGGTAGAACCAGATCTCTCTTATGTCGAATACCCTATCAAGGTTCTTGATCAAAAGGAAAGGGTCACTCGAAGAAAAGCAGTTAGAATGTACAAGATTCAATGGAGTCACCATACCAAAGAGGAAGCTACCTAGGAAACTGAAAGCTACCTAAATCAAAATTTCCCCGGTTTTCTGAATTCAACTGGAGGTACACCTCTTTCCTGCACTTAGCTTGCTTATCTGAATCTCGGGACGAGATTCTTTTAAGGGGGGTAGGCTGTAACACCTCTGGTGTTTAGCACTATTTAAACATGCAATTAACATCAAATGACATAGTTAACCCTAGTTTGGTGATTACTTAAAAGCCGAAATTCTGTTTAAATACACCAAAAAGTCAACTCTCACACTTTTGCTCAAATGAACTTTTGCCCAAAAAGAAAGTTGTAGAGTTTGACAAGATAAACAACTTTCGTGTTCAAAGTTTTTCGAGTTACAACATGAAATTTGGAGTTAACCCCGAAAAACAAGCGGGATCATTAAACTTGATTTCAAATTTTAAACTTTCAAATCATCGCTCAAATGAATTTTTGCCTGAAAGGAAAGTTGTAGGAAACTTAATTTTGAACAACTTTCGTGTTCAAAATTTTTCAAGTTTCAGTTGAAAATCTCGAGTTTGGACTAAGTCAAACCGTGGACTTTCTTTCTCTCTCTCTCCACTCCCTTTCTCTCTCCCCTCTCTCTCTCCCTCGCTGACCTCCCCTGTCCTGAGCGCTCAGGCACTCGAGCGTGCCGCTGCCGCTCACTGCCCTGCTACCTCGCTGCCGCCGCGCCACTGACCCCCACCCCCGCTGAAGTGCGCACGCGCCCGGACTTCGCTCGCTGCCGCCCGCCCGCACGGCACCCTCGCCACCAGAGCTCGCTGCGCCTGCCGCGGCGCCATTACTGCCTCGTCGCCCGGCCGCGCCACCGACGCCTCCCTTCCCTCTCCCCACATGCCACTGCCCACCCAGCCCCGCACGCATGCCGTTGACCCCGGAGACGCGAGGATTGAGCCTGCTGCCACTCCGCGACGCCGCCATAGCGACAAGCGAGCCCGGCCGGCGCCGTGCCTTCACCCCGCGCCCCTCCACTGCCGAGCTTCCCCCTCTCTAATTGCCTTCCCAGGAGCCGTTCTCGCATCCCCGCTCCACTCCCCTCCCTCTCCTAGAGCCTCTCCTCCTCGCCCTTGCCCAGGAACGCCGCACGCCGCCCGCTGCCCGCCATGGCCGCCGCCTGAGCTCCACTGCCGAGCTCTCCTCTGCAGCCCTCTTCTCCCTGTTTCACTTCGCCACCTCGCGTTCCAGCTCCTCCCCTCTCCATTCCACCCCAAACCGAGCTCCCACTCCACTCCCCGCGCCATGGAACGCAGCCGCCCACGCCATTGCCGCCGCCGAGCACCACCTCACTGCGGAGCCCTCTTCCCCGTCCATCCTCGCCTCCAATGGACCCCTTAGATAGCTTCTACTCGACTCCGTGAAGCTCCCAGGCCCGCTCACCTCCGCCCCGGACCGCCGGAGCGCCGCCGCCCGCTACAGCCACCGCCGCCGCTCCCTGTACGCCGCCGCCGACCCTGCTCCGGCCACCCCCGTCGACCACAACACCCACCCACGGGTAGAGCTCGGTGAGCTCTCACCCCTGGGCGCCATCCCCGCCGCCGGCGAGCCTCCTCCTTGCCGGGAAACGGGCCGCCGCCGCCTCCTCTGTCCCTAACTCCGGCCAGGGACCCCTGCACGATTAGTTTTAGGTTTCTAGGGGGTTTTGTGAAAGTTCAAGGGGCCCCTTTGCAAATCTGTGTTTTTGTTTTCTAGTTTTTCCAATGAACTTATAAATTCGTTTAAAAATCGTAGAAAAATCAGAAAAATACAAACTCAATTGTTCTGGAATACTTGCAAAGATATCTACAACTTTTGCTACATGCACTTTTTCATTTGCTCAATAGTTTTTGCTTTAATTAAAATACAAAGAAAATATACCTTTTATTAGATCTCAAGTTACAAGCATGAGCTATTAGCCATTTTTGGTCAGTGGGTTACATGTTAGATGTATAACCTTGTGTAAAAGTTTCGTGAACAGTTTACATGCCTAGCTATCAATTTATTTAAATCTTGTTGTATGCCTAGTATAAATAGTTTTATTTTTCCAAGTTGTTCCACCTTGAACCACAAGCTGAAGCTTTTTCAGTGCTTTTGAGTTGTTACCTGGATGCTCTAGAAAAATGTACGGCCTTTTTACTCCAAGCAGAACATGCTCAAGTGTTTTGTGCTATGAATAAATGCACTAAACTAAGAAAAATAGTTCCTCTACCTAGAAAAATCTGATGTTTTTATAAGAGCTGCTATTTTAGTACTGTATCTTGCTGGAAACATTTTGACCTCTGAAACTCATTAGAACTACTTGTGGAAATTAATTTTCCTTACGGTAGTTGTACTTTGCTATATTTTTCATGCCCTGTACAATGCATGTAAAATTGTGAAAAATTTATGGCAGGCTCACCTTTAGGTATAAAACACTCAGTTAAAATTTCATTACCATTACTTTCATAGTTTGACCTGTAAAATTCATTTTTATTTCTAGAAGTAACTATTTGTTTTATTTTTCATGGTTAATAGGCTGCATGAAATGGGCTGAAAATTTCACAGTAGGAAAATTACTCAGAGGTGTACCTTGCATAAAAATTGCAAACCCAGAACCTCTGTTTAACTTTATTTATGATAAGGACATGCTTAACCTAGTAATAAATGAGAAGAATCATTTCTTTTGATGCATAGGGAGAAAAGGTAAAATCCACCCTAGTTACTTTGTAAAGTCAGATATAATGATTATTACTCTATAAATGATTACCCAAAATGATGTAACAGAATATTTGGCAAATCATCTTGAGTTGCGTTGGATTACAACTCTATAGTGAAGAATTGATTAAATCGTATCACTAAAATAACTCACGCATATGCATTTCATATAGATTCGACTACTCTCCCTGACGGTACGTACGAGTTGGTGCCGGAGTCCGAGAGTGAGCAGCGTGAAGCTCAAGTGAATCTAACTGAAATCACTGAAGACCTGAACCAGAGTTCAGAAGAGCCCAAGGCTAGCTCCGCTCAGGAAGGCAAGCCCCGGAGCATGTCCTACCTATTTTAAATTATGCAACTATTTATATTCCTATTTATTTGTGCATTTAAGTTGCAGGAATTGTTTGGAACCTTAGTTGCATGATCCTAGATACCTATGCTTGAACACTAGCATGTGTAGGTCGCTAGTTGGCTATGCTAATGGTTCGGTAGAAGTCGAGTGATTTCCTGTCACTCGCGAGCTCATAGGAGTTGAATGCTTACTACACACTGCAATATAAGGTTTACGGGCAGGGTTGTTGTACTCGTGATACCCCGTCTGTTTAGTGAAAATGGATAAGGCCGTGGTGTGTGGTAGTGGTGGTTAAGTATTTGAACGTACTAACCACATGCCGAGAATATGGTAATCGGTAAGCTAAAGTACCTGATGGAACCGGCCGTGGAACATACTCCCCACTGTCTGGTCTTTGGTCACGCACGGGTGCAGGGCACCCTAGGGCGGTGGGCCTGTTTCATGCCCGGGGAAAAAGGGGAAAAGTCGCGTGGGTGATTGCATCCCCCATGCGTGTGTTTAGGTCTGCCTGGCCCGGTTAACAAATTCGATTCGAATCGTCCGTCTCTCACGGATATTGAGACTGCTTAACCCTTTTGCCACATAGAGTAAGAAGTGGAACAATGATGATGAGAAATATGGTTGAATGAGGAAAAATAATTGTTTTTCACCCTGTATGCTTTAGGATAGATGCTAATGTAGAATGGTTAATCAAAATAGAACTTGAAAGCTAGAATCGGAAAATAAGGACTTACTCTTTATTGCTTTTCGGCAAAGACAAACCCCTCAAGCCACAAGCCTTGCATGTCCAGTTAGAGGGCTATTTATATCCTAGTCGGGTAAGCCTTGCTGAGTATTAGTATACTCAGCCTTGCTTGTGGCTCCACTTTGTTTTTAGGTGATTCGTTTGAAGATCAGATAGCTAGTTTGACTTGGCCATGTGTGTTACCTCCTGGTTGGTCGGTGGAGTGGGATACGACTCCGGCCAACGATGACAATGCCGAGTGATGTCATGTACGGGCTTCATCATGACATCTTATATCGTCGTTTAGTACTCGTTTTATTTTCCGCTGCAATGAACTCTGAACTACTTTCCAAATTTGAACTTCAAGTAACTTTCGGAGATTTCGAACTTGGTTTGTAATAATTAAGTTAAGACCCTGTAATGTAATGTATCTGTGGAATGTTGTACTCTCTGGACTCACCTTCGTGTGGGTTGCATGTAAGCTTTGGGTTCGATCGACGCTCAGTTGGATTCTTCGGGACTTTACCCGACAGCTCTGCCGGATTACTCCGTTTGAAGTGCGTGTCAGCCGGGATTACCTTTAAGGTGATGGTTAGCGCACTTGAGACAGATTAATTTGGGTACTGCCACAGTAGCGGCCTGCCAAAGACCCAAACATCGGCATGATCCACGACTGGTACACTACACCAAACACGAGGTTTCCACTAACCTTGAACGATTAACCTTGAACGAGTATACGAGTACTATGACCTTGTTTAGTTGTAAAAATCAAAATTTTAAATCTATCACATCAAAAAAGAATCTTACATGTATAGACAAAATAAAAGAAGAATTGCATAGTTTGCTTATAAATTACGAGACAAATCTAAGGAGTTTAATTGAACTATGATTAGACACTAAATTGCTACATTAATTGCTACAGTACACATATGCTAATGATGGGTTAATTAGTTTTAATAAATTCGTCTCGTAATTTAGAGATGAGTCTGTAATTAGTTTTATAATTAGTTTATATTTAATACTTCAAATATGCAAAGTTTTCATTTCAAAATCTTTATGCCCTCTACTAAACGAGCCCTATATAGAAAATAATTAATTGCCTGCAATGTGAAATGGCTATGTTCACACTTGACTTGGATGGCCGTTGAACACATGTAGGCCACTAAAAGCCAGGACGTCGACATCACATGCCTTGTGCAAAATAATTAGTTACCTGCGATGTGAAATGGCTATGTTCCCACATGACTTGGACGGCCGTTGAACACATGTAGGCCACTAATTAGTTCAGGCCCTTCAAGATGTGTGCGAGCTTAGTGCTTTCTAATAATTTTTCAACCTACTTTGACCACTAATTAGGAGTATTGAATAAAGTCTAATTACAAAACCATCCGCAGAATCCTAGGTAAATTCTTGAGACGAATCTAATAAGACCTTTGACCGCACAATTAGAGAAAGATTCCTGTAGCATTATTATTGCAAATCATGGATTAATTAGTGTCATTAGATTCGTCTCGCCAAACTGCACTCATCTGTGAAAACACGGTGCTACTTTCTATCACCTCTATGTCGACATCTAGCTAGCAAATCACCAACCGTTGAGGATGCCCTTAGCCGCCAAATACAAAAAAATTGGGTGAGGCCTCGGTTTTCAAAAAAAATCATTAGTGGGTCAATAACATTAGAAAATTTAATGTAGACCGTGTGAGGTGAAAAATAGAATAAGAGCACGGTCCATAATAGAGCCAAGTTATTTGGTTATAAGCCAAGTAAGAAGAGCCAAATAATACAATAAGTGTCTTCTATTTATTTTAGAAAATTCTCTCTCCTATTTTTCCTCAACATACTTAAGAAATTTTTCTCTCCTAGATTGTAATTTTAAGAACGGTGCCAGTTTAGTGTCATGGTGACGACACTTCTCTCACATTTTACAACACTCTTCTTTTCTCTCTCTTCATATTATTAATACATATTACCAAATTTAATATCTATGACACTCTCACTAAGATTGGCCTGAAATCACGCTCCAAACGTCGGCATGGTCCACGACAGGTACACTACACCAAACACGAGGTTTCCACTAACTTTGAACGATTAACCTTGAACGAGTAGTACTATATTGAAAATAATTAATGGCCTGCAATGTGAAATGGCTATGTTCACAATTGACTTGGACGGCCGTTGAACACATGTAGGCCACTAAAAGCTAGGACGTCGACATCACATGCCTCGTGCAAAATAATTAGTTGCCTGCGATGTGAAATGGCTATGTTCGCACTTGACTTGGACGGCCGACGAACGGCCACTAAAAGCCAATTTAGTTACCTGAACGTTTATTGCTTTCTATAAAAGCAGGTTATCCGTTTTTTTAAAAAAAAGCCAATTTAGACTTCTGGGTCGTGCCCTCGTTATGGACTTCTGGCTCGACAATGTTGACACGACGTGTAGTAGTGTTAGTTAGGGCACATTTGATCCTCATGACTTCTCAAATCTGGATTTTGCAATACAGATTCTACAATCTGGATTTTGCAATAATAAAAATATGCCGTGTTTGAATCTTTGGATTTTCTTATGATGTCTAGCGACCATCCGGGCATAAGCCTCTCTAATGGGCATAGTGTCTTAGCAAACCCCACTTCCCAAGAGGACCGGGTTATACCCTATCTACCGCCGCCCCTCTTGCCCTTTCGGTAAGACCCTTCAAGTTAGAATCTCTAATTAATTAGCCAAGACCAGAGCCATATGGTTTTTGTGGTTCTACTGTTTTTCTGAGTGGTTCTCCATGTTCCAATTAATTCATAGTATTCTTGTAATAAAGCATAGATAGGAGGGTGGTTAGGGATACTTGTCTTTCTCCAATGGAAAGCTACTAATGGGGACGATGCCAAATCCTCGCTGTCGCCAGAATCTCGCAGCGACAAGATGGCCGACGAAGTTATTAGATTCGTCACGAAAAATTACACCAATTTCTGAAAAAGTTTTTTTACAAATATAATACGTTTAGTACTCTATGCATATATGATTCCTTTTTCGTGAAATTTTTACCGCCGAAACCAAACATTGCATGCATAGAGAGTTGGTAATCGTGTCGATAGTTTTATCCAAATAAAAACACATTTCTTCTCTCTTTTCTTAAATACACTATCATGTCACCAGAAATACCTACATGACAACCTAATTAATACTCCCTCGGTCTCTGAAAGAATCAATTTTTAGATAAAAAATTTATCTCCAAAAGAACCAATTTCTGGAGGTGAGCGGTCCACCGATCCACAGTGATCTCTCTCGTAGTCTGGGTTGCATTTAAGAGAGTCTCTCTCCTGCACTGCTATTGAATACCCCAAACATCAATATTTAATTAGGCTTACCAGTAAATGGAGAGTTATTAAAGTTCAACAGTTTAATGAAGGGCAACATGATCTTTTATCTTATTTGTTAATGTGTCCCAAAATTGCTGGAAATTAATTTTTTCAGAGACGAAGCGAGTACAAATGAAACTCGTGTGACATTTCTAGTGAGACTGACTTTATATTATGTAGCATCAAAATCATGAAATTACTATAAAATCACCGTAGCCCCAACAAAATTGAATGGAGGGAGTAATGAACAAGCACTTTCTGTTCACTTTTTAGAAAGAGTGTTCAATGCAAGTGATAGCGACATCCTGTAGCCAATGAGCAAGATGGTAGGTGTTGGCTTTTTAGTTGGCCAACTTTTCCTGTTCACTTTTTAGAAACTGTGTGCAATGCGTGTGATGTCGACATCCTGTAGCCAATGAGCAAGATGGTAGGTGTTGACGTTTTAGTTGGCCAAATTGTGACCAACGGTTGTCCAAGGCTGAATACAGCCAGACGTGTGCCTTAGTTGGGCTGGGACCAGATCTGACCGGCCCATTATTTAAAAGAAATCTGAAGGCTTACACTTGACTCAGTTGTGGCGTCTTTTTTTTCGCAAAAGGGCATGTAGTCTCGTGATTACCAGAGCCTCAATAGCACCTGAGGTCCTGAGTTCAACTCTTCATGAGAGTGAATATTTTGAGATTTAACGGCATTGTGCATTCAGTGATAGGCGATTTTCCGTCGACAGCGAGACATCTGCGATGACTTCGTTAATCTCGAGAATTTGCCGGCTCAGTCTTCGAAGATGTTCATGAGAGTAGGGTTCGCGTACGTGTGTTCATAGGGGTGTGAGTGTACGTGAGTTGTGAGTGTCTGCGTTGTACTGTATCTCAAAAATTTTTTTGTAACGTTCGTTTTAAAAGCAAAAGGCTGTCTGCCACATGTAAAAGCTAAATCGAACAACATCCTGTCGTCTCTACCATGCTGGCGAAGTGTAGCGGCTAGCCAGAGACCCAAACATCGGCATGATCCACGACTGGTACACTACACCAAACACGAGGTTTCCACTAACCTTGAACGATTAACCTTGAACGAGTATACGAGTACTATGACCTTGTTTAGTTGTAAAAATCAAAATTTTAAATCTATCACATCAAAAGAGAATCTTACATGTATAGACAAAAAAAAATTGCATAGTTTGCTGGTAAATTACGAGACGAATCTAAGGAGTCTAATTGAACTATGATTAGACACTAAATTGCTACAATAATTGCTACAGTACACATATACTAATGATGGGTTAATTAGTTTTAATAAATTCGTCTCGTAATTTAGAGATGAGTCTGTAATTAATTTTATAATTAATCTATATTCAATACTTCAAATATGCAAAGTTTTCATTTCAAAATCTTTATGCCCTCTACTAAACGAGCCCGATATAGAAAATAATTAATTGTCTGCAATGTGAAATGGCTATGTTCACACTTGACTTGGATGGCCATTGAACACATGTAGGCCACTAAAAGCCAGGACGTCGACATCACATGCCTCGTGCAAAATAATTAGTTGCCTGCGATGTGAAATGGCTATGTTCACACATGACTTGGACGGCCGTTGAACACATGTAGGCCACTAATTAGTTCAGGCCCTTCAGGATGTGTGCGAGCTTAGTGCTTTCTAATAATTTTTCAACCTAATTAGGAGTATTGAATAAAGTCTAATTTCAACATAATTTTTCAACCTACTTTGACCACTAATTAGGAGTATTGAATAAAGTCTAATTACAAAACCATCCGCATAATCCTAATTCTTGAGACGAATCTAATAAGACCTTTGACCGCACAATTAGAGAAAGGTTCCTGTAGCATTATTGTTGCAAATCGTGGATTAATTAGTGTCATTAGATTCGTCTCGCCAAACTGCACTCATCTATGAAAAGATTTTGTAAATAAATTATATTTATTAGGTCATGCAAGCAAGATTCCATTGGGTGAAAATTTTTTCACCTCCATCCAAACACGGTGCTACTTTCTATCACCTCTATGTCGACATCTAGCTAGCAAATCACCAACCGTTGAGGATGCCCTTATCATCCAAATACAAAAAAAATTGGGTGAGGCCTCGGTTTTCAAAAAAATCATTAGTGGGTCCATAACATTAGAAAATTTAATGTAGACCGTGTGAGGTGAAAAATAGAATAAGAGCACGGTCCATAATAGAGCCAAGTTATTTGGTTATATGCCAAGTAAGAAGAGCCAAATAATACAATAAGTGTCTTCTATTTATTTTAGAAAATTGTCTCTCCTATTTTTCCTCACAATACTTAATAAATTTCTCTCTCCTAGACTGTAATTTTAAAAGGGTTCCAGTGGAGTGTCATGGTGACGACACTCCTCTCACATTTTATAACACTCTTTTTTCTCTCTCTTTATATTATTAATACATATTTACAAATTTAATATCTACGACACTCTCACTTAAATTGGCCTAAAAACACGCTCCAAACGTCGGCATGGTCCACGACAGGTACACTACACCAAACACGAGGTTTCCACTAACTTTGAACGATTAACCTTGAGCGAGTATATGAGTACTATATAGAAAATAATTAATGGCCTGCAATGTGAAATGGCTATGTTCACAATTGACTGGGACGGCCGTTGAACACATGTAGGCCACTAAAAGCTAGGACGTCGACTTCACATGCCTCGTGCTAAATAATTAGTTGCCTGCGATGTGAAATGGCTATGTTCGCACTTGACTTGGACGGCCGTTGAACACATGTAGGCCACTAAAAGCCAATTTAGTTACCTGAACGTTTATTGCTTTCTATAAAAGCAGGTTATCCGTTTTTTTTATAAAAAAAAGCCAATTTAGACTTCTGGGTCGTGCCCTCGTTATGGACTTCTGGCTCGACAATGTTGAGACGACGTGTAGTAGTGTTAGTTAGGGCACATTTGATCCTCATGGCTTCTCAAATCTGGATTTTGCAATACAGATTCTACAATCTGGATTTTCCAATAATAAAAATATGCCGTGTTTGAATCTTTGAATTTTCTTATGATGTTAGCGACCATCCGGGCATAAGCCTTTCTAATGGGCATAGTGTCGTAGCAAAGCCACTTCCCAAGAGGACCGGGTTATACCCTATCTACCGCCGCCCCTCTTGCCCTTTCGGTTTTTGTGGTTCTACTGTTTTCCTGGGTGGTTCTCCATGTTCCAATTAATTCATAGTATTCTTGTAATAAAGCATAGATAGGAGGGTGGTTAGGGACACTTGACTTTCTCCAATGGAAAGCTACTCTTACTGTTCTCCGACTTTTGCTCACTTGGAAAATATTATCTTCAAGCTTCGATCAACGATCCTTATTCTACTCGAAGCAATCATACAAAGCAAACAAACAAGTACAACTAAGAACAGTACACTAATCACATAAAAGCTTTGAAAGAGCGTACTAAAAGATAAGGCTCGAGTCTATGGATCATGCGAATGCAAGAAACACTGAGAGCGGAACTAAGGTTGAAAAGCCATAGCTATCGAAAGGTTTGAATTATAAAAGAAAATAGAAGAACTATAAGCTTTATTTATTTTATTAGAAACCGCATGACAAGGATATTTAAAGGAAAATATCCCTTGTTTCAATTAACCATATTACATAATTGCATTTATAAAAAGACGACATTAACTTAGTCAAATTTTATACATGGTTGTCTATGTACAAATTACACTAGCTAATTAATCAATTAATTAGTAACGAGACTTGTAAGAGCATCTAGACGGGTAGCTATTGATGCTCAATAACAACTCATTTCAAGTGTTACCTAGAGCCTGAAATCATGAGAATAAAGTCTCATATCTGCATATGTTATCTAGAAAGAGCCAATTCCACGTTTCCTCTTAGAAATATTACTATATTGGAATTCGGACAGAAATGAAGTTAAAACATGCTTCAAGCGTCAAGATACAAACCCGACCATCAGAGCAAGCCATCGGCTCCTGCATGAGCGTATGAAAGACGAGCATCAACACTAGTGGTAGGAGTTATTGCTAACGAATTCCACATAGTGTTGGTGTACATTTATGTGCAGGTTGCTTATGCGTGGAAATGAGAGGAGAATGCACCCCAAAAGTAAGGTGACACGTCGTTGATCCGAGGCAACAACTTCTCGACGAATCAGACGCGTTCACGAGGATCTACGGGCCCACCAGAGCACCCAAACCAACTCAAGACAAGCCCATACCCATATATATGACATGGGGGTCCTCCTAGCTTCCTTATGACCAAAGACCGGGCCAAATGGGCGCAGCCCACGGCCGGCCGACCACCATGATCGGCCGACCATGTGGTGGTGGCCCACGGGCCCCACTGACTCTCAGTGACACGTGGCAAGGAGTGGTTGGTCCCCAATGGCATTTTGGCTTCATTCTCAGGCAAGATGAGGGTGGTTCCCTCCTATAAATATAAGGGGAGGGGCTCCTAATGAAGACACACTCACACACCACATCACACATCACACGACAACATCTTCTCTTGAGTTCTCACTTGACTGAGAGTTGTCTTAGGGAGTTTAGGAGTAGAGGTACTCAAGAGGGGTGCAAGTAACGATGCTCTTCTCCAAATTGTAACTCTATAAGAGAGTGAGGGAGAGTTGAGGGATATCCCGGGCTTGTTTGATGAGGAGTAGGCCTGATCTTCCGAGAGGTAAGGGTACGTTCGATTGGTGGAGATCTCGACGTTGACGATCCGACTTCAAATCATCAAGATTTGAACCCTGCAACCGCTACACCACTGCTCCGTTGGTTATCAACCAAGCACAACTTGATTGACCTCGCCGAGAAGGCTTTTTCTGCAAGCGAATCGAAGGACACAAGCAAGAAGATGTAAACACGCAATCTGATATTGCAAATATGGATGAAGCGAATCAAAGAGGGGTTCAAGAACTCGATTCCAAAGGACTAATCGACACAGTGGAGGAGATCAAGAATGGAGGCCCTAGGTCAATGTATAAGGACTTGTCGCCACAAATACAACGATGCAATGTCTGTTCCTAGAAGGAAAACACAAGACTAAACAAAACCCAATCATTCTAGGTGGCGGCTACTGAGTTTAGACCCTACGGGATGACCTAGGGTTGCTGGTGGTGGCCAAGGGGACGTCCACCACTTGGGCCACTAGGCCCAACACGATACATGGGATAACAACCCAAAAGACAGCGGCGCAGCGCCTTGGTAGATTCTGGATGTCACATTATTTCAATGATTCATGTTGACTCCTAGCGAATTTGGGCCTGAAACCAGTACCACTATAAGCTCCTTGAAATTATCTTTCCATCCATATAAAGAACGTTCAAAACGGACTACGTATGCGACCTGGGCATCATTTTTGGTGCGGGCTGCTCCTGGACTCCAAGGTGGACTCGAACTTGAGTTGTTTTGGGCCTCCACCTTGGGGACTCGAATCGGATAAGCTTTGGGCCTTCTACTCGACTTGGAAAACCTTATAGGTCTCCTTCATCTTCACGCCATTCACCATGTTTGACCATATGCATACTTATCATGTCCTCATCATCCTCCCCTTCTTGAAAGAAAAGCCGTCCTCGGCGCCAATTGTATTCGTAGCTGATCCTGCAGGCTCCATGATTGGAATGCACATGATCTTGGACACGAAAATCCTTTTCAACTCTATCCTGCAAAAGATTAGTACTAACAAAAGCTTGCATAGGAGTAGATGGCATATGAATATTTTTAGTATTGGATCCATTTAGTTGATTACAATCTTGCACAATAAAAGGAAAATTCAGATTTGTACAAATGTAAACCTGATGTATCAAATATTTTTCATTGTTGTCATATTTGCCAATAGCATGATATGTATGTCTAGAGCACCATGGCAACTCAGCATATTCAAAAAGTTGCTCCTCCAAATCACTAAGATTACACAAAACATCAAATTCAATGCAAGCTAAAGTTTTTAAAGAAGATATTAGTTTGAGCTCATCATTTGTGCTAGCAATATGAATAACATGTTTAATTTTAGTGCAAGTGTGTGGTTTTAAAACTTGTATAGTAGAAGTATTAGCACACAAATCATCTTTATCACAAGGAAAATCGAGCAAGTCATCTTGTGACAAAAGAAGATCAAGAGGAGGTTTCACTAACAATTGCTCTATAGAAGCATGATTGGTGGAAGAATTCAGGACATCGAGAGAAGTCTCACCATCCGTGAATGTAGCTGTACTCTCATTACCTTTGCTCTCATTTTCAGCAGGAGTACTAGGTGAATTGTGAGGTGATGGTTCTGAATTGGCACATGAGGTTGTGAGTTCCTCATTTTCTTTCGCATCATCCTTGTGCTCTTGTGTTTGTTCAGAATCCTGCAAAAGGTTAGTCATAGCAAGAGATACAACAATAGATTGATCCTCTAACTGAAACACCTCATCATTTGAATTAATAACAAGAGATGGATTAACAAATTTTTCTCTCATAACAATTTTTATATCATCCCAAGTTTGAGGTTTATCTAATGGACCTAAAGACTCCCATCAAGATAAAACAAAATGTCTCAAAACACTGGATGCATTTTTTACCTTCCTCCTTGGACACATAAAGCGAGTAGCAAATATGTTATCTATGGCAATCTCCCACTCCATGTACTCATCCGCACCTATACCATCATAGGTTGGTGGATAGGAACAACCTGTCATTGTTAGAAGACAGCAAAAGACAACACAAAAGTATTATCTCTATCAACTAGCAACTATTGGGTGGTGGTGAAAGTGGAATGCAATATCTCAAGTGACTTACCACTGTCTTGCAAGTGTTATTACCAAATTCAACAGACGGCACAATCAGTTGTCAAGCTTGGGTGTAACAGTAGCAAAGTGAAACTATGCTGACAGAAGTATATATGTGGAGCTTTGGGCAAGCACAATATGGTAGCAAGGAATAGCAATTATTTCAATTCAGAATTGCAAGACTGAAAAGTAGTCCCAAGCTAGTCTATGTCGCCGGCCTAAACTCGTCTCGGACCTAGTTCAATCAAGCAACAATATAGCACTGTATAGGGACACAAAGGATGCAAGCACTTCTGAATTTCTTTCTTTCTTTCTTTGTTCTCTCTTTTTTCTTTTGGTGCGGCTTTTTCTTCTTCTTTTTTTTGCACCTTTGCCTTTTTCTTTTCTCTTTTGTCTATGAGTAAAAAATAAGAACCAAATACAAGCGATTCAGACTGTCCTTCTCTCCAATAAATGCAGCAACCAAATCTGGTGGTGGAAAAAAATTCTTTTCTCTCTCACTTTATAACTTATGCTGTGTGCAAATCAAAAGCAAGAGTTGACACTAGACCACGAACAAAATCTAGACACGATGAACACAACGACACAACGAGGGACTAAAATTCAGCAAAGCAAACTAAACTAAAAAAATTGTGGGGCACAAAAGGGGTTATAGGACAGCGGAAACAAATTTTTTTTATAGCTTTTTGTGGACTATAGGTGATGAACACGAATGAATCAAAAGGGGAAAAATACGATAATACCTCACGGGCAACCTGGAATCTTGATACCACTTGATGAGGAGTAGGCCCGATCTTCCGAGAGGTAAGGGTACGTTTGATTGGTGGAGATCTCAACGTTGATGATTCGACTTCAAATCAACAAGATTCAAACCCTGCAACTGCTATACCACTGCTCCGTTGGTTATCAACCAAGCACAACTTGATTGACCTCGCCGAGAAGGCTTTTCCTGCAAGCGAATAGAAGGACACAAGCAAGAAGATGTAAACACGCAATCTGATATTGCAAATATGGATGAAGCGAATCAAAGAGGGGCTCAAGAACTCAATTCCAAAGGATTAATCGACACAGTGGAGGAGATCAAGAATAGGGGCCCTGGATCGATGTATAAGGACTTGTCGCCACAGATACAATGATGCAATGTCCGTTCCTAGAAGGAAAACACAAGACTAAACAAAACCCAATCATTCTAGGCAGCGGCTACTGAGTTTATACCCTAAGGGACGACCTAGGATTGCAGGTGGTGGCCAAGGAGACGTCCACCACTTGGGCCACTTGGCCCGACACGATACATGGGACAACAGCCCAAAATACGGCGGCGCAGCGCCCAGGCAGATTCTAGACATCACATTTTTTCGACGATTCCTATTGACTCCTAGCAAATATGGGCCTGAAACTAGTACCACTGGAAGCTCCTTTAAATTATCTTTTCATCCATATAAAGAACGTCCAAAACGGACTCTATATGCGACCTGGGCGTCATTTTTGGTGTGGTCTGCTCTTGGACTCCAAGGTGGACTCGAACTTGAGTTGTTTTGGGCCTCCACCTTGGGGACTACGGATAAGATTTGGGCCTTCTACTCGATGTGAAAAACCTTGTCGGTCTCCTTCATCTTCACACCATTCACCATGTTTGGCCATATGCATACTTGTCATGTCCTCATCATTGTTGGCGCTCTTCTCCGCTTGTACCTCGGCGGATGCTTATTCAGCATTTGACTCTAGAGTTGGGCTCCGGATAGAAAAGGATAACCCTGATCGCCTCTAGAGTTAGTAGGGAATAGCGTAGATGTGGTGTCTAGGCTGGACTATACCACTCAGTTATCTGATAGCCCCATGGTTTGTAGAGGTAGCCGGCAGGTGGTGACAGCCCTGTTCGAGCCCTAGTAATCCTCCACGTTCGGATATTGGATAGAGCACGTATTATTGGAGCTATCGGCTTGTATAAGCCGGTCAAAACCAGTAGCTCGAAGTATAACGACGACGTGATCTCTTCTTCAAAACATAGATTCTAGATCTTAGAAAGTCCACTCTGTCCTGTTCTTCCCACTAGTAGAAATAGTAGCATCCATGACATTTTTGCACATGACATTTTGAATTTCGTCATTGAACAGATCCTATCTATGACGAAAATTTCAGGTTTGTCATAGGTGCTCAATCGTGACAAAAGAAAAAACACGTCACGTGAAAATAGGAATTTCGTCATCGTTCATCGCCGAAACCTTCAGCCCCTACGAAACTATGACAAAAATACAACGCACATCACAGAACAACATTTTATATCATCATAAAAAAAGGTGCGCCAATTAACACCTTGTCCCTACGATCAGCGTGATTCATCATAGAACCAGACCGGCTGCCATGTTGCTGGCTGACTGGTCCAGTTTGTGTAGCTGGCAGCCACGTGTAGGAGTGCAGGGCAGCAGGCCGATGTGGTTTACACGTGTAACCGGGGTCCAGCTCGATCCGGCCTAGGAAGAGAAACAGGCCCGCATTGGAAACATGTGTGGCGAACGTTCCATAAAAGAAGGGGAAAAATCTGCTGTCGCGCGGGTTCGAACATGGGCCACCAGCAGTTTGGAGATCGCTAAAAACCACTGCGCTAGACATTTGCCACTTCCCGCGCGATGGTTCATTTTTCCGCGCGCCTCGCCTGAACTTGCCGGCGACCGCGTCCCTTCTCCGTCAATTTCACCACGGTTATAAATACAAATCTTGAAAAAATAGGGAAAATCAATCTATACCTTCTCATCTGCTCTAGTCTCTATCATCCTCCAGTCTCTCAATCTCCATGGCCGCTCAATCTCAACCTCCCATGGGTAGGAGGAACAAGCGCCCGGCAGATGGAGCTCCAGAAGGCAATCTGCCGCTCCGTGCCCGCCTTCTTTGGCATGGGTAAGAAGATCTTAATCCTGCATGGTCTCATGTATATGTTCGTACTACTAATTTTGTTCTGTTCATACAGGACCATCTGTATGGCCGGCTTGACCTGCAGGGGTGCTCGCGGCGCCAAATCTGCAGCCACAGCAAGTTCCTCTGGCGGCTTCGGCGACTCCTACAACGGAGACGACGCTCGGCGCTACCTCCGTTGCTGGAAGGGGACACACAACCTCTACTCCGAGGCAACTCGTGAGATTGTGCGTCTCCAGCTCTGCTTGGAGGTCATCCAGGCCACCCTGACCGCCGCCGAGGGTGAGGCCTCCACCGCTCGGGCGTTGCTGTCCACTGCCGATGGCAGAGTTGCAGGTACGGTTCTTCTCTTTGAGCATAATTGATTCTCCATGAAGATTTGTTCCCATTAATAAACATCTCTTTTTTTGTGCATGGGAATTATATCCCTGGGGCACAGGTTCAGGCCCTCCACCAAGCGGCGAACGGCGCCGCCACCACGGTGAACGCCAGAGCTGGCCCGCTGGTGGACCGCCTGCAGGACATCCCCAACCGCGCCAGGCAGATTGCCACCCACAGTGTCCTGAAGATGGCTGCAACTGCTCTTGCTGTGGCGCAAACCTGTACCAGGCACAATCTTCTCCATTTGGAGCCTGTATTCCCTGAAGGAGAAGGGGGAGCAGGCTTCGACGATCTCGTTGTGCAATTTGATGTAACCGCTAACACAATCGCCAATGAAGTCAGCACCGATAGTGTTGTAACCAAGGTCTTCCTTGGTGAAGATTAGATTGTACCTAAAACATAATGAATGAAAAATCCAATCTTTTGCTGATTTCATGAATGAACACAACTGTGTGCAAATCTAGTTCAATAGTAATTTCATGACAAGTCTGAATGTGCAATAACAGGCAACAAGACACGTCCGAAAATAATAATGCATACTCCTAGATCGTTGTCCTCATCATCGTCATCATCACCATTCCCATTGGCATCAGTTTCAGTACAATAATTCAAGATAGTGTCATCTCCATCATCCTCATATTCCTCCTCGTCTTCCTCATCATCTGCATAATCTCCCATTACAGGGTCTGCTAGATTAGCTTCAATGATGTCTGCATCCTCATGCTGGTGCACATCGTCAGCAGCATATTCATCGCCCCCATGAACTGCACGCTCTGTATCAGAACAGTAGTCGTCTTGGTGTACGTCCCCATCCTTTTCAGGCACATCATAAATGCCCCTGTGCTCAAATTTTTGCACAACTCGCCAATCGTTGCCTAAATCATTATCCTGCAAGTAAAATATCTTTGTGGATTATGTTGCGAGAATAAAAGGGTCAGACTGTACCAAAATGAGTTGATGTTGATGGACTTGAAATGTCCATCATCTTTAATGCATACATTCTTTCTCTCTTGATTGTACCAGTCGCATCGAAATAGGACCACTGAACGACGATGTTGCAGATTAGAGTTATATTCTATTACCTCTTTGAGAACACCATAAAATTCAATTGCATCGCCTCTATGTGTCCCCTTGGCCATGACACCACTATTCTGTGTTTTTAGGTGTTTCTCCCGGGCAACTGTGCTATAGCGGACTCCATTGACACTGCAAGCTGCACACGTCTTGACTCGGATATTAGGACCACAAGAGAGTGTAAACAATCCCTGGCAGACCGCACTAGGATCCTCTTCACGCAGCTCCGCGATCTACAACCAAGCATATAATAAAGTTGTAGAAGCTATTATAATGCCAATGATGACTTACATAAATGATAGGATGACAGCAACTAAAAAGATGCTTAAACCATTCAGCAAACTCTTTCTCGTGCCTTTTGTCAACATCACATACCCCTTGTTGCACCAACATTTCCCTGTGCTTCCTGCGTGGCAAAGTATAGACATTATTGTTACGAATATATCAGCAATGGTCAACACATGTGTGGATATAATAAATAGGCAACAAGTAAAAGATACATACACTTACTCCAAATATGGCTCGACTTCATCACTGCTACTTAGTACATACCAAACAAGCTACTTAAAGGTTTTGTCATCGATGTACTGTACCCGATCACTGCCAATAAGACGAACACTATGCATGAAAACATCGGTGTCACCATCTGTTGGCCCATCAAATTCAGGAAGTCCGTCGACATCATCGTCCATGTATGAAGAACAAAATGTCAAGACTTCGCTTTCTATGTACGCTCTAGCAATTGATCCTTCAGGCCTAGCCCTATTCCTTAAAAGATTCTTCAATGTGCCAAGCCGCCGTTCAATTGGATACATCCAACCATGCTGTACATGACCTCTAAGCAGTGCCTCATCAGGTAGATGGACTGCCAAGTGCACCATCACATCAAAGAAGGCAGGAGGGAAGATCTTGTCAAGCTTGCATAGGATCAGTGGAATCTCTTGTTTCAGGCGTTGGACGACATGTACAAAAAGATTTCTGTTACATAGCTCCCGAAAGAAGTTCCCAAGCTCAGCAACTACTTCATATAGATCAGTATGCACAAGTCCTCTTAAGCCTGCAGGTATGATTCTTTGTAAAAGGACATGCAAAGAATGAGTTTTCATCCGGCCTTGGACCTTTGAACCATCTACAGTAATGTAACTTCCTAGGTTGGCTGCAAATCCATCTGGAAACTTTACACCTCTTAGGTACTTGCAAAATGTAATTCGTTGTGCACGCTTGAGGACATACCAAGCTGGTGGAGTCTTTACGACGTGACCCTCCTGGTAGGGATGCAATTTACGTCATATGCCCATGGCAACCAAATCTATCTTGCTACTCACTGTGTCCTTTGTCTTGCCCTCCAGTTTCAGCAGAGTGCTAAGGAGGTTGTCGCATATATTTTTCTCTGTGTGCATGACATCCAGATTGTGGGGCAGCAGCAGATCTTTCCAATATGGCAGCTTCCACCACACAGATTTGCGGTTATAAATTACTCGTTCTCCTTTGTCACCTTGCTTTCTCTTGAGCCCTGTGTCTATTACACCTGGCTGGACATGGCTGGCCCTTTGTAGTAGCTCTGTAACCTCCTCTGCAGTGAACTTTTTAGGTGCCCCATGCTCCTCTGTGTTCCCATCGAACTCTTTTGTATATTTGTGCCAATCATGATCTGTTGGCAGGTAACAACGATGGCCAATGTACCCTATCTTATTTTTTAGTTGCCATGATAATGGGGTTTTTTTTGTAATGAACACATGCATAATAACCTTTTGTACTTCACCCTGATAGGGTGCCTAATGTCGGATAGTCATTTATGCTCCAAAGCACAGCTTCATGCAGGTTGAACTTTGTTCGACTGGCAGCATCATATGTCAAGACACCACTCCAGAGCTGAAGTAGTTCTTCTATAAGAGGCTCCAAGAATACATCAAAATCTTTTCCTAGAGATTTTGGACCTGGGATCAGTAAAGACATGAAGCAGTCGCAGGATTCACACATTCCCATGGTGGAAAATTGAAGGGCATAACAAGCACTGGCCACATGTTTTGGTCGTGCTAAAGTTGCCAAATGGATTGAAACCATCTGTAGCCACAACAAGTCTCAAGTTCCTTGCATCCTTTGTGAACCAATTGTACTTGTCGTCGAAGTGCTTCCATGCCTTCCCATCTGCAGGATGGCTCATTTGACCCTCAACCGTTTCGCGCCTCGTCCCGTGCCACTGGAGGTCCTTAGCTATTCAGCTTGAAGCGAACATCTTCTTCAACCTTGGAATTAGGGGGAAATACCTCAAAACTTTCCGAGGAACATGTTTGCCATCCTTATCTTCCGATCTAGATTGTTTGCATTTTGGGCAGGCATCCATGTTGGCGTACGTCTCCACAAACAACACACAATTATTCTGGCACACATGGATCTCGTCGTATCCAAGGACCAGTTCACGAAGATACTTATTTGCATCATCATATGTTGAAGGTAATTTGGAGTCAGGGAATGCTGAGGACAGCAGCTTCAATATTGCATTGAATGCTGTATTGCTGATTCGGTAGCGCGACTTGATACGGAGCAGCCTCACAAGAAAGGAGAATCTTGAGTGGCTAGATCCTGGGCAAAGCGTCCGCTTCAAATCTTTCAACACTCTAGTAAAATTAGGCAACTGTCCATCCTCCTCTGCGGCTGCATACAATTCTGATAACATCTCCAAATCTGGGATTGCTTGGTCACCAACATTGGGTTCCTCGGAAACATGAATCCCATCGTAATGGTGAGATTCCCAAATCCCATCATATTCATGTGGATGCGCCTACTTTTTAAACTCAACATTCGCATCAATTGCAGATTCCCCACGATGAGTTCACCTTGTATACGCAGCTGACATTCCAAACAGAAGAAGGTGGTCGTGGACAACTGCCTGACCCCTGCGACTTTGGTTAAGATACTGGGTGCATGGGCAACTTATATGGGTGTGCTCAGGAGATCGTTGCTTAACAAACTCCATGAATTGCTCCACTCCATGGGTGTAGGAAGTTGTGAATTTTCTGCCATTAGTTATCCAATTTCTGTCCATCTCGATATTTGAATTTCCTAAACAAATCAGGGTGACAGAGTGGCCGGATTGGAACTAGTTCAACAATCTACTAGAGGAAAATCAAAGCTATCACTTGCCAAACTATAGTCATATCAACAACTAGATGATTGCGGGGTGAGGAGACTTACTTCTGGTTTAGGGTGAGTATCGGCTGGGCGGAAGGGTTCGGGAACACAAGGATCCGCCGCTGATGCTACCGCCGTTGCTGCCGCTGCCGCCGCCGCTTCGTCTTCCAATCCATCGCCGCCTTCCTTGATCCCCCTCGCGTCCTTGTTCTGCACCCCAATAGCAATGGCGGAACATGCCGAGCATTCCTCGCTTATGCAGGCGCGTGACAAGTGGGGTCGCTTCTCGAGTGACCCCAATGCGAGGCCGAGGCGCCGCCCAGCGGCCGCTCGTCGTCAGCCCGCCTCCTCGAGTACTCCGTCAGCCGCATCCGCCCGTGTCCCCTCATTCTCATCAGGGCAAGTGCTGAGAAGTGCTACGAGGGCGCGGGCCAATGCCAACGCCGATGATGGTGCGCATGCGGCCGCCATTGGGGACATTCTAGAGGTCATCACCAATGCCGACGATGGTGCGCATGCGCTCGAGAACGAGGTTAATATTTCAAGCACCCTTGCTCAAATTTGGATCCTAATTAGATTGATTCACTATGTTCAACTTTGATGCCTAATTAGATTGAGTTAATCTGTAGCTTGGATTGTAGGGAGAGTAGTTCGGATTGAAGCGAGTTGCGATTCAATTGTAGAAAGTTTAGATCCTTGGCTTGATTGATTGAGTTAATCTTTCAAATGAACTGTGCATCATGTATTATCCTTCCTTATATATATAGTGACCATGGTTTTCTCATAGGCCGAGGGATGCATGAGTTTCATTTTTAGGGCATCACAGTGATTGTGCATGCCATTGAAGGCGACATTGACGATGAAGACGCCGATGGAGAGGTCATGCCGCCACATGTCGTAAGGATCCCTCTCATAAGCTACTCCTGCACCCCTCATTTTGATTTATAACTTACCTGATTGCATTGTCAACTGTCAGATATGTCAAATGGCACATGACCTTCGTGTTGCCATCAGGCACAGGATCATAGCCGAAATCTTCTACGACGATTGGTGACGACATTGACGATGAAGACGCCGTTGGAGACGCATGTTGCCCCTTCTCTGTATTTTGCTGCGGCGAAGAACAAAGACCTACTAATTAGTGCAATATTATGTTATTCACTGAAGTTGTGAAATGATTGTATCCCTAAATTGTTATCCCCTATCTGTTCAAAGCTGTTGTGAATGTTTGTATCCCTGAATTGTTATCCCCTATCTATTCAAAGCTGTTGTGAAATGTTTTGTATCCCTGAATTGTTATTCCTGAATTGTTATTCATCCAATAAGCTTAAATATCGTACCACAATGTCATTACAGGTAAATAAAGTATTAATTCAAACATAGTTGTACTGAAACAAAGCTGTCTTCAAACAAAAATTGAACAACACGTTTACATTAATTGAACAACAAACAATTGAACAACACGGTTACATTATTTGAACAACAAACAATTGAACAACATGATTACATTAATTGAACAGGGCTCAAAGCATCCAACCCTCGTTCCGAGCCAGGAGTCGGTGCCGGCTGTACTTCTTCTTGTTGTCTTCCCTCAGGGCGCGGGACTTGGCCTTTCCGACGACATGATCCCTGGCCTCTTTCAGAATAGTCCATCGGAACCCATAAAATATCAGAAAAATTGTAATCAGGATCATATATAGCAGCATAAGCCAAGTGCTACATATGGAATGAATATTCAATTGGTTGGTATGGGTAATTCAAACATCTATGTCTAAGGAACTAAAAATAATAATAAAATCAAAATTTGTTAGAAAATTATACAAACTAATACAACAACATAATGTAGGTTCATAATATTGTAAAAAAATCAAGTGGTTTTGACAAAGTTGGGTGATACATTGTTCAAAAATGGCTACATCACCTACATGGTTACCTAGAACTCAACACCAAGTTTCAAGTTTCCATAGCACAACAATACATGTGAACTCATATACACTTCAAATTTGGACACGATGTCGTATTTACCTTACAAATGCCAAATATGAGCTTATATTTGCATTTTTTATGAAAATTGTGTTGTTTCTTTTTAGAACTTATGCGTACTAAACTACGCGATATGTACAAGATCTAAATAACAATACATAACTTTGGGATAACACAAATTAGTAGAAAGAGGGCGATTTAATATATAATTTCGAAAAAGAATCATCAAATTTTGAGTTAGTATGAGGGAGAAATACCAGTTACAAGTTTTTATTAAGGACTGGAAAGAGAAATATGGACTACATACGACCACTTTTGGATTTGAGCCAATCACGTGCACCATTCATCCGGGATTCAATTCGAACCAACACGTGGGGTCCACTAGTCAGTGGGGCATCCGGTCCGAAATTTTCGATGGGCGGCAACTACGCTGCCGAAGCCGAAAACATTTCCTCGAAATGACCCTTCTACCCTCAACCAAAAGGCACACCGCTACCCCATCTCTCAATGGTATCTGTGATAATCTTCCCCTGCACACTATATTAATTGCCCCTTGAATCAGTCCCCACCTCCACCTCACATCTTTCCCCATTTTCCTCCACCGAAGGCCACCGCGACAGAGCTTCCACTGCCTCCGCACCAGATCTGCTTCCCCGTCGTCCACTACCTCCACACCGGAGCTGCTTCCTCATCGGCCACTACATCCGCACCGGAGTTGCTTCCCCGTCGTCCACTACCTCCGCACCGGATCTGCTTCCCCGTCGGCCAGTACCTCCGCACCGGAGCTGCTCCCCCATCGGCCAGTACCTCTGCACCGGAGCTGCTCCCCCATCGGCCACTACCTCCACACCGGATCTGCTTCGCCGTCGGCCACTACCTGCGCATTGGATCTGCTTCCCCGTCAGCCACTACCTCCGCACCGGAGCTGCTCCCTCCATAGGCCAATACCTTCGACGAGCAGCTACCCCAACGATTGACCATGGTCGGTCCAGGTATGCAAACCCCATCCTCTTTGCACAATTCTTCCCCTCGTCCTCCTCCTCTATGGAGCCTATAGTGGGTCTGTATTCACCCTCGAGTTAGCAACTAGTCACGCCAGCCAGCCAAAAGTACTTTTGTCTCACAACAAATCAGTACCAGCCACCAGGCACAGCCTGCCGAACAAGATCAGGACACACACACACACACACACAGAGAGAGAGAGAGGGTGGGGGAGTAAGAAAAAGTAACATTTTTATTCTCTATTGGTACCTTTTGCTATGGATTACAGTATGGTCTGGTCTCACAGTGTTTCAGCACTGTGGACTGCTTTTCAACAAATTTGTGGTTGCTCTTGTCTGAACGTAGGTTACTAACACTTCAAACCTATTTTGCACATTTAAAAACCATCTTGTGAATATGAAATGCAATGGAATGCCAACATCATGAAAAACAATAGAATATTTGAGGAGCTTGGCCTTAGTGGTCTGGCATCAACTCTTGGTTCGTTGCCAACAAAAAAAGCAACTTCAAAGGGGGGAGATTAAGGCACCAAAGGGAAGAGCTCTGGCAATAATGCTAGGCAGGGTGAAGGGTCTCATTTATCAGATTATATCCCTGAACATGAGGAGCCTGATGACGGAGATGACGATACAGACTTAGAAGAGGAGGCGACACCCCTAGCAAATGAGGTGCATTTTCTATCTTGGCTTAGGGAGCGGGATGCGGGATTACATATTTCCAATGCCTATAGAAGCCAACTATTGCGTGGAGTACATATCTGCAATACATAATACTACTTCTAAGTTATTTGTTTAAACAACTATTTTTTTTAATTCAACAGGGCCCTATACGAACTCGGCGTACGAAGGTGTCTGAAAAGACGAAGAAAAGACTTGCTGTCATGGCTCCTAGAGGCAGACAATCCAAGAGGGTTAGGTCAATCCCACTAGCACAAGTTGTTAATGCAGGCTCATCAAGGATACTGAATAGGCTGAAGACAACTGGAGCACCTGAACAACATGTGTTTGAAAACATATCACCAGTGGCAGCAAACAGTACAGGTTGTGACAGTGCTCAGTCAGAATCGACACCAGTTGCAGAAAATCAGGACTGATCATATGCATATGATGGTGGCCTGGATGAAGATGAGACCGAGGGCAATCCCATCCCCGAAGATGATCCCATATCCGAAGGTTGGTTCTTTTGTTACCCTCAAGACTGTTGCACTAATGTTTGTATACTTGTTCAATAATGTGAATTTGAATTGCAGTACCTAGACAAAGAGGTGGCCCGAGGAAGGCGAGGGAAGCAACCAGGGGAGTTATGCTTGACAAGATGACCAAAGATATGGGGAGAAGGTTGCCTATAACTGCTGCTGAGGGGAACGTAAGCCGCATGATCCGATGCAAGCTGCCAAGTTTGCATCGGAGGCTGGTGTTATTATTAGGGGTCAAGTTCCTATCTTGACCCATTGGAAAGAATACAAGCAACGTACAGAGCATTTTGATGGCTTCGTGGGAAGGCTATCTGTGAGTGCCTATCTGCTAGTTCCTCTTTTACATTGAACTCTTATATGGCCCTCATGTAACTCGGATGTCAATTAATCACCAGGGAAGGTTAGCAACTGACCCAAGCCACAAGCCAACAAAAGATGCTTGTGTCAGTGTATTCCAGTCAGCCATACGGCAGAGGCGGTATAGGTTGAAGAAGAAATACTTTGTTGGCCACCCTGCTAATGCGATCCCCACAACCCCTCCTGTCTCCTACATGACTAATGCACAGTGGTCTCAACTTGTTGATAAGTGGTCAAATAGGCACACAGGGTAATTGCTCTTGCTGTTCTTTGAAATATGTATGTATGATGGAGACTAGATAAGACATAATTTCTTATGCAGGGAGTCTCTGACTAGAACAAGCAAAACCGTGGACATGTCAAGTGGCCTCAAGCAACAAGATCTCGCTGCTACGTTGCCCAGTTGCATGAATATGTAAGTCTCAACACTCTTGTAATGGAAGTTGTTCATTATTTTGCTTTGTTAATGAAATGAGCTCACACACACACACACACACACACACACACACACATGTAACAAGTCCTATTGTCAGTTATTCCTGCTTTATCATCATGGTTTCGCTGTTTGTTTGACCACCATTTTGGTATATCCATCAGCACAATAACAAGAAGAATGATACCGAAGGCAGTGAAGTTGACGGGGAGGAATCCCTGGAGCCAGTTAGGGAATCTGATGAAGAACTCGATGCTGTGGAAGCATTCAAAGTCTACCATACCAACCGCAAGAATGGTATGAGTAATGCCGCTAGAGAAGAAGTTGTAAGTCCCCTTGCATGGTTCCTTGCTCTTCCAGGATTCGGCTAGTTTTGTTGACATTTGCAATTCTAGTTCTTTAGCAACAGTTAGTATTTCATGATTAAATACGCTTTTTAGTTGCTTCTGCAAGGCTTTTGTCATCATTTTTTCAATGCTCTATACATGCTACATCATATAGTTTTAATATGCATGGCTCATGGCTGCCTCTTTCACTCAGTGGTGTGTCATGTTAACACTATTTAGTAGCAATTATCCAATCTGCCTTTGTTTCCAGTATTTTTGATACACTACTTTCTTTTACTACAATCAGTGAAGTAATAGTTCATCTATGCACTTTGTAGATGTCAATGGAAACTATTCGGGCAGAACCTGTTGCTGATGGGCAGGCACCATTGAGTAGTGCTGAGGTGGTTTCCAAGGTCATCTCGCTTGATAGCTCCAACTCCACTTTCTTCAAGAATGCTGGTTTAGCCACTCGCTCCTTGAAGCCTCCATCAGCTGCGGAACAAGCACTACTTGATGAACTTGCTGTGCAGAAACAAAAAGAAGCTGCTATCACTGAAGAATTTGATGAGGTCAGGAAGAGGAGTGAAGCAGCAGAGGAAGCGCTGCTGAAGACCCAACAACTATATGACGAAATGAAGTAGCGACAAGAAGAGAACAATCTTGTCTTTCAGAGAATCTTGCAGGCGAGTGTTGCTAGTATCTCTTCTTAGCCCTGATCCTGTCATTACCTCCGGTGCTTGTGGGTTCTGAACTATTTTGGTGGTGCGATGAACTATCTGTTGTGTTATGGTGAACTATATATCTGTTGTCTGTAGTGGTGTGATGAACTATATGTGGTTGTAACTTATGTGGCTCCCTTTCTGTGATTTCCTGCCGCATCATTTCTTCTGTGATAGAATGTAGTCCGTCCAGCTGGCTGGACTGAAATAGTTGGCTGGCTAGAATGGAATGATAAAAATGAGGCTGGCGCCAGCCAGAACCAGCCCAGTAAAAATTTTTGTGACGAAATGGTTTTGTGACAAAAGCACCACGTGCAACTGTATGAAAATGACGCGTGGAACAACTGGAAACCGACACGTGGAACATCCATAAAATGCCATGTGCATCACCTTGAAAGTGACATGTGGACCAATAGGCACGTGACACGTGGACACAAAGGGCACCGACACATGTGTCGCCGAGAGAATGACACGTGGACGAATCGAGAAATGACACATGGAAAAACTGGAAGATGACACATGTCAGTTGCTCATATCGCCACATGGACTGCTACCAGCTCGCCACATCGCTATCCTCTTTGCGACATGTGTTGCCCGCCACGTTAGCTGCCAGCGTGTCCCATGGCAGATGCCAGCGCGGACATGCACACGTGGATCCGGCCTCCAGTGACGTTTCAACGACATGTCAACGAAGCAAAACTAGTTTCCTGACAGCATTTCCTTTCGTCATCAAAAAAACATTTTAGTGATGTTTTGGCTGTTTTGCCAAGGAGGACCTAACTCGATGCTCTATTTTTGACGAATCGAATTTCGTCACTGATTGTCAAAAATTCGTCACAGGATTCTTTGCACGATGAATTTGGATCCTTCTGTGATGAAAGTTGTTTGACATCGATGCATCTATTTCCACTAGTGTCCACACCAGTGTGTGTGTCCTTGGATGAGCCTGAACCCGTAGATAGTGTACTCACGTTCCCAGTAGATACGATACCCTGGAATACTCTTGGGTGAAAGCTACAGCGGTATCCGTGCGCTTGCAGATTTTATTTGTGACGTTACAAAGTACCAACAGTAGCTTGATGATTTGTGATGAACTAAACAAATTATTTTGAAAACACATTTAAGTTGGCATTAAGCATATTAACATGAATTATGAAAATTGAGGTAAACATCTAATTAATTTTTAGTTAGAAAAACTAGATGAGAGAATATTATTCAAATTAAATCTATAGTTAATTTAAAAATAGGAATATGGCACAACAGCACTACTGAACAACAGCTTACACTAAAACAAGACTAACGCAACAAGAACAGGTTTAAACGGAGCTAAAACTTGGAAGATATGGCTAAAACAAGGTTACGGGGACTTGTTTGTGAGAAGACAGAGCTTCCAGGGGCAGGATCGGAAGAAACTAGGGGCTAGAACAAAATTAAACCTTTGATCCAGGGGCTAGACTGAGTAAGAAAAGGTCTTGGACGGTGGATTCAGAAACCAAAAAGATTAGGGGCTAAAACAGAAAAGAAAGGACCTAGAACAGATTATTTTTGAACTACGTAGGATTGCGGGTTTATATTGAAGAAACCTAGGGGCTCTTTAGCAAAAAGACCAAGGGCAGCTCTGGTTAGACTTGGGTTAGATGGGCTGGATCTGTTGGATCTTGATCGAACAGCCCTGGGAGACTCCGGACGGCTCGCGGCCGTGCTCGGCACGGCTGCACGGGGAGGCGGCGGCTCAGCTGCGGCTCTTGACACGGCGAGCGGCTGGCGGCTCGATGGGTGGCTCGGGCAGCGTTGGCGGCTCGGGCGAGCGGCGCCTTCTGCCAGTGGCCGGCGAAGGCGGCGGTGGATCACTGCAGTAGCCGAAATCGGTGCTCCAGTGCACAGTTTGCGACGGGGTTGGGCTGGGCAGCTTGCACGCACGTTGGAAAGGACGATGATGGAGACCGTGAAGGCATGCAGGGCCAGGAGGGCAGTGTGCCACGGCGCATGGCGGCGGCGGGCGGCGAGCTCGCCGGGAATGGCGCCCTGGTGCTCGGCTTCATGCGCGGGGAAGCCGAGGATGGAGAGGCGACAACGCAGAACGCGAAGACGGGCTCAACCGGGCTCGGCGGAGGTCGGAGTGGTGCGCGCCATGGCGGCATGCGGTGGTGCTAGCTCCGGCGTGCATTTGCCAGCGTGGAAGGCGCGGAACCAAGGGGAAAAAGGATTGGCGGTGATTCTCACCACCATGCGAAGCTTCGGCGGCGGTCGGAGTCAAAGGGAAGGCGGTGGAGAGGGAGATCAACGGCGAGCTCGAGCTCGGGTGGCGGCGGCGCTGCTGTGCGAGGTGGGGCAGAGCAGAGGAGAGCGAGAGTGAGGAAAGGAGACGCGGCGAAGCTCGAGTGCTCGTTTTGTTGGCCGAGAAAAGGGAGCGGAGCACATAGTAAAGAAGGAGGCCGCGATGGGGCTTGATGGCCGGCCATAATGGCCGTGATGATGGCAGCGATTACTCGCAGGAGGGAAGGAGGGCGTGCATCGCAGGCCATAACGGCCATAAAGGCTACGCAAGGAAAGTAAGAGGGCAGGGCTCGAGGGCGCCCACGGTAGGGGAAGCGCGCGATGCGATTTTTGGAAGGGAACGGTGGGAGGTAGGAGATGACAAGTGGGGCCTACCTATCAAAGGCAGCAAGGGAGAGAGGGGGTGAGATGGGCTGGGTTGGCGTGCTGGGCCTATCTGGGCCGCGAGCAGGGAAAGGAATGGAGGAGAGGAAAGAAAGGGTTGGCTGGGCTGGGATTGAGAGAAGAATTTTTTTTAACACAAATTTCATTTGAATAAAGTCAAATTTTGAATTCAAACAAAGTTTAAAATTTTGGATGTTACATGTGCCTTCAATTCGCTGGGCTGGGGACCATGTACCGGCCCATTATTAAAACAAGAAATTTAAACTTAGGCCAGTCTCAATGGGAGATCTCACAGTTTCTAAGAAGTGAAACTGACAATGAAACGAGGACTCTCAACGCACAGTTTTGTTTCATAGTTTCATATAGTAATTTAGCATTTAATTCATATTAGAGTGGTCCTGCCGATGCCACTAACCACATTTTCTCACAAAACCTTGCAAATTTCACAAATCAATTAAACCCATAAAAAAGTAAACTCTTTCTTTCTAGACATTTAGCATCAGGAACCCTGGTGCCTGATTCTAATTCGTTTCTTCTTGTTGACACAGAATCATGCCAAACACACTTGAATGCGCTAGCACGCGCGAACGATAGTCAAAACGATCAACACCCGCGAAACCCTAGGCAGGCCGGTCTGACCGGTGTCGCCGACCGGTCTGATCGGTGCAGGCAGGGTGTCGCCGGAAACCTAGAACATCGAGCTCAGGAGGGACCTCGTCGGAGCTCGTGAATGTAGGGTTGTCCTTAAGTCGGTAGGCCACTCAGAACGTCCTCAAACGCCGTAGAGATGAAGAATGAAAGCAATCTAGGGTTGGAAAAGGCTAGGGTTTGAGAGACAAAAAGTAATGCGATATTTTGATTGATTCACTTGGGAATAACCTCAATCGGCCTTAGCCTTTATATTTATAGGCCGGGGAAGACGTACCCCTTCACGAGTAGGATTACAAAAGGACTCTGTACAAAAACCCTAACTCTACTTGGATTACACAGACCAGACCGGTCTGATCGGTCGGCCTTGGCAAGTGCCAAATTTGGCTGTCAACATATGCCCCCTGCTTTTTAGTGAGTTTACAAGCTAAAAAGCAAAAACAGAAGTATGTTATACAACACTAGGGCCTAAAAATACTACTAAGGGCAATTTTCATAAATCGGACATCTTTTCTTCATGCGTCTTGCCAAACACTGGGGTAAAATTTCTTCAAGTATCTTCTATTGATAGCTCTAGGTAGTCGATCTCCTTGCAGCATCTCCATCACGTAAGAATTCCCGAAGATAACTTTAACAACTTTATATGGACCTTCCTAACTTGGCGACCACTTGCCAAACTTATTACTTTTCATCCCAAGGGCAATATTGTCTTCCAAACTAGATCTCCAACTTGAAAAGATTTACTTTTTACCTTCTTGTTATAAGCTCTAGCAACTCGAAGCTTGTCTTTTTCAATCTCTTTCAAAGCCTTCATCCGCTTTTCGGTCACCTCATCAATATTATCCATCATTGAATTATAATAATCAACGGCGGAAAGATCGTTTTGCTTAGCCAATTTATAAGCGTCCACATTTACCTCAACAGGTAAAACGGCCTCTTGACCATACACAAGCTCAAAAGGAGTAACCTTGGTAGTACCATGACGAGATATATGATGAGCCCACAATGCTTCAGATAACACTTCATGCCACCTCTTTGGATTTTCTTCTATTTTCTTCTTGATAAGTTTGATCAAAATCCTATTACTTGACTCGGCTTGTCCATTGGCCTGAGCATAATATGGAGATGAATTGAGCAACTTGATCTTGTAAGATTTGATAAATGCACGCACCTCTTTTGATAAGAATGAAGAACCTTCATCCGTAGTCAAAGTTTGAGGAATATCGAATCTATGAATAATGTGTTCGGTTATGAACTCAATCACCTCTCTATGTGTCATATTATTCAAAGGAACTACTTTGGTCCATTTAGTGAAATAATCCATAGCAACCAACACAAAGTGATGCCCCTTTGAAGATGGAGGATTAATTTGTTCAATAAAATCCAACCCCCAACCTCGGAACGGCCATGTTTTAATAATAGGATGCATTGATGCAGCGGGTACCAATTGCAAATCTCTAAAGCGTTGACATTCTTCACATCCCTTATCATACTTAAAACAATCCGAAATCATGGAAGACCAATAAAAACTGGCTCTCCTTAGTAACCACTTCATTTTAGGAGCCGATTGATGAGTACCACAAATGCCTTCATGAACTTCACCCATAGCAACTTTGGCCTGATCCAAATCCAAATACTTAAGGAGCAAATCTTCGGCGGTTCGACGATAAAGCTCATCATCAATAAAAACATATTTGAACACTGCATGCCAAATATTTCTCTCTGCACCACGACCAGGATCTTTAATATAGGAGATTATAGGAACTCTCCAATCCTGATCTTCGGCCTGTTTCACAGCTGAATCGGTGTTTTCTGCTGACTGGGCGGTCAGACCGGTCGCTGCAACCGGTCGACCGATTCGTCCAAAACCTGTAGCTCGGCTTCGATCTGCATCGGTCTTCTAATGTTGAATTTTCCTTTTCTAACACTATAACCAGAGGCTTGATGAGCCAGAGTGTTAGCCTGTCTATTTTCTTCTCTTGGCAAATGTCTTATAATAAACTCATCAAAAGAAGAAATAATGTCGAGGCACTTATCAAGATATGCATTTAATGAACAATTATAATATTAGCATACCTTGGATACTTGCTGCACAACGAGAAGTGAATCACCGAAAACTTCAACATGCTTCACACCCATGGATTGTAAAATCTCCAAGCCAAATAATAACGCTTCATACTCAACTTGGTTATTTCTACAATATTCTTCCAATCGGTTTGAGAACTCAAAAACAGCACCACTTGGAGATATAAGGACAACACTAATTCCTCTCCCATCATCACAAACTAATCCATCAAAATAAAGCTTCCATGGTGTGCAAAAAATATGGCCGATTTCTAAATCATGCTCATCATTAATCCGATGCTCAACAATGAAATCCGCTACAATTTGGCCTTTCATAGATTTCAAAGGTTCATAAGCCAAATCATATTTTATCAAAGCATATGTCCCCTTGCCGATTCTACCACTCAAAATCGGCTTTTGTAACATATACTTTATCACATCGGTTTGACATACTTCTATGCAAGTACTAGATAGTAAATAATGTCTCAATTTAGTACAAGCATGATATAACGACAAGCATAACTTCTCAATAAAAGTATACCTTTGTTGACGGTCACTAACGACCCATTTTGACCGTCAACTATCGTGCAAAAGTCAACCATCAGAAGGAATAAATGTTAGCATAGGACGATTATTTGACGAATTCCAAACATACTGGTCTGAGAATGTGTGCAGGTAAATTTGGGCCAAAATTTCATGTGACAAGCATATTATCCAAGGCATAAATTTCTAGGCCAAGCACAAGCAAGCCCAAAGGCCAAAAGAGCCCACTTGGCAGCTGCACATGAGAGGAAGACGCAGCCCATGAGCAGTGACATGTCAGCAATCCGAGGCAAACTCCTCTCGACCAATCAGATGCAAGCACGAGGATCAAAGGACCCACATGGCAGCCATGCAAAAGGAGGAAACTTGGCATGCACTCTTCCCTAGACGAAGGGCCCACATATCAACCACCCCACCAAAGGAGAGGTCGGTGGGAGCCTACATGGGCTCGGCCGACCAATGGGTCGGCCGACTAGGCCCATGGGCCCCACTGCCTCAACTTTGCCACATGGCGCTCCCTCACTGGCTCCCAAGGTCGGTTCTGCAAGGAAGAGCTGCATTCCCGGGGTGGCTCCCTCCTATAAATACAAGGGGAGGGGGTAAGGATTGGAACACGCACACACACAACCCACCCTCTCAACTCACCTTTCTCCCTTGGAGCTTGAGGCCTTCATCCTAGATGCTTCGGTAGACTAGGAGGTGTAGAAGAAGAGGAGGAGAGTGAGGAGGAGTCGGGGGAAGTGCCGGGTCTGTCGGCACTCTTCTCCGCTTGTACCTCGATGGATGCTGATTCGGTTGTAAGTGTTCGAGACTCTCTTTGTTTGTTTATCTGGAATTAGAGTTTAGATCGTAAGTTATCATCTCTGCCTTATATTAGTTGAAGTATATACTAGCGAGTAGCATTTGATCTTAGCTTAAGATCCCTGATAGAAAAGGGTAGTCTTGGCCAGGGCTAAGGTTAGTAGGGAAAGGCGTAGACGTGGTGTCTAGGCTGGACTATATCACTCAGTTGTCTGATAGTCCCACGGTTTGTAGAGGTAGCTGGTAGGTGGTGACAGCCCTGTTCAAGCCCTAGTAATCCTCCACATTCGGATATTGTATAGAGCATCATATTGGAGCTATCGGCTTGTATAAGCCGGTCGATACCTTTAGCTCGAAGTATAACGGCGATGTGATCTCTTCTTCTAAGCATAGATTCTAGATATAGAAAGTCCTCTCTTCTGTCTTCTCCACACCGGTGTGTGTGTCCTTGGATGAGCCTGAACCCATAGATAGCGTACTCATGTTCCTCAGTGGATACGATACCCTAGAATACTCTTGGGTGAAAGCCACAGTGGTATCCGTGCACTTGCAGATTTTATTCGTGACGTTGCAAAATACCAACAAGCTTTCTGGCGCCGTTGCCTCAGAACAGTAGCTACATTATCTTCGGACTTAATCGTCCTCGTATCTTCATTTTTCTTTTTGTTTCCTTCTACCTTTCCCCCTACTACCCATGGAGCAGCCATCCTTTTCACGGCTCTCTAACCCCAAGGGCGAGTTCGGGAAGCCTTCATCCTCATCGAATGCATTTCTTACGGCAAGCGGTGAACCCCATCCTGCCTTCAAAGCCATGGTTCGAACTCAACTCTTTTCTGGAACAATTATTGAAGATCCCGGCGATCATTTGAGAGTGTTCGAGGGACTGTGTTCAAGCTTGGAAATCCCAGGCATGACATAGGAGGCCGTGCGGTGGAAGTTGTTTCCTTTATCTCTCACAGAGACGGCGGAGCAATGGTACACCCGTACGATAGGAAGTATGTGTGGTGATTGGGAGGAGCCGCAAGATGACTTTTATTACTCGTTCTCCCTCACCGAACGCATAGACTCCCTGCCGACTGACATCCTCAACTTTCAGCAATTAGAGGAGGAGTCCATAGGTGCATCTTGGGCTAGATTCTTACGCCTTTTGGCGTCTAACCCAGACTTGTCTCTACCTGACGATGTGTCATTGAACATCTTCTGCTCGGGTCTAGACATGGAATCTGCCCTCAAACTCGACATTACCGCCGGAGGTTTGTTTGCTCAGATAATTCCAATGGAAGGAAGAGAGATCTTGGATTTTCTCTTACCATCCGGACTATTCTTTGAATGTCGGGGGATTGCAAGGGACGTGCCTATCACAGTAGACAAAATCGAGGTGCATTTGGATTTCTACATCTACGATATCCTCGATTTTGATCTTCTCCTAGTCTACCCGCTAGAAAAACTTTTAGCATCTCATGGGAGCCTAGATGAAATGCTAAGGGAAAATTCTTCAGCCACTGCTGCCCCTTGTTTAGAAAATCCCATGGCAAAGCATTTCCCTAAGCAGAACTTGCTCGAGGAGATGGTGCATACATCTCCATTCGTATCATCTGACCCCGTCCTCTTGGAAGATGTAGAATCTTTTGAAGAGTACGACTCGAAAGATAGCCTTCACTTTTGTGAAGACGAACGTTCATCGTCCCCCTCGATCGAGTGTGAGCCTCTTCATGCTGGCCCTGAATACGTTGTTCTCGATCTTTATCGAGTTACAACTATGAGCTTCCACGATAAATCTCTTGAGATGGAGAAATCATGGGCCAAGGAATTTTGTGAGGTGCCGACTCTGGAGTCCAATGAAAAGGATTCCTCACATGAGCATGAGAACTTCACTCTGGATATACCACATAAACCATGTTCATTCAATGCAACTCCAGAGTCATGCATGCTTAGTGCACCGTGCTCACACGAGGACTACAACCACCTTATGGTCCTCTTCTACAAAATCTTCAGAAGGTTTGTTGTAGATGTATATATTTATCGTAAACATTGCAGATTTTATGGGTGCTCCATGACACTAACCTTGTAGCTAGCTTCAACAATTGGTGGTGAAACAATGACCCATCACCAATGATGGATACAAGGGATATCATGGTCGAGCTTATGACCAGAAATAAAGCACTGCCGGGAGAGAGCCCGGACTATCATTTATTTATTTATTTATTTATTTATTTATTTCCCTTTCAATAAAAAGCAAGAGCATGTTCTAGGATACAGTTTTCCTTTGGGTATTTTTGGTCGATAACCTTTCCAGGGGAAGATCAAGAAGAATGATGGACAAGCAACACCTACGGACATGACAGCTACACCGACTACAACGCCTCGATATGCCTTGATGAAGGAGCAACTACAGAAGGAGTCTTGAACTCCATACACTTGAAGTTTTGCAAACTCCAAGTGTGGGGGAGGTATGTGTGTACCCCGAAGTTCCTTTCTCCATTCATATCTTGTCTTGGAATTGGTGTATGTCCTCGCATCTTGCTCAATAAAAAATGAAAAAAACATGAGAGGAATTGCCATGGTGACAACATTGAGTCTTCATCAACAAAATGCCATGGTAAGTACTCCCAATGTCCTGCTTTTGACATTAAACAAAGCCCTGCCGGGAGGTCCCCCGAGGATCACCAGGTTCATACTCATGATTATCTCTATTTGAATACAGCTCAATCATGCTTCATGCTTTCTTTATTTGTTCTTGTATGCTCTAGTTTGGATGTGTGTTCGAAAACACATTCATAGGCCTTTTAAATCAAGCATGGTGTTTGGGTTAAAATGTCATCTTGAGTCCAACTAGACCTTGTGTCAAGTTTGATTGACGTTCTGGAGTTAATACTTGCATAAATGTTGGTTGCATATATGGACAAACCCCTGCAGAAAAAATCAAATCAAATTGGGTGAGTCATCGAGCTGAATTCAAATGGAAAGGTAAGACAAGGTTTTTGATTAATATTGCACAACATACTCATGTTAATGCAATCTTGATCCAGCCTTGCTTGAGTAAGTATCTTGTTGAGATTAAATTTTAGTTTCAATAAAATTTTAGGAGCTCCCTGGTTCTTAAAACCGGTAGAGCTAGTAGTTTGTTTCCATATTTTTGTTTTTGAATAAGCACCAGGTACAAGAACAAGTGTGGGGGAGATCTCTCGGAACTTTCATGCATATACACTCGAGATCTCCCACAACACGTGCACAACACCGAACAAATCAAAATGCAAAACGCCGAGATGAATCAGAGCTAGTATTGGGCAGTGGAACCTCAGGTTTGGCTGGCTAGCACTAACTCCGCTCATCTTCATTGCAACGGTTTGTGCACTCTATCCCTCATACTCTCCCCAACCTATGAGTTTAAATGGAAGCCATGCTTAATCATTAAAAGTAAACTCAAGGTATCCTCTGGTTTTGTTCTTCTCAATGATTGGCTTGCGTAGTTTTTATTCTTTGCTAAGCCTGAGCTTGTGAATCATATCTTAGGGAACCCATAATTGTTAAGTTGTTGACCAGTGAGATATGGTTTGATGGAAGAATCGTTGCTTTATCTGCTTATGCGTTTGGGAAATTTTTATCAAAAGGAAAACCTCCATAGCTTTACAACTCCACGTGCTTGTCCTACCAAAGCTATATGTTGACCTTCATGATACAAATCTTACACATATGTGCCTTGTTGTTGCTTTGAGCTTCATCAAACTTTGTGACCCTAGTGAGATGTCTTTCATACTTGTTTGATCAAGATCACGTGCACTCCACCAGCTAAACTTCTACACTGGAAGTTATCTATGCCATTCCATCCATCCACAAAATAAAACTCCATGTTGAATGATCTCTCTCTCTAGTATCTCTCAAATGAGGCATGGGCTATATAAAAAAAAGAGAGAAAAGATGGCATGCCCACAAAGCATGACCCAAAAAATAAGGGGACACATGAAGGTCCTAGTGTTGAAAAAAAAAATTGGACACATGAAGGTCCAAGAAAAAAAAGGGGGAATATATATATTAATATAGCCATGCCCTCATGTTATCCAAATAAAAGGGAGAGAGATACATAAAAGGAGTATTCCATTTCCACCATCCACCTTCCACATATGTGCACGATCTTGATCAGCTTGTTTGATTTGTCATATCCATGGATCCATTGTTTGATTTTGCAATATATGTGACACAAGTGCATGCTTCCTTCTCCTACCATGAGCCCTAGATAAGCTATCTTTAGAAGTAGGATGAAAATAAGCAATACTTTCGTGAGGATATATACACAGTGAGCGACATGAGAGAACCTATGGAGAAGTAAAGCTACGGTTGGTCTCTACAAAAATATTTTCAAAACCCCAGACATATGGCAGGAAAGTGGAGGAGACTAAAGTCAATACCGTTCCGCTCTTCAACTTCCCAAACAATTCATGGTACACACATCAAAATTCACAGGTAAGGGTGAAGCTCAGAATAATCTGTATGCAGGTACCATGTCATATGAAGTCGGGTCTGCCTTAGTTCTTGGCTTTACTCGAGGACGAGCAAAGAACTAAGTGTGGGGGATCTTGTTGACGGTCACTAACGATCCATTTTGACCATCAACTATCGTGCAAAAGTCGAGCATCAGAAGGAATAAATGTTAGCATAGGATGATTATTTGATGAATTCCATAGATACTAGTCTGAGAATGTGTGCAGGTGAATTTGGGCCAAAATTTCATGTGACAAGCATATTATCCAAGGCATAAATTCTTAGGCCAAGCACAAGCAAGCCCAAAGGCCAAAAGAGCCCACTTGGCAGCTGCACATGAGAGGGAGACGCAGCCCATGAGCAGTGACATGTCAGCAATCTGAGGCAAACTCCTCTCGATCAATCAGACGCAAGCACGAGGATCAAAGGACCCACATGGAAGCCATGCAAAAGGAGGAAACTTGGCATGCACTCTTCCCTAGATGAAGGGCCCACATGTCAACCACCCCACCAAAGGAGAGGTCGGTGGGAGCCTACATGGGCTCGGCCGACCAAGGGGTCGGCCGACCTGGCCCAAAGGCCCCACCACCTCAACTTTTCCACATGGCGCTCCCTCACTGGCCCCCAAGGTCGGTTCTGCAAGGAAGAGCTGCATTCCCGGGGTGGCTCCCTCCTATAAATACAAGGGGAGGGGGTAAGGAATGGAACACACACACACACACACAACACACACCCTCTCAACTCACCTTTCTCCCTTTGAGCTTGAGGCCTTCATCCTAGATGCTTAGGTAGACTAGGAGGTGTAGAAGAAGAGGGGGAGAGTGAGGAGGAGTCAGGGGAAGTGTCGGGTCTGTCGGCACTCTTCTCCGCTTGTACCTCGACGGATGCTTATTCGGTTGTAAGTGTTCGAGACTTTCTTTGTTTGTTTATCTAGAATTAGAGTTTAGATCGGAAGTTATCATCTCTGTCTTATATTAGTTGATGTGTATGCTAGCGAGTAGCATTTGATCTTAGCTTAAGACCCCGAATACAAAATGGTAGTCTTGGCCACGGCTAAGTTTAGTAAGGAAAGGCGTAGACGTGGTATCTAGGCTGGACTATACCACTCAGTTGTCTGATAGTCCCACAGTTTGTAGAGGTAGCCGACAGGTGGAGATAGCCCTGTTTGAGCCCTAGTAATCCTCCATGTTTGGATATTGGATTGAGCATCATATTGGAGGTATCGGCTTGTATAAGCCGGTCGATACCTTTAGCTCGATGTATCACGGCGACATGATCTTTTCTTCTAAGCATAGATTCTAGATATAGAAAGTCCTCTCTTCTGTCTTCTCCACACCGGCGTGTGTGTCCTTGGATGAGCCTGAACCCCTAGATAGCGTACTCACATTTCTTAGTGGATATGATACCCTGGAATACTCTTGAGTGAAAGCTACAGCGGTATCCGTGCGCTTGCGGATTTTATTCGTGACGTTGCAAAATACCAACAACCTTGTCTCGGCATCAATAAGTCGTCGGCCTATGTAGGTATTAAGATACTCCTTGCCTTCGGTTTCTTGCTTGAGCCAAAACAGCCCCAATAACTTTATCTTCGGCCACTATATAAGGTTTAAAACGAACACCTCTCCTCGATGCTTTAAGAACTGGCGGCGAAGACAAGTAATATTTAATTTTCTCAAATGCCTCTTGCTGTTTTGCCCCCCAAGTAAATTCGGCTTCATTCTTTAACCGAAGAATGGGAGTAAAAGCATCAATCTTTCCAAACAAGTTAGAAATAAACCTTCTCAAGTAATTTACCTTGCCCAGAATTTTTTTTGCAAATCCTTTTTGCAAGTAGGAGCCTCAACTTTCTTCATGGCTTCAATTCTCTTAGGATCAATCTCTATGCCCTTCTCATGAATAATGAAACCAAGGAACTTTCTAGCCGATACTCCAAAAGCACATTTGAGTGGATTCATCTTTAAACAATACCGACACATTCTTTCAAGAACAAGTCTTAAATTGGCTAAATGATGATCTAGACCGGCCGATATAATAACAATGTCATCAATATGCACTTCCAATATGACACCAAGCAAATCATGGAAGATCAAATTCATAGCCCTTTGATAAGTTGCACCGGCATTCTTCAAACCAAAAGTCATAACCACCCACTCAAACAAACCAATAAATCCGGGACATACAAAGGTTGTTTTAGACGTATCTTCTTCGGCCATGAATATTTGATTGTAACCTGTACTACCATCAAGAAAGCTAATAACACGATGTCCCAATGCCTCATTAATCAACATATCGTCTATAGGCATAGGATATTCATCCTTGGGAGTAGCTTTATTGAGATCTCTAAAATCAATGCAAACACGAATCTTGCCCGAATCTTTCTTTTCAACGGGCACAATATTAGAGATCCAATACACATAACGACAAGACCGAATAAAACTAGGGTCCAACAATCGATTAATATCTTCTTTAATTCGGTCATAAATACTAGGATTGAAATGCCTAGTCGGTTGCTTATATGGTTTAAAACTGGCTTTGATTGGTAAATGATGCTCAACAAGATCACGACTCAATCCCAGCATTTTAGAATACTCCCAAGCAAAACAATCGATGTACTCTTTTAATAACTTTACTAAATCAGCCTTAAACTCAGCCGATAAATTTTTGTTTACAAAAGTCAGCATAGGAATAGTACCATCACCTAAATCTACCTTTTCCAAAGGATTAGCCGACGTAAAACCTTGGCCCAGCATGTCCATGTCCTCTGACTCTTTAATAGTCTCACACATATCGTTCGTACGCGCCTGATAGTGCTCAATACGCTACTGGAGCCACTCTGCATTAGACCGGTCTAACCGGTCCGACCCACCGGTCTGACCGGCCAGCTCTGGCGGCTAATCTGGAGAAGACCAGTCTGACCGGTCGCAGGACCTGGTCTGACCGGTTGCGCCTGAGTCGCCTGCTTGACTCATCTTTACAGCATTAAATGATTTAGCCGATTTTCTATCGGCTTTAGAGTAGCAGGAACGAATCCTTTCTTGGTGCAACCGATCAGCTCACAATCGGACAGATCCAAGCCCGATAAGCACTTGATGTTGTCATTGGCACCAACGGAGTTAGAATCAGCGATAGCAATGAAGGAAGAAGTATCACCAGGTACTATCTCAACCTCATCGCCGATCCACTGAATAAGAAACTAATGCAAGGTAGATAGAACACATTGATTGGCATGAATCCAATCACGCCCAAGTATTAAACTGAAGTTACCTTGCACCTCCGAGACGAAGAAGGCTGTGGCGAGTGTCTTGCTCCCAACGGTCAACTCCATGGATGCAACCCCTTTGGCCCCAATGGGATCACCTCCATCCACGCCACTAACTATCATGTTGGTCTTGATCAACTCCTCATCCTTGCCACCAAGCTTCTTGTATAATGAGTAGGGCATGAGATTTACAATAGCCCCACCATCCACTAGCATGCGAGAAATCGGTTTTCCATTAACATGTCCTCTCATGTAGAGAGCCTTCAAATGGTTATCCGATTCTTTGGGCTTCTGGAACACAGCATCATGAGGCCCAAACTGAAGATGAGCTACCTCCTCTTTGGGAATTATGAGGTAATTTGAAGACATATGCACAACGTTAATCTCCAAATTGTTGCACTCCAGAGATGTCTCGTAATCCACCAACTCTTCATCTTCCTTTGCTGGAGGAGCTCAAGAGAAACTGAAATAGGCACCACTGATTCGGCTGTGCTTTCTCCACTGGGCTCAACCGGTCTGACCGGTGTCTCAGGGCGGTCTGACCAGTCGGGAATACCGATCTGACCGGTCGTCGGGGTCGATCTGACTGGTCCTTCTGTTGGCTGGTCAACCGTCTTGACCTGCCACACCTTGCCATGAGGGATCATTGGTCTGTACTTGTTGAAGTATTCATCCCTCGCCTTTTCTACCTCCTGCTCCCTCTTCTCCTTGTTGCGAAGGCGTCGGAGCTTTCTTTTTTGAGTATGTGTCAACCTCTCGGGACACCAACGGGGTTGATGGCACTTGTTTGCCACATTGCTGCCACTAGCCTCATGATTGTTGGCAGTAAAAGGTTTCTGGATAGGAGGAGCAAAAGAACTAGCCGATTTGTCAATTACCATCGGCTCATTTCCCTTGTCTTGTACAACCACTTTGATTTCGCCGATCTGAACAACAGTATCGGCCTTGGCCTTCTCTGAAGTAGCTCCAGGTTGTACCTCTGATTTCTTCTCCTTCACGTGTTATTCCATCCGTGGAGGAGCAAACTGCGCCAGCCTCTGCTGAGACTGGTCTGACTTGGACCAGATTGGTGTGGCCCCAATCGGTCATGTACTGGTGTCCTAGGACATTCCTCCTTCGGATATGATGGTGGGTATGGCATTGGAAAGCACTAGAGCCAAATCCCCTCATGTTCCCACACCAGATTAACTGCATTTGATGCCGGAGGAGACCAAGGCATAGTAGCATATACCTTCTGCGGAGGAAACTGTGGATGATCACCCCTGCACCTGATGAATTCTCTCCTTGGAGGTGAAGCATTGTCCCGATACGGTGGTGAGCGAGGTCTCTTTTTTAATGGCCAATCTTGTTGAACGGCCTTAGTTTATTTGTTCAGCAATTGTCCAAAGGTAGGTCCCTGATTTGTACGCCTTCCTTGTAGCTTTGGCACATTTGTCTTCCAAGTACCCTCTTCCAGACATTTTGGCTTGAATGTCCGGGGCTGCTCGCTGGGCCGGTCTGACCGGTCATTGGACCCGGTCTGATCGGTCGGTATCACCGGTCTGACCGGCCGCGCTTGGACTGCCCCCCTGGACTTAGGAGCATTCACAAAAATCCTCAAAGTCAGCTTCCCATCAGGAGTCTTTTTAGCAACGACTTCTCCGGCCAGAATCTTGTCATTTGCATTCATTGGCCTCGGATCTCCAATCACGACATTCTTCCCTTGAGCCCCTTTGGCTTGCTCCGGCCAAAGGAGGACCTTTGGATTATTCAGTTCCAAAGTATGAACAGGGAAGGGAGTCTTGTCCACTTGCATCTCAGAAAGTACCAATCATCTTTCATCTACAACCGATTGGATCTGTCGACGGAAAATATTATAATCATTAGTTGCATGCGAAAAAGAATTATACCACTCACAATATGCATGCCTCTTTAATTCTTCCGGTGACAGTATAGCATGAGATAAACTAATGTTTCCATGTTTAAGCAACTCATCAAAAATTCTATCGCACTTGGAAACATCGAAAGTAAATTTCATCTCATTCTGCCGATTCTCACTACGTAAGAAACGGCCTATAGTGACGTGCACAAAGGTGACCAGCCATTGTTGCCCGTCACCCCACAAGTAGAGGTGACGAGCTTTATCTCCGCGCGTCACCCTCGGGTCAGTTTGGGCCTCGCGAAGCCTTGGTAGAAACGTGGCCTGTCACCTTTGAGACAGGATAGGTGACAGGTCTTAACAACGCCCGTCACCTAGACTGGAGGTGACGGTCCACATTCTTTGACCGTCACCTAGATTACATTCAATGGTGACAGGCCATGACTGAAGCTGCGAAGGTGACGGTCCACATTCTTTGACCGTAACCTAGATTACATTCAATGGTGATGGGCCATGACTGAAGCTGCGAAGGTGACGGCGTTTACTTAGCCCGTCACTACGTCTTGTGATGCGCTTAACCTATGCTACTTGAAAGGTGATGCATTATGCATATAGTTCGTCACTTATGTGTATGCGTCATCTTACCAGTGGCCACAAACTTAGCCATTTTTTGTTGGACACGTCGCCGCAGTTCTAACAAAACGATGAAAATTGCGAGGTAACAATGCTGAGAATAGCGCGAGATAAGAAAAGCTTGGAAATTGCGAGATTGTTGCGAGATAACAAGCAGCCAGAAGTTCATAATATATATATATATATATATATATATATATATATATATATATATATATATATATATATATATATATATATATATATATATATATATACACACACACACAAAGGGAGCTACATACAAACTATGATATACATAGTTTATGGCAGCCCCCTCATAGGTTCTGCCACCATGAAGATGGCGTAGACGTATCTGGCGACGCTCGGCACGAGTGGCGCGTTCACCGGAGGTCTCCCAAGGTGGTGGAAGGTCTCGTTCAACGAGTTGAACGAGTCCCTCAGGACGCCGATTGCCTAGGTGTCGCCTGGGCGGAAGGAGTGGGGATTGAAGACGTCCTCCACCACCGCAGGGGCCGAAGCCGGAGCCGGAGCCAGAGCAGGGACCGGAGCAGGGGCCGGCGCCAGAGGTGACGGAGGACGAAGGCGACGGTGACGAGGGGAGGAGGGGGAGGAAGACGGCGACGAGGATGAGTCCGCTGCTTGAACGAAGCGGCGGCAGCGGCGGGAGGGAGAGCCACCCGACATCGCGGCGTGCGGCGGCGGCTGCGCGCGCGAGAGCAGTTGTGTGATATGAGGCAATGGCAATCATGGCGAGTGGAGAAGAAGAAGAAGCAAGGAGGCAGTATTTATAGGGCCGGCGGAATGCAAAAGGGCCGGCGGAATTCGAATGGGTGCGCGTTTGCGGAGAGGGCAACGGGCGGCGGTTGCGATTCCCGAGATAAAAAGATAGGTGACATGCATTATGTGGAGCCCGTCACCTGTAACTATTTCAAGGTGACGTGGGCAATGGGCGGCGGTTGAGTTTTCCGAGAGAGAAAGGTAGGTGACGGGCGGTATGTGGAGTCCGTCACCTGCAATCATTTTAAGGTGACATGAGCTCTTTATAATAAGTGACGGACCACTATGACATCCATCACCTGTAAACGTTGCCCATCACCTGTTGATCTTAACCTAGTATTTCCCCTCGATCAACCGTAGCTCGGGCAGCCAGCCGCCGCTCGTTGCGGAGCAGAGAAGGGAGGCGGCGATTTTTGGCGGCGACACATTTGGGCGATTTGGGGGTCGTGCAAGGTTAGTGCTCCAAATTATCCCGCTTGATCTCCCCATTCCCTCCTCCTCGATCACCTCGACCTCGATGTTTAATTAACTATAAAAAATCTTGTGTTTTGCGAGTAGATGGGGGATAGAAGTTGGATGAGCCTTTCTAGCCATTGTTGTCAGCAGTACTTGAGGGGGTTGAAGTCTTTCATACAGATGGCCAAGGCCGACATGGAAGCAAGGTCTGAAACAACAATGTATTGTTCGTGCCTCGATTGCGGAAATGATAAGAAATACTCTGATTTTGAAGTGGTTTATGTGCATTTGATCATTCATGGATTTGTACCAAATTACACTTGTTGGAATAAGCATGGAGAGGAAAGGCCTAAGGAAAGGGGGGAATGGGTCGCCGATACCCAAGAAGCAGGGTGCAGGAATGATGATCAAGATAGGCAAGGCAACTGTGATCAAGAAGGGTGCAGGGATGACATCAATGAGGACTACATTCTAGAGTTCAGTGACGACCAGTTTGATGCCTTGGTCGACAATGTTGAGGTGATGATCCATGATGTCAGGGGAGAAGATAAGATGACTGAAGATGAGCTGCGTAAATATAAGCAATTTGTTGAAGATTCCAAAGAACCTCTTTATCCCCATTGTTAGAAGTACTCGAGGGTAACCGGGGATCTGAAGCTTATGCAACTAAAGGCTGCTCATGGTTGGATAGACAAGAGTTTCAAAGCATTGCTTCTTCTCCTGAAGGATATGCTGCCAGAGGAGAACTTGCTACCAGATACTGTGTATGAGGCCAAGCAGATTGTGTGTCCCGTGGGATTGAAAATTGAAAAAATTCATGCATGCTGGAATAATTGTGTCCTGTTTTGTGGAGAGAATGAAGATCTGGACAATTGCTCTGAATGTGGAATGTCGAGGTACAAGCATCGAAAGGATGGTGGTGATGATGGAGAGGACAACATGGATGAGAGGAAGAAGGGGACTCCTAGGAAAGTTGCATGGTACTTTCCTCTGGTTTCCAGACTGCAGTGGATGCTTGCAAACAATAAGGAGGTGAAGTTGTTGCGTTGGCATGACGAGGGATGTAATAAAGACGGAATGCTACATCACCCTGCAGATTGTGCTCAATGGCGACATTTTGATAACACCTATGGCTGGTTCGGTGATGATCCTAGGAATATCATGTTTGCTTTGAGCACAGATGGAATGAATCCATATGGAAACATGAGTACATCACATAGCACGTGGATTGTTCTATTGTCAATCATGAATCTCCCCCCATGGCTTTGCAATAAACGCAAGTAAGTAATGCTGTTAGTATTGGTCTCCGGACTGAAATAACCCGGTGATAGAATTGATGTGTTCCTCCAGTCGCTCGTCGAAGATCTTCAGCTGCTTTGGGAAGGTGTGGAGGTTAGGGATGTCGTTGTCAATAAGCACTTCACTTTGCATGCTATGCTGATGACCACCATCAATGACAATCCGGCTCATCGTAATTTGTCCGGGCAGAGCAAAAGGAAGGGTCAAGGTTGCTCCCATTGTTTGTCAGAGACATGTTCCTTGAGGCTGAAGAACTTGAACAAATTTGCATATATAGGCCACAGACGATGGCTTCCGAAGAATCACCTATACCGAAGCATGGACAAACAGTTTGATGGTACAAGGGAGACAAGAAATCCTCCACCACATTTCTCAGGGAGTGATACCATGCATTTAAAGAAAAACATTTGTGAGAGCCATGTGGGCACAATCATGAACACAAAGGGTAAAGGAAAGGACCATGAGAATGCCAGAGCTGATCTTAAAGAGATGGACATTCGTCCTGAGGTTTATGCTAAAGAAGCGGAACATGGAAAAGACCTTCCTGTAGCTGCCACCACAATGTCCAGAAAGGAGAAGAAAGAATTATGCCAATTCTTGCATAGTGTCAAATTTCCCTCAGGATACAGTTCCAACTTTGCCAGGCTAGTCAGCATGAAAGAACTGAAGTTGAATTTCGCCATGATGAAGTCTCATGACTATCACGAGCTTATGACGTCAGTACTGCCTGTAGTAATTAGGAATGTGCTCCCTGTGAAGGTTCGTAAGACAGTCATGAGCCTCTGCTTCTTCTTCAATGCCATAGAGCAAAATGTCATTGATGACGAGTTGCTGACAGCTCTAGATAGACGGTTACATGAGACACTTTGTTTGATGGAGGCCTTCTTCCCTCCGACATTTTTTGATATTATGGTTCACCTCACGGTTCACCTTGTATAGGAGATACACTACCTTGGCCCCTCTTACCTCCACCAGATGTTTCCTTATGAGAGATACATGGGTATCCTGAAGTCATTTGTAAATAATCGAAAATATCCGGAGGGAAACATCATCACCCGATATGGGACCGAGGAGGCTGTTGAGTGGTCAATGACTTACTTGGATCCAAATAACCCAATTGGAGTGCCTCATTCAAGACACAAAGGGAAGTTGGATGGGGTTGGGATTCTGGGCAAGGAGTCTATAAATTCGGAATGGAAAATGTACGATCAAGCCCAATTTTTTGTCCTAGAACACATGGAGGTGGTGGAGCCATATGTTCTCATGCACAAACAGCTTATCGTGCAGCAAAATCCTGGGAGAGGTGAAGGTTGGGTTGCCAAAAAGCACATGAAAGAGTTCAACAATTAGTTCAAAGGCCATGTGGTAGCAAGCAATGTACCGAATGATGACATTAAGAAACTAGCTACAGGCCCCATCAGTGTGATCACATATCAGGCCTATGATATCAATGGATACACATTTTACACAGTCAAGAAGGACAAGAAGAGCATATACCAGAACAGTCGGGTCCGCATTGATGCTTATGATAGCAACATGCAAAAGGCCCCATACTATGGTCAAATAGAGGAGATATGGGAGCTCAACTACCTGGAATTCAAGGTTGCCCTATTCAAATGTTGATGGGTTCAAGGGTTACAGGGAGTGACACGTGAAAAGAATGGGTTTGTCAGCGTTGATCTTCATAATGTAGGGTACAAGATAGAACCCTTTGTTTTGGCAAAAGATGTGCTGCAAGTGTTTTATATTCCTGATATAGTTAGGACGACGTGGCATATTGTCCTTCCTGGCAAGAGAAGGATCATTGGAGTGCATAATGCGGTGGATGAGGAGGAGTTTAATCAATTTGATGAAATCCCTCTTTTGCAACTTGTGAGCTCCCCGCCTAAATGCCAATGACAAGACCCCGTACCTGCGGACCGACCACAACAAAAAAATCCGTGTGATGTCAAAATCAGGCCGTGGACATGGGCGTGGATGTGGACGTGGACGTAAAGAAACCTAGTGTAACATGGTCAAATTCTGAATTTTGATGTTCCAAATAATTATAGTGTAATGTACATTACTTGTTGTCTGAATTTTGATATAATATGACTGAATTTGCTTTCTGGAAGTGTAAGTGCAACTGCAATGTATAGCAGTCTGAATTTTATTTCTGGAAGTGTAAGTGCAATTGGAATGTAAGTGCAACTGTAATATGACTGAATTTTCTTTCTGGAAGTGTAAGTGCAACTGCAATATGACTGAACTTTCTTTCTGAATTTTGTTTCTCGAAGTGTAAGTGCAGCTGCAATGTACATCACTCTAAATTTGTTTTCTGAACAGGCTTCTGGAAGTGTAAGTGCAACTGCATTACCCGTCACCTATCTTTCATAGGTGACAGGCGACATCTGTGTGGCCTGTCACCCATGCATGAAAGGTGACGGGTCCAAAATATAGCACGTCACCTAAGGCCACAGTGGAAACAATCTTCAGGTGCTGCACTGCAAAGCTAAGAGAAAGGTGACGGGCTACATTTCTCGCCCGTCACCTGGGTTAAGTTCCAACTGGACTTAAAGCCATCCCCCTTAGCCGTAGCTCTTTAAGGCTCCCATTTCAAACCCTAGGTCGTGCCCACCTCCTCGCCTCCTCTGGTAGCGCCACCCTCTTCGCCGTCGCGCAGGCCCACCTCCTCCCCTCCTCTGGTCGCGCCGCCCTCTTCGCTGTCACGCCTCCTAGACGCGGCCACCGACGCCCGCCCGCCCTCGCCAAGGAGCCGACCGCAGGCAAGATTCAGAGCTAGGCATGCCGTTGCCCAGGCAAGATCCAAAGGCCAGCCACTGCCAGCAGGCAAGATCCAGAGCTGGGCACGCTGTCGCGCAGACAAGATCCAGAGCCCAGCCGCCGCCAGCGGCCAAGATCCAAAGCCGGTCATGCTATCGCGCCTGTCGTCGTCTTCAGGCAATATTGTTCTTGCTGTCATATATTTACTTGGATTTGTTGTCTATTTTTGCTGTCCGAAACATCAGTCTGAATTGCTTGGATTTGCTGTCTATTTTTGCAATTAGAGGCAAATGATGATATGGGAGAGTGAAATTGATACTTGCCAAATATAATTGAGAGTGAGAGATTGATACTTGCCATGAACAGGTCAGCCTCGAAGGGCATGAAATAGATGCCATGTACACTCACTGGTGTGTGACATCTGTTTCTACCCTTTGAGGCTGAGCTCTTCATGGATTCTAGAGATTGAATCAGTCATTGCCACATCTGCCAAATAAAATTGAGAGATTGAGTTGTTGCCATGAACAGGTCAACCTCGAAAGGCATGAAGCATATGGCATGTACACTTGCTAGAGTATTGTGGCATGTGCTTCTTTCATTTGAGGCTGAGGTCTTCATGGATAGTTAGTTAATACAAATATATCTCTCCCACTTCTGATGCCTTTCTATGTTATATTTTTTATATTGACATGCAAGTGATGCTGATCTTTGATGTCTAAGGTCATTTTTTATGTATTATTAGATTATTTTGGTTTTATTGAATCTTTCTGCAAATGATGATGTGGTAGATTTGCTGCCTATTTAATTGGATCATCATGGTTTATTTTACTGCCTATTTTTGCAGAATCAGTGGAAGCAGCCATGTCGGAAACTGGATCCTCCGATTCAAATGCACAACTTGACCAAGTGCTGAATCTTCAACCCGAAGTGTCTGCACAAATAGGCACCTCCCAGTGTAGGAAGCCAAGAGCACAAACCAAGTGGCCTAGTGACATCATCAAAGTCGCAGGCTTCGACAGTGAGGGGTTCCCAATAAATGATGATGGAATAAAATGCCGGCGACTGATCTGTGGATTAATCACACGACAAAGGGTTGGAATCAATGTCCACTTTGAGGATTTGGATGAGCCCGCGTGGCAGGGCTTGTTCGCTCCCATGAAGCAATACTTGCAGTTTCCTGAGGGCACATCCGAGGCAGAGCTGAATCATGTCAGAGGGGCGGCATGCAAGTCAATCGCCAAGCTCCACAGGAGCTTCAAGTCCAATTTGGTACGAAATTTTGTCAATGAAGGTAAAGAGCCCTTTGAGCTGCACAAACACTTGGATCGTCAAGACTGGGAGATGTTCATGCAGACTGCCACCTCGGAGCAGCTCAAAGAGAAGAGTGAGCACTTCAAGAACCTTCATGCTAGGATCACGGACAACCACCGCCTCGGTCCAGAGGGCTATGCTGGGAAAGAAATGGGGAGGTGGAGCAAAGTGAACAAGGCAATGGAGGAGGCGGGGTCAGAGAACCCTTGGAAATAGTATCCTGGGTGATCAAAGCCATATTTAAGGGCCAGGGCTGGTCCAACACCATCCACCGGGGAAATCACCTGGAATAGCGACGGTACCAAGAGGCTGGCCGACCAGGTGATCGAGCTGAAGGATCATGAGAGCGGTATAAGAGAACATGACATCCTCTCCACTGCCATTGATACGCCAGAGCACACCGGTCGCATGCGTGAAGTCTCCAGCTCAAGGGGTTGGAAGGAAGTCTTCGGCAAAGAACATGAAGGCTTGTGGAACAAAAAGAAACGGTCATCTGCTGTGGATCCCGACCGCCTAAAATAGGAGATAAAGGATGACATATTTGCTACACTCAGGGCAGTGGGGATAGATGTTGATGCAGCATTATTAGCTGCGGCCTGTGGCAAGAGCAGTTGCGCCTCCAAGGAGGTGGAACAGCGAGTACCAGAAGAAGAAGAAGAAGTAGCAGCAGCAGCAGCCTTGCCTAACCCCCCTCCCCCGGTCAGCAGCATGCCGAACCCAAGACCCCCCTCCCCCAGCATTGGTCCTATATATGATGAGCCGGACACAATTGAAAGGCTCAATAATGTTCCAATCCCCTGCAGCATTATAACTGGAAGTTACTCAACTTTGTTGATTGAGCTAGCACAGAGGATTATGCAACCCGGGGACAAGGAATGCCACACAGTGCCAATGCAGGATGGGTATGTCATGGTCAAGATTGATTTTATCCATGAAAATGCCAAGGATGTCGCTCTGCCCATCCCGCTACCAGAAGCCGACATTTTTACTTTGGGGGATGCCCGTACCATGCGGATCCAATGGAAGAAAAGTGGTATTCTCATCCCCCCATTGGTGGGTCGTCAACTAGTGGTGACCAAAAGTGGCCACGCACCCCAACACCTGATCCTGAATATGTGAAGAAGGATGCCGCGGCATGCGACGACCCTCCCCCCGCACCAAAGAAAAAGAGACCAGCCACCCCAAAGAAAAAGGGAAGGGGTAAGGCAGAACCCAAGGAACCAGCACAGAAAGCAACAGAATCAAAGGGTAAGGTGGCACCCAAAGAACTAGCTGCAAAGAATGTATGGACTTCTGCTCACTCCGAGTTTGTGATGGGCAAGCCAATGTTGTCAGAGCTAAATCTGGCCACTGCAGGGGTGAATACAAAGGGACTCCACAAGCACTACATGACCCATGCCAACGATGATAATACGTCAATCGTGGGTCAATTCAAGGCTGAGGACTTGCACAGTGGGCTTGGTTTTTTCTCCGTTTCTTGGTCTGATCTGTACGACGTCTTCAACCTCGATGCCTTGGACATCTCCCTCATCCATTGCTTGACACTATGAGTATAAATAGCACAAAAGATTGTTCACTGTCATTCTTAATTACTTCGTAGTGCTAAACCCTATGCCAGCTTCCTAAAAACTAATGTATTTGTATGTAGGCAATTGGCCAGAGAATCAAAGAACCGTCAACTTGGTGTTGCATTCATTGATCCCCAGGATTTCTCTGCCAGCGTGATCAATTCGGATCCGCAGCACGTACAGTCTGCCATCTCAACAGTCTTGAAGTCTTCACCAGGTTGTCTGGATGCCGCGCACCACACAAGCTCCCACTATTTCCTAGTCGTCATCTGTCCGAAGTGGGAAATAGTGTGGTACATGGACTCCTTAAGACCACGTGGCGACGATGGCATCACTCTAGGGCAACGAGACTTCACCAGCATCAAGGCTGTTATTGGTAGCTATATCTCTGAGTTACCACATTTGCAATCTTCTCATTTGGAGCCTGTTACCTATTTACAGCTAACGACATCCATAACGCCTAATGCAGTGCTTTCTCCACCTTTCGAGCCGAGCACTATCTTCCAAAAACCAAGTTGACACACGTGACCGATTTTCCGGTATATCTCTGACCTCCTGCATACTAAGGTTTCATGATTTCACTAAATAATATATTTGTCCTAACAGTATATATCATCTTAAGCAGTGCATGCAGCAAGGACCTAGAAATGTTTGCGGGTTCTATATTGCATACCACATGATCCGGCTTGCTTCAAGTTTCGAAAACCTTAAAGGAGCAAAAGTAAGCCTTTGTCAAATATATCTCTGACCGCTTGCTGCATTAACATATATATATATTTGTCGTACAAGCACTAATCATTTGACTGTCACTTTTTGCTAGGATGTGCGGGGTCATCCGGACAAGCAATTGGACGACAAGCAGCTCTTGGCTATTAGAGAAAAGCTTGCCTCCTTCTTGCTTGTAGATGTCATAAGAGACAAAGATGACTTCCACTGTCACAGCTGAACTGATAATTGTATATGTGTACTGTTAATTCTTTCATGGACGTACTCTCAATTCATGTGATTATTGTATATGTGTACTGTTAATTTGTAGTGCAGAGATACAATATATAGTTTGTCATATACAGTTGGTGGTTGTTTCTTATGTAAGCTTTGTGAGATATCAATTGAGTTATGTTCTGTGTGTTTGCTGGATCAACAAGAAGGCTGCCAAATCCTAGCTGTGCTCTAGGAAACAAATTTCAGCTTGCAGGGGTCAGGTTCTAAGATGATGGACAACAACCAAACCCGTCCCTTCTGTATACTCACCAGGTGACGGCGCAATAAAGCACAACCCGTCACTTATCTAGAATCGTAGGTGACGGGCGTCGTGAGATAACCGTCACATGTGTTGGACAAAGGTGACGGTCGTAGACCCCATACGGGGGGGCCTGGTCACCGAGAAAGGTGACGGTGCTAAACTGAAGCCCGTCACCTTCTAAATAATGATAAGTGATAGGTTTTGATACAGGCCCGTCACCTGGAGTAGACAAAGGTGACGGTCGAAGACCTCACACGGGGGACCTGGTCACCAAGAAAGGTGACAGGCAAATGCCCGTCACCCTTCTGTTCTAAACAGTGACAATGTAGGAGTGACAGGAGTGATGCCCGTCACCATAGGGAGGCCTTTTCTTACATAGTGTCTTTTGAATCGGCTTAAGCGAAGGACATGTAGAGGGTTTGTCCTTGGATGGCCAAACAAATTCAGCGGCGTAAAAACCCTTCTCCTCATCATCCGAACAATCCGAATCATTCTCAACAACATGTGTGTTGGACCGATGAGGCTTAAAAGAATCTTTACAATTTTTATATTTAAACTCAACACCAATAGCTCTCATTTGCAAATGATTCACCGTAATGAAATCAAAACCTTCAAGTTTTTTTTTTCAAATAAGAACGCAAGCCATTAAATGCCAAATCAACCAAATCTTTTTCCAAAAGAGATGAATTAAAGCATTGGTTTTTCAAAGCTTTAAATCTTTGGAAGTAATCTAAAACTGATTCATCTCGATTTTGTTTAACCGATCTCAAGTCTAGCAATCTAATTTCAGTTTCCCCACTAAAGAAGTGATCATGAAATTTGCACTCTAACTGATTCAAATTTAAAATCGAACCCGGTGCAAGCGGGGAAAACCAAGAGACAGCGGTCCCGGTGTTGGTACTTTGTAACGTCACGAATAAAATCCGCAAGCGCACGGATACCACTGTAGCTTTCACCCAAGAGTATTCCAGAGTATCGTATCCACTGGGGAACATGAGTACACTATCTACGGGTTCAGACAGTCCAAGGACACACACTGGTGTAGAAAGGATAGGATAGAGAGGACTAAGATTTAGAATCTATGTTTAGAAGAAGAGATCACGTCGCCATTATACTTCGAGCTCCGACCGACTTCTACAAGCCGATAGCTCTAGTAATAGTGCTCTATCCAATATCCAAATATGGAGGATTACTAGGGCTCGAACAGGGCTGTCACCACCTACCAGCTACCTCTACAAACTGTGGGTCTATCGGACAACTGAGTGGTATAGTCCAGCCTAGACACCACGTCTACGCCTTTCCCAACTAACTCTAGAGGCGTACAAGGTTATCCTTTTCTATCCGGAGCCCAACTGTAGAGTCAAATGCTACTCACTAAGCATACACATCAACTAATATAAGGCAGAGATGATAACTTGCGATCTAAATTCTAATTCTAAATAAGAAAGTCTCGAACACTTACAACCGAATTAGCATCCGTCGAGGTACAAGCGGAGAAGAGCGCCGACAAGCCCGACACATCCCCCGACTCCTCACTCTCTTGTAGAGGTACAAATTGGAGAAGAGCACTATTATCGGCGGCCCTCCTGAGTACCTCTACTCCTAAACTCCCTAAGACAACTCTCACTCAAGTGAGAACTCAAGAGAAGATGTTGTGGTGTGTGGTGTGAGTGTGTCTTCATTTGAGCCCTCTTCCCTCATATATATAGGGGGGAGCCACCAGCCATTTTCACGAGAACCTACCCAAACCGCCATGGAGGACTAATAGCACCTTGCCACATGTCATCTGCAAGTCGGTGGGGCCCGTGGGCCATCACCACTTGGTTGGCCGACCTTGCTGGTCGGCCAACCGTGGGCTGGGCCCGTTTGGCCCGGTCTTCGGTCAGATGGCTGCTAGGTGGGCCCCCATGTCAAGGGCCTATCTTAAGTCGGTTTGGTAGCTCTGGTGGGCCTGTAGATCCTCGTGAATGCATCTAATTCATCGAGAAGTTGTTGCCTCGGATCCATGATGTGTCACCTTGCTTTTGGGCTGAATTCTCCTCTCATTTCCAAGCATAAGCAACCTGCACATAAATGTACACCAATATTTTGTAGAATTTATTAGTAATAACTCCTACCACTAGTGTTGACGCTCATCTTTCATACGCTCATGCAGGAGCCGATAGCTTGCTCTAATGGTCGGGTTTGTATCTTGACGCTTGAAGCCTGTTTTACTTGCATTTCTGCCCGAATTCCGATATAGCGATATTTCTAAGAGTAAACGTGGAATTGGCTCTTTCTTGATAACATCAGCAGGTATGAGACTTTATTCTCATAATTTTAGGCTTAAGATGATGCCTGAAATGAGTTGTTAGCGAGCGTCAACACTCGGTCAAAGATAAAGAAAATAAGCGCACCCGCAAAGCATCGTTAAGACCCGCTTCTCCTAATTGCAAGACATATTGGCTAACATGCTCCCAAGTTGTACGAGAATCATCACCATTAAACTTAACAAACTTAGGAACACGCCAACCAGCAGGATATGACACAAAATCAAACTCGGGAGGATATGGTTTTTGATATAAACGTGAACCACTATTGATGGCTCTTAAGTACCAAATCTAGGCCATCAACTCCTGTATAAATACATAAAATATAAACATCAACATAGTGATAGGGTTTATTACTAACCATTTCCACGAGTGTTGGTAAATATTTGTATGCAGGTGAAATAAGGGTGAAAACACACTTCAAGAGCATGGAAACACACTCCTCAATCCAAGGCAAAATGCGTCGACCAATCAGAGCGCAATATTCAGCCTCACATGGATTCTTGGGCCCACTTGAGCAAGCTACCGACTTAGACAAGAGCTATTACCAGTGGATTAGTGATGAGGGCCCACCTAGCAATCACCCAACCAAAACTGGGCCGATTCGGAGCCGGCCGTAGGTCGACCGACCTCCCACAGCACCAACCGACCTTAGCCTTCGACGTGGCAGCTCCCCATCTCCCACAACACCAACCGACCTCAGCCTTCAATGTGGCAGCTCCCCATTGGTCCTAGAAGTCGGTTCTGGGAGGATCACCTGCTGAAACTGACCTTTCTGGCCGTGGCTCCCCCCTATATATATGAGGGGAGGGGGCTCAAATGAGGACACACCACCAAGTGGAGTTCCATATCCATCAAGTGCTCATCCAAGCCTCCTCTTGCATTTGGAGTTGTCTTAGAGTAGGGAGAGGGTAGAGGTACTCAGGAGGGGCGCCGGTCTTTGGCGCTCTTCTCCAAATTGTACCTCTACGAGAGTGAGGGAGTAGTTCAGGAGAAGTGCCGGGGTGTCGGCATTCTGCTCCCAGCTTGTACCTCTACGGATGCTGCTACATTCTTCGGTATTTAGTAAGTATTCATGGTTCCTATCTCTAGTATTTTACTTGGTATAGTAGATGCTAGTAGTGCTTGTAGTTAAGTGAGATCAGTTCTCTTACTCGCGGGTTCGTCGCTCTATATTCATACAGAGTGCTGTAGTTTGCTACGGGTCGACATACGTAGTTAAACTACAGTAATAATCAATAGCGTAGACGTGGTGTCTAGGCTAGGGGTTATCCTTCGTTTACCTTATATCCCACGGTTTGTTAGAGGTAAGCCGTAGGTAGTGACAGCCCTATCGGTGCTTCGTAATCCTCCATGTTCGGATATAGCGTATAGCTGTTTGCCGGAGTCGACTGGCAGACCAGTTGTAAGCCGGTGCCCGAAGAAAGTATTGTGCCCGAGAGATCGACCTTTAACTCAGCAGTAGCGCTATCTTAGGAATCCTCTCTACCCTTCTACCTATCTTGGTGTGTCCTTGGACCGATTAGAATAGAAGAGAGTGCACACACGTTCCCTATGGATTCGATAACCCTTGGAATACTCAAAGGTAAAAGCTACAACGGTATCCATGCGCTTGCGGATTTATTCGTGATGCTAAAATACCGAACAACCACACATATCAATCCCAAGCTTAGATTTAAGCACACCGGCCAAATTCTCCTTAAACCTAGTGAAATTGGTCTGATAAGTACCACTGGCCGATGCATGTAAAGAGGACGAAACACGTCGTGTGCTAGGACCGGTGTAAGCCGTGTTAGTGTTAGGAATCGGTACTCGGTGAGGTCCAGATCCCTGCTGTGATGCAGCATGAGGTCCTGTATGCAACACCATCTCACCAGTTCAGCTAGGGGCGGCCGAACTAGGGACAGAAGTGTGCGGTGCAGAGGGGGTGGATACTGCCCCGTCAGACCGGTCTGACCGGCCGACTGGACCGGTTGGACCGATGGCGCATGAACAGTAGATAGCGGCAGTGTTTGCCATGGGAACAAGTTCGGCGGCATCCCAAAAAACTGGTCCTGGGTAGCAGATGTGCCAGCCGAATTCGCTTCTGGAAAATAAGTGCCACCCTCGACACTTTTACTCTTTTTAAGTGAAGCAATCTCATCATTGAGCCCAGCAAAAGTCTCTCCCGCGGCTACTTGTGCAGCAGAAATTTTCGAATCTACCATGAGAGAGAATTGCTTAACTAATTCAGAGGGATCATTAGGGAGTACCTCAATCTTATCTTTGTTCAGCTTGAAGGATGGCATCACGAACTCCCCGACCCTCTTGAATAAGCCTCCTCGCTCCTTCTTGAATCCTTGAAGGAAGTGCTCCTTCAAGTGCTCTTCAGTGATGAGGTAGGCCTAGCACTCGTCGTCGGTGAGCTCCTCCATGGTCGCCTTGATGATGTTGGATCCACTGATTTCAGGTTTCTCACCCATCTTGTTGGAGAAACTAGATTAGATTGGTTTTAAAACCAGATTAATCCTTCCCCAGCGGAGTCGCCAAAAAGTGTGTCGACACAAAATCGCGCCAAACACACTCAAATGCGCAAGCACACGCGAACGATCATCAAAACGATCAACACCCGCGAAACCCTGGGCAGGCCGGTCTGACCGGTGCCGCCGACCAATCTGACTGGTGCAGGCAGAGCATCGCCGAAAACCTAGAACAACGAGCTCGGGAGGGACCCCGTCAGAGCTCGTGAACGTAAAGTTGTCCTGAAGTCGGCATGCCACACAGAACGTCCTCAGACGCCGTAGGGACGAAGGAAGAAAGCAATCTAGGGTTGGAAAAGGCTAGGGTTTGAGAGACAAAAAGTAATGCGATATTTTGATTGATTCGATTGGGAATAACCTCAATCGGCCTTAACCTTTATATTTATAGGCCGGGGAAGATGTACCCCTTCACGAGTATGATTACAAAAGGACTCTATAAAAAAACCCTAACTCTACTCGGATTACACAAACCAGACCGGTCTGACCGGTCGGCCCGACCGGTCGGCCTTAGCAGGTGCCAAATTTGGCTGTGGTGTTCCTCGATCTTCTGCAGGCAGATTCCGTGCGTGGTGGGGAGGCACGGCTGGCGAGGGGCGCGATGGTGGTGCGGGGAGGCGCGGCCATCACGTGAGCGCAGGCAGGTGAAGGAGATCGAGGGTGTGCGGTGTCCAGCGGGCGGTTTGGCGATGGCAGACAGACAGCCTCGTGACGATGGATGAACTCGTGACCTCGAGCGGACTCGCTATGGTGGATGGGCGGCCTCGCGACGGCGGGCGAACGACCTCGCGGCATCTCGCGACGGAGCAGCTTGCGACCGCGCCGCCCGGCGGAGCTCGACGCGACCGGCGGACTACGCTCGTGCCCAGCGGCGGACCTCACCGGTGCCCAACGGAGATCATCCGCAGCCGGCATCACTCACGATGAAAAGACCTAAGGGTCTCAGTGGGGATTTCGTGGCCATTCCAAGGCGTTAGAAACAATGCTGATACATTTGGCCCCCATGAAATCTTTTCCTTCTTTCTCCTCCCAGTTTCATGCAAAGATTCTCAAAAGCCTCTCTGTTGTACTACGACAAACCACTGTAGGTAGACCCAAATATTTTTCCTCAATTGCTTCTTTTTGAATATTTAAAACTTCAATAACTTCTCTTCTAGTGTCCTCAGAACAATTCTTAATAGCTTGTCCTGAACCCTTGTTATAAGCTTCAAGGATGTTATTTACTCTATCTGCGCACTACTCCTTCCTGAAGCCTGGTTGAAAATAATGCAATCATCAGCAGAAAACAGATGAGAAATCCATGGCGCATGTATTTCCAACCCTTATACCTCTTGACAAGAATAGGGGTCCAGAAAACTTTAGTAAGCATGACAAACCTTCTGCACATAGAAGAAAGAGGTAGAGAGATATAGGATCGCCCTGCCTAATGCCTCTGGAGGGAGTAAAGAACTATGAAAGATGACTATTTACCCGGTTCAAGAGGCCTACTGTTTCGACACACTTCATAATAAGTGACCCACGAATCTGCAAAACCCAGTTTCACCATAATGCTTCTTAGATAATCCCATTCCACTATGTCATAAGCCTTTATCATGTCTAACTTGATAGCACAAAGGCCCATCTTACCTTTCTTCCTCTTCTGATAATGAATACATTAATAAGCCATCAAAACATTATCAGTGATCAATCTTCGCCAAGACCTTTGAACATATTTTATAAAGCACATTACATAGCGAGCTCGGCCTAAAATGTGCCATTTTCTGAGGGTGTTTAAATTTTGGGATTAAAACTAGCACAGTTTTATTTAGCTCAGGTGGAAGGTCTCCCCCTCCTAAAAAAATCCAGAACTGCATGGCGTACATGTCATCCTTCAATAAAGGCCAATGTTTTTGGTAGAAGCCGGCTGTAAAACCATCAGGCCTGGAGATTTATTTGGCTTCATCATGAATAAGGCTCTTTCAACTTAATAGTCTAAGGGGTTGTTTGGTTTGAGGGGCTAAATTTTAGTCTATGTCACGTCAAAGAGAATCTTAATATTTAGAAGTGTTAAATAAAGATTAATTATAAAACTAATTGTAAAACCATAGGGCTAAACTGCGAGACGAATCTAACGAGATATACTAATTCATAATTAGAGGATGGTTACTATAGTATCACTGTAGTAAATTATGGATTAATTATGATTATTAAATTCGTCTCGTGAATTAGCACTCAGCTGTCAAAAAATATTTACAAACAAATTTGATTTGATACTCCAAAATAGTAAGATTCTTTTTTATGTGATAGGACTAAAGAAAAGTCTGGGGAAACAAAAGACCTAAGTATTCAAACAACATAGCTCTTCACACGTTGTTCATTATTGTTATTTTATTCAAGGTGGTCGATGCTACTGGTGCGCTGACTGCAAGGGGCATGGCATCACGGGAGCACGGTTGGTGGCAGGCCCCGTGAAAACGGGGAGCTGTGCACATGCTCGGTGATGGAGCTGGTGCCAAGCAGCTTCTCTCTCCTCCTCTGTTCTTTTTCCTCCACATATTTGCTTATGTATTTTGGCTATAAGACAAGCTGACCTATATTATTATACTGCTCTAAGCGTTTATTTTTTAATAATAGGCCAGTCCGACCTAGTAGTGCCCAACCCAGCAAGGGCACGTGTTTGGCTGCCCGGATGCTAGACAGACACCGTTACCGATGGAGCATGGAACACTGCACAAGTTGGCAGCGTGAAAAAGGAAAATCGGGTCAAGCATCATCGGGTCCGTGTTTTCCCGCAACGGTGTTGTCATACATGGACGAGAGAAGAATAAAAAAAGAAAAGAATGGTTAAGAGACTATGGAAATATGTGCATTGTGGGAGCTAGCCCCATGATAGACCTCGAGATGTGTGCGAGTCTAGTGCTTTCTGACTTGCTAGCGAGTAGTTCGGTGAAAACTTTTTCAACCTAATTTGATCACTAATTAGGAGTATTGAGTAAAATCTAATTACAAAATCATCCGCAGAATTCTAGATAAATTTGTGAGACGAATCTAACGAGACATTTGACCGCACGATTAGATAAAGATTCATGTAATATTACTATTGCAAAATATGGATTAATTAGTGTCATTAGATTCGTCTCGTCAAACCGCACTCATCTGTGAAAAAGTTTTGTTAATAAACTTTATTTATTACGTCATGCATGTAAGATTTTCTTGGGTGAAAATTTTTTCACCTCCGTCCAAACACGGTGCTACTTTCTATCACCTCTATGTCGACATCTAGCTAGCAGATCGACAACCGTTGAGGATGCCCTTAGCCGCCAAATACAAAAAATTGGGTGAGGTCTCGGTTTTCAAAAAAAAAAATTTAGTGGGTCCATAACATTAGAAAATTTAATGTAGACCGTGTGAGGTGAAAAATAGACTAAGAGCACGGTCCATAATAGAGCCAAGTTATTTGGTTATAAGCTAAGAAGAGCCAAGTAATACAATAAGTGTTTTCTATTTATTTTAGAAAATTCTCTCTCTTATTTTTCCTCACAATACTTAGGCTCGCTAACACCTATCCTTCCATGACCAGCTTGGTGTTTCCATGGGAGCCTCATCCCGCTTCTCTCCTCCACATCAGTACACCTCGTGGGACCTGCCACCACCGCATGTCCGCATGCTCCTGTCTTCTACCACGGACGAGAGGGCGGTGTGCTCAGGAATAAGTTGTCGTTGATTGACCTCGCCCGTCACGCGGGCTGTGTTGGAGGACGGCAGCGCTCCGGCTGCCTGAGCCAGACGGGTGCCAGCCAGGGTTGGCGCTGCCACTGCAGATCCGAAAGAGGGCCAACCGACCCGCGGCGGCGCTCCTCCGACAGGTGCATGAAGATATTTTCTTTTCCTTCTTCCAGTTGATTCTACTTTTTCTTTCTTCTTTCGATCAGGCTCTGTAAGTGGGATAATTTCATCTCACGATTCCATAGAATACAAACATCTTTAAATTATTGCACGGTGCTTTGATCAAATGCTACATATGTTTATGTGGCCATATTTGATCAAACTAACACAAGACTGCACAAGCTAGTATTCATCAGTAGCGTACGCACAAGAAGCAGATACGATACTGCACAAGCTAGCATGCTTTGGTAGTTTCCGCACAATACTGCACAAGCTAGCTTCTTTCAGGTCGTGCTTCCCATCAGGTGCTAAGCTACATTGCTGCTACTAGAACAGAGAAAAGGCCGCCGTCGACTGCTGTGCTCGCCCCCACCACGTCGCTACTGGACCTGCGCCGCTGCGCGCCGCCGCCACCCCGGCACGGAGGCGTTGCCAGCTGAGACTTCTTGCGGTGAGAGACGAGCAAATCCGGCGTGTGCTCGTATCCGGCGAAGCTCCGTGCCGCCCACATTCTCCTCCACCCGCCGGGAGCCGGGGACAGGACGCGCTTGCGCCCGCGCCAACCGGAGCCAGGGATGCGGCCTGCGCCCGTGCCCGCCCGGAGCTGGGAACGAAACGCGCCTGTGCCCGCGCCCGCCTGAGCCGGTGCCGCTAGCCGCAGCACTCGCCGCCGGTTCCGATCGCCGTGGAGCTCTGCTCTGCTCAATCGAAGCTGTCAAGGAGCGGCGGCGGACGGGGACGGAAAGGATTCGACAGGGGCAGGAAAGATTGGGTAGAGGCGCGAGCGTTTGGAGCACAGGATCCATCGGATGAAACTTTCTCGCTCGACCCCAAGTGTTGGTGCCCAAACGTTTCATCTCCATGAAACTTTCTCCTTCTTTCTCCTCTCTGTTTCATGCAAAGATTCACTTTTGACTGACGTGGGGTCCTATTTAATGTGTATGACACTCCCGAAATCTCCACTAAGATGGCCTTATGTCGCCTAAAGCCACTCTCCGTGGGAGTATCATCGACACAGTTACTAAGACTGGAAATTTGAGAACTGTGTCAGTGGTCTCATATTTCATGACACTTATCTCTCCTCTTTTCTCATACTATTAGTACATGTTAGCAAATTTAATGTCCATGACACCCTATAACACTCCCATAGGGATTGGCCTAATGTGTGTGCGAGATTCTTGATGGTGCCGAGGCGCCTTGCTGGAACTGGAATCACCCAAGTGCCAAGTGGTCCTTGTGTTCTACGTGCAAGCGGTATAGCGCCACACACACTGGCAATGAATAGACATTGCATGGTTATTAGGGCGTCCGCAATGGTTATAGCTACATAGTCAGCTGATGTGGATGTGAGAGACAAGAAAAAAAGACTATTTTACACTACTAGATCCACATGCTCCTCTCACATGTTCCTTTCACATATTCTTAGGCTACATGAAATAGATCGGTCATTTTCTCGTCACTAGTGACTACTCTTTCTCCTACTTTTTGCTTGCCACGTCTGATCTAGCTAGCCCAATAGCTAGTCATTGCGGATGCCTTTACCGACATGGATCTAGGACTTCAAAGTTGGGTATTCCTAAACTACAGTTGTCTATATTATTACTGGCTGCTTTGTCACACTATATAGTCTGTCCGTCTGTTGTCAGCCTTAGGTTCAAGAGGGATTAAGATTTGAATGATACTTGAGAATTATGTATAGGTAAAGGAGGGTAGATGCACACGATGCCCATACATGCACCCATGTGTGATTGAAGGACAGAAGAAGATCCTAGTTGACTGACTGTGAATGACAATTTACATAATCCAACCACTGATCCGATGTCTGTTGGGACTAATAGGAACCCCAAGATATACTTCATAGGAAACAGCCTCACTTCACAGTTAAACACATTTCAGCCTTTCTCAAAAAAAAAAAGTTAAACACATTTCAGCGCATATATATGTTCACTCTTTTGTTATAGTCATTTTATTAGAATATGAGAGCCCGTTTAGTTACCAAAAATTTTCACCCAAAAATTTTCACCTCCCCTTTGAACACATATATGAATCACTAAATGTAATTAAATAACAAAACTAATTACACAGTTTGGATGTACACGACGAGACGAATCTTTTGAGCCTAATTAGTGCATGATTAGCCATAAGTGCTACAGTAGCCCACATGTGCTAATGATGCGGTCAAAGGCCTCAAAAGATTCGTCTCGCGGTTTCCAAGTGAGTTCTGAAATTATTTTTTTAATTAGTGTTCGAAAAACCCTCCCGACATCTGGTCAAACATTGACGTGACGCCCAAAAATTTTCACCAAAGGGAACTAAACGCCCCCTGAATCATCTAGAAGTTGAAGCATTCGGTCACAGTGAATAAACTGTACACAACAGTTGAAGTGAGTAAGGACATAGCTGTGAAAATTGCGCAAGGTATTGAACATGTCGGATTTAATAGCAAGAGGGAAAGTCCACAAATAATGAGTAAAATCATCCAAACATACAAGATAATATTTAGACTCATAGATGCTCATAATAGGAGATGTCCACAAATCACAGTGAATCAACTCAAAAGGTATATAGTGGAGCAGGACAAGGAGTTGGAAAAAGGTAAACGACTGTGGCAAACCTAATTCACATGCATGGCATAGTGAGGTGTCATGGGAATTAGGTGCAATAGAAATAGCTTTACTGGAACGCAAACGAGAGATAATTTGCACCCCATGATGTGCCCCAACGCTGATGCCATGTAGTCTCCAGGGCAGTTAGGAAGGCAGGTGGAGGTGGAGTTGACGCCGGGAGGAACAGTAAAGATCCCCAAAGCCATCACGTACATCAGTGGAGGAACTTCCCTGGTTTGGTGAATTAGCAAACAAAAATAAGAATCGTTAAAACTTGAGAGGTGATAACGTTATGAAGATGTAAAGGCTGAGTAGGGTTAGGGAGGAGTTATGGCCAGTACAAGAAATAGGTATAGAAAGGAGAACCATTGCCGATAATAATGTTAGAATGGGGGTTAGAGGAGGTGTTGATGGAGAAGAGATTATGCGAGGACGATGAGAGGTGTGAGGATGCACTATAATTCATGTACCAATTTGCACTAGTACAAAAAAGATTATTAGGGACGCCTCCCTTTTCTATCAAATGCGGTTAAACTAGCATGCCGCCTCTAACATCATCGGGGAGCACTGTGGCTCTGTGACCGTCGCTAAAGATCCATTTTCAGTGAATTTTTAGGTGCGGTTCCATTAAAAGAATCGCCTCTAAAAATGCTATTTTTAAGGATGGTTGCTTATGTCAACCATCTCTGAAAATGAATAGTTTTTAGAAGTTGTTTTATTAAGTGCACCTTCCCTAAAAGTAGATTTTCAAGGATGGTTGACTAAGTCAACCTTCCTTAAGAATAGCTATAGCACAAAGAAATTCATATCTTTTTAAATGAAGTAGGATGAAGACAAATTTTATATCAAAATTGTAGAGCTCGATGAGATCAAAACTTTATAGTTGATAAAGTTTATGGAGTTCATTTAGGGTTCCAAATATATAAATTAAGTCTTAGATTTTGAATTTCAAATTTTTAAAATTTTCAAATGACCTTGGACGGAGAAATGTCCTATATATATGAAAGTTGTAGTGCTTGATGAGATCTAAAACTTTGTAGTTGTTAGTTTTCTCATTTAAGATTGTTTATGTGTTAAATTATTGACTACAAGATTTGTACATATTATTACAAATAGATAGCATCTTAGAATTAGTCACAAGTTATTGTGTGGTTGTTGGTATTCCTTAACGTCTCTACCCCTAGAGGGTTGAGTTAATCTCACCCCCTAGTGATATGCCACTAGGAGTACCAGTGTGTGGACATTTCATAGCATTACCGTAACGCTAGGTTGTCATCCCCAGCAGCAATGCTAGAAATGCATTTATGGTATCTGTAATATGCTCCTTGAAATCTTTAAGAATAATTATTATATATGTGACAAAGGTTATCCGCAAGCGCACAGATAGAAAATACCACTGTAGCATTTCAACCGGGAGTAATCCAGGTATCGTTATTTATATTTTAACCACAGGGAGGAAAATATGAAGTGGCTAGAGATGATTGATAAATGAGATTACTTAAGAGAGAATCAATTGCAAGGAACTTACTTAACAGGGGTAAGCCAGTAATGATAAAGATATGATAATGATAGCAATGATAACTTAGGCAGAGGTAACACACAGAGATAGGCATAACTACTCACTAGAACGATCAGCGTGGACTAATTAAGAGATTAAATTCTTATGTAGCATTTAATTTACTCAGTTATTCATCTACTCTAGCACATATACAATCATGTATAGCATAATAACTTTGAAACTACACATCATGAAGATTAATAAGGAATATCAGGAACAGAGCAAGCCTATCCTTATAATCATGTTCAACTTGTCTTATAAACGGGGAGTGGACTCCAAAGGACTCAGCAGGAATGCCACACCCGCGATCTACCACATGGCCCAGAATATAAGATGCATCCGCAGGTAAATAATATCTAAGCACCATGCATACATAATCTTTACCACCTAACCCACTCGAGTAGTGAGCTAGGAGCTCTACGAATAAATGTGTAAAATTATCATTAATCATGACTATATCAAATATACTACTAGAGCAAACTAAGATCAAAGCAAACAAACACATAATATTGGAATAGAATAAAGTCATAATAAGGGATACAAGATAGTACCAGCCTCCTAGTGACTTGAAGGTGTAGAATCCTGAGCTGGCAACACTCGACTCTACTTGAATCTAACTTGCTAATCTAGAACTAGGTCTAGAACTAGAACTAGAACTAGACAGTTGAGTAGCTATCCTAATCTCTGGTGGAGATGCTCTCTTCTTCTTCTGCCCTGGCTTCTCTTCTTGATATGAATTGATAATGACTTCGAATGAATTAGGTTTTCACCCAGGGGTCAGGGGTTTAGTTATATAGTCAGGAGCGATGAACCATAGCCCTTGGATCAAACCGACCTTGGATAACTGCTTAGATTGCATCTCAATGGCGGTTATGAACCGACATCCAAAGCTGAGACTGATTGGTGGGACCAGGGGCTCGGACATGCTTGACCAGAACTCGGCCGAGCCCTGGCTAGGGCCAGGCTTCCTCATGTTGCCTTCTGGTGTCTTCTGGAGTCTTCTTTTCTATGTTTCTTGTTGGAATTTGTTTGGGACACGTCCCAATCTCATATGGCTTGATAACTCTCGTTGTTTCCTTGTATAGTCCCTGAAAAATACATAATTCACCAAAACTCGTGGAACTTTGTCAGGTAGACCCCTAATCCTATGTTTACATCCATTTTAATGCATTTCTCATGTCTTGTTGATGGATAAAATCATATGTTAACATGCATCAACAATGGTGCGGTGTCGGTGTGTTGAACTGGGGGTTCCGCACACACTAGACAAGTGAGATAGATTGTGCGCCACTACTTGCTTGTTCGAGTTAGTGGTGGGGTCAAAGGGAACACGAGGTCTTATACCGGTTCAGGCAACATGCCCTACATCTAGTCGTGTGTTTTGTGTTATCTTGCACCGCTAGAGGTGCTTGCAGTAGGGGATTACAAGCCTTCGAGGGAGGGGTCCAGCCCCCAAGTTTATAAGGAGATGATTGAGTGTTTCGTGCCAATATTGGTGGCAGAGTAGAGTTCTAGTTGGCTAGAAGTGTCCCCCTGATGGGCCTCCCTGCCTCCCCTTTTATAGTCGGAAGGAGAGGGCATGTGTACACGTGTTTTGTTTAGAGACAAAGGAGGAAAAGAAGAAAGAGAAAAAATATGAAGAAGAGAGAGGGGGGGCGGCGTTGAGTCGGAGTAGTCGGCGTCCTTGCTCCTGTAGATGAATAGTGCAACTACAGTCGAGATTCGTCCTTCTCTCTTTGTTGAAGGAAATGCTGAGCGGGTGCCTGGATTCGCATTGAAGGGTTGGTCTAGCCGTCGCTCCATCCTGCTGTAGAGTATCGCTGTTACAGTGGCTTTGAGTTACACTTACCACGCCATAAAACCTGTTGGGCGATGCTTCCACACTCCTGTAGGACATGGCCACAGTTTTACTCTCCGGATAATAGGGTGGTCCGGGTGGTTTTTAGTATGTGTCGTTGCTTTTTACCCGGCTGGTGGGGGTAAAGAAGTCAAGGTTAACACAGTTTGGCACTGTATCGAGTGTTCGTCCTTCTCCTGGTCTGGTCAAGAGTCATCTCTGGGCCCAGTGTCAGGAGTTCGTGTGAGGCAGGGTTTCCCTCTCGAGTAGTCCTTCGCTTGAGGTCGGGCACAGATAGGGCTGGTCGAGGGAATAGTATTCTCCCGAGGTCCTGCTGAGGGAGCTCGAGTGAACCGCTTCGTGGTTTTGCGCCCGAGCCCTCGGGGGCCAAGACAGAGCTGAGATAAGCTGGGGCCGGCCCGGCTTTGACGGCTGGGCCCTCTTTCTTTCTGGAAATGTTCATACCGTTTTAACTCATTAATGAGGGTATCCGTTTCTTACATACCCGACATGCGATGGTAGAGGGATGAAACACTTCAAAACAAGTGGAAAGTAAATTGATTTGTGAGCTATGGCCGATCCTTAATTAGCCCTTTGGGCTACATCAAAAATATTTTTCTTATTTTTTATTAGACTAATTAATTTATAAAAATTTTGAAAATTATTTTGAGGGAGTCAACCCCCACTGAAAATCGACTTTTAGAGGTGGTTGTCTAAAGAGAACCATTCCTAAAAATTGATTTTCGAGGTGGTTTTAAAACTGCCTCTGAAAATCTTTATGTTTACAATCAGTGGTATTATATTTGCTTTTCAAACTGTCTCAGAAAACCGATTTTAACTGCCTCTAAAAATCTTTTCTATACTAGTGTTGGCTCTGGTTGTTGCAGCGTCATGGTGTTGAAAGCGTTTGCCGGAGCGTAACCTGATTCCATGACACCGTTGGATCAACGGTGGAAGCACTGGCCATGGAGCTTCTGTAGAAGCCATGGGGTGCCATAGGGGTAACCAGGTTGAGGAGCAGCGGCAAAATTGGCATGAGGTATGCCTTGGAACAACGCCGGCTGAACGGGGGAGGGCCCGGGCGAGCGCCCAGTATGCCCGGGCTTGACTGCGACTGCGGCCACATCTGGAAGGAGCTACTACAAGGGTTGTTCCGTGGCCAGTGACCACGCCAACAGTTGTTGTAGGAGGCGCCCTTGCCTCTGCTGAAGGGAGTTGTGGACGAGGGGAGGGTGCAGCCACCAGCCCCTATAAACATTATTTGTAGAGACGCTTAAAAATAAGAACCACTCCTACAAAGGGATTAAAAATAAAAAAATTGGTGGCAAGCTGCGGGCGACCAGCCGGGCCCACGCCACACCAACTGAAACAGCGCTGCTCGCCGGGGACTGCCGCTGCGCCACCAGCCGGTCTCGCCTTTGGAAACTGCGCGCCTTGTTAGGACGGACGCCGCACCGCTAGTGTAGCAGAACCGCCTAAATTAAATCGGCTTAAGTGCACTAATTATCATTTTAATGGTTAATCAAGCTACCACGCACTTAAAACGGTGTAATCCGGTCGTTTGTCGTGTTAAGGATCGAAAAACACTGGAAGTCTCGTACGAAGACGAGCACAGATGATTACAAGTAGACAAAAGTTCTCAAAGTCAATTTACAATGCGGAGTTTTGCAAACAAGTTTACGTAAAATATCAGAGTTTAAAATACGGCAAAATTTAAATAGAAGTTTAGTTTAGAAAAACTACGATAACTACGATGACGTGAGGATGTCACATCGAGCCCACCGATGTGAATCCTGGTTAGCTCCAACCAGCAGCAGCTACATCTGAAACAGGGTAACAACAAACCCTGAGTATACTAATACTCAGCAAGACTTACCCGACATGGGTATACTTAGCCCACTATCTAGACATGCAAAGTTTTTTGGCCTGGAGTTTATTTTGCTGAAAGGCGACTAATAGTGAATCCTTACTTTCAATATTTTAGTTCAAGTTTAATGTACAAACATCAACTAGGTTTGCATAAACATCTAGAGCAAACATGGTATATCACATTATATTTTCCAAGAGTACAATAAACATATTTCATCACATTGCCATTCTCGTGCCACTTGTTTACTATGATGTGACCGAGAGATCAAGGCTCTCATAACCGCGAGTCACGGCGAATCGATCCGATTTAACCTTGCAAGGTGGACCTAACTCACACGACATATGCAAACCACGCCAGGCCACACGCGTCAGCTGTTCCCATCATTACCACGACATCTGAACTACGCCTGCTAAAACCCAGGTGAAGGGCCCCTCACAGTGAACTCCCGGAGAACCCGGAGGCGACATCCAATCCAACACCCGCCATCATCCCACGCCCAGCGTAGCAAGACGGATTGAAAGTATCATCGTAAAGCGGTACACAGTTTACCGGTTTTGACTACCTCCTACTTCCGGCATGTGGTTAGTACTGTTCAATCCTTGATCAATAGTGCCAACAACAGTACGGTCCTCAATCGACACAGGCAGAGGTTTATTTTTCATCCATTCCATACCCATAATCCAATTCCTCTCCGCCCGGTCTCCAATTTTCTTTTCTCACATATTCATTCTCAAACCACTTTGCCATAAGTATCAAGATCTTATATCTCGTGAGTGACAGGAATCACTCGACTTCTACCGAGTTTCTACTTAGCAAAGCATTTCTAACGACACATGTATACTAGTATAAACTCATAGGTATCTAGGGAGAAGCATGCATACTAGGGTTCCATACAACTCCTAGAAATGTAAATGCACAAATACTTAAATAAACATTGAATACTGAAAATTAGGGTTATGCTCCGGGGCTTGCCTGGGAGTAACACTAAGTCGGTGTTGGTTAGATGATACTTGCTTGGCGAGCATCTCCCTTCGGTAATGCACATCGGGATCCATCCATCCATCTTCTGGATATGTCCACCAAACATCGTCTTCGGTTTTGGCTCCAACAGCACGTACTTCACATAGTTCATCTATTCTACCTAAATGAGATGCAATAATGCATATGTATGAACATAAGAAAAACACATGACGCAATACAATGCAATCAAACAGACATGGCTAGGACAACATTTACTGATTAACCATAGCAAGAAAACAACAAGCTTAAAAGAAAAACGGTTTGTTTCTGATGTAAAATTTCAGATTTCAAACACTTCAGCCTTAAGTGATTCCTTCGAAAAACATTACTAAATTTTATTTAAAAAAGCCAAGCAACGCTATAAAGCACGAAGGATTAACTAGAGACTTTATTTAACTAACAAGCAAGCATAAGCAAGTTAAATAAAACCAACCATATACTGGTCTAACAGGGTGAACATGATTTACACATGATCGACACAAATTGCTGAAATTAACCATACAGAAAATAACTTATTTAGCAACAAACATAAAAGGAAAAGCTACAGCTAGTAGCTAAACAAATACAAAAACTGGACATGCAGCCATAACCTGATAGAAAACCTTTACCAGCAGGTTAAGGTATTGATAAATCATGCCACAAAAATTTACCAACATTTATTGATAACAAAAAGTATTTAATTTAGCCTCAACAAGACAAACTAAACAAAAATAGATTTACAAACATGCACATAGCTTCTGGTTCTGAAATTTTTACAATGAACTAAACATGCAAAGAGTAAGCTACTGCATAAATTTCATAATTTTTTGACTTCCAGAACTGCAGATATTAAATAAACAAGCTAAAAATAGCATTACTCATAATTAAATCAATACATCATAGAAACATTAAACAAACAGCAGGTTAAATATTTTTTCTAAGTTCTAAATGCTAAAAATAATTTAACCCAACTAGGTTTATATTTTTTTTCATGCTCCTAACTCCACTTAGGCATTTAACAATATACAAAAGCATTTATCTAGCATAAATAAAACTACACATAATTATTTGTCAAACAACACATTTCATGATTCTATCTTATATAGCATAAAAATATGAAGCTAACAAAACTGGTTTTGCATTTTTAGCATTTTTCTACTATTTTCTATGGATTTTCAAAGTTCTAAGCGATTTGGTCCACGAAGGACTATTCATATGAGTCATAGATTTCACAGAAAACCCCTGGACTTTATTCAATTGTTGCCCGAAGTCCTCCACACGAACTGGAATAGAGGAGGCCGCTTGGGAGCTCGATTCGCCAAGAGAAGGCTATGTCGGCGGCGAGGGAGGGGTGGAGGAGCAAGAGGGAAGCAAGGGCTACCCGGGGGTGTGCTCAGTTGGGGTCTGGAACGGCCGGAGGTGGGGCGCGGCGTGAGCAGCATGCTGGCGGCGGCATGGCTCGAGAACGAGCGCGGAAACGACATGAACGCGATGGAACGAGGCGAGCATGAGCATTAGTGAGTCGAGGGGAGTCGATTCTTATACCTAGGTTGGAGGGAGAAGGGCCGGAAGGATGGATCGACGTGCAGCCTGAGTTTCGTCGAAGTTTAATGGAGGCCGGTGGTACAGGGGCCCATTTCCGGCCGGGGTAGGGCTCGGTCGGGCTTAGGGAGGGGCGGCGGAGGTGCGGGATGAGGCGAGGAAGGCTGGGGCGCGGGGAATCGAAGCGGGGCGGCGGGGTTCGGCCAGAGCAGGGGCGCTCCGCGGCGGGGCTGCTCGGGCTCGACTCAGCTCGAGCTCGAGGTAGGAGAAGAGAGGGGAATGGATAGGGACGGCATGGGGAACGGATAAGAGCGGCACGCACGTAGGACGAGGATCACCATGATGGCCGACGCATGGAGTCGCCGGCGGTCGGTCGCGGTATGGGCGCCGAGCACAGTGGAAGCACAGGGATCCAGTTTGACTGGTTTTTACTCGATTTTGATCGATTGAAACTCAAAATTTCATATGTCAACTAGAAATTTGGCCAAAATAAAAGTTGTAGAGGAAGAAAAGATCTACAACTTTTGTTTTGGGTGAAAGTTGATTTGAAACTTGGATTAGGGAGAAAAACGTGATCAAAACTAGCTAAGGCAGAATATACTATGCAAACTTAATTAGCGCTAATGACAGGATTAAACTTATGATTAGCAAGTTAAACATAAAATTAACACCGGGTGTTACAGCTAACCACCCACCGCGCGGTTGCATCGGCTCGCCACACTTGTTTTTGCCATATCTGCAGCTGGACTGCCTCCTGCTGCTGCCGGCCTAGCCTTCGTCAGGGTCGCCTTCGTCGTGCCGACATCGGGGACGCCCCCAGCGTCAACGCTAGACTTACCCGCATCGGTGCCGTCGCCGCCAAGATACGGGAGGTCGCGCTGGGCCCTGCTTGTGCCACCGCAGAGACCTCCGCAGGGACGCTGTGTGAGCTGCCACGCCGCACCGAATCTCGGGCTGCCGTGGTCCGCGCCGGTTCCGCCGCCACTGGAGAAACCACGTGGGATCTGCCAGTGCCGCCATAGTGGCTTGGTGGGGAAGCGGCCGCACCGGGAGCCCGCTTGGTGGAGACGAGGAGGCCCACAGCGATGGAAAGCACCTGGAGCCGGCTGCGTTACCTCTCCTGTTGTGCTACTTGTTTGGGGAGGAATGTGCGAGTTGATGGAGAAGAGGAGAGATAACGTGTGGGTGGGAGAAAACTGGTGTGTAGTAAATGCATGCAGCCCCTCCTTCCTTTGGTTTGAAACCGACAAGGCCTGTCTTTTTTGCTTTTGATTGCCAACATTTTGAATCTAGAGCGCGCGTTCTCCACCAAGTATTCCATTCACAGGCGCGGGCTGATATTTTGTCCGAGAAACTGCACCTAAAACTTTACTGGGTGGCCGATAAAATTACCCACCTCTACAAATGAAGACAGGAAGGACGGCTCGTGAGTGAGCTGCCCTTACAAATAGACATATTTGTAGGGTCAGTTCATACCAGCAGCCGCCTCTACTATTCGATTTGTAGGGGCAGCTTGTTCTATGGGTCCGACTTGCCCACTATAGGGGTGGTTGGTGATTGAGCCGCTCCTATAAAAAAATGGTGTCATTGCTTCAAATCATTTTTGTATTAGTGACTCAAGGGCCAACAAATTGCCCTATGTCAGAGCACGTAACTTCGCCTCCAGGGTCATAGCCTGAGACGCTTTGTTGTTGAGGAAGAGGTTCGCAGCCGGCTTGGTCCAGCTGTCTCCATGATCAGACGGATCACACGAGGTGATGACGAGGAGTAGTACATCAGTGATCGGATAGAGCAGTCGATTGCCTGCCAATTTGCATTGGGTTCGTCAGGCACCGGTGCGCCGTCGATGCAGGTAAGGAATACTCCCTCCATACCTAAAAAACCTGACGTTTAGGACAAAATTTGTGTCAAACCTTGAGAATATAAATCATGAATAATTCTCAAGTTGTTGAGTTTGAAAATATAAAAATTATATGAATAGATTTGTCTTGAAAAATACTTTTATAAAAGTATACATATATCACTTTTTGATAAATATTTTTAGAGAAATAAGAAGTCAAAATTGTGTTTTGGAGACCGTGTCGCTATCCTAAACATCAGGTTTTTTGAGTATGGAGGGAGTAGCTCCCTCCATGTGTAGTTTGGTGGATCAAGTTCAGGAGCGAATTGAATGTGAGTCTTGACGTTGATGGGAGCGCTGAGGCTAGGCTCGGTGTAGGGGTAGGGGCAAGAGCAGCGACAATCGCGGCGGCAAAATCAGCGGCAGTCTGGGTGTCCTCGTCGAGTACCATGGATGAAGGAAGGAGGTAACAGAAGGGGTAGAGGGGGCAGTGAGGGGTCAGGGAGAGAGAGGATCCTGAACTGCAGATACCATGTGACCGAACGTTTCAACTTCTAGATGCTTCATATTCTATAATACATTTATTATCAGGACCTCACTTTTTGAAAAGTCGATTTTCAGCCCCGTAAGCATTTCATAAATGTACAATAAAAATTTCAAGTTTTTTCTAGTCATATCTAAGTCATCTTTAATGCAAAGAATTGTGTCATCTGCATATTGCAGAGAGTAGCCACCGCCTTGTCAACCAGATTTATAGCTCGCCCCTCAATAAGTTGATTCTATTATGCATTCAACACCATTCTATTTATTATCACTCCTTTTTGACAAAATTGAACAGTATTGATGACAAATTAAAGGGTCACTGGCCGTGTCTCACTCCTTTTTCACTTGAAAAGTAGGGGCCTGCTTTGTTATTTATTTTGACACCAATTATTCTGTTGTCCACCACTTGTTCAATCCACGTACACCATTTAAGAGCAAAACTCCTCAGCCTTAAAATTTCAAAAAGGAAGTTCCAATTGACTTCCCACAGGCCTTTTCAAAGTCAAGCTTAAGAACTTGTCCAGGAGTTTTCTTCATTTTGGTTTCATGAAGAATTTTGTGCAAGGCTAGAATGGCATCCATGTTCCTATTCTTCATGAAAATTGCCTGGGTTTTATGAATTACCTTAGCCACCACAGCTTCAATTCTGAGTGTTAATGTTTTCGTAATTAGCTTATAGATGCAGTTCAGGAGGCAAAATGAGTTTATATTGCTGTATTTTACATGCATCTTTCACCTTGGGTAAGAGGATTCTACTCACATTCAAGTTGCCAGCCTAGAAGTTCTATAATAATTCTTAACAACTTCCTTCTTTACAATCTCCCAACATGACTAATAAAACTCAATTGGAATAGAATCTGGGAAGCCTTAATAGTTTCCATTTGAATGAGAGCACATTTAACTTCCTCCTCTGAAAAAGATTTGCATAGTGCAACATTATCCTCTATGGATACTTTTCCCATCCCATCCCAAAAGGGACAGTTTGGAGAGGGGGGATGTTATTATTTAGGACAGATCGAAACAATTGTTTATAGTACATAGTAGCATGTTCTAGGAGGCTTTCATCTCCTTCAGTTACATTCTGCCCGTCTTGGAAGTAAATTATTTTATGCTTCCTTCTTTCCATTTGCCATTCTACAAAAAAATTATGTGTTATTGTTACCCTTGAGAAGCCAGGTCTCATGGGATCTTTTGTGCAAATAAAGCTCTTCTTCATCCTCTAGGATATGTAGAATCTCTGCTTTGACCTTATTTTTTCTCTCTAACTGTGATCACATTAAGATTACTACTCTCCTCTAATTGTTCCAAATTATCAAAGTTCTATCTAAAGCTATTTTCTTCTTTTTTTTAAAGTGTTACCCAGAATATTGAAACCTCAGCCAAGGCTTTGTGTGTTTAAGCTAAGTCCTAACGAAAGCTCTCTCAGCTTTATACCTCTTGCCCCATATTTGTTTAACATGCTCAAAGAATTCATGATTCTTAATCCAATAAAGTGCAAATTTGATGTCGAGATTTCATATGTTGCACTGTCCAGGTGTCAACAATTATTTGATTATCATCAGAAATTTCTCTAACAAACTCTTTAGCCATTACTACTCTATTCAATTTCTGTGAAGTTACACAAATCTGATTATTAGTCCAAGTGAATTTCTTTCAACTCAACCATATTAAGGTTATTTTAATTATGTACAACAACAAAGGTGTATATAATTTATAAAAGGTCTTTATTGGATGACTATCATGGCTAATGATGATTATACTCAGTCAAATCAATGAATATATATTTTTCTTGTTGTGAGAGTTTTCAAGATTATTTGGACAGGATCAACCAGTTTGTTTAAATATATGTATGCACACTACTACAAAAATTATTTTTCGAGACGGTCAAAAAATATTTTTCGAGGCAGGCAAGCCCAACCGCCTCGGAGGCATCGTCATGGTAAATCATGACTTAACCGTGGCGGTTTCCATGCCCGCCTCGGTAAATAAAAAAAAGTTAAAAAAGGAGAAAAGCCCACCGAGCCCATCACAGGCCCGGCGAGCCCATCGGTCGCCGCCGCTGGATCCGGGATCTCCTCGCCAGATCTGGCCTCCACTTCGCTGGATCCAGAAGGGAGGGGCCAGAGCCCCGCGCGCCACCACCACCGGGGGGGAGGGCCTGGACCCCGCGCGCCGCCACCGCCGGGAGGGAGGGGCCCGAGCCCCGTGCGCCGCCGCCACTAGGAAAGAGGGGCCAGGGACCCCCGCGTCGCCGCCGGGAGGGGGCCTGAGGGAGAGAGAGGAAGAGAGAGGGGCGGCGGCTGATGAGGGAGAGTGAGGGGATGGAATGAAAAAAAAACTAAGTTCTGTTTATATAGTCGAGTGCAATAGTGGGCCGTGGGCTAGGCCTCATTTTTTGAGGCGGACGTCTTATATATGTCCACCTCAGTAAATGATTAACCGAGGCGGTTAAAACCCTAAACCCTAAACCCTAAACCGAGGCGGTTAAAACCGCCTCGGTAAACAAAAAAACTGTCTTGATTAATCTATTTTGCGAGGCGGTTTCTCTAACCGCCTCGGTTAATAAGAAATGACCGCCTCGGTTAATGCTAGGCATTAACCGAGGTGGTTAAAAATTGTGCCCGCCTCTGAGGGTTTTTGGAAACGCCTCAGTTAATGCACTTTTTGTAGTAGTGGAAGAAAAGTGAAGGATCCCAGTAACAATGGACATACCCATTCCGTATAAGGACTTAGAAGTTGCTACAAATGGATTCTCAGAAAGGCTTGGATTTGGCGGCTTTGCAGAGGTTTTCAAGGTACATACATTGTTAATTCCTTGCTTTCAGTTTCTGAACCAACAACCATAGAAGCCCGTGTACAACATTGTATTGATTATCTGATTTATATGATAAACAGGGTACATACAATGGGAAAGACATTGCTGTGAAGATGTTTTATCCTACGCTAGATGTTGATGACAAAGTGTTTCTGAATGAAATTGTTAACCTGCAAGGGGTCCGGCATCGAAATATTATACGATCAGTTGGCTATTGCTATGTGACCGAAAGTAAAGTTGTTAAACATTATGGAAAAACTATTATATCTGGGAACAAATATAAAATTCTCTGCTTTGAATATTTGCAGAATGGAAGCCTTGAGGAGTATATTTCTAGTAAGACGATGCATAAATTTGCTCATATTATTTAGTATATGCAGGATATATATACTAACTCCTTAATCTGCATTTAATTAATTAAGTATCATATAATTTTGTCTACCGCAGAAAAATCTTTAGAACACAATTGGTGCATGCATTACCAACTAATAAAGGGCATTTGTGAGGGCCTACTACACCTTCATGAAGGACGTGAAGTACCCATTTATCATCTAGATCTAAAACCGTCAAACATATTACTCGATCAGAACATGGTCCCAAAGCTAGCAGATTTTGGATTAGCGAGGCCATCATTATACGGATCACAGATACTAGTCACAAAAAATGTTATTGGAACACGGTATTCAAATATATTTCTCACTAAATTAATCCTTGCATTAAGTTGGATGAAAATTTTATTGAATGATGTTAATTTTATGGGAACTTGCAGGAAATATATGCCACCAGAATTCATGAGTAACAACGAGATCACATGCAAGAATGACGTTTTCAGTTTAGGTATCGTAATTATAGAGGTAATGGCAGGACCTAGTGGTTACAAAGAATTCGAGGGAATGTCTTCTGCGCAAGAATACAAACGTTTTGTTCAGAAAGTAAGGAAACTCCTTTTATCACAAGATCATCTCTCTTTTAATTAAAGAAGTATTTTTAAAAAATATACCTCTGTATTCCTAACCTGATTTCTCCATTGAACAAATTTCAATTTTCCAGGTATGTAATATCTGGAGGGAAAGGTTAAAGTCGACAATGGGAGGTGCATTACTAGATGTATATTTCCGTCAAGTGAAGAAATGCATTGAAATAGCAGTACAGTGTGTTGATTTTGATAAAGATAAGAGGCCAAAAGTACGTGTTATTACTGAAGAACTCAGATCGTTGGCGGCCAAGGAACAGGTATATATCTCTGATAATATGTCTATTTTTTCATCATATATATAATAAGTACATAATACTATGCAAGTATGTCCAGTACCCACGTAAATCAGTCACATTTTTTCTTCTGGAGTAGGCAATTGCTTCTATCTTAAAGGAGCCTCTTCACGTAGCTCACCATGTGCAATACAATGATCAAATACCACCATACCCGACGCCACCTCCTCCAAATGTGCATCCTATTGACGGCCAGGTCTGTCAAAAAGTCGAAAAGAATTTTGCAAAGCTGCAGCTGTGTGCGGCCATGGAATCGGAAACCGTAACGCCGGTGAGTACAATATGACAACAAGCTTCTACAATCACTTTCTTCATATAGTAGACATAGACACATTGTTATTTTGTCCGCCCTAAACAACCATAATGACACTTTTGTTCTAATATAAAATGTCATGTAAATGCCCTGCCATGTATTGAATCTAGGAAAGTAGTGACACTTTGTGAGTAATCTCCACACAAAAATTATTGATGATTTCCTCGTGCTCGAGGCAATATGCAATAATGCCTCTTAATAAACAGAGGCATTTTTTGTAGTGTTAAGTATTTTTCCAATATAATAGTCCTAAAGCTTCGAACATAAGACTTCATGTATTGCTGTGCAACACTGTAAATAGTTGAGAACCATTAGGCTTAATAAATGAACAAGGGTCATTCATTTCTCTTAATCCAACGGTTTAGATACATCTATACTACTTTAACTCGTTAAGTAGTACGAAGTAGTATTTTAAACTAGTATGGATCTATTAGGCAATGCAGGTTTAAACTCGTTAAGTAGTACGAATTAAGTTAAAATAGTATAACCGAGGCGGTCCTGTTAGGTTCGCTCAGCTCGGTAAATTGATTTACCAAGGCAGTCGGGTTTTTTTTACCGTCTCAGTTAATAAAAAATAATCGTCTCGGTAAATCTGCGGCGGTTCAAAAATATGCCCAGCCTCGATTAATATTTTCGTAGTAGTACTCACCTCTACGAACGCACACACGCACATCCTATCCCTATGAGCACTTCCGAAGAACTGAGTTGGACCGGGAGATCTCAAGATTGACGAAGTCACCACAGACACCTCGTTATTGATGAGAACATCGCCTACCACTAAAAACATAACGCCGTTAAATTCTGGAATAAATCTAGAAAAATATGAGCACTCATGTCAAGTTAATTACGAACTTGAACCCAGATGAGTAGGTAAAGCATGCGACCCAATCACCAAGGACATCGGACATCGGAAGACACACATCCTGATTGTGAGCCTAGCACTGGATAGTGGCAGTTATATCCTCATATATCCCTATGGGTACAGGGTTCTTTATCGTAATATACACCCCATGACCTTTAGATCCAATAAAAACAAGTGCTGAGCTAACAAAAAATTCTAAGAAGCTGACCATCGGATAGTATAGGCTATGGATTCGCCTCTGCTATCAGCCAGAGAAAGGTTGCAAAGAGGATTTGCAATTTGTAATTTGGCGTTCACAACACATCAGGGCACCGCATGAAAAAAAATTGTTTTGGAATACAGACGGCAACAAACCAAGGAGGTAGGGATCCCAAGCAGTAAAAACTAAAACGGAATTGGAGCTTTTTCAAAGGGGAAAGCTATCACTCACTTGAGTGATTTGAGGCATCTCCTCACTCGATTTTTTCTTTCACTAAATCCTCCCTTTCTTCTCCAACTCCGGCGACTTCTCCAACTCCGGCGAGGTTAGGGTTCGGATTAGGGTTTGGGGTTGCTTAGGGGGGGGGGGCTGCTCACCGCCGGCCTTAGAAAGAGGGCCGGCGGTGGTGGCGGGCGCAGGGGCGGCAAGGCCGGCGGCGGTGGCGCCGCCGCCCCGGGCGGTGGAGGACGGCGGTTGGGACAGTGCCAGGGCGGGGGCGATGGTAGTGCAAGGCGGCGGCGGGAGGGGCCGGCGCGGGCGAGCTAGGGCTCCGAGCTCCGGCAAAGACCTAGCTTGCCCGCGCCGGAGGGGCAGCGGCGGGGCTGGGCGGTGGGGGTGGGCCGTCATGGGAAGGTGAAGAAGGTTGGGAAGAAGATGGATGGAGGTAGAAGATGAAGGAGAATCATTGGATTTTGATCCAACGGTCCAAAAAATCGAGTGATGAGAACCCTCCTTTCACTCCATCAAAAGAACACTGCAAGATCAAACCAACACCAGGTGTTGGTTCTCATCGCCCAACCAAAAACCACAATCAAAGGCACGGAACCACAAAGTAAATGATTCTTATACATGAACATAATCATCTAGGCAAACAATAAATCTTATGGACGAACCTATTCGTTTCTGGCAAAGCATGCGACCCAATCACCAAGGACATCGGAAGACACCCGCAAACTTAGAGCAAGTTTAGTGATCCCGCCGGCAGCGGGCTGCAAGCGAGGGGTGAGGTGGCGCATATGGTGGCGGGTCCTGCGAAGTTTTAATGCCCAGCAGCTCTGTCAGTCAATAGCAGCAGCGGTAGGAGCTCTCAGCCGGCACCGAGCGGGCGTATTGCCAGACGCCCGCCTCCCTCTCTCTCCTCGTTTCTTTCTCATTCACATCAGTATCCGCCCGCTCCCAGCCTACCACTAAACTTGCTCTTATATCACCAGCAAACACCTTGAATATGGCACTTGGTCTTCTTCCAAGGCATTGCGTCAAACACCTTGAATGCGGCATTTGGTCCATACATGTGAAGCATCAGTAATAATGTCCCAACAGATAGCAAGGAAGACATGGAAACAATCGAGTTTGGGCTCATCGAGAATGATGCCAACAAAGACAGTTGCTTGAGATGGTACCTTGGCAGCGCAGGCATGACTCATTGCCCGGCGATGTACCCCGCCTGCTAGCTTCACCGCCACCATGTGTGCCGCAGTGGCCTCATTGGCGTCGTTTATTTTTTTTTTGAGAAAGTGTACCTGTATTAATTAAAGACAACGAAGCAGTACAAATACAGAACACCGTAGAAGATACGGAGGACAGCTGTCCAACCCTAAGGACCTCAAGAAAAACTGAAATTACAATCTGGTCCTTGGACCTACTTCACACGGAAGCCTGCCGGGTGGCGTCACTGGCGTGTGTGTCCGCCTCTGCTTAGGAGGCTTGCACGGGGGATTGGACACCCTCAGGCCTACTTTGGCAGTGCGGGGGAAGTTAGCCCGGAAAATCTGCCCCCGACGGGATTATTTTGGATTTCTTATTGTCGCCTCAACTCCTTTAGGAGGTATGCGAACTGATCATAGATCAGCCAGTTAGATTCTTTGTGGTGGAACCTGCTCATCAGGATTTAACTCCTGAACTTGACACTGGTACTCGCATTTTTTTAAATTTATTCTAGAATTTTTCGGCGCTATGCATTAAGTGGTAGCCGACGTCCCCGTCGATAGGATGCGCAGATCTGCCAGCTGAGTCCTTCGGGGAAAAAAACTCCGTGGGAGGTATCCACAGTAGGGGAGAATTCCCTGCTGCTCTTTGGTTGTTGTTTTATATGAGTTTACCTACTGCTGTTCTATATAGTATATAACAATCCAAGAATTCATTTGGTAAATATGATCGTGCAATTGAAGCAAAGTACCGTATATGTCTCCCAAACAAAAAGGAAAAAATCCACAAAAATCATGAACAAAAGTAGAATAAATTATATAAGGTCCTCCACTTCATAGACACAATACTACAAAAATGATTTGTAGGAACGCCCCGATTTTTTTCAGGGACGGACCAAAATTTCACTCGTTACTACAAATGGAACGGGGTTACTATAGCATCCGGACCACCCCAAGAAAAGCATAAGAAAATGGACATAGAGGCACATAGATGCTTGTAGCATAAGAAAATGGACAAATAGAGGGGAGTAGCGAGTGGTGAGCGAGCGACAAGTCAGGTGAACCGTCCCGGCCTCCAGAGTAGTGGATTCCTTCCGCGCGGGAAAAAAGAGGGGAAGAGGGCTTCGAGCCCTGCGCAGATGGGCTTCCAAAGTGCGTGACAGATTGTCCCGGGATAGATTGGCTCGTGGGTTTTTGGCCCAGGTAAATCGCAGGGATCCCTCAGGTTTCCCCTATTGCCAAAGTAGGCCTCAAGGTGCTCTCGGTGGGGATAGCCTGAGTCGCGCCACCGCTCCTTGATCCTCTTCACCTCACATCGGAGGAAAGTTTTCCGGGCTTGTGCCTTCCTCCATCAGTGTCTCGCCTATGTCATGCCCCCACGCCAGATACCACCCTCATGCTCTAACCCCGTGCCACCGTCGGTCCAACCGCTCCAGGAGTACCACATGCCAACCGTGGGAGGCTTCGTGTTGGGGTGTAGCTGGTGTTGGACATGTGTTTGGTGGGCGAGTGGGTGTGGCAGTGGCAGCGGGGAGAAGAGAGAGAAAGGAGGATGGGGAATGAGGAAAGAGTTTAGGGTTCGTGCCAGGTGGAGGGGGCTCTCCACAAAATCTACGGCGATGAGTTTTATGCAAACCGGAGACAATCTACGAATTTTCTCTTCTTCGCGTAAGAATAAAAGTTATAGTTGGGTTTTGTAACAAAAACAATTCCAAGCGTGAATGGAGCTCCGGGTAGATGAACTTGATTGTGGGTTATTTTTGAAAAACATAGAGATCTCTTTTTGCAAAAGACGCAGCGCTAGGCATCAGCACATAGAGGAGCAACGGATACTCACATAGAGAGCTCTTATTGCAAAAGGCGCAGCGCTAGGCATCAGCACATAGAGGAGCAACGGATACTCAACAAATTCTCTCGTGCTAGCAAACGGAAGCAAATTTTAATAACCCTGATTCCATGGTGCCACAACAACATGTTTCATAACATATATAGAAGAAAATTAGAAAATGCCTAGACGAAAGTGCCACCATTAGATGTTTTCATTGTACCTGGTTCAATATATGTTACATTTAGCCAGGGCTCAAGGCCTAACGGCTTCCCTGATATCTGTGTCGAAGAACTCTCAAGTGTGGAACCAGTATGATACAATCTTCTAAGATATTTTTAATGTTACCGTGAATTCAATTTTCATTGCAGACGAGCCCTGGCTCCTTTATCACAGAGTTGATAGATATCTACCCCTCACTCCTCTGCTTCCCATTCGAGCTGAACAAGTGCAGCAAGAGCAGATTAAGCATATGCAACAAAACAGATAATGATGTTCAATTCTTTGTTGATCCTAAAAATTACCCCGAGTGGTACATCCATGAAAAACGGTTGTGTGGCTTTGTGCACTCACATTTCACTTGTGCTTTCCATGTGGTAATGAGAGAGCGAAAGAAAAAGCCACCGCGGGATAATGATGAGTTCGAAATATATGTGAAACCCATCAGGCACCGGCATCATCTTGACATCCAGCACAAAAAACATCTTGAGATGTATGATGATGAGTCGGACAAGACCAATAATAATCTGGCTGCGGATGAAGCCAGGGATAAATATGTGACTTTGAAGGGTGTCGTCTTGTTTAGGGATCCCGACCCTGCAGCGAGGCATTGGGTGAGTTAATTTTCATTAAAATTTGTTTAATCTTTCCTTCCATTTGCCCTTCCCTAGTTGGGTCGACAAGAAATTGTTGTTTTTCTTTTGAGTAAAGTTCATCACCGGTCCCTAAACTTGTCCAGCTATGTCATTCCGGTCCTTAAACTTGAAAATCGACCATTTAGGTCCTCAAACTTGTCTGGCTATGTCAATCAGGTCCCTAAACTTAGAAATCACCCATTTAGATCCTCCAACTTGTTCAATTATGTCATTCCGGTCCCTAAACTTGATTTTGAGTCTCATCTTGATCAAAACAGGGTGGTCCAAAAACTTTATATTAGAAAATAATTGATAACATTTTTATATGAACTTGAATGAAGATAAACTTTATATCAGCTTGACATGGTCTACAACTTTGTAGTTGAAAAGTTTTTTATTTGAAGTCATTTAGTGTCCCAAAATTTAATTTCAAATTTTAAATTTCAAAATCTATAGACTTACACAATATTTTGGGACCCTAAACAACTTTAATTCGGAAACTTTTCAACTACAAAGTTATAGATCATGTCGAGGGCTACAATTTTGATATAAAGTTTGTCTTCATTCGAGTTTATATGAAAATGTTATAAATTATTTTTTGATATATAGTTTTTAGATCGTATTGTTTTGACCTAAATGAGACTCAAAATTAAGTTTAGAGACCGGAATGACACAACCGAACAAGTTTGAGGACCTAAACGGGTAATTTCTAAGTTTAGGGACCGAGATGACACAATCGAACAAATTTGAGGACCTAAATGGTCGATTTGCAAGTTTAGGGACCGAAATAACACAACGATACAAGTTTAGGGACCGCTGATGGACTTTACTCTTTTCTTTTTTATGCTGACAGGTATTTTGCAGGGTGAGGTGAAGTTAGATGATGAGTACTTTGGTTACCTAACATCAATGGATGTTCATCCGACGGAGGAATGGTGAGTACATGGTTTAAAATTTTGCTCTAGAAATCATGTTCCACATACTAGCTAAGTTGAGTTCATATGTTTGAACTACAATTGTTTTCATAACAATTTAAAAATGGAGGGAGGAGTAATAATTTGCTACACTTGTTAATTATGTTTCTATTGTTTGACATAGGGTTCTCATGGGTTATGAAGGAGGGTATATTTGCATTTGGAGGAACCTTAGCCGGAAGGTAGTGGCGGGCTCCAAGGTAGTGGTGGTCTACTCTGTAGAAGCGTATTATTAAGCATTTTTTTTGTTCTATTCTGTTTTGGTATTTTATGCATTGAGCCCATGTTTACTTGTTCATTAAACTGTAAATTAATAAGAGGTCACCTTTGTTTGCAGGAGGCCCACCCTGAGGGAGCACACGATTATAGATTCATCGTAGAGGAATGTCATCAGAAAGGGTGTGGACCTTGTCGCTCGGTTAAGTTTATTGCCTCTATGCAATGGGTTGTATCAGGTCATAGTAACGGGGTGATCCTTGTGCACACATATAATGATGGCGAACCGAAACAAGTCGAGAGAGTCGAAGCGCACGAGGGTGCAGTTACATCTTTGGCGGTCCACCCAAGTCAGCCACTTGTACTGTCGTCATCTGACGATGGCACAATCAGACTATGGAACTGGAGTGAGGACTGGTCATGTACTCGCGAATTCAGAAGGCAGAAGGGCACTGTGCTTCAGGTGGCCTTCAACCCCAGGGACGCCAGCACTTTTGCCACTGTCACCACTTTACCTAGGACTGTGAAGGTTTTCTTACCCTAAATTTTAATCTTTTTTCATGTTAGCACCTAAATTTTCGTGTCAGCGCATGATTATTTTCTTTCGTTTATGATTGAAATCTCCAGACCTGGAGCATCGATTCTGACGATCCTGTCAAGATCTGGAAAATGAAAGTAGAGTCTATTGCGTATTTCACAAGTAACAATATTGGGTGTTACATGGCTATTAGCATGCAGGAAGGACGAACAAAGGTACCTGTCACAGTTGTTAATTAATTTGAAGAATATATGCGTCCCAAACAATGTTTACTAACGCATTGGTTCCTTTTATTCGTTTTATGCACTTCAGATCTTGGATATGGAGTCAATGACGTATGTTCACACGCTTCAAATCTTGGATGTGAGGTCAGAGACATCATCACTGCTGGTGCCTCCGAGGGACACTGCCATCACGGCTGTTGCTTGCCACCCCAAGTATCCCATAATAATTACAGGCACAAGTGAGGGGAATGTTTTCATTTGGAACTACAGCACGTACAGGTAATGACAACATATGCTGCTTTTGTTTACGTTGGCGGGTGTTCGCTTGAGCTTGCAGCGGCTGCGCTTTTTTTTTTATAGAGTTTAAGGGCATCGCCCCTGCCTTTAGCATTAGCAAAGGCAAAACATAGTACGTTACATCATTCAGGTGGGTCACACCTGTCCAGAAGCACTAGACCTGGCGCTGGCGACACCCAGCGCCCAGGTCACAAATGTGTTCTTACAGAGTTTACCATCTTAACTAAGCATAAACCAAGAACCTACATGACTCCCAGATCCACTCAGATTGGTCCAGGCTCTTCCTTTCGCTTCAGGATCATCCTTGTAGCTCACCTTAAGCTTCTCTATCACTTCAAGTCCACTCGGAACCATAACCACCTCCGACCAGGGGAGGTGTTCACGTCTATCCATTTCAGAGATATTATACTATGAGCATTAATCTAAAAAAAAAAGATGTCTTAAACGGTGGAGTGAATGTCAGCAACGTTCCCATAGCTCCGCTCCCAGCACCCAGCAGGCAGCAGCTCAAGGAAGGAAGGCGGGCGTCCAAGAAGATCAAGCCCGGCCGCTCACGCGTGCCGGCCCAGCTCTAGATTCTCCGACCCAGAATGGCAAACATACCTGTAGCATAAGGGGAGATACTGGAGAGCAAAGGCATGTATAAACCAAGAGACACAAGATTTATCTCGAGGTTCACTTGCTTGCCAGCAAGCTACGTCCTCGTTGTGGCACGACACTTGCTAGGTGGCTCATGCGCTAATAGGCATCACACGCCTAGCCCAACACTTGGGTGCCATAAGAACCACACTAGCAAGGCTACACAAGCCACACGAGCAGTCCACTAATGGTGCTTTTGGTGCTCCGCTGCCGGAGAATAAGACCAAGCACCCCTCACAAATCACCATCAGTGTGGCCGGAGACAATCACCAACCTCCGCCAACACCAACACACTGCTCCAAGCCATCTATGTGGCAGCTACCCCACCAAGAGTAACGAGCGAGAAAACCATAGCGAACTCGATCACCAAGTGCCTCTAGATGCAATCTCTTAAGAGAATGCACTTAGGATCTCTCCCAACTCACTTGGATGCACAATCAAGCAACGAATTGAGTGGGAGGGTGTTTGCTAGGCTCACAAGTATGCATCAATGATCAGGAAGTCCAAGAGGGTGAGCTAGCATCGGCCAACTTCTATTTATAGAGCCCCAACACTCAACTAGTCGTTGCCTCCCATGAAGGGCCGTTGGACCGAGCTCAAGACCATCTATAGTCTGGGTCTGTCGCTCAGAAAACTATCATGTGTCACTAGCCATTTGAATATAGCCATTGGTGTACAACGGCCATCTGATTGCGCATTTCGCACCAAGCTCTAGACTCAGTCCAGCCAGGCTCCGGACCAACTGAACACCCCAGTCAAAGCAACTAGGGAGGGTTTCTCCCTCTAGACTGGATCCAATGCCCACCGTAGTGCTGAGCCAGGGTCTGGCTCTCACAGGCCAAAGAGCCACGTGTCACTCAATGGTTTGCCACACCTAGGATTGGGTGTCAGACTGAGGAGAGATGGTACGACACCATCTTTCACCCAGGGTCCGACGCTTACTCGAATTCTGAGCCTCTCTGCGCGGTTGCGTCGGACTCTCACAAGTTAGCCCGATGCTCACAAAGCACCAGAGCTTGATGCTTCACCGAGACAACCCTGAAGTTAGGGTAAGGTTTCGGACTCACAGAGATGGTCCGGACCACACAATGGAGCAGGGTTCGACGATTCACATTGAGCTCTATTCAACTCATTTCTCTCACCTTGTCCATAAGTGTTAACACCAAGTGGTATCTAATACTAGTGTGCTCATGTGTTAGTATTTCTCAAAACATTTTCCAAGGGTTTGTTAGTTTGCACACTAGGTCCTAATGCATGCACATGATTAATCTCACCTAGTCGCACTTAATAACCATTTTCACCGAGATTCTCCCTCTTAATAGTACAACTATCAATCCAAAATATGATCGCACTCTCTATAGTGCCTTGATCACTAAACAAAAGGATCCTTAGGCTTTATACCTTTGCCTTCATGCCTTTTGTTTTTCTCTTTCTTCTTTTCCCAATGTGAAGCACTTGATCACCATCTTGTGGTCTTACACCATCTCCATGGATGCCATCAAGCTCCACACTTGGGGTGTACCAACCAAGCTCATAAACAAACTCAAGCACAAGGTTAGTACACTTAGGTTTCATCAATTAGCCAAAACAAACTAGGGTTTTCAATCTCCCTCCTTTTGGTAATTGATGACAACCTTCGCAAAGATATGAATTGAATTCAATCAAGTTTGGATTTGAATCACTTGTCCAAGCAATTAGATCATGAGTCAAATATTGGACAAGTCATTGCAAACCTGATTTGGTAGTATGTACCAAGTGTGTTTGGTTTAAAACTTTGCACATATGTATTGATTAGAGTTGTGGGAGAGTTACTACTCTCAAATGAGGCGTTATACCATCAGAGTGCACCATTTGAACCATCCTTAGCACCATGGTTAGCTAGATTCATCAAAGACACTAGATGCCTCATGAGATCAACATTAGAAGCAAGGTACTAGCACCACATGAAAATCATAACTCAAAGAATCTAGCTACTTCCTATGCATGCTAGTTGATTATTTCATCAATCAAGTTCTAAACTAGCATACACCACACAAGCAAGAAGATGCTATTTGGAAATTAAAACTAGTGCTTATGCAAGCAATCATATGGAAATGCACATTCAAATGCAATCAATCATGTGTCTTCAGTGGTGTGAAGTCTTGGGAAGACAACTCTTGGAATGGTTCATAGCTTGAAATCAATGGGGGTGACACCACTTGAAGATAATGGCTTGAGGTTCTTCTCTTGTGGTTCAATCGAGTCAACTTGTATAGGTAATCTGATTCAATTTGCCAAAGTTGAATTAGATACTTTCTTGCTCATGTACTAGATTAAACACTAGGTTCACATTCTTATGAACTAGTCATATTTAGCCACCAGATCAAATAAACATAAAAGAAATAGTGGCATCATATGTACTCAAAATCATTTAATTTCCATGAATGAGCCTAATTTAAATAAGAGATATGTTTATATGCTCTAATCATGTCCTTAGTGAGGTATGAATGTGTATGCCATACAATTTTACCTTTGCTTTCTTGGAGGAGAGGCATGTCATATAAGTGGGGGTGTTCAGTCATCTCATGTTGGAGCAATCAAGTATGTTCAATTCATTTTGGAGCTTGCAAAATCTTGCTTCATTTAGTGGTTTGGTGAATATGTCCGCTAGTTGATCATCCATGCCCACACACTCAATTGTGATGTCTCCTTTGGCTTGATGATCTCTAATGAAGTGATGTCGAATGTCAATGTGCTTGTTCCTTGAATGTTGAATTGGGTTAGTGGCAATATTGACCACACTCTCATTGTCACAAAGCAATGGCGCTTGTGTACTTGATTCCAAAGTCTTGCAATGTGGCCTCCATCCAAAGTAATTGAGCACAAAACTACCGGCATTGGATGTACTCGGCCTCGGTGAAGTGCAACACTATTTTGCTTTTTGGATGACCATGACACAAGTGATCTACCAAGTAATTGGCATGTACCCAAAGTGCCCTTCCTATCCACTTTGCATCCCGCATAGTCAGAGTCCATGTGCTTGAGATATCTCAATATCCTCTTGTTTACCTTCAAGTGACTTTCTCTTGGTGAAGCTTACAACCTTGCACACACACACACGCACTCTCTCTCTCTCTCTCTCTCTCTCTCTCTCTCTCTGTCTCTCTCTCTCACACACACACACTAAACATCACATCTGGTCTAGAAGCGATCACATAGAGTAGGCTTCCTATCATTGGCCGATACAACTTTTGATCCACCGTGTTGCCACTTGTATCCAAGTCAATGTGCAACTGCGCAGCGGTGGCTAGGAATGGAAAGATAAAAAGAAAGATAGGGTCACAACACACATGCACTATGGGTGTTTAGTTACCTAGCTTACCATAGCCTGGCTAGGATTGGAGCATGGCTAGGATAAACTTGGTTCCAACAAGCCACCATGGGATTGTTTGGTTGCATGCTTTGTGTAAGCCTGGCAAGCATCAAATGTGTTTGGGTATCAGGTTTGTATTGGATGCAATTACCTCTTCTCTATTCTGGTAAGGTCACCCTTCTCAAGGATTTCATCAAACAACTTGTTTGCATTCTCGGATGACCGCCTTGTTCGCATGTCCACCATCGCCATGCCTCCTGCCATAGAAAACCGACTGAAGAAGTCGACAGTGGTGACACCATGTGCACTGGAGGAGGATCAGATGCGGGTCATTAGAGAAGGAACAAATTCAGGCCACCAAAGGAGGAACAGATGCCTCCATGTCGACCAATTTGTCATTGATTTCGTGAGCTCTGAGCAGCATGATAGTGGAGATGGTGTCAGGATAGCATAGAGGCAGAGATGGCCAGCTTTAGGAAGCATCATGGCACGGCCAACTCGTTCGCAGAGATGGTGTCATTGCCATGACGTCATCGGGGTGAGCAGACTGCTGGGCAGCAATGAGCATGGCAACCAGCGACCACGAGGAGTGTGGATGGCGTGGTGGCACGGGCATGGTGACTGCGAGGGTGGGGGCAAGCATGAAGGTGTGCCGCTGGAGGGAGAAAAGACAACCCCAAAGCAGTCCGCTTCAGGTAGACTAGAGGTGAGCTGACTCAGTGCAAGGCTGGCCGGATCTTGGCTCTAGAAAAATGCCCAACTCCTACATTTTTCTGGAGCCAGGCTAAGATCCCCTGGGTGACTTGCTGGGGCCTAGCTAGTTGTTCATCCACCAAACAGCCTCAAGTTGGTTCTAGGAAGCTTGGTTAGGGGATAGCCATGGAACCAAACATGCCTTATATATAGTTTAGTTCTCGTTTTAGACTTGGCCTGGTTAGCCATCTAAGATCAGAGCAACTCTAGCAGGGGGCCTACTTAAGCCCCCATAGCTCAATTGGGGCTCAGGCCAAAGAAACGAGCTTGAGCAGGGCCCTACTAGGTCCCCAAAATTAGGGAGGTTGGCCCCAAATCCCCCTCCAGACCGCATTCCTAGAGGTCATAACCCCCATTTGACTATTACAGTCATTTCCTCTCCACACTTGTCCGGATCCGCCGCTCTCGCTACACCCGACGCCACTATGCGACAGAGAAGAAGCCCCCATGGCCGGACCCACCGCTCTCGCTACTGCCACCACTGCTAGATCCAATGGCCTCCTGGGCACAGCTTGCCCGACGGAGAAGCCTCCGCACCGATTGTATCGCCGCCAGAACCAATAGCCTTCGCGCTTTGCTCCTCCTCACTCGTTGCCTCTCAGTCTGGGTCTCTTCGTCCTCTCCTATGCTCCGCCCTACCCATAGCCTTTCCCTCCACCTCTCTCCTCCTAGGCCAGCTCCGGTGCGCATGTTCCGCCGCGTGGGCGCGCTGTCCCCAGCCACGCAGGCCGCTACTCCTTTGCTCATCCTTTGCCGCAAGAGCATGGGAGTGTGCAAGCCGCCGTCAGTCCGCCATGCGAGCACCCTGCCCCATGCCACATGGCCCGTCCCCTGCTTATGCTCCACCGCATAGGGCCTAACCGTGCCTTCCTTTGCCATGATGTCCCATTGTGGATGTGCGGGTGTGGGAACACTGCAGGCCCCCTCCGGCCTCCAAAGCGGTGCCCCTCTAGCTACTAGAATGAGCGCTCACCAACCGCGTGCTCCTTGCTCCCCAGCCATGCGCTCCCTCTCTCCTCCAGATCTCCCACTTGTGGTGCCAGTAGAACGAGAAGAAAAGAAAAGGAGAAAAAGCAGAGAGTCACTAATTGGCGGGTCCCAGGTGTCTGTGGCTATGGGAAGGAATTTTGGGGCCTTGGTTTGTATGTTAATGCTAGAGTTCAAACACAAATTTGGGCCAACAAAAATAGTGGTGGGCACCCAAATTGAAAATAGGGGCCCTGATTTATGGGCTACTACTAGAGATGCTCTAAGGCAGGCTAGCCAAAATCTGGCTCCACAATACAAGAGGTTGTTGTTTGGTTTGTTCATCTTAGCTAAGCCTGGATTGCCTAGATCTTGTTTGGTTGGTTAGCTTTGATACATTCTCCTTGTACTTGTGAAGGTAAGATCGCCACCTCCTTGCAAGCACAGAGTGTGCAATAACACAAGTAATCCACATTGCCACCGAAATCGATCAAGATCGGTGAAGCAAGAAATCCAACATCATCTTTATTATGCACACAAGAAAGTGCCACTTTGATTTGAAGTTTCATTAAAATGATTTCTGTAATTTGGCTAATGTTGAAGCTTCTCCTTTCTAAAACTCAAATGGAACAGATCATTTTGCCTCCCCAATGTTCAAATCTAAAATAGAAACGAGCTCCAAATGTCATGAACTTCTTTCACTTCGAAAATTAATGAAAATGGCCTCACTGTGGGGATCTCCCCCACAGTTTTTGTTGTAAAAAGAAGTGTGGAACACTAGTCTCCCAGAAAACAAAATTTAAGAAGTTCCAAAATGCAGTAACGAACCCAAAAAAAAGCCAACAAAGCTATCATTTTCCTAGGAAACCAAGGAAAAAAGGTATTGAAATCTCAAATCCTCACCTTGGAAGTTGACGATGGCGTCAATCTTCACGGGAATAGGCACAGTCATAGGTGGGCATGCAGGTGTCCTCTCGTTACATGCGGAGGCACCAAGGATGGAGAGGAGCAGGAAGGAAAGATGTAGGAGGGGGCTGAAGCTAAAGCGCATGGTGGCCATGGGAGCAGGGGACTTCAAGTGACTTAGGGAGAGCAGACCGTGGTGGGGGGTGGCGCGGAGGCCGTCCCACGAGCAGCCGGGAGTGGAGGGCGGCCGAGGTGGGAAGCCAGCGCAGCGAGCATCCCGTGCGTAGCCGGTGCGACAATGAGCACCCCGTGCCCATAAGGGGGAGGTGAGAAGAGAAGCAATGCGGGCCTGTTTGGTTACATGGCTCTACGTACACTACTACAGAACAGGCCTTTGTTCGAGGCCATTTGTCCCGGTTGCCTTTGGGCCCGGGACAATAGGTGGCTTTTGTCCCGGGTCCAACGGTTAGCTGGGCCAGCGGGGGGGACAAGAGCCTTTTGTCCCGGTTGGAGGTACCAACCCGGACAAAAGGTCCCCCTTTTGTCCCGGTTGGTGGCTCCACCAGGGACAAAAGGCCCAACTCTTTTATCCCGGTTGGTGGCACCAACCCGGACAAAAGGCCCCTCCACGTGACAGTTCAAAAGAAAGTTATTCTATACTGAGTCACATGTACTACTTAGGTGAGTTGGCAAGGAAACCATGCACTAGACAAGAGGTCTTGGGATCGAATCCCGCGGGGTGCAAAAAAATTTTTAGCATGTGGGACATTTTATCCCGGTTTTGCCACCCGGGACAAAAGCCTCCAGCCTTTTGTCCCAGAAGGTGAATCCTGGTTCCAAAACCGGGACAAATGGCCCATTGGAATCGGGACAAAGGCCGTTTTTGTAGTAGTGGTAGCCCAGCTAGAAAAATAAGCTAGGCTTGAGTTAGCATATCTAAAGGCCTATTTGGCATGGCTCCAGCTCTGCCTGGAGCAACTCCACTCTAAAACTCTAGCCAAAGCTAGCTCTAGGTGGAGTTAGAGCTGGCTGGATGGTGTGTTTGGCATGAAAGGTATCCCCAGCTTCAGAAAAGGGGATTTTGAGGGTGGATTGTCCTTTTTTCCCTTAGTTTGCGGGACCCACATGTCATACTCTTTTAGCTCTAAGTTTATTTGCAGAACGCCCCCTAGAACTTCTATCTTCTTTTGAACTATACCCCTCCCCTCCCTCTTCTTTCTCGTACAGTAAGCCATCCCAAATCCACAAGCAAGCCACAAGGGCCGCCGCTGTCGCTCGATGCTGGCGAGGAAGGACACAACTGTTGCTGCTCCGGTGGTGAGGGAGGGACCGGCGGGGAGGGAGGGGAGGGCGAAGGCCGGCGGGGAGAGCGCCAACGGCGGTTGCGGGGAGGGGAGGGCGGCGCCAGAGCTATCAGTGGTGAGAATGGCGGGGTGGGGCGGCCGGGGAGGAAGGGGTCATCGACGGCCGCGGTGGCGAGATGCGGGGAGGGGAGGACGGGGGGCACGGCCGGGGAGGAAGGGCCCCCGGCAACGGTGGCGACTAGATGCAGGGAGGGGAGGGCTGGGCGACGCGGCCGAGGAGGATGGAGCCGGCGGCGGCAGCGGCGGCGAGATGCAGGGAGGGGAGCAGAAGGTCTCGCGGCTGAGGATGGTGAGCTGCCGGCGGCGGTGGGAAAGGCGGGCGGCGGGGAAGAAGGGGTGGGCAGAAGGCGCAGGGTCGAAGAAGAAGGAAAAGAACGAACCGTTTTTCTGTGTAATGGGTGGCAGTGGTGGGTAATTCCAGCCCAACTCCATGTCTAGGTCCATAACAGATGTTTTTGGAGCTGCAAAAGAGGTGCTCTAAAACTCCAAGAAAAAATGAACTACATTTCTAGAGTTTTAGAGTTGGTCTGTTTGGCAAGAAAATTGTTTGGAGCTGCTAGAGTTCAGCTCTGGAGCCATGCCAAACAGGCCCTAAATCAAGCCACCCAAGTAGTGTTTGGTTCTAATGTGCTAGCTCAACCTGGCTAAGTCAGTTTTTGTTTGGTTGCATACATTAGTTGGTACTTCCCCCCGCCCCCCACCCCTCACCTTATTCATCTCGGTAGCACCACCACAGCCATATCCAACGCACCACCTAAGCCAAGAGCTCATTGAAGTCCAGCGCCACTGAAAAGGAGCAGGGCTCCCGCCGCCGAATCGAGCTCCACCATCCGTGGTCGAGCACCAGGCGAATTGAGCGCCACCGAATCGAGCACATCAGGAGCAGAGCTCGGCCACAGGACACTCCCTGCATGTGCACGCAGCAGCTCATACCAATGGAAACTAAATTGCAGCGGCTCATACCAATCGAAGCGTGGCAGTGTCCGGCGGATCCTCCCCTTCCTCGTGCGTGCGGAGCATCACGCAGCGGGTGAGGTCGGTGAAGATGCCGCGGCCCATGGTGACGTGGCGGCCGGCGAAGACGCAGGTGCACAGGTCGTGCTCCGTGGACAGGCCCACGGCGGCGTGGTGGTCGGCCATGGCGCGGAGCCGCTCCACGGTCTCCGTCGAGTACGGCGGTGCAGACTCCTTCCCGGTGCCGCAAGGGCCGGCGTCCGACGCGATGTAGCACATCATGGCCGTGACGCGGTTCAGCACGTCCTCGAAGAACGCCATGGCCCGGTGGGATTCGTGGACGGCTCACACGGTGATGGGATCCGCGGAGCAGTGCTGCACGCCATCAGGGCTCCGTCCAGGTGGCTGCGGTTGTCGAGGATGGAGCAGAGAGGCCCACGGCCGACAGTAGGACGGAGGAGCGGGAGCAAGCGCGGCGATGGCGACTTCGAGCGACGGATAGCGGCCTTGGGCGGTGAAGAAATACCAAGGAGAGTGTGAGGAGCGGGCCAACGGCTTGGCCAAGCCAGGCCCCAGAAAAACCGTTTTCTAGGTGCCTGGCCAGCCCACATAAGGAGGCTTGCGAGGGCCTGACCAGGCAAACCAAACGGCCCAAACCTGGCCCCAGCTGGCCTGCCCAGCCCTTAGCCAGGCTACCAAACAGGCCCTACGGCTCCTTGGCTAATCCTTGCTCGCAGGGAACGGCCGACCCTCGTGTTTCCACCAGCGGGCCAGGCTTAGGTGTGGTCGGTGACCTGTTTCGGCCAGGCCTGGAGGCCTAAACAGACGACCAAACAAGTCAAGTGTGCACCTAGATAGCCTTGGTTGGGGGCTAAGCCACCCAACTAAATGGACCCACAGTTGTTTATTTAGAACTTGGGCCAAAATATATTCATTGGGCTTCTACTGTCTATTCAATGTTGCTGCTGGGCTGCTGGGTGCTGAACACGCTTCGCATATCCAGTTTTGATGGCTCAAACTAAATTGACCTCGCAGCAAGCTGTATGTTCAGTTATAATGCATGTGCATATTTGCTACACGGTATGCAGTTTGATTCTAAAGATGTGTCTAGCGACAGTACAAAGTCTAATTCTAACACGTATTCACCAGATGGCGTGATTGTTGATAAATATCTGAGCACAAATTAAATCGTTCGAGTGACCGAGCAATAGGTTATATGTTCCGTTGCAATGCACTGCACAGTTGTTGGTCTATGATTAAGTGGCATGATCTTTATTAAAAAAATCACCCCATTGGTGATTACACCGCATCAGTCTTGTTATAGACGACAATTTTTAATGAATGTATATATGTAACAAGGCACTTAGCGTAGGCCTCTATGTTGTTTTGCCTAGATAATATGATTTGCTCTACAGTTAAATGATAAACACAAGTTTGCAGGCTTAAGGAGTCACTTTGGTTTGGAGAAGATAAGGTTGAAGGTTTTGGATTCATGGAGATAGAAGGGAGCTTTACAAGGTAACATTATGGACTTGATCATACAGCAATATTATTTTCTAACTTATAAGCCAAAATAAGCGCTTCTTTCCAGCCAGCCGAATAGTCCGAATATGCTTCTTGGTCAACACTTTTTTATCCATGTCACTTTTTACGGCGAAGATCAATTATTTGAGACAGACAAAACTGAAATACACAAGACACGCCCCTTCTGTAGGTTGTCTACCCAATGTGCTACATATTGCACAGTATGCTATTTCTGCGTGTGTCCTCAGCCGGAATTATAGTGCTATAATTAATATTTTCGGCTAAGAATTAAATAGAACAAAATTATCTTTGGCATAAATTGCATGCGCGTATTTACTTATGACATTATTGTCGTGAATATTTTTGGTATTCACATCTGACATGTGTATTGGAGGAGAGAATTATGGGGGTGTTTGGGACTGCTCCGCTCCACGGTTTTCAGCTCCGCTCTATATTTTCTAGACAAACGGTTTTTAGCTGCATGCACTGGCTTGAGAAAAAAGGGTGGAGTTGTGAGAGCACCTAAAGGGGTGCTCCACAAACTCCAGGTTTTTGTGAAGCTGCTCCACGGTGGAGTTTGTGGAGCAGAATTCGCAGAGCAGTCCCAAACACCCCCTATGTCGATGCATTTAATAAATGGATGACATCAACGCTATATTCATCTGATTATTCTTTGCCCCATTTTCTGGTGTCAATTTTTTTGTTATTCCAAATTTCTGATCTAGGGCATATTAATGTTGTAGGCTCCTGATCAGATACGCCGACAGGATAGAAATGGTGGATGTTGAGTGGTCGAGATAATGTTGGAGGATCCTGATCAACAATGAAAACAGCTTAAGATTTATGGCCCTTCTTGCATGGAGGAACTACAAACATGGAACGGACAAGATGTGTCATATGACATTTGGAACTGACTTGCTACATTAGAAGAATCTAGCTTAGTTTCACAATTTTCTAGCTCCAAAAAGAATCATTTTTGCACTTTTGAAAACTCACCATAGGCTTTAATTTGTTTTGTTGCATTTATACTGGTGCATATTATATTTTTGTATGATTGTTCTTGAGTTTCTAAAACTCCCAAAAAATTTCTAGAATTTTCTGAGCTTTTCTCTTATTTTCTATGCATTTATCTAATTTTCTGCGCAAAGGAAATATTCTTTTTTCTATTTTTTTTCCTTTTTCTCTCTTTTCTTCAGTTTTCTATCGTCTCCTAGGCCGCCAGCCCATTCTTTCCCCTTCCCCCGCTGTCCCGTTTCTTTTGTCTAACATGCGGAGGTCAAGACCTTGTATAGGCGTACTTGGCTGCTAAGTTTGGCCACTGACAGTCCACACTAGGCATGTGAAATTTGCATACTTGGAGTACAAGTTTGCCCTATCTTTTGTCTGAGGAAGTCGGGAGGCAAGAGCGATGAGGTCATTGTTTCCGAGTTAGAGCGAGCTGCATCATAGCTCTTAAGGCCATGGAACAAGAAAGAGTGTGATTCTTTTATTTTGTGTTTGCGGACACCAAGGATGCATCAATCGGTCACCAAGGATGCATCAATCGGTCACCAAGGATGCATCAATCGGTGCTTACATGAAATGGGCGTCAGCTATGAGGTGCGATCTATATACCTCCGACCTCTCAAAAGAGGATTTGAGGTCCTGGCAACATTAGCTCGGAATTTCCAGCTGTTATATATACACTTTTGGATCTCTAGGAGTAGATCGATTTGGGTAAACCTTTAACAGAGAAAAATACCTTCTCGTGGCCTCTGTGACATCCAAGATGCAGAGGAGCGGTGCAGAGGCGTCATGGTGTCGATGCAGAGGTCGACGGCGAGCTGGAGTAGAGGGCTACGCCGTCGCGGTGCGGAGGCGGCGGCTCACGGTCGATGGCGCGGTAGACTTCCCAGCAAGTCAAAAGGAAAGGCAGACGTGGAGGTTACCAGTACCTCCACTCAACCTCCTCTGAGCAAGCCCCTGAAGTAGCATACTGCCAAGCAATCTGCCCATCAGGCGGAGGCTCAAAAAAGAAAGGTTGCTAACCAGGGGGACTACCCACAAAAAATCGAATCTCATGACCTTGGTATGCCCTCATTTATGGAGGAATTGAAGAATGCTAAAGGAGATAAGCCTTAGGTTCTCGAAGGTAGAAGGTGGTCAATATGTTATTGATCTTCACCAATTTGAAACTATGCGCGCAGGTTCCGAGTTTCACGTAAAGATGGCAGAGGCAATGCTTGCCCTTCATCATAGGAAGCTTGAAGCCATGCCCAAGAGGCGGAGGTTGGCCAACATTGTGGATGATGAATCTGAGAAGGGAAAAGAAAAAGAGATGGAGGAGGGTAAAATTGTTGCCACCAACTGATGCAATTGCTGCCTGGTAGGACATGAGGAACTAGGTTGGATCTAGAGACCTATTTTACTTTGGGAGTTGGGTGGGCTTGTAGCCAACTGGCCAAGGTGTTAGTTGTAGACAGTGGTGAACTGGGGTCAAATGGAGGGTTTAGCGGTGGTTGTCGATGGTTATCTTCATGACAAAGGTGCTTTTTGGTGTTGGGGGTTGTTTCTTTCTGTGTGATGGGAAGTCCCGGCATAGTAGTGGCGGATTTGCTCTTCTTCATATTCATGATGGGTATCTTCTTGAGCCTTTTGAAGGTCCTCAAGCTCAGCTTGTATCTCGGCTAGTTTGCGGCTGGCTTTGGTCAAGTTCCTAGCCATTAGTGTTGCTGTTTGCTTTGTTCCCACTTGTGCTTGGATTTGGGCCTTAGCCTTTTCCAGCTTTTTGAGTTGTGTGAGGGTTACAAGTAGCTCTTTTTGCTGTGCGAGCATGAGTTCATCATCTCCACTTTCGTGTTGTTGATTAGTTGTCTGTGCAGCCGTCTTCTTGCTTATAGATCTGAGGTTATGCTCGACTCACGTTTGCCTTTCTTTGCTCAGTAGTGTCCTAGAACGTGACTCTTCTATCGTAGAGACTTGCTCAATGAATCCACAGCAGGTGCCATCATAGGTTATTAATTGAGCTGAGACCACGGCAGGTGCCTCCGTTGGGATTTGAACAAGCGAAACCAGACAGAATAGAAGAAAGTTCTACAGCACAAGCGGGTGTAATGTAGGAAATGTGCTCTATATTCTCCAAAAAAAATCAACCTTGTACAGTGAAAATGGGAGGGGCTATTTATACCATGGTCTTCGTTATATGATGTAAAAAATACCACTACCTGCCCAGAATATTCGAAGGATACTCCGACCTAATGGATATTCTAGGGCTTGGAGTGTACAAATTGAATACCCAAAAAAAATCACGGTTCTCAGGTGATCCCAAAGGTGACCTCCGGCCTCAAATCCACACTCTTCAGGTGATGTCACCTTCGGGCTATCTTAAGGAGATCCGAGCATCTTTGAAGGTATTGGAATGACTTTTTGCCTTTTGGTGATCGCCAAAGGACAAGGACCTCCGATTGTCGTATCGTTAGATCTGCGCACAACACCGAGCTCCCTCTTCAGTTTCAGAGGTTATAGAAGACCTCCATCCTTTACGAGGAGCTCGCCACTGACCTTCGATCCTTCATGTGTTCCATCCTAGTGAGAAATAAGGAGAGAAATCACCTCCAAGGGGTTACATCACCTCGTCTACTCCATTCGGAGGTAGCAATCCCAACATAGTCTAAAGAGAGTGGAGGGTTAAAAAATAATACACAACCACCACCATTATGCAGTTAATAGGATTTGCACACAAGACCTCATGTCTCGCGCATAACTTCTTTACCACACCACCTACACAGTACATATGACTTTCATAGGATTCCTTCATTTTAAACTAACCTATGGACAAAGCTTTATACCCAAGTTATATCCCGAACCAAGACTAAAGAACTCTTTAGTCCTAGGCGGAGGCTCCAACTGGTGACCCTTTCACTACTATAGAAAGGGTCACCGTTTATCACGGCTAATATTGGATACGGGATCAATATGAGAATAGTCCCAGATCCAATAGCTAGAAGAGGAGAAATTTTAATTCTAATTGGCAGCTCCATGCAGCCTTCTTTTGGGTCCAACCGGGACCAAAAGAGAGCATTAATCCCAGGTGTAGCCAGCCACCGGGATGAAAAACTAAATCGTTTTTTTCTTGGTCGGATCTCCATCTATTCATCTTTCTCGTCTCTCAATATCTCCCTAGACCATCCTCTCCTTTACGGTGAATTATCCTCTTCCCTCTCCTCTCTCTCTCCCTCGCTCTTTTGTCGGGGAGTGGTGCAGCCAGGCGGAGTGGCAGGCAAAGGCTAGGGGAGGCAGAGCGGATCGGTAGGTAAGACCAGAGACAGGGAAGTGGTGGCGGCAGGTCGGGCCCACTGCAAGCAGCGCCGCGTGGTGCCATCTCCGGCCTGCAGCAAGCCGCGCCCGGGGCGAGCGGTGACGTGTCAAGCCTACGGCGAGTGGCGGTGGCTCGGGCCACGGCAAGCCACGCCCGGCCCGGGACAAGCAGCGCCGCGCTGTGGCTGCTCAGGCCCGCGGCAAGCCGCGCTACCGGTGAGCAGTGGCGGACCAGGCCTAATGTGACTGATGGTGGGTCGGGCTCGTGGCGAGCCGCGTCCGGGGCGAGCGGTGGTGGCTCGGGCCCGCAGCAAGAAGCGCGGCGCGCAGCAGCGAGCTCAGGATGACGGTAGAAAACATTTTTTTATAGACGCGGCTAACGTACGGCCGTACGAGCCTACCCTTTTTTGGCCATATGGAAATCAGGTTTCTCTTTTTTTAATAAAAAAGCTGCTACCCGAGTGCAACTTCGTTATCAAAGGAGGATAAAAATAAAATAGATGACATCAGCGCATGCAAAAAGCAATCTCAGATTTAAAAAGCTATAATTTTATGCTGAGCATCAAAACTAAAATCTGATTGCACCATTAAGTTGCCCTCAACAAAAACATCAAAATAAGATCTCACTTCAGTATGTTTCAATGATATTTTTTCTCATACAGTCCCAAAAAGCATGTTTGTTAAAAGTTAAAAGCATATCATAATAAACTCTAAAGCAATTTGGAATAAATGTACAAACAAATAAAATAGATTGATTAGAAGCAAAATTAGAGTAAAATATACAAACAAACAACATTAGAGGAAAAATACATATTGGCTTCCCGTCCTGGCCACACTATGACCTGCAATGCTTTTAGACAGAACATAATTAGAGGAAAGCACTAGTGGTTGAAGACTTTGTAGTATGTTGCCTACATGCAAACATTAGATGACACTACAATACACAGAGTACATTATTCTTGCCTGATGAAGCATTAGATTTAGCATCTAATATTTTATGGTGATGCGGTTGCTCCAATATGTGCATCAACTAGTATGCAAAAGCCGCATGTAATCTTATGTAAAAAGAATACCTATTGTAACAGATATTATTGCCTATCAAGAACATATATTATTACCCAATTCCTACTAATGTTTTTTTAAAAAGCAACTTCTTAAGATCTCATAAGCAAAACTATGAAAAGATGTAAGCAAATTAGAACATGCACAAAGGTATTTTCACCCATATAATTAAATTCTAAAAGATTCAAAAAACAAGTCTTCAGATGTCATCCCCTAGCACCAAAATAAAAGTATGAAGTGGCTCCTCCAAATTTGCGTGAACATGCTATAGAACAAAGCACAAAGTACCCTACAAAAAAATTGAGTCACTATAAATTAAAAGATGATAGATGACCAGATTATAAAATGCTAAACTAGAATACAGAACATGCTAAACTGAAAATGAGATTTTCCTTAGAAGTTGGTAAGTGAAACCAAAATGGTGAACCTAACCAAATATGAAAAACGGATAAAACATCAAGTATATGTTGTAGTTCAAACAAAACGACAAAAAGATCTGTCTCCCTAATGTTTCACATCACTCGAAATCTCATGAACACACACACACACACACAAGAAAAGGCAGCAATAACCTGTTGTTTGAGCATAAGTACAACCTGTTAAATGGTTGAGCTGCAGCTTAACACCAAAAATGCTAACGAAAATACCAAAAAATACTAAACTAAAATACAAAATCTGCTTGTTGATTTCACATATGTTGCCTACAAAATGTAAAGAGGAAAAACCATCCAACGTACAAGTGAAAATATTAAGAAGGTATCGTTATTCTGCTACCATGGGGAATTTGGTCATCAGTAACCACTAACTAGTATAAAAATAGTTGGAGAAAAAAGTGTGTATGGAACAATTGAACGTGAAAAATTCTGAAGAGAAAATTTAGTACATTGATAACTAACCTTTTGAAGAACAGTTCATCCAAGTTGGTTTATATAACTATTTTGGAGCTTCTTCTACATAACCATGGTGAATTATTTTGCTAGCCTGCAATATGACAAGAACATGCACACATAAAGCTAAAAGTACCAAAGTTACAAATTCTTATTTTTTTGCATTTGTAGAATAATTACCTAAATTATAGATCATATAACCATATACTTACTTCTATATGGCTCCTAAATTTCGATATTGCACAGCCTAATTGCTTTGTTATAGATCCTAAATTATTTATGGATGCAGCCTAAATTGCTTGCATCCCTAACTGTATAGCGGTAGCGGCTCATATACAGTTGCTTGTGGATTCAATATAAAATGCTTGGCATGCATGTATTAAATTGCTCAGAAAAAAATGACCAAAGTCTCAGCTACCAATCCCCCCCCCCACACACCAAAGTTATCTGTAGGAAGAAAATATCCTAAAAGTCGAGTGACAAACTCTAGCTTCGGTCCAGTCAGTGCACCAGTCTACCTAGTGCCTTAGGATGGAAGTGTCACATAGTGATGTGCCTATCGGCCAGCTCCTGATCTTTGTCATCTATTCTCTACTCTAATTACAACCAGGATTATCGGTGATAAGCTAGACATAGACTGCGCTATCCGACTAGATCAACAAGCCCCATGACTAACGCATGATTAAAAAAGATGCCTAGCTAAAAGCTAAAAGGAGAAAAAATGGAGCAACTAGGCGCCTAGGCCTACCCCCAAGCTGCGTTGATCAACTAGGTCACCAAAAAAGCACCACAGATAAATGACTGGTCAAAAAACTAAAGAGAGAACAAATCTAGCAACTAGGCCCGCCCTCACTGTACTATTGATCGACTAAATCACCAAAAAGCCCATAACTAAATGCATATTAATAGATGCCTAGTCAAGCTAAGACAAAAAATAACTACTAGCAACTAGGAGTCCTATTCCTTAAACTGAGAATTGAAAAAGGGGTGGTTTGCTTGACTAACATTTGTGCACTTTCTCACCAGGGGCAGCAGTCTTCTCGCAGCAGATAAGAAAAGTTGTGACGCTCTCCAGGGAGCTGAGGATTTCACAACCAAAAATCTAATAAAATGCACAATGCTAGGGGGATCAACGCAATACAACTAAAATGCTTATACGAGATTGTCAAAGGATATTACTAACCCAATTAAAATGCTCATGAGTTTTACCAAAATGCTAGTTGCTTTAGCATAAGTTGCCTAAAAAATACCATCACAAAGCAATACAACTGTGAGCAGAAACAAACATCAGTTAGTGAAGAACCTTAATGCTGCTTCTGTTTACAACACCATTGCAATAGCTCCGCTTATGCTTGTAGGTTGCAGCTTGCTGCTGGACAACTAAGCGTGCTTGCTGTTGGGTGATGGTTCAGAGTCGCTGCTGTGGCTCCCAAGTGCAGCCTTGATAACCGCCCCCGGATCCATAGCCTTGATGGGCTCCAACTTAGTGAGGCCGTGTAGGCGGCTGATGGAGAGCTCCTCGAGATGGAGGCAGGAGCGGAGGAGCAGCCTCAATTCCCTTGGCCGCAAAAGTAGCAGGAGCCGATGGCACGCTAAAATAAAAAACATGGCAGATCATCAGAAAAAATAAATGATGACTCAAACCTAAAGTGCACAATTTTAGTAATGGAAAATTCATATATTACACACAAGAAGATGGCAGGTCATCAGAAAGTACTCCTATCTAAGCCTCTTACATATGATCATTTTTTTTCTGGACAAACCCAAGGATTCTGGTGCTAAGAAAACACAGATTCCAGTCCAAGCAATCAATAATCATAATAAGTTGCCTAATCTAATGCATGAATTTGCCTATGCTAAGAGGTATTAATGCTTAATAAAATATATGAATTAGCCTTCTGCTAAAAAACCAACATAAAAATGCACGAACATATTGGGGATGCACCAAGGTTGAACTCTGCCCCGTGTCGAGCTCCTCCGCACTAGCCACCTTGATCTTGCGGTCGATCGCTCTATGGTTGTGTCATAGCTGCCTCACCGGTTCCCCTGCCCTGCACGCTACCACTGCCTGCACCCCTCGCGCCGCTGCCTGCACAATAGACTTGGCTACTTATTTTACACAACAGACTTGGCTACTTATTTTACACAACAGACTTGGCTACTTATTTTAATGAATATACTTGTCTACTTATTTCAGTCATGAATCCAAACAAAGATGATGTTTAGAGCTGATAACAATATACTTGGCTACTTATTTCAATGAAAATTCAGATAACACATTGCAGAGATAGTAAGAATACTACGTGTGTTCCCTCAGTGAACCAATTTACATAGCAATACACAAACAGTTTTCAAACAACATGCTACCAAAGTGCTTCAAATTTTCTCTATTTTACTCCAGATTGCAGTTAGAATTACATAAAAGAACTTGACATTTCTCAAATTTCATGCTCAGAGAGAGCTTATATCAATTAATCAAGCTTCAACCAAGAAAATTAGTAGAAAGGAAAAGAGATACGATAAGAACTTACCCACTGACACAGCATGCTAGCATGCTTTGGCAAGCAATATTGAGATACATGCACTATAACCCCAAGCCACAAATAAAAATATGATTCCAGACTCATTTCTTGATGTTGGTATCATAAGCATTTTGATAAAATGTTCCCTAGGCATTTTAATAATATCAGTTAAGCATTTCATAAGTAGCATTCCATAAAGGTCTTGCCAGGTCGGAAGCCATGGCCAGTTAAACCCTTTTTGCTCATCTCACAAATAGTGGTACACTGTTATATAACCCAACCTTGAGGCTTCTCGCTTGCCGAGGCCGGGGCGTCGACATCCATGGCCTCCAAGGAGAAGGCCGGACAGCAAGGCCTCGAGAGATCGATGGGATTGGCTGCCTCGGTGGTCTTGTATGCGAAATCCTTGTGGCCCGTGCGCTTGGTGTGAAGGTTCACCTCCTGCGCACACATATACATGCCAAAATCAGCAAGCAAGAGCCCACACACGATGGAAATCGGATTGAGGACATTGACGAGGTGCATCATCGGTTACTGGATCGACAGTCCACCAAATCAGATAGGGGGATCAAGAGAGGAATTGTGAGAGGGCGCGGGCTGGATCTTACGGTCTGGGAGAGTCATGGCTTGCTGCAGGCGGAGCAGAAGAGGTTGAGGACAACCTCGGTGGACTCGACGAAGTTGGCGTGGTTGGTGACCTCGGTGTGCGCCTGCGCCTCCTCCACACTTTGCAGTCACTGCACTAGAGTGACAGCCCTGCCTTTGCCGATGCTATTCTGATCGGCTCGGATTCGGCTTGTGTCTACATCCCCCGCGCCGTCGTGGCCCAGCGCGCCGCGCAACAGGGGAGGGGCGTCAGGAAGAGGAGGGGACGACGAGGCGGCGTGGGGGACAGGAGGAGGCTGCGGCGGGGAGAGGAGGGGCCGCGCTGTAGTGCCATGTCCCCACGCGCAAGTGCGCCGCCGCAGAAAAAGGAGGCGGGGAGAGGTGGAGGCTTCGTTGTCAAAGTAGCAGCGCCTAAGCTTCGAACGCGAGCGGCAGAGGGAGGGGGGGCGGCCTCGACGGCGAGCTTGCGGCAGCAAACGACGCGTGGGAGCATCGCTTTCGATCCTCCCCACCGACGGCCTAGGCGACAGAGGCGAGGAGCTGTTGTGTCGTCGCATCAAGGGCCGGCGATGGGGTCGGTGGTAGGGCCAGTGGCAGCACGGGCGTGGAGGAGCGTGCGCCCTTGGGCGGCGGCAGATCTGCCACGGGAAGGGGGCAGGGGAATGGAAGACGCATGTGTGGGTGGGGGTAGAGGGCAACAGGACCATTCCAATTGGATGCGATGTTGACGCTGGACGGACTCAGCCGGCCGTATCAATCGACAACAATACGGCCGTCTGCGCAGAAGTCATTACCTTTTTTTTTATTTCTTTTCTATATAGCATTTGGTCCTGATTGATAATACTAACTGGGATCAAAAGTTTGTTTTAGTCCCGGTCACTAGGGCCGGGAGGTATATTTAATCCCGGTTGGGAATCCGGGAATATAGTCCTTTCCCACCCAATACTAAAGCGGGTTTCTGTACTAGTGTTTAGTCCGGGTTAATGTTATCAGCTGGACTAAAAAGTCTGAATTTGTAGTCTCAGTTGGTAACACCAACCGGGACTAAGGAGAGACTTTTTGGCCCTATTATTGGAAGCTCCAACCGAGACAAAAGTTTTCTGCCTTCTAGCCATTTGACCCGGGACTAATGTCTTTATTAGTCCCAGATCCAAAATCGGCCAGGGCTAATGAAGGGATCGATGTCAACTTTACTAGCTAGTGAAGTTATTTCAGAACAAAAAATAATTATTTATCGACCTTTGGTATTGAGAGACGTTGTGTTGTCTAAATAGAAAAAAGTTTTACAGTGATCATTCGTGAGGTTACCTGTAAAAATTGAAAGAGGAAATCCCAACACTATCCATACATCAATGAATTTCAATGATACATGTTCAATGCACATGTTCATCGCCTTTTCCACAAATTCGGAGCTAAGCTAACCCTCGAATTCTTGCCCTATACTTAAGAATATGGATGTAAATATACTGTTTACAACTACCATGATCTTTTCTAGCGCTACTAGCTGCTCCTACGACATGCCTTGGACAACTATAAAAAATGATGTGTGATTATGTAGGGGCATTTGGATCTCCATGACTAAACTTTAGTTCACATCACATCAGATGTTTAGATATCAATTAGGAGTAGTAAATATATGCAAATTATAAAACTAATTACAGAATCTGAAGCTAATTCACGGACGAATCCATTGAGTTTAATTAGTCCATAATGTGACCATATATTGTGCTACAGTAAATATATGCTAACGATGGATTAATGTGTAATAATTTTTTATTATGAATTAGCCTCCATTTATACAATTAATTTTGTAATTAGCCTTATTTCATACTTCTAACTGGAATCCAAACATCTGATGTGACATGGATTAAAGTTTAATCACCCGGATCCAAATGGTTGTAATGCTCACCTGCATGGGACTTTACGCAGCCATTTGGAATGTGTGGATCGCCGTGGCTTCCATGTGGACATTCGCATAAATAATTTCCTGGTATATTGATGCAACTACCATAGCATTTATCAGGAACCGTGCACTCATCAATATCTATAACAAAAAAGGTAATACCAAAATTATTAACATAATTGCATATTTAGGCCAATCTTATGGAAGTTTCATGAAGAGTTTCAAGACATTAAATTATATGCTACATCATCAATTTTACTGACTTGGCGAGGAGAGAGAAGGGAGTGTCATAAAATGAGAGAAGAGTTTCATCTCTATGAAACTCACTCGGGACAGTTACCTAGTTCTCAATCTTGATAACCACTTGTACAGAAAGTGCATTTTGTCCCTACTGGGATCCATGCAGGACTTGAACCCAAGACCTCTTATCTAACATGTAACTTCCTTGTCACCCGCCAACACTCTCACGGTGCAACTGGTCACCCGAACACGCCAAAGAAGTGGTTTGCTGAGCCAGCCCGGGTTCAAGTCACGACACAAGCTTCTTAAGATGAAAATTAGGGGGACATCTCTCCCCCTGGTCGAGTTTTTTACTTCCTTATCACCCACCTACACACCACATGTGACTCTAGATGCCATGCTTTTCTTTTATACTAACACATGAATCTTAAAGTAATACATGAATGAGCCTTTAGTCTCGATTGGACGGAGCCTCCCCACGTCTACATTTTGTCCCGGTTGGTGCTACCAACCAGAAGTCTCGGTTAGTAACACCACCCATGACTAAAAGGTAGTTTTTAGTCCCGGTTGGTTGCTCCAACCGGGACTAAAGGTCTCCAATGCCCCTAGCTATTAGAACCAGAATTAAAATGCCTAGATTAGTCCCGGGGTACAAATGTGACTGAGACAAATATTAAGGATCAAACACCATTTCTGTACTAGTGAGTTGTGCTATAAAACTGTACACTGAAACTGCTGTTATAGAATGTTGCATAAAATAAAAAAGAAGAAGGAATAATTGTACTGTTACCTTGGCATCCGTCGGGGAGGTAAGGGTTGCCTTGATAGCCGTCCTAGCAGCTATAGGTGTAACTGTTGGTGTGGTTGCGGTACGGGCGGCTTATGTCGTTTCCGCAGGTGCTGTAACTGCTGTGGCATATGGTGCTGCCTAGGTCCTTGGGGCACGTCGCCTTCCCATCGCGCAGATCTTCGCTTGACAACGGCAGCGCGTTGGACACGATCGCCCAAGCCAGCACCGCCGGGATCGGGGACGATGGCTTCAACAAGTTGTATTGTTGGAACCAGCCTTCCTCAGATATGAACACCGAGTAGAGTCCAGGTTTGAACCAGGGTTCTTGGAGAGTCCTCAGCCGCACCTTGTACGACACCTTGCCGATGGGGATAGGTACCTGGCAGCAGCCGAGGCCAAAGCATTTCTGGCAGCTGCGGCTATTGGGATGTAACGAGCAATAATCCTGGTCGTTGTCCGACAAATCTGAGGAGCAAATCGAGCTGCAGGTGTTAATGACCTGATCTTCGTCCCACAGCCCGGCCATTGTTAACAGCTCCGCAAGGAGGGAGCACCCGAAGAGGACGAGTCTCGAAGTCGTCGTAGTTCTCCACTTCAACATTTTCTTCTGAATATCATTTAGGCAAGGGTGAGTACTCTTATAGTTGGTACTCAACAAGTGGGGGAAGAATGCATGGCCATCAAGAGAGGCTAGGGTTTATAGCGGTTAGCATTTTAAGTTGGTTATATTTTATTAGCAAACACCTATTTACTAGGTATAAGGTTATACCAACCCACTTAAGCAAAAAGATCATAAAGAATCCAACACATACCAAAGAACCACAAGTTAATTATTCTTCAAGTTCAATTATCATGTGAGGGTACAGGCCGCTCTTAACTGTGAGCATGGCTAATATATCAGTTTTAAACACTCTGCAGAGGTTGCACACTTTACCCACTAGTCACGTAAAAGTTCAAAAGAACTTTGGACCCAACCATGTTGTGCTTATAAGGTACAATACCACACTTCCAATGTGTGGTTGCATAGGGACGCTAAGATTTCAGTTTTAAACCGCTAATGGTGAGCACCTTAGCAAAGGCTGCTACCCCAAGAGGATCGGGTTATACCCCATCGATGCTTCCTCTCTTGCCCTTTCGGTAAGACTGTCACAAGCTAGAGTTTCTAATTAATCAGCCAAGACCAGAGCCATGTGGTCCTTGTGGTTGTACTGTTTTTCTGGGTGGTTCTCCATGTTCCAATTAAAGTCATATGATCTTGTAACATTAACCAAGATAACAACATAAAGCATGTTTAACATTTCTCAAAAGTTCATTATATTACCATCCCAAGATAAAGCATTTAAGCATTTCTACCCAACAAGATTTATTAAACCCGGTGTTCAAGGTTTCATGAGTAAAAGACTAGGTAAATCCTTAATAGGTGACCCATCAAATTTATGCAATACAAGTATAAAGTAAAGTGAGTTATCATGCTATTATTGGGACAAAATAGAATATGCAGGGGGGAGAAGTCCACTTGCCTTCCTTGCCAAACTGCTGATTCTCTTCCTCTTATACTTGTTCTTGATTTCCCTCAAACGACGCGTTGTCTATACGTTCACACAAGCAAAATAAACAACAAATAAAAAACAACACAACAAACAGTAAAAATAGAGAAAGATATGGTGTTAAAGATGTTGTACACGTTGCAAGGATTGCGTGAGCGCAATAATCGCGGAAAACAGAGTTAGAACGAGAAAGATATGGCTAAAACAAGATTCAGGGACTTGTTTTGAAGAAAACAGGGGCTAGATCACCATTATACATAAAAACATAGGGTTTTTACAATAACTCAGGGGCTAAAATGAAAGAAATAGGGCCTTCTTGGAAATACTTTTGAACTATGTTGTACTGCGGGTTGATTTCCAAGAAATACAAGATCTCTTTTGCAAAAACACCACTGTTGACCGGTAAGGGCTGGGTTTTGACTTCGGCTGTGGGGATTCTGATCTGTTGGATCTTGATCCAATGGCCCTGATTGGCTCGGGCAGCTCTGCGGCTCGGATCGGGTCTGCGGGGCGGCTCGGCTATGCTCAGCCCGCGGCTCAGGAGAGGCAGCGGCTCGGCTGCGGGCGCTGGCGGCTCAGCTTAGCGGCTTGGCGGGGCGGCGCTAGCGCCGGCGGCGAGCCAAGGCAGCGGCGGACGGCGGCGGGGCCACCGAAGCTCCCCAAAAATGGTGCTCCGGGCAAGGTTCGACATGGGGAGAAGCCGTGGAGCTTGCGCACGCGACGGGGAAGGCGGTGGCAGCGGCTGTGAGGGCGTCCAGAGCCGGGGAGGCAGAGCACCATGGTGCACGGCGGCGGCGGGCGGCGAGCTCGCCAGGGAAGGCGCTCGGGTGCCAAGCTTCATGCGCGGGGGAGGCGAGGAGGGAGAGGCGATGTCGGAGAACGTGGAGGCGAGGTAGACGCGGCGAGACAGCGGCCGGAGATGTATGCCGGCGAGCGGCATGGCTCGACAGAGCTTGCTCCGGCGAGCAATTGCTGGCGCGGAAAGCGCGAACCCAAGGGGAAGATGGGTTGGAGGCGAAGCTCACCACCTCACGAAGCTTCGGAGGCGGTCGGAGTCATCCGGGAGGCGGCGTTGAGGGAGATCGACGGCGGCGGCACTAGGAACTTGGTGGCAGCGGCGCTGCTGAGCACGAGAGCGAGGGTGAGAGCGAGGAGAGGGGGAAAGAGAGGCAGGTGGAGCTCGGGGCACCTTTTATAGGCCGAGGGAAGGGAGAGGGAAGGCCAGTAGGGAGGGGATGGGGCGCGGCGCATGAGTGGTGGCCGGCCATGAAGGGGTAGTGGCGGCAGCCGTTTGCGGTGCGAGTGGGGAGATGAGGGGAGGGGGAGGTGCTCTCAACTGAGCCTTGCTGGCGAGCACTGAGGGGGGGGGGGAGGCGAGCGGCCGCAGGGAGCAGAGCGGCCAGCGACGCTCGGCACGGGGTGAGGCGATGGGGCGGTTGGAGGTGGAAGACGCCGCCGACATGTGGGCCCGGCGCGTCAGTGAGAGAAAGGAGAAGGGGAGGGTGAGCTGGGCCGGCGCAGGTTGCTGGGCCGATTGGGCCTTGCGGGAAAAGAAGGGAGAAGGGAAGAAAGTGGGCTGGGCCAAGAGAGAAAGAGAGAAAGTTTTCTCTTTTTTTTTAAAAAACTCAAACACCATTTGAACAAATTCTTTTTGAATTCAAACAAAATTTAAATTTTGGGTGTTACACTGTGGCCCCACCCGTGACCGCCCCAGGTGCCGTTGGCGACGTAGTCCTTCTCGACGAACTCTACCATGGGTATGTCTGGACCGAGGACGCGCACGGTGGAGTTCTCGAGCAAGATGTCCACGACCTGGAGGGTGCCGTCGCCGAGGAAGAGGCGTGGCGGCGTCTGGCTCGTGTCGCAGGTGAGGTTGAAACCCGGCAGGTAGCACCCGGCCGTGAGGCCGAACGGGTACAGCACGATCACGTCCCCGCACACCGTGGTGCAGTTCACCAACCCCGGTGGCAGCGCGGTCGCCGAGCCCTGGCCCCCGCTGCGTCAGCTGCTGGCAGGAGCTGCGAGGACAGCGCTGCATCGAGCCCTAGGGTCCACGTCACAATAGTCGTCGCGGCGAACTCGCGCATAGCCGGCATGGATCGATCACACACACTACTCTCTTTCTTTTTTTTTTTTTGAAGAAATGGTAATGTCTACTCTCCACAAGCTGTTGCAACAGTTGGGGAGGGGACTGATCAGGTGCTACTGCTGGTACCTAGCTACGTTAACCAAATACTATTTAATCTAGCTTAATTGTATGTATGTTTTCCAACCAACTAGCAGCGGGCAAACCGATGCGTGTTTGCAGAATATCATTATTATTCCTCGATGCTGCCGCGCGCGCGCATCCATCCATCATACAAGCTTGTGTGGGTTCTCTTGGTATTTCAGCCCAAATAATACATACAGTTTCTGCTGTTACAATGGAGCAGGATCGGCCTCCCCCGCCACTAGCTGATCATGTGCCACACCATCCTCGCCTGTTCCTAGTTTCCCACCGTGGTTGTTGAGGTGAGCACTATCAAGTTCCAATTATTCAATCGACATCCAGTTTGTAACCAGCTCAAGTTCGAGAATTATATCGATCCCGTCTGAGAATATGCTCCTAGCTAGCCCTAGGGAGGGATACCAAGATAAAATAAGAATTATACTGCAGATTATCATCACCTCTGTTATACTATAAGTTGAGGAATGTGGAGTACTCACTCCTGGTTGTGATGAGTGAATTGTCAACCGTGCGGTGTGATCGTGTGCTTGGTCTTTGGTTGCAGGTACACGGGCATTGAGTGTCGACGGAGAGCTGCCGTGGAGGTGTTGTGACCGATGGACCGTGCGGTGGACGGCGGTGAAGGGCAGCCGGGACCGGAGCTCGGGCCGGGCAGCAGCTGTGGCGTCCACTCTTGGATCGAGGGCGCAAGCGCCGACAGAAGGCGGGTTTCTTGGTTTGCGCCACAAAACCAAGCTGGCGGACGGCGGTTGAAGACGCCAAGTCGTGGAGGCACGGGCGTCGTTCTCGGGACTGGCGGAGGAACGGGCGTCGACGACGTCTAGGGCCTCGCTGCGGGCGAGGAGGTGACGGGCATCGGGCGGCGTCTAGGGCCGTCAGGAGGCCGAGGCGGGAACGGCGTCCAGGGCCACGGTGTGGAGGCGGGAATCTTCCCGCGCGTGGAGTTTTGGCGGTTTTCTCAAAACCGGTCACCTACCCGGGTTTCGCAGACCCTCCAAAACCGCGGACCGGATCTTCATCTACCTGGCGGCATCGCAGAGAAGACCTCGATTCGAAGAAAAAACCTCAGCCATCGGATGAGATCATGTAGATATTTCCGGTTTAGCCCCTACGGGTGTTTTAGTCTCTAGTTTAAGTCTAAGGGTATTTTGGACCCCTGCTTGGGCACCATAAATACCCCCTCACCCCCTCCTCTCTCAGCGCCTGGAACAGAACGCTCCCTCTCCCAGCCCGGTGCCGCCTACCCCTTCCTCCCGTGCGCCTCTCTCCCTCTCTTCTGTTCTTCCTCCCTTTCTCCTCTAGGGTAGGATTTGAACTATGAATTTTTTAGTCCTTGTACTGATATTGAATGGGAAAGGAGGCCCTTCCCTCCTTGTGCCCTCCGGGGTTTTGATTTCGTTTCAATCTCGTACGTCTTGTGCTTTGTTTGTGATGAAATTTAGTTTTCGTTTATGTGTTCATGAAGCACGAGATCGTAGTACTTCTCTGAGCTCTTTGTGGTGAATCCATCTCTCTTTACTCAGTACAAAATGCCTAGGATTCACAAGCTCTTTCGAAACGAAGTTTTTGCGTTCTTGAGAAAACCCCGTTCTTGCTCGGTAATCCGTCGATTCCTCCCAAATCATGGAGTGATTCATCGATTCCTTCCGTGGATATGTTCACAAGTCCTTTGTGATCATGCCTACAAAATTTGGTGAGATTTGGACTTGATTTGGCCCTTCGATTATCGAGTTTCTCAAGAGTGGCGAGCTGAAAAATTCGTTCTGGGCTCGGGCAGAATTTTTCGTATCACCGGTTGAACCGGCGCCTACTAATGAATCAACCGGTGATCAGGGTTTTGCTCATATTTGCGTTTTAGGGTTTCTGGCATATTGCACCGATGTAGGTGTTTTGGCATCGTCGGTTTAACCAGCGTATTGAGCTTTGAGTTTTCCTCGTCAGATCAATCGGTGTTCAGTTTGTCTGTTTTGCAGTCTCTCTGGACAACTGCACCGACGTTGGTTTCGATTTTGTCGGATCATCCGGTGAAGTAACACCGGTTGAACCGACACTGTTCAAACCTATACGTCGGATCAACCGGTGCTTGCTTCATCTCTGTTGCCGGCTCTGTGACATCGGTTAAACCGGTGAGGGTTTTCTTCACACGTCCGTTTAACCGGTGATCATCTACCGTGCTGTTTCTGCTGCTTGCTCGCTGCTTTTGATCCAATCTCTTCGCGGCCTGTTCCTAGAGTTTTTGCTTGGTGTCTAGCTCAGATATAGCTACACTTTGCACACTCTAGAAGAGAGGATTTGTGGTGTGCTTATGGGATCATAGGCCAAACTTTCCAAGTAGAAAGTTTTAGTTGGCTCCCATTCACCCCCCCCCCCTCTGGTCGCCTTTTCGGTCTCTCAATTGGTATCAGAGCTTGGTTAAGGTTTTCACCCTAACCGGTTCGAAAACCACTTGACGACCATGGCAAGTCTTAGGAAGATCCCTGTGTTTTCCGGTGAGGACTATGTTTATTGGAAGGTTCGCATGCGAGCCTTCTTGTAAAGCATGGGAGCCAAGGTTTGGGATATAACCAAGAACCAGGCTTTTGAGGTGCTTGCCGTTTGGGTCACTCCTCTTCAAGTGACCGAGAACGAGGCTAACGCCAAGGCTATCAATGCCTTGTTCGCTGGCGTTTCTCGTGCGGAGTTCTCACGCGTCTAGGGTTTTCAGGAAGCCCACAAGGTTTGGACGTGTCTGGAGAACTACCATGAGGGCACACCTCAAGTTAAGGCTAGACTTTTTGAGACTCACCGGTGTGAACATGAGAACTTCACACAGGGGCTGGGTGAGAGCATTGGCGACATGTTCAGTCGGTTTCAATTGATTGTGAACAAAGTCAGTGCTAATAGATCTGCTGATGCTCTTGACTACACAGAGCATAAGAAGGCTCTCAAGTTGCTCTATGCACTTGACCGCTCTGTGTGGGATCTCAAGGTGAACACGATCATTGAGTCTGCAGGCTATGAGACTCTGACTGTGAATGAGCTCTTCAGGAAGCTCAAGGCCACTGAGGTGGATAACCAGACACGAGCCAAGCTCAATGGTGCCTCTCCTTCCAAGAGCATCGCTCTTATGACTGGCCCAGGTGGATCGAGCTCTAACGCTAACTCTGCTCTTGGCTTTTCTCTTGCCTCTTTGTCTTCTGTTACACATGAGCAGTTGGAGACGCTAGGCGACGACGACTTGTGCCTCCTCATCAGCAAGTTCCAGCGTGTCTACCACAACAGGCAGAGGCGAAAGAACCTCGGGTGCTACCACTGCGGCGATCTGAATCACTTCATCGACGACTGCCCCAAGCAGTCCAGCGGTGGCCAGAACAACAACTTCGACTACTACCGCCACCGCCACCGCGACGAGGGAGGCTCCAACAAGGAGTGTCGGTGCCACAATCACCGCAGCCGTGACCGGGACAAGGGAGGGCGCTTCGACAAGGAGTCGATCAAGAAACGCTTCCAGTACAAGGCCAAGAAGCGGGAGAATGCTTTCTTGGCGCAGCTCAGCGACCTTGACAAGAGCTCCGACACCGACCGCTCTTCTTCATCGACCTCCGACGATGACGACAAGAAGAAGAAGAAGCGGGACAAGGAAGCCACCGGCTTCATCGGGCTTTGTTTGGCGGCCGGTCGGTGCAAGAGTTTCTACACCATGGCGGGTGAGTGTGACATCCCGAAAAATCAACCAAATTAAAACATGCGATAAAAATATTTATTTGCAGAACTTTTCATCGTTGAGCTCAAAACCCCCATAAACCCCGAACCCTATTTTCCGGAATCTCTCTCTGTTTCAAGTGTCCGATTTCCAACCCCCGACCGCTATCCTGTGGCCTCGTCCGTGCGCGTACGCGACGTTGCGCGTGGCCGACCGGTGCCGCGATCGTGGCGCGAATCTCTCCATCTCTCTCTCTTTTTTCCCTCTCTCTCCCCTCCTTTTCTTTTTCTTTTTTCTTTTTTCTTTTTCCATTTTCCTTTTCTTTTTCTCTCCCCTCTCTCCTTCCTTCTCCCTCCTCTGCTCTGCTCCCGCGCGCGCCCCCGAACGCCGCTCACCGCCGCGCCTTGCCCAGCCCGCGCGCGCTCGGCTCCCGGCCCCCGCCCTGTGCACGCATGCCGCCCCAACCACGCGCACCGCCCCGACCACGTTCGCCTCCTGTGCGCGTGCACCATCCCCGGCCTGCCCGTGCACACGCACACGCGCGCACGGCACTCGACACGCCGCACCGCGACGTCGCTCGGTCGCGCACCGCCCGACCCCGCCTGACCAGCCGCCCGACCAAGCCTGACCAGCCGCGCGCCCCGCCCTGGCCGATCCCACGCGCGGCTCGCGAACGCACGCGCACACGCTGCTACCCACTGCCCTCGCCGCGCAGGCTGTCGCTGCGCGCACGAGCTCGCCGCCCCGCTCGGCGCCGCCCGCGCGCACACGCACGCACCCGCACCGCCTTTGCCCCTCTGCGCGCCACAGAGCCGCCATCACCGCCGCGCCGCTCGCCGCTTGCCTGCCTCGACGCCCGAGCCCCCGAGCAGAGCCCACGTTCATGCCCGCCCTCGCCGCCGACTGCCCCTGTGCACGTCCACGCGCGAGGCAAGCGGCACTGCTCTCCACGCCCTGCGCCGTCAAGCTGCACAGCACCACCGGCCCCGCTCGCCGCCTGCCTGAGCCATCACATCGTAGCTGTGCCGCATCGCCGCCCGCGCCGCCGTGTTGCGACGCCATTAAGGCGCTCCTCACCGCTCGTCGGCCGCCACCGACGCACCCCGCCCCCACCGCCTTTCCTCGGCTATAAAGAGCCCCGGAGCGCCACACCCACCACCACGAGCCACACCGCCACCCCTAGCCCCCTCTCCTCAGCTGCAGCGCTGCCGCCGCTTTGTGAAGCATCATCCGGCATGGGAGAAGTTGGTTCGAGATGTTATCTCACAATGATAGCCCAAGCCATGAATCCGAGGTTACGAGTGATCCAAAAATTTTATGTCCCGGGAAGAGATATTGGGATTGAACATTTGAGGCAAGGCCATTATATCGGAGGGGATGAAAAGAAGGGATTCACTATTTCTGAGATGGATATTTCCCTCCCCGATCAAAGGCTGAAATTATTTGCAAGAGGGAGGACTGATTGGCGAGTTGAAAATATTGGAAAAAAAGGTGAAGAAATCAAAAAGAGGAAGGTTAATTGAAGGGACATCGGCATCGACACAACAAGAAGACTTGGAAGTAAACCTTCCACCGCCATGTTCTGCTTTTTGGAGGAATGAATTTCAAGGTGCATCAATTGGACAGGGATACCCGCAAGGATGGACGAGCCAATGGGAAGGAAGCCAAGAACAAGCATGGGGGTATGCTGCGGCGGCACCCCCACCATTTAGCAACTACAGCTACCCACCCTCGTCATATCAAGGAGAGATTCCCGACCCGTCATTTGGAGCACAATATTTTGACCTCCCTCAACCAGAACAAGGAATGAGAATTATGGGTGCTTATGCGAGAAGAAACATGGAAGATATAGATGCCATCCGGAGGCATACAACCCAACTAGAAGATGGAACTGTAGGAATTGCATATCAAATGGGACTTCTAGGCCTGGCGCCACCGGAACAATTTAATGGAGGAGCATTTCAGCAGTATTATGATTAAGGATACAACGCAAGAGCCAATCAAGAAGATTGATCGACGGCATGACCATGAATAAAATGCTCGCACGTGTGGTTTGGATTTTCTATTTCTTTTCATTTATTTTCAGCATGTGTGCAAGCTTGTGTGTGCGTAGCAATTTTCTATTTTATTTCAGCATGTGTGCAATTTGATTTCTTTTGTCTTCATCACCATGATAAATAAATGCATCACCTAGGCTTTAATGTTATGGTTAGTAATGATGATAGAAAATTTCTGCCATGTTAAAATATGATGATCGTTGCCACTTTGTCTACTTTCTTGTGCTTGGTTTATGCATGATTAAACTAATACTCTCTCTAACATGATATGAAAATTAATTAAATACCGGCTAATTCAATTGTGGAGGTTATGATAAATTAAGACCCATATCTTTTACTCTTGCTCTCTTACTTAAGCTTGTCAAGGAAAATTTAATTTGGATTTAATTTTGAGCTAACCTTGTCAATGATACCTTTTGCAATTGCTCTACCCTTCTACAAGCCTAAATGATATATCATAACAAACCATAGAGCAAGAATTATTTTTAGGTGAATTAATTCAGGATTTATCTTCTTTGGTACGAGACTAAGAAGCTGACCATTCCGTATTTTTGCGTACCTCTCTTTTGCTAGCCATTCTATCCATGCATTATGAGTTTCTATACCGGGAACATCGCAAACCTCGCTGGATATCTACCCATAACCAAAAACATCTTTTTGTGAAACACCTCCTTGACCACAACCTATATATTGAGTATATATTTATTTCGACGGCAAAACAGTGGAATCAAGAGCAAAATTCAGTAAAACATAAGCTTGGGAAGCATCAAAGAGTTCGCAGAAGAAAAATCCGAAGAAGTGGAGGCCTATAGGCAGTAGGCCGGCCGGCTCAACACCCCTAGGCCGGCCGGCCTGCCCCTTTTCCTCCTCTGTTGGCTTCAATCTTTCACGAGATGCTCCCTTGAATTCCAAAGTTATGTCCAGAGAATTGATAAAAGTTTTGTGCACTCACTCCATCAAGTTATCATCACTTCATTGCTTGAGGACCAGCAAAAGTTCAAGCATGGGGGGTAGGTGGAGTAAGTGCATTGTGTTGCCAATGGTTCTGAGGAGCAAAAATAAAGAAAGAAAAAAAAAGAGGAAGAGAGAAAAGAAAAAAATGAATGATGATGAAAAGCTCCTCGGTCCCGTTTGCTTCATTAAACTCCAGATACTTTGAAGATTATTCTATACTCAATTATTCCAACCATGTGCAATCCGATAACAAGGACTTCAGTCGTACCTTGGGATCAACCGTTGCCATTTGCACATGTCCACCATCTAAAGTGTGTGTTCCATTCTCTCCATCTCCACAAAGAAATTATTTTCCAAGGGGCTTTTTGACGAGTCTCGGTAAATCCATAAGAAGTATTTCTTGTTTTGATAATATCTTGATTATAACATCTTTTGTTAGGAATAACCTTTCCAGAGCTATAGATAAAAGCCTCACACATACATATGAGAGAAAGAAAGGAGGTAGTTCTAGCAAGTTTGAGAGACAAGATGAGCTGAGAGTTTCCATGAGCAAATTGCAATGAGGTTTAAATTATTGATCTTGGTTTATTGATCTTGGTTTAGCATTACTTATGGAACTTACTTTCTTAATTCTGAGACTTGTTTAATTTTGAGAGCATGTGCTTAATAATTATGGGAAGCATTTAACTTGTATCTACCTTCCACATTGAAAAAGCTGGTTACAACTTGAACTATTAACTGCAAAATATTTTTGGGAGCATTGTGCAAAATATCTACCTTCGTTTTTGCAGGTTTTTGACCTATTTTGGAGCATGAAATGGCGAGGCCCACGATCACGCAATGACACGAAGAATGACGAAGGCCAAAGCCCGAACAAAGGATCGAAGGCCATGATGATTAGAGGCCCGTTCATGCACATCCACCCTCCAATGAAGCCCAAAAGACAAAGCCCACAAGATAAGATCAAGATACTTCGGGGCTAAGCAAAGCAAAGAGATATTTAAGGAAGGATTTTCCATCCTATCCTTCTCCTCGAAGAAATCTCGAAGATAACGATGTCTAAAGGGGTGCAATCGTGAAAGACATAAACTCTAGAAGATTCCAGGAGACTTGGGGAGAAAGTTGAGCACAAGCCGGCGAAGGAAAGTGCTAGTCCGGCCGGCCTAGGCTCATTGGGCCGGCCAGCCCAGACCTTTTTTAGGTCGGTTCGACCTCCCCTTTGACCGAGGGTTCCCTGAGGCTATTTAAAGACCCCTCCCCAAGGTTCACGCAGAGATCAATTCGGGAGACGACGCCAAGGAGCAGAGAAGATAGAGAGACACCTCTCGGAGTGCCGAGGGTCGTGCTAGTTGTCTAGGGTTCGCCCTAGCCGACGTGGGAACCTTGCAAGGAAGACCACGTCGGAGTTCTGGAGCTAGGATCATCAAGATCAAGGTAGGGCCCCGGTTGTGATCTTGTGATGTACTATCATTCATGGTGAAGTTATTTGTGTTTCCGAATGTTTAGCGACCATGTTCTCTTTCGATTTCGTTCTTTTCTTTGGGTTCGCATCATCCTAGATCTATTATCGAGATAGATCACTTAGCATGATCTTGTAGTCATGGTGGCTAGAGGTTCATGGCGGAACTACCAAAGGGGGTTCAATTTGCTTCAGGGTATCTTGTTGAAAGGGGTGGCGTTGTGACAGGCCGTTGCCACTTAGTAGGTGGGGTATCGAGGGATCGGATTGGAGATTTTGGGTTTAAAGAGGCTTTCCATTGAGATTCACATCTACCTTACTTCACTTTATCTAGCTGGAACTACAACATATGCATGATCTAGGTGATCTAGATTGGTTATCTCTAACTTTCTCTTGCTACCTTCGGTGTTTGTCGTGTTTTTAGTAGATTAGATTCGTTTTCACCATCTCAACACAAAGGAATCTCTATGCTAGTAGATTGTTTCTTGTCTCCTTGGTTCCGTGGATTGATAAACCTTAGGGGAATACTCTAAGGGAAAAGCTACACGAAACCGTGCAATTACGGTATATAAATCGGGGGCGCTAAGGAGCGTCAACAAGATTTTCTGGCGCCGTTGCCGGGGAATCATTGATTTAAGATCCAATCTTACTTGCATTCATAAATATTTTATTTTCTTGATTTTTCTTTTTGACCTTTTTAGATCTCTTATTTTTCTGAGCTAACTAAAAAAACGGATCTATTCCACGAAAATCAATCTAATCTAGAGTTTTCTTTATTTTGCTTTATTTTTCTTTTATGTTTTAGATCTTGTATATTCATCTTTTAGATCTCGTATATATTTTTCTTTTTCACTAACCCCTAACAGGAGATGGACGGGAGCCTCTCCAATAAACCCGAAAATTTTGTGGATGATCCAGAAAAAATTTACAGGCAAAGGAGACGAGAAGCACGATCAAGGAAGCCGGAACTGGTAGATCCAAAAGTTGAAGCCGACGATTCATCATCTTCACCTCAAGCAACTCCACCAACAAGTCCAAAGGAGGCGCCACTTCACCAAGGGATGACGCTACCGGAGCCGGAGCGTACGATAGGAGAGCTATGCACTCCGGACATTTGGGACTTGCCGATCCAAAATCTCGACAACATCAGAGTTCCGTTCGAGATCAAGACTTCAATCATAAGGATGGTGCAAAGCTCGCCCTTCACTGGAAAAGAAGACGCTAATCTACATCTTCAAGCGTTCTTCCAACTATGCCGCACCTTCGACATGCAAGGGATGACTCAAGATCAAATAAGAGCGAGGCTCTTTCCGTTCTCTCTACTTGGGAGAGCGCTGCAATGGTTTCATTCTCTACCACCATGCACGGTGCAAAATTGGGAGTCCTTGATGAAAGAATTCATGACGGAGTTCTACTCGCCGGGCAAGACCCAGATTCTGCGCAACAAGATTGCAACATTCGCGCAAGCCCCGACGGAGACTATTGCGGAAGCCTATGAGCGCTTCAACGACTACATCCGCGCCGTACCTCATCACAAGTTCTCAAGGGAAGATGTGGTCCAGAAGTTCTATCAAGGCCTCACTACTGCATCAAGGGGGATCATTGACGTATCGGCCGGAGGATCTATCATTGAGCTCACACCTACTCAAGTTTTCAAGCTATTCAAGAAGGTGGCAGACAATGACGCATGTGCATCATCGGGGCGCCTACAACCACTCCAAGCTGTGGGCGCCGCGAAGAGTGTATTACAAGTGGAACGTGAAGAAGTGCTAGAAGGGAAGATCGACTCGGTCATGAGAAGGTTGGAGAAGATGGAAGTGGAAAAGAGAGAAGCCCAAGCTATTGATTTGAAGGCGGCCGAAGCAAGGTCTACATGTGAAGAATGTGGAGAGTACGGCCATGTACAAAAGAATTGTCCGGAGGAAGCCAAGATGCTCGACTACATGAAGAAGGGAGAATGGATTCTGCCGACCAACTTCCACTACGGGCAAGGTAGACCCCAATTTAATGCAAGCTCTTCCATTCAAAACTCAGTGCCTCTTCGTATACAATTGAAGGAGTTCATGGAGGAGCAAGGCAAGATCAACAAGGACACCGTCACCAAGTTCAAGGCTATGGACAAGATCTTGGAGAACATTGATGGCAAGGTGACGGAGGTCGGGAGCTCTAACCTTCAAGTACTCAACATGACGAAGATGCTAGAAACACAAGTAGCCCAGCTCGCCGGACGCCTATCTAGCAACGAAGGAAAATTGCCCGGGCAACCTCGAAGTCCGGAGACGGCTAAGGCAATTCAAACTCGCTCGGGAAAGGAGACCGAAGAACCCGAACATGCGGCGGGAGCAAGGAAGCCTAAGCCAAGAGTTGAAGTGGAAACCATCATCAAGGAGAAGGCACCTACTCCTATGCCAGAGATAGTCACTGAAGAGCCAGAGTTTGAGCTAGATGATATAGACACCAAGATTCTACCGCCAAGGCCACGATACCGCAAAGGTAAATATGAAGATGAGCAATTCAACAAATTTGTTGACATGGTACGCAGGTTGAGCATCAATATGCCGCTCTTGGACGCTCTACAAGTTCCGACGTATTCTCGATACTTCAAAGACATCATGGGAAATAAACGCGATATACCACCAAGCACTGTCAAGCTAACCGAGGAATGTAGTGCGGCAATCACTAATGAAGCTCCTGAAAAGAAGATGGACCCCGGATGTCCTACCATCCCGTGTTCCATTGGATCTCTTATGTTCGAAAGAGCACTTTGTGATCTCGGTGCAAGTGTGAACGTCATGCCAAGGAATGTGTTCGAGAAGCTACGCTTACCGGAGCCGGAGCCCACTGCCATGTGCCTAGAGTTAGCGGACAATTCCGTTCGCTATCCTTTGGGAATCGCCGAAGACGTACCTGTGAAGATTGGAGAACACTTAGTCCCCGTTGACTTTGTGATTCTCGATATGGGAGAAGGGAGCAAGGCGCCTCTCATACTTGGGAGGCCTTTCCTCAAGACCGCAAGGGCAAACATCGACGTTGGCAAGGGGGAGATAAAGTTCGACATTAATGGCACCACAAGCGAATTCAAGTTTCGTCTACACCTCGAGGTATGCAACATGATCAATGTCAAATATGTTCCGCCTCACCGCCGAGTCACAGAGGAGAGGCCAAAGAAAGAAGAGGAGCCGAACAAGAAGGAAGCGAAGAAGGAGATAGAAGTCGTCGCGTCCATCGCGACAAAGAAGATCGTTGCACCCGTCAAGAAGAATGCTAAAAGCCCGCCTGTGAAGACCAAAAAGAAGACTAACGTAGAAGACAAACCCGCACCAAGGATTGTGCGGAAGTGGGTACCCAAGACTGCAGCGCCATCACCGAGTGTTGGTCTGAAGTGAAGAAGAAGAAAGTCTAGCTATAGACTATAAACGAAGCGCTTTGCGGGAGGCAACCCGTTCGTCGAGTCAAGAATAAAGCTCCCGGGAGTTCAACCCGTTCGTCGAGTCAAGAATAAGCTGCCGGGAGGACAACCCGCGAAAGGTTTAGGTAAGTGAGTCGAGAATTTTGCTACGCAAGAACATGATATACTTTTGAATAATTGGTCGTTCGGTCGAACAATTCAATTTGGAATTTTATTCGCTCGGTCATTCCGATGTTATTTCTTATTTTAAACCAATGACATGAGCCATCCTATGGTTTATTTGCCTCTTCTTGAGAAAGCCACATCCAAAATGCCATACCCATTTTTAGCGACCGTCCTGTCCATGACGGCCGGCCCAAGTTGAGATAAAATACACGAATAGAGCCGCGCTATGTTTATATCATTTGAATTCTTGATGCATAGGTTCGTGCAAACATAGAGAGAATTTTCAGTTTCATCACCATAGGATTAGAATTTTCCTAACTTTATTATTCTCTTTTTCAAAAATTTCTCTCTCATTTTGGCAAAAATTAGAACCTAAACCCAATACCCACGGTTGAATTCGAGATTGTTCACTATCAATTCATGAAAGTGAACGGTTCCGATGCAACCAAAATTAATTTAGTCGGGAAATATTTTTCGACTTACAAATGTAAAGATGTTTCAATTCCCCTCTAATTATTCATTTAAACTCATTGCATACTTTGAGTCAATTCTGAAATTTCGAAGTTAGAGGAGGATTAAACATCTAAGCATGATTTGGAAAGGATTTATGTGCTTGATTAACATCCATTGATCAAAGTGAGTTCACGGGAAAGAGTTGTGCTCTCTACCTACCACCACATGCAAATAATTCAAAGTAGGGAGCAGCCATGCATGGGAAGGACAAGTGATTTTCAGCAAAGATGGCACCATGTGATGACTGATTAAGCATGGGACAAGGTGAATGACACAAAGTGGAGAAATAATGTTGCAAGTGGACATCAAAGGCAAAGAAGGAGTGGTTCACATGATTTGGGCGGTGCAAAGCATACAAGATGTACTGGACAGAAACAAATAATTGCACCAGGAAACCACCAGAGAAAATTGAAGTGGAGAGGAGCCAGAAATGCCCTAGGCCGACCGGCCCAAGGCCCTAGGCCGGCCGGCCTGGCCCCTATTTAACCCCTCTGGTGCTCCCATTTGACAGGTATACTCCTCACTCAGTTCCTTGCTTATGTTCTTCAAGTTTTTCGCCCAGAAACATCAGTTAGAGCCCTGAAAAATTCGTCCACCAAAATCTACTCCAAAAATCTCAGAAAATTCACCACAATTCCTAGTTTGTTCCACTCTTTGATATATTGTTCTCCCGCCGGTAAGAAACCCCCGGTGTGTTTGTTTTTGAGTGTGTGCAGCAAGGAGTCACCATGAGTGGCCTCATGAAGTTCATCACCGGGAGGAAAAGGACGCGTTCATCAACATCCGACGCATCAGCAAGTTCATCGCGGAGGCACTTGGTCTCCGAGTCTCCGCGGAGCATGGAGGAAGACAACCCGGCACCGAGGAGCGACATGCTACTCCTTGGTGGGATGAGAGACCCGAGAAGCTCCTCCATGAGATTCACCGAAGGGATGCCACCTCCTCCACGGTGTTCGACAAGGTCATCCGTACCACCACCATACAAGCCCAAGAATTCAGAATATGGGTTTATTATCTTGTCGAAGGAAGAAGAAGAAAGACTCAAGTTCATGAAGGGAAGACTGCGAGCAAATTATGATTTTGATGATGAAGCATTGGTGAAGCTGGGATTTCATCATGACATCTATGAGCTCTTGGAGAACATCGGTTGGAAGTTATTTTCCGACGGTGTCACGGTTGATATGCAAGAAGAAGTGGCTCTTGAGATGTTCATGACATTAGAAAAATCAACAGAAGTGGTGGATGATGAAGAAGTTCCATGTCTGAAATTTAGTCTCAAGAATGAAGAGAAAGTAATCACCTATGGAGAAATAGGAAGCTTGCTCGGATTCAAAAATAATGCATATGAAATGGTGTAAGTTGAAGATGGAGAGCTTGATGAATTTTGGACAAAAATAGCAAAAGATGTCAACCGCCAAAGGAAGAATATAAGTAATGTGACCCTCCAAATATTCCACTCTTGGTTGAGCAAGAGAATTCTCGGGATGATGAGAGAATCGAAGGTCACCGCCAAGAATTAAATTGGATGTATGCTGCATTGGTGAAGAAGCAAGTAATTGATCCCACCTACATCATGGTTGAAAGGTGGCTTTGTGAAGCATCATCTGGCACGGGAGAAGTTGGTTCGGGATGTTATCTCACAATGATAGCCCGAGCCATGAGTCCGAGGTTACGACTGATCCAAAAATTTTATGTCCCGGGAAGAGATATTGGGATCGAACATTTGAGGCAAGGCCATTATATCGGAGGGGATGAAAAGAAGGGATTCACTATTTCTGAGATGGATATTTCCCTCCCTGATCAAAGGCTGAAATTATTTGCAAGAGGGAGGACTGATTGTTGAGTTGAAAATATTGGAAAAAAGGTGAAGAAATCAAAAAGAGAAAGGTTAATTGAAGGGACATCGGCATCGGCACAACAAGAAGACTTGGAAGTAAACCTTCCACCGCCAAGTTCCGGTTTTTGGAGGAATGAATTTCAAGGTGCATCAAGTGGACAGGGATACCCGCAAGGATGGACGAGTCAATGGGAAGGAAGCCAAGAACAAGCATGGGGGCACGCTGCGGCGGCACCCCCACCATTTAGCAACTACGGCTACCCACCCAAGTCATATCAAGGAGAGATGCCCGACCCGTCATTTGGAGCACAATATTTTGACCTCCCTCAACTAGAACAAGGAATGAGAATTATGGGTGCTTATGCGAGAAGAAACATGGAAGATATAGATGCCATCCGGAGGCATACAACCCAACTAGAAGATGGAACTGCAGGAATTGCATATCAAATGGGACTTCTAGGCCTTGCGCCACCGGAACAATTTAATGGAGGAGCATTTCAGCAGTATTATGATCAAGGATACAACGCAAGAGCCAATCAAGGAGATTGATCGACGGCATGACCATGAATAAAATGCTCGCACGTGTGGTTTGGATTTTCTATTTCTTTTCATTTATTTTCAGCATGTGTGCAAGCTTGTGTGTGCGTAGCAATTTTCTATTTCATTTTAGCATGTGTGCAATTTGCTTTCTTTTGTCTTCATCACCATGATAAATAAATGCATCACCTACGCTTTAATGTTATGGTTAGTAATGATGATAGAAAGTTTATGCATGATTAAACTAATACTCTCTCTAACATGATCTGAAAATTAATTAAATGCCGGCTAATTCAATTGTGGAGGTTATGATAAATTAAGACCCATATCTTTTACTCTGCTCTCTTACTTAAGCTTGTCAAGGAAAATTTAATTTGGATTTGATTTTGAGCTAACCTTGTCAATGATACCTTTTGCAATTGCTCTACCCTTCTACAAGCCTAAATAATATATCATAACAAACCATAGAGCAAGAATTATTTTCAGGTGAATTAATTCAGGATTTATCTTCTTTGGTACGAGACTAAGAAGCTGACCATTCCGTATTTTTGCGTACCTCTCTTTTGCTAGCCATTCTATCCATGCATTGTGAGTTTCTATACCGGGAACATCGCAAACCTCGCTGGATATCTACCCATAACCAAAAACATCTTTTTGTGAAACACCTCCTTGACCACAACCTATATATTGAGTATATATTTATTTCGACGGCAAAACAGTGGAATCAAGAGCAAAATTCAGTAAAACATAAGCTTGGGAAGCATCAAAGAGTTCACAGAAGAAAAATCCGAAGAAGTGGAGGCCTACAGGCAGTAGGCCGGCCGGCTCAACACCCCTAGGGCAGCTGTCCTGCCCCTTTTCCTCCTCTGTTGGCTTCAATCTTTCACGAGGAGTTGCTCCCTTGAATTCCAAAGTTATGTCCAGAGAATTGATAAAGGTTTTGTGCACTCACTCCATCAAGTTATCATCACTTCATTGCTTGAGGACAAGCAAAAGTTCAAGCATGGGGGGAGGTAGAGTAAGTGCATTGTGTTGCCAATGGTTCTGAGGAGCAAAAATAAAGAAAGAAAAAAAAGAGGAAGAGAGAAATGAAAAAAATGAATGATGATGAAAAGCTCCTCAGTCCCGTTTGCTTCATTAAACTCCAGATACTTTGAAGATTATTCTATACTCAATTATTCCAACCATATGCAATCCGATAACAAGGACTTCAGTCGTACCTTGGGATCAACCGTTGCCATTTGCACATGTCCACCATCTAAAGTGTGTGTTCCATTCTCTCACTCTCCACAAAGAAATTATTTTCCAATGGGCTTTTTGACGAGTCGCGGTAAATCCATAAGAAGTATTTCTTGTTTTGATAATATCTTGATTATAACATCTTTTGTTAGGACTAACCTTTCCAGAGCTCCAGATAAAGCCTCACACATACATATGAGAGAAAGAAAGGAGGTAGTTCTAGCACGTTTGAGAGACAAGATGAGCTGAGAGTTTCCATGAGCAAATTGCAATGAGGTTTAAATTATTGATCTTGGTTTAGCATTACTTATGGAACTTACTTTCTTAATTCTGAGACTTGTTTAATTTTGAGAGCATGTGCTTAATAGTTATGGGGAAGCATTTAACTTGTATCTACCTTCCACATTGAAAAAGCTGGTTACAACTTGAACTATTAACTGCAAAATATTTTTGGGAGCATTGTGTTTTCTCGTGTATGATCAAGTGCAGGGATTGGACACTAAAAGGCAGCGCTGATTTTTATCAAAGACTTACTCGAGGACGAGCAAGGTTTAAGCATGGGGGGAATGTTGGCGCTCCTTAAGTATCCATTTTATCCCCTGTTTAACTTTGATAATGGCATGAATTTAATATCAAAATCACTAACCATCCTAACCTCGGCCCAATTATTGGTCGTTTTCACGTTTGCACATATATTTTGGAGGTACTTCGTTTTTGCAGGTTTTTGACCTATTTTGGAGCATGAAATGGCGAGGCCCACGATCACGCGATGACACGAAGAATGACGAAGGCCAAAGCCCGAACAAAGGATCGAAGGCCATGATGATTAGAGGCCCGTTCATGCACATCCACCCTCCAATGAAGCCCAAAAGACAAAGCCCACAAGATAAGATCAAGATACTTCGGGGCTAAGCAAAGCAAAGAGATATTTAAGGAAGGATTTTCCATCCTATACTTCTCCTCGAAGAAATTTCGAAGATAACGATGTCTAAAGGGGTGCAATCGTGAAAGACATAAACTCTAGAAGATTTCAGGAGACTTGGGGAGAAAGTTGAGCACAAGCCAGTGAAGGAAAGTGCTAGGCCGGCCGGCCTAGGCTCATTGGGCCGGCCGGCCCAAACCTTTTTTAGGTCGGTTCGACCTCCCCTTTGACCGAGGGTTCCCTGAGGCTATTTAAAGACCCCTCTCCAAGGTTCACGCAGAGATCAATTCGGGAGACGACGCCAAGGACCAGAGAAGATAGAGGGACACCTCTCGGAGAGCCGAGGGTCGTGCTAGTTGTCTAGGGTTCGCCCTAGCCGACGTGGGAACCTTGCAAGGAAGACCATGTCGGAGTTCTGGAGCTAGGATCATCAAGATCAAGGTAGGGCCCCGGTTGTGATCTTGTGATGTACTATCATTCATGGTGAAGTTATTTGTGTTTCCGAATGTTTAGCGACCATGTTCTCTCTTTCGATTTCGTTCTTTTCTTTGGGTTCGCTTCATCCTAGATCTATTATCGAGATAGATCACTTAGCATGATCTTGTAGTCATGGTGGCTAGAGGTTCATGGCGGAACTATCAAAGGGGGTTTGACTTGCTTCAGGGTATCTTGTTGAAAGGGGTGGCGTTGTGACAGGCCGTTGCCACTTAGTAGGTGGGGTATCAAGGGATCGGATTGGAGATTTTGGGTTTAAAGAGGCTTTTCATTGAGATTCACATCTACCTTACTTCACTTTATCTAGCTGGAACTACAACATATGCATGATCTAGGTGATCTAGATTGGTTATCTCTAACTTTCTCTTGCTACCTTCGGTGTTTGTCGTATTTTTAGTAGATTAGATTCATTTTCACCATCTCAACACAAAGGAATCTCTATGCTAGTAGATTCTTTCTTGTCTCTTTGGTTCCGTGGATTGATAAACCTTGGGGGAATACTCTAAGGGAAAAGCTACACGAAACCGTGCGCTTGCGGTATATAAATCGGGGGCGCTAAGGAGCGTCAACAGCCGCCGCCGTCCCGCACGGCCCCCTCCTCTGTTTCCCCGGTCGGGAGGAAGAAGGGGAGGGCCATTATGCCCAAAATCCCCTCCCCTCAAGTCTATTTGCTAAAGAACCCTTACCCTTTTTCCAAAAAGCCCTTCCTGCTCCTCCTTTTTGCAAACAAACCCTCCACCATTTAAACTTAATAATAAATAAATCCCTGCACCTTTCTAGTAAGCCCAAATACTCATAAAAATTATAACCAAGCTCTTTCTATTCCAGAAAAACTTACAAACAAGTCCCTGGACCCTAATTTAACCCCTAAACCTTTAAATAATGTATCATTTCATGCGCCAAACGACCTCGGATCTACCTAAAACTTTACCACGCCTCTCATGACATAGTTTTGTCCATACCATTAGGAAACCGCCCGAAAATAGTACTCCGAACTCCGTATCTTAATTATTTTCGATTCGAGCTCAACGATAAAACTTTTATTTCTTTTTCTTGATTGTGTGTTTGTTTGTATGCGTCGTAGACCACGGTGTGAACGAAGGAGAGCCCGTTGACGAGCAGTACTGTGAGCCAGCGAACGAGGACTAGTTCCGTGACCCCGAGCCCGAAGGACAGTGCTTCGACCAGGACCTCCCCGAAGGCTTCGAAGACGGCAAGTTCAATCCCATCCTTTGATGCATGTTTTGTCCCAGTTTTTATAAACACAACCTATTGGCCTATTTTATAAAATTACATATGTTTTGCCTACTAAAAACACGGTTGGATAGCCACCCCTTGATTTGTTATAACTATTCCTTGACCACCTAGGTCAATGTCTGAATGTGTTGTTTGGACGTTAATCACTGCTAGAACGCTTAGGATCTCATACTCAATACAGCTTGTTTTATAAAGAAAATGCGTGTGTGTGTGGGAAGGGATAAAAGTGGAAATTTTCGAAAGATGAGTCTAGACGGGATGGATGGCATTTCTGTGTGATTTGCCAGTTGGTGTGCTTGTGCCTGTGTGGTAGAGCCGGGAAGGGAGATATCCATCTTGTCACCACTAAGGACCCATTTGGTGTGTCATCTCACCTAACTCCACTATCGTGCAAACCACTCGACCGTTGTATGGGCAACGGCTTAGCATAAACCCCACTAGTTAGTCTGATGGCCATCAGGAGAGCTGAGAGCAACGGGTGATCAAGGAGAAGGGATTAGCTCTGTGTGACTTATGTCCCGGTTAGAACCTTTGTGATAGGTCGATAACCCCTTGGTGCATCCTGTGATGGCTAGTCAGGTCTAGCTAAGGTGGGTAATGGCTTTGTTGGGATCTGCACCGACACTAAGGTGATCGAGTTGCGGTACCCCATTTGTGGGTAAAGTTGCACACCTCTGCAGAGTTAAGAATCTATTCGAATAGCCGTGCCCACGGTACTGGGCGAGTTACGGTGTGGTCACATAACTAGTGTTTATTCTGGGTTGGGTTGGAGTGAGTTGTTTCGGAAATGTGTCCGGCAGTCGTGTCGTGTGCTACCGCGGATGAGGAGTCTGGTAGCAGTCTTACAACTTGGATCCTGTGTGGATCAACCCTTCGTGTTACTTGGTACAAGAAAACTGGTTCTGGAAATGCTTGCTTTCAAATGAACCCTTACATAAAATATTGCTTTCCGCAAAAGTAAGCCATAACCTAATCCTTGAATTACCCTGTGCATTATACTCTGTTTATACCCCCTCCGTGGGTGTGGTTGGACTTGCTGAGTACGTTTGTACTCACCCCATTCTTTATTTTTACAGAAGAAGATCCAGACTTTGTACCTGACGATGTTGAGTAGGGGTACCGTCCTGCACCCAGCCTTGCCTGTGGATTAGGGTCACCCGCAGGAGATACCGCATGGCGCAAGACTCTGATGACCTTATTTTTATATTTAATATCGTTGCGTGTGTGTGGATTGTAATCCTCGCGATAGTGGCGCTTCTCTGCTCACTATCGCGTAGAGTTGTACGGTAATGAACCATCTGATGTAATAAATGTGTCATCAGCCTCCTGGGACTGATGTTTGTAACACATTTAAGTCTTCTCTTATGAGGGGACGCTTCAGGTGGTATCAGAGCCATAGGTTGGCCGTCGGACGTGACCCTAGGAGCGAAACCCTTTTTCTGGCCCTTTCACATTAGGACTTTGCTTTCCTTAATACTTCTTTCACATAAACACTCACCACTAGTTCTTGCCCTGTTCCAGATGGCTGACAATAGATGGATTGGCGGAATCTGTCACGCAGAGGCCGGCCTTCCTAAGTTGTTGATACTCAGCCTGGAACGCATCGGAGTTGTGGACCTGCCAGAATTTGTCTACCGGGAGTACGACTCCAAGGGCACTCTTCGGTGCGACCTGATGATCTTCGTGGGAAAGAGCACCCGCTACCCTGATGTGGATCCCTGGTTCATCTCCACCACTGGATTTCGCTTTCCTGATACCTACCGGAAAGCCGCCCGTAAAGCCCTCCGACGTCTGTGTGTGATCTACAAGCACCATCTTCAGCAGACTCCCATGGGATTTTTCCCGCCTGCTGAAGGAAGAGGACGCACATGGATTGCCCGGATGAGAGGACTTGGAAGAGAAGAAGAAGACCTGGAAGACACGGTCTCCCACCTATCCATCTATCTCACTAGCTTGGATGAGCTCTATCGCGAACAAGCGGCACAACTGAAGCAACAAGTCCACAGAGCAGAAAAAGCAACCCAGGAGCTGGACGAACAATGGACAAGGGCCGCACGCGCCGAGTACTCCCTGGCTGCTCTCCAAGCCCAAATGCAAGAGTGTGAGGCAGAACTGGAAGAACAACAGACAAGAGCCACACGCGCCGAGAATTACCTAGCCGCTCTCCAAGCCCGAATGCAAGAGTACGAGGCTCGCAGAGGAATAGGTGGGTGGATAGAGGAAGAAGAAGAAGAACCCGAAGAAGCCCAATGGGATGTAGGCACTCAGACCGAAGAAGAAGAACCCGAAGAAACCCATTGGGATAAAGGTACTCAGACTGAAGATGACGTGATGGATCAGTATCTTCCACTAAAGAAGCGCCCTCTTAGGATCGAGGAAGAATCCCCATGATAGGAGTAGCACCCCAAGCTAGAACCTTTGCCCTAATAATCGTGTATCCATGAAGTCTGTATCCCACCATGTTGCAATAATAAATATCATCTACTCCCTTTGTGTACCCCAAATAATTGTGCAAGTTTATTCACCCTATCTTTGTTTTCATGTGGCTGAGGAAGGATGGACCCAAGGCAATTGCCAAGCTGCACCTGGCTTCCCCAGCCTGTTGATCAACGCCCTGGAAAGCCTTGGCATTACGGAACGCCCAAGGTACTACAGCAGAGAGTACGAGCACCATGGTATCCTCCGCTGCAGGGTGATCCTGGTCATCGCCAGGAGTGAACGCTACCCCGACATCCAGCCTTGGCGAGTGACCGCTACGGGATTTAGGCACCAAGACACCTATCCCTTGGCCATCAGAAAGGCACTCCGCTACCTGTGCCGGATTTTCGAAGAACACCGAGCCCCCAGGCCAATGAGGTTTTTTCCGCCGGCCATCAGAACCCCAGTTTGGGAAGCACGCATGAGAAGTCTGGAACGGCGCCACCATGAAGAGGACCCTCTGTACCAAGTGGCTACCTACCTAGCCGCCTTGGATCAGCTCTTTGGTGAGCAAGCCAACATTCTGAGGGAGCAGACCCATCGAGCCGAGCAAGCGGAGCTCGCGGTGAGACTTCAACAGGTACGAGCAGCCCAAGCCGAGGCAAGAGCCGCAGCCGCGGTCAGTAGTGAAGCAGTTGCTCAGGAGAGCCTCAGGCAAGCCCGAGACCGGCATATGCAAGAATGGACCAGAAGTGGAACCCCGGTCCCGGCAATTGGGGAAGACCAAGTTCTACTCGGGACACCCATCATAGGATGGGGACCACTCGTGATAACCCCACAAGCCCCACCCGAGAACCCTGAAAGGTCTACTGCCGTCGGTGAAAGGGGAGCTGCTACGCAACCCCTAGAAAACGGAAACCTAGGGGACGGTGAGCAAGGTCTACTCGCACACTCCGCACCAGAAGAAGGCTCACCCCGTGAGTAGAGTGCCTGACACTATCCTAATGTTGTACCCTCCCAGCTCCCCTGCCTTGAGTTGTACCCTTAGTGTGAACCTGTACCCAGACGTGTAGTACGTGTTTAGTCATGCCCCGTGTTGTACCCCCCTTGCAGTAATGAAGTTGTTTGTGCTTGCTGTTTGCTATGTTTGTGTGCTTGTTGGTTGTGTGCTTTTCGGCAGAAGGTAGATTCTGTCTTTTCAAAAATACGAATTAAACAACTTAAACATCACTTAATCCCAATCTCACAAAAACTCTACCCAATTTACAGATGGCTTCCCGAAGCGTTACGAGGGCCTCCCGCATTCGGAACCCTGCAGCCGCTGGCACGGGAGTGCAGCCTAATGGACAGAACCCTCCCCAGGATGAACAGGAAGTGAGTCAGAACCGAGGAGAGAATCAAGGAGAAGTGCCACTGCCACCACCTCCACCCCTCGGAGATCTGGCCCAGATAATTCACAACCAGACCCTCATCTTGGAAACACTGGCCAATGCTCTCGTAAACAAGCGGCCCCGAGAGCAAACCATGAATGACCAGCTGACGGCTTTTCTGAGGACCAAGCCGCCCACCTTTGCCAGATCCAGCAACCCCTTGGATGTAGACGATTGGCTGCGAGTGATTCAGAGGAAGCTCGAGCCGTTCGAGTGTCAGGACCGAGACAAAGTCCTGCTGGCAGCACACCAACTCACCGGGACTGCCTTAGCCTTGTGGGAAAACTACTGTGCCGCCGCCGAGGATGCCTCCACCATCACCTGGAAGGAATTTGTGAAGGAATTCCGCCGCTATCATATTCCCTCGGCCACCATGAAGCGCAAGGCGGATGAGTTCTGCGCACTACAGCAAGGAAGCATGTCAGTAGAAGAATACACCCATCAGTTCATGGAGTTGTTCCGATATGCACCAGAAGAAGTGAATGATGATGAGAAGCAGGATATGTTCAAGAAAGGATTAAACCCAGAACTCCGGACTTTGCTTACTCCGCAGATCTACCTGGATTTCAACACCCTGATGAACAAGGCCATTCTTACAAAAAGGGCCAAAATTGATGAGAGAAAGGATAACAAACGCAAGTTTCTGGAAGGAAAGTCCCGCCAGCAGGATCGCTTTCAGAAACCCAGAAACTTTAGCTACGCTGCACCAAGGTATCAGGCTCCAATGCAGTATAGGACTCAATCTCAAGTGACAGGCCCACAGGCCTCTAACACGCAGTTCCAGAGCCAGAACACCATGAAGGCCCCATAGAGCAATGCCAGTCAAGTCACCACCAACAACAGCAATGCTAAGGTCTGTTTCAACTGCCGAGAGATAGGGCATTTCATTGCCAACTCCCCTTATGCCAAAAACAAGCCTGCTACATCAGCCTTCTCCAACACGGTGAATGGACCAAGGCCAGTTCTGTCAGGAGCCAACGGAGTGCCCATCCGCAATAACAACAACACCAACAACAATAGTCAGCAGATGAGGCAGCCCCCACAGTCATTTGGACGAGCTCGCGTCAACCATATCAACGCACAGGAGGCTCAAGGAGCTCAGGGCGTAGTGCTCGGTGAGTACCTAGTCAGCTCAGCTCTTGCAACAGTGTTATTTGATTCTGGAGCATCACACTCATTCATATCCTCGAGTTTTATGGAAAAGCACAAAATACCTACAGTACTACTAAAAACACCCCTAATAACCTGGATGCCTGGAGGTGACATCAAGTGTCAACTAGGTTGTCTACGGGTAAGGATCAATTTAACTGGGGTAGAATTTTTAGCAGACTTAGTAGTACTAAAGTCCAGGGGAATAGACGTGATCCTTGGAATGGACTGGTTAAGCCGACACAATGGCCTCATAGGTTGTACGAACAAGGTGGTACACCTGACAAACCCGGAAGGAGTACGAGTGACCTGCCATACCCGGGTAAGAGGATCAGACCCGATGGTGTTTAGCATGGAAGCCAAGTCCTTAGAAGAAGTCCCAGTGGTAAATAAGTACCCAGATGTTTTCCCGGAAAAACTCCCTGGGATGCCACCAGATAGGGATATAGAGTTTGTCATCGACCTTGTCCCTGGAACCGCCCCTATAGCCAAGAGACCCTATAGGATGGCAGCCTCCGAATTAGCAGAATTAAAGAAGCAGCTAGAAGAATTACAACGAATTGGCTTCATCAGACCAAGCTCATCGCCTTGGGGAGCCCAGTACTATTTGTCAAGAAGAAAGATGGGAGTATGAGGTTGTGTGTAGATTATCGGGCGCTGAACGAAGTAACCATCAAGAATAAGTATCCCCACCCCAAGATCGATTACCTTTTTGATCAGTTAAAAGGAGCCAAGTACTTCTCCAAGATCGATCTGAGGTCAGGATATTTTCAGCTCAAGATTAGAGAAAGCGACATCCCAAAGACAATCTTAGTCACCCGATACGGGCAATTTGAGTTCACTGTGATGTCCTTTGGACTCACAAATGCCCCTGCTTATTTCATGAACCTCATGAACAAGATATTTTTGGATGAGTTAGATAAGTTTGTCGTAGTCTTCATCGAACCTCATGAACCTCATGAACCCTAATTTCCGGAATCTCTCTCTGTTCCAAGTGTCCGATTTCCAACCCCCGACCGCTTCCCTGTGGCCTCGTCCGCGCGCGCACGCGACGTTGCGCGTGGCCGACCAGTGCCGCGATCGCGGCGCGAATCTCTCCATCTCCCTCTCCTTTTTTTCTCTCTCTACCCTCCTTTTCTTTTTCTCTTTTTTCTTTTTTCCATTTTCCTTTTCTTTTTCTCTCCCCTCCCTCCTTCCTTCTCACTCCTCTGCTCCGCTCCCGTGCGCGCCCCCGAACGCCGCTCGCCGCCGCGCCCTGCCCAGCCCGCTCGCACTCGGCTCCCAGCCCCCGCCCTGTGCACGCACGCTGCCCCAACCTCGCGCACGCACGCCGCCCCGACCACATTCGCCTCCTGTGCGCGCGCACCATCCCCGGCCTGCCCGTGCGCACGCACACGCGCGCATGGTGCTCGGCACGCCGCGCCGCGACGTCGCTCGGCCGAACGCCGCCCGACCCCGCCTAACCAGCCGCGCACCTCGCCTCCTGGACGTGCGCCCCGCCCTGGACGACCCCACGCGTGGCTCGCACACGCACGCACGCACGCTGCTACCCACTACCCTCACCGCGCAGGCCGTCGCTGCGCGCACGAGCTCGCTGCCCCGCTCGGCGCTGCCCGCGCGCACGCACATGCACCCGCATCACCTTTGCCCCTCTGCGCGCCACAGAGCCACCATCACCGCCGCACTGCTCGCTGCTTGCCTGCCTCGATGCCCGAACCCGCGAGCAGAGCCCACGTGCATGCCCTGACCTCGCCGCCGACTGCCCCTGTGCACACCCACGCGCGTCGCAAGCGGCACTGCTCGCCGCCTGCCTGAGCGGTCACGTCGTAGCTGTGCCCCATCGCCGCCCGCGCAGTCGTGTTGCGACACCATTAAGGTGCTCCACGCCGCTCTCCGGCCGCCACCGACTCACACCGCCCCCCACCGCCTTTCCTCGGCTATAAAGAGCCCCCCGAGCGCCACACCCTCCACCACGAGCCACACCACCACCCCTAGCCCCCTCTCCTCAGCTGCAGTGCCACCGCCGCTAGTGCCTCCGCCCACCGCTGCAGGCCGCCGTGGCCAGGCCGCCACACGCCACCTCATCTCGAGGTGAGGCTGGGGATCAATCCCCCGTAGCTCCCTCTCCCTTTCCCCCTCAATCCCGGCTGCCGCCATGGCCCAGGGCGCCCAAATCGGGCCGCCGCCATCCCGCACGGCCTCCTCCTCTGTTTCCCCAGTCGGGAGGATGAAGGGGAGGACCATTATGCCCAAAACCCCCTCCCCTCAAGTCTATTTGCTAAAGAACCCTTACCCTTTTTCCAAAAAGCCCTTCCTGTTCCTCCTTTTTGCAAACAAACCCTCCACCATTTAAACTTAATAATAAATAAACCCCTGCACCTTTCTAGTAGGCCCAAATACTCATAAAAATTAGAACCAAGCCCTTTCTATTCCAGAAAAACTTACAAACAAGTCCCTGGACCCTTATTTAACCCCTAAACCTTTAAATAATGTATCATTTCATGCGCCAAACGACCTCGGATCTACCTAAAACTTTACCACGCCTCTCATAACATAGTTTTGTCCATACCATTAGGAAACCGCCCGAAAATAGTACTCCGAACTCTGTATCTTAATTATTTCCGATTCGAGCGCAACGATAAAACTTTTATTTCTTTTTCTTGATTGTGTGTTTGTTTGTATGCGTCGTAGACCACGGTGTGAACAAAGGAGAGCCCGTTGACAAGCAGTACTGTGAGCCAGCGAACGAGGAACCAGTTCTATGACCCCGAGCCCGAAGGACAGTGCTTCGACCAGGACCTCCCCGAAGGCTTCGAAGACGGCAAGTTCAATCCCATCCTTTGATGCATGTTTTGTCCCAGTTTTTATAAACACAACCTATTGGCCTGTTTTATAAAATTGCATTTGTTTTGCCTGCTGAAAACACGGTTGGATAGCCACCCCTTGATTTGTTATAACTATTCCTTGACCACCTAGGTTAATGTCTGAATGTGTTGTTTGGATGTTAATCACTGCTAGAACACTTAGGATCTCATACTCAATACAGCTTGTTTTATAAAGAAAATGTGTGTGTGTGGGAAGGGATAAAAGTGGAAATTTTCGAAAGATGAGTCTAGACGGGATGGATGGCATTTCTGTGCGATTTGCCGGTTGGTGTGCTTGTGCCTGTGTGGCAGAGCCGGGAAGGGAGATATCCATCTTGTCACCACTAAGGACCCAGTTGGTGTGTCATCTCACCTAACTACACTATCGTGAAAACCACTCGACCATTGTATGGGCAACGGCTTAGCATAAACCCCACTAGTTAGTCTGATGGCCATCAGGAGAGCTGAGAGCAACGAGTGATCAAGGAGAAGGGATTAGCTCTGTGTGACTTATGCCCCAGTTAGAACCTTTGTGATAGGTCGATAACCCCTTGGTGCATCCCGTGATGGCTAGTCAGGTCTAGCTAAGGTGGGTAATGGCTTTGTTGGGATCTGCATCGACACTAAGGTGATCGAGTTGCGGTACCCCGCTTGTGGGTAAAGTTGAACACCTCTGCAGAGTTAAGAATCTATTCGAATAACCGTGCCCACGGTACTGGGCGAGTTACGGTGTGGTCACATAACTAGTGTTTATTCTGGGATGGTTTGGAGTGAGTTGTTTCGGAAATGTGTCCGGCAGTTGTGTCGTGTGCTACGGCGGATGAGGAGTCCGGTAGCAGTCTTAAAACTTGGATCCTGTGTGGATCAACCCTTCGTGTTACTTGGTACAAGAAAACTGGTTCTGGAAATGCTTGCTTTCAAATGAACCCTTGCATAAAATATTGCTTTCCGCAAAAGTAAGCCTTAACCTTATCCTTGAATTACCCTGTGCATTATACTCTGTTTGTACCCCCTCCGTGGGTGTGGTTGGACTTGCTGAGTACGTTTGTACTCACCCCATCCTTTTTTTTACAGAAGAAGATCCAAACTTTGTACCTGACGACGTTGAGTAGGGGTACCGTCCTGCACCCAGCCTTGCCTGTGGATTAGGGTCACCCGCAAGAGATACCGTATGGCGCAAGACTCTGATTACCTTCTTTTTATATTTAATATCATTGCGTGTGTGTGGATTGTAATCCTCACGATAGTGGCGCTTCTCTGCTCACTACCGCGTAGAGTTGTACGGTAATGAACCATCTGATGTAATAAATGTGTCATCAGCCTCCTGGGACTGATGTTTGTAACACATCTAATTCTTATCTTATGAGGGGATGCTTCAATGAGGCTAATGGTGCTCGTGCGTCTCCAGGTGGACATGCTACACCAACGCACGATGATTCTTCTCCTGGATCCGAGAGTGATTCAGTGGCTGGAGGCTTGGAGAACAAGTGGATCATGGACGCCGGTTGTTCGCGCCATACGGCCGAGAATGACAAGTGGTTTTCCAGCCTCACCTCGATGCGCTCAAAGGAGTACATTGTGTTAGGGGACAATTGAAAAGGAAAGGTACGTGGAATTGGCGATGTTCGTGTTTCCAATCGCTTTACCCTGAGAGAAGTTGTTTTGGTTTCGAACCTTGGGTTCAATTTGCTCTCTGTTTCGCAACTTCTTAATGAGGGGTTTCAAGTTCGATTCAAGGAGGGCTGTTCTCGTATTTTAGATTCTAGAGGAGATTTGGTTTGCCGGATTTTACCTCGCGATCGGGTTTTCTTGGTTGACTTCTCTGGAACTTCTCTTGGTCCTCCTTGTTGCTTGTTGGCTGGTCCTTCTTCTGATTTGTGGAAGTGGCATAGGAGACTTGGACATTTGAGCTTTGACTTGGTGTCGAGACTTAGGTCACTTGGCCTGATCCGAGGATTGCCCAAATTGAAGTTTGAAAAGGATCTTGTTTGCCACCCGTGTCGCCACGGGAAGATGGTTGACACCTCTCATCCGCCGATTAATCAAGTGATGACCACTCACCCTGGAGAGTTGCTACATATGGACATAGTTGGTCCTTCTCGGGTGATGTCGGTTGGTGGGAAGTGGTATGTTCTTATGATCGTGGATGACTTTTCTCGCTATTCTTGGGTCATTTTCATGAGAACCAAGGATGAGGCTTTCGAGTTTGTTCGAGACTTGATCTTGAGGTTGAAAAATGAGCTACCCCATGCCATGAGAGTGATTCGCAGTGACAATGGCACATAATTCAAAAATGGTCGTTTTGACACCTTTTGCAGTGATCAAGGTCTTGAACACCTGTATTCTTCCCCCTACACTCCATAGCAGAATGGGGTTGTAGAGCGAAAGAATCGGACGCTGGTTGAGATGGCTAGGACGATGCTCGATGAGCATAGGACTCCTAGAAAGTATTGGGCTGAGGCAGTTAACACCGCTTGTTATGTGTCCAATCATATTTTCTTGCGTGCTTTCATGCACAAGACTACTTATGAGTTGCGATTTGGACGCCAGCCCCGTGTTGATCATCTCAGAGTTTTTGGTTGCTGGTGTTTTGTGCTGAAGGAAGGAAATCTTGATAAGTTTGAGTCTCAATTGTCTGACGGTATTTTTATCGGATATGCTTCTCACTCTAGAGCTTACCATGTGCTGTTTATTGATACTAACATCGTCAGAGAGACTTGTGAAGTCACTTTCGATGAGACTGCACCGTGCAATTCTTCTGTCTTTGAGGTTGCAGGAGATGATGAGCTTGGCACCCCCATCTTTGAAGATGAGAAGGAAGAAGCTGCGGAGGGTGATGTTGTGGCTACCACGCGTGCTGTGGACCCAGCCGCCTTCTCCACGAGCTCGGACGATGATGACGGCCCCGACCCGACTACATCCACTTCTCGGGGGCCGATCGAGCAGATGACTCAGCCTTCACCAGCTGCACCTGAGGAGACACCAGTTTTGGTTGAGGAGGAGGCGACTTCGACAAGGGAAGCACCACGACACATTCAGCATCATCATCCACCTCAACAGATGCTAGGTGACCTCAACGAGCGAGTCACAAGGTCTAAGGTAACATGTATCGCTGGCTTTGCTCATTCGGCGTTTGTTCCTTCTTTTGAGCCCAAAGATGTTGGACACACACTTTCTGACTCCAATTGGGTCAATGCCATGCATGAGGAACTCGAAAATTTTGAAAAAAATCAGGCTTGGGTTTTGGTTGAACCTCCACCTGCTTGTAACCCCATTGGAACCAAGTGGGTTTTCAAGAACAAGCAAGGTGAAGATGGGTTGGTAGTGCGGAACAAGGCTCGACTTGTAGCCCAGGGGTTTTGCTAAAAGGAAGGGATAGATTATGACAAAACCTTTGCCCCGGTAGCACGCTTAGAAGAGATTCGAATTTTTCTTGCATTTGCTGCTTCCAAGGGTTTTAAAGTTTTCCAAATAGATGTGAAATCTGCCTTCTTAAATGGTTTTATTGGAGAGAAAGTTTATGTAAAACAACCCCCTGGTTTTGAAAATCCCAAGTTTCCAAACCGAGTTTACAAATTTAAGAAAACTCTTTATGGTTTGAAACAGGCACCTAGAGCTTGGTACGATAGGCTTAAAAATTTCTTGTTTGCTCAAGGTTTTAAAATGGGATGTGTTGATAAAACCTTGTTCCTCATGCGCTCTGGTTTTGACTTTTTGTTAGTTCAGATTTACGTGGATGATATCATCTTTGGTGGCTCTTCTCACGCTCTTGTTTCTAAGTTTTCTGAGTAGATGTCCAGAGAGTTCGAGATGCGCATGATGGGTGAGCTGCAGTTCTTCCTCGGGCTGCGGATCAAGCAAACTTCCCAGGGCACATTCGTCCATCAAGCCAAGTACACCAAGAACTTGCTGCGGAAGTTCGACATGAGTGACTTGTCTCCTCAGCCGACTCAGATCAGCACATCGACGGCGCTTGATGAAGACTTGGACGGCGAGGCGGTGGACCAGAAGGAGTACAGGAGCATGATCGGCTCCGTCCTGTACTTGACGGCGACGCGGCCGGACATTCAGTTCGGTGTCGGCCTCTGTGTGCGGTATCAGGCTTCGCCGCGCACTTCCCACAAGCAAGTGGTGAAACGCATCTTCAGGTACCTCAAGTTCACTCCTGAGTTCGGTCTTTGGTATTCTGCGGGTTCATCTCTTGTCTTGGTTGGCTTTTCGGATGCCGATTTTGGCGGGTGTCGGCTGGATCGCATGTCGACTTCCGGCACTTGTCACTTTCTAGGTACATCGCTGGTTTTGTGGTCCTCTCACAAGCAAGCTAGTGTAGCGCTCTCTTTCACAGAAGCCGAATATGTTGCCACTCATAGCTGCTGCTCTCAGATTCTTTGGATGAAACAAACCTTGCAGGATTATGGGTTGAGTTTTGGTAGGGTTCCCATCTTTGTAGACAACATGTCTTCCATTTGCATTGCAAAGAACCCAGTGCTCCACTCCAGAACCAAACACATAGACATCAGGTTCCACATCCTGCGAGATAACCATGAGAGAGGCCACATAGACATGATCCATGTACCATCCGAGAGGCAAACAGCAGATATCTTTACCAAACCACTTGAGCATGAGACTTTTGCTCGCTTCCGAGGGGAGCTTGGGGTTTGTTACCCCTTTTAGTTGCTAGTTTTTCTTTGGTTAGCTTTGTAGGGCTTGATTCTTTTTCTCTTCGTTTTTCTAGGTTTGGTAGCTGCATTTTGCACTTGCATTGTACATTTCAGCATTTCTGCATTGCCTCACTTGCACTAGCATTTTTGTATATATTGCTATTACCTCCTAGTGCTTCCTAGTGTGAGTTTATAAACGTGATCATGAATAGCTTGCTCCACTGTGTATATGATATCCTTTGAGTTAAGCTATTTTGATTTGAAAATTCGAAAACATGGTCACCCTGTCTTGGCTACTAGCATGTTAGGGCGTGTTGATATGCTTTGCTATCTTATTCATGCTAGTGTAGCTTCTTGATACTTAACTTATAAAATTGATAAAATTGCTTGAATTGTGCTTGAAATGGAATGGAAAGATCTAGGTCGGATTGCTTGTCGCACTGATCGAGCTTTCGGGACGGCTCACTTTGCACTTGTGAGAACCCGGGCAAGGCTGTGCATGACTGAAACGAGTGTCTTAAGCTTCTGATTGCCTTTGGCATAGGCTTGGCCTCGTTGCTAAGTAAAGCATGACAAGCTTTCAACCCCTGGCATTAATAATTGCTTGATATAATTTGATTGCAAAATGGGTGTTTGCAACATGTTTTGGCTGTTTTTGGCTCACCTGTATGAGTTTGATTAGCACTGATTTCCATTCCCTACTTGTTAGTGCTAGATCATGGGTGATGCTTTTATTTCTGCTAAACTGAACTTGCTAAGCTCTAAACATGATTTGATATACCCTGTTGAGCTAGATGCAAGTCTTGTTTATGGGTGCACATGAGCTTGTGACTAGATGTTGCTCATATCCTTGTATCTCTGAATGCTTTCACTTACACCTCCTGCATTGCATTCATTGCATAGCATACCTCCAGGGGGAGTCTCAGTTTCAGGGGGAGTTTTAGGTCTGTTTAGCCTTGATGTGTGCATGTGCCAACAAGGGGGAGAAGTTTAGTGATCGAACAAGGGGGAGAATTGTTTGATTTTTTAGAGTTTCAAAAACTTGTTGTGCACAGACCTTTGTGAGTGCATACATGTGGTGAGAGTTGCACTGGTAAGGGGGAAATGCATTTCAGTGGGAGTTTCAGCTTTGTTTAGCTCCTGGTTTTCTCTTTGCTTCTGGCATGATTGTGTCGAGCCCTGCCTCTGTCTTTGAGGAGTCATGTTTGTGTTTGATCGATTGCATCGAGCCGTTGCCCTTGTCATAGGGAATCGATCGTTGCTTGGTCAAGTGACTTGTTCTTGATTCTTTCGAGCTTTTGTCACTTGTTCAAGTTCTTCATCTTCTTTGTTCTTCTTGGTTTTTGCTTCTCTCTTAGTTCGTTTTTTGTTCGATTGTGGTGTACTGACAATGCACTCATCAAGGGGGAGATTGAAGAATGTGGAGTACTCACTCCTGGTTGTGATGAGTGAATTGTCAACCGTGCGGTCTGATCGTGTGCTTGGTCTTTGGTTGCAGGTACACAGGCGTCGAGTGTCGACGGAGAGCTACCGTGGAGGTGCTGTGGCCGATGGACCGTGCAGTGGACGGCGGTGAAGTGCAGCCGGGACCGGAGCTCGGGCCGGGCGGCAGCTGTGGCGTCCACTCCTGGATCGAGGGCGCAAGCGCCGACGGAAGGCGGGTTTCTTGGTTTGCGCCACAAAACCAAGCTGGCGGACGGCGGTTAAAGACGCCAAGTCGTGGAGGTACGGGAGTCGGTCTCGGGACTAGCGGAGGAACGGGCGTCGGGCAGCGTCTAGGGCCGTCATGAGACTGAGGCGGGAACGGCGTCCAGGGCCACGGCGTGGAGGCGGGAATCTTCCCGCGCGTGGAGTTTTGGCGGTTTTCTTAAAACCGGTCACCTACCCGGGTTTCGCGGACCCTCCAAAACCGCGGACCGGATCTTCATCTACGTGGCGGTTTCGCGGAGAAGACTTCGATTCGAAGAAAGAATCTCGGCCGTCGGATGAGATCATGTAGATATTTCCGGTTTAGCCCCTACGGGCGTTTTAGTCTCTAGTTTAAGTCTAGGGGTATTTTGGACCCCTACGTGGGCACCATAAATATCCCCTCACCCCCTCTCTCTCTCAGCACCTGGAACAGAAAGCTCCCTCTCCCAGCCCGGCGCCGTCTACCCCTTCCTCCCGTGCGCCTCTCTCCCTCTCTTCTGTTCTTCCTCCCTTTCTCCTCTAGGGTAGGATTTGAACTATGAATTTTTGAGTCATTGTACTGAGATTGAATGGGAAAGGAGGCCCTTCCCTCCTTGTGCCCTCCGGGGTTTTGATTTCGTTTCAATCTCGTACGTCTTGTGCTTTGTTTGTGATGAAATTTAGTTTTCGTTTATGTGTTCATGAAGCATGAGATCGTAGTACTTCTCTGAGCTCTTTGTGGTGAATCCATCGCTCTTTACTCAGTACAAAACGCCTAGGATTCACGAGCTCTTTCGAAACGAAGTTTTTTGCGTTCTTGAGAAAACCCCGTTCTTGCTCGGTAATCCCTCGATTCCTCTCAAATCATGGAGTGATTCGTCGATTCCTTCTGTGGATATGTTCACAAGTCCTTTGTGATCATGCCTACAAAATTTGGTGAGATTTGGACTTGATTTGGCCCTTCGATCATCGAGTTTCTCAAGAGTGAATAGCTGGAAAATTCGTTCTGGGCTCGGGCAGAATTTTTCGTATCACCGGTTGAACTGACGCCTGCCAATGAATCAACCGGTGATCAGGGTTTTGCTCATATTTGTGTTTTAGGGTTTGTGGCGTATTGCACCGACGCAGGTGTTTTGGCATCGTCGGTTTAACCGGCGTTGTCGTTTTGCTTTCACCGGTGTATTGAGCTTTGAGTTTTCCTCGTCAGATCAACCGGTGTTTAGTTTGTCTGTTTTGCAGTCTCTCTGGACAACTGCACCGACGTTGGTTTCGATTTTGTCGGATCATCCGGTGAAGTAACACCGGTTGAACCGACGCTGTTCAAACCTATACGTCGGATCAACCGGTGCTTGCTTCATCTCTGCTGCCGGCTCTGTGACATCGGTTAAACTAGTGAGGGTTTTCTTCACACGTCGGTTTAACCGGTGATCATATACCGTGCTGTTTCTGCTGCTTGCTCGCTGCTTTTGATCCGATCTCTTCGCGGCTTGTTCCTAGAGTTTTTGCTTGGTCTCTAGCTCAGCTATAGCTACACTTTGCACACTCTAGAAGAGAGGATTTGTGGTGTGCTTATGGGATCATAGGCCAAACTTTTCAAGTAGAAAGTTTTAGTTGGCTCCCATTCACCCACCCTCTGGTCGCCTTTTCGGTCCCTCATAAGTTGATTAGCTGATTTTTAATTTAAATCATAATTGCAGTTTCTGACTTATTGGATTTTAAAGATATGGGCCCTTTTCAATTATATATATAATAATTTTCATTATTTTCTACATGTTTATTGAATCTGTAGATAAATTTTATATTTGTACACACCCAATCATCATATATTGGAGTTTCGGCTCTGACTACACTGAAGCAGATGATATTCTGGACGCATCACTGCGGAGGGCAGATCGATGATCAAAAGAAGCTTCCGCGAGAGTTTGACGGGTTGGAAGGCGAGCCACCCACTCGACCAGTCTTTTTGTGAAAGCACCGCCGCTCTATGGATATCCATCTCGCCGTGTCAACTTCCTAGCTAACACTAGATTGCTGGATGCAGAACATGATTTCCCTAAGCTGCTCATTCCCAACCCAAGAGCTCTCTTTGAGCCGCTCCCCATGCCTTGTTATCTAAGGTATGGCAGCCTGTTGCGTGGGGCAGTGGATGCCAACAAACGATATCACAAGTTGTTTAAACATATGCGAGACCGGAATGGAGGCTAGGTGAGGTTCCTTATATAGCAATGACAACTGAACAACTTAACTACCAAACCGCCTTGAAGAGATGCATTTAATTATAGCTATTAGTTGCTGCCGGTGTTGTGCAGCCATGTGCATTTGGAGATAATATGCGCCATTCATATAAGTGCACAGTACAACCATGTTCTCATAGACATTGCTGACAGCAAGCAAGCCGGCCAGCAGATCTTCGAAGGAGAGATAAAAATGCCAGTTTATTGTCAGCACTACTGGAAACTGTTTTTTCCCAGTGTGTCGAATTTTCCTGAGTGTTTTTTCAGCAACCCACAGGGAAATTTATGTTTCCTTGTCAGTTATCGAAAGACTCACAGGGAAATAATCGAACACACAGAAAAATTCACTCTTGCATGTCAGTTGTGTAAAAACTCTCAGGAAAAATTGAACACACAGGAAAAACCGGGCAGGTAGCACCCGGCCGTGAGGCCGAATGGGTACGGCACGATCACGTCTCCGCACACGGTGGTGCAGTTCACCAACCCCAGTGGCAGCGCGGTCGCCGAGCCCCGCCCCCCTTGCTGCGTCAGCTGATGGCAGGCGCTGCGAGGACAGCGCTGCAGCGAGCCCTAGGGTCCACGTCACAATAGTCGTCGCGGCGAACTCGCGCATAGCCGCCATGGATCGATCACACACTACTCACTTTCTTTTTTTTTTTTTGAAGAAATGGTAATGTCTACTCTCAACAAGCTGTTGCAACGGTTGGGGAGGGGACTGATGAGGTGCTACTGCTGGTACCTAGCTACGTTAATCAAATACTGTGTAATCTAGCTTGATTGTATGTATGTTTTCCAATTAACCAACTAGCAGCGGGCAAACCGATGCGTGTTTGCAGAATATCATTATTATTCCTCGATGCTGCCGCGCACGCGCGTCCATCCATCGTACAAGCTTGTGTGGTTTCTCTTGGTATTTCAGCCCAAATAATACATACAGTTTCTGCTGTTACAATGGAGCAGGATCGGCCTCCCCCGCCACCAGCTGATCATGTGCCACACCATATCCTCGCCTGTTCCTAGTTTCCCACCGTACTTGGCTGTTGAGGTGATTGAGCACTGTCAAGTTCCAATTATTCAATCGACATCCAGTTTGTAACCAGCTCAAGTTCGAGAATTATATTGATCCCGTCTGAGAATATGCTCCTAGCTAGTCCTAGGGAGGGATACCTGAAGATAAAATAAGAATTATTATACTGCAGATTATCATCACCTCTGTTATACTATAGTTGCTTAGCTGATTTTTAATTTAAATCATAATTGCAGTTTCCGACTTATTGAATTTTAAGATATGGGCCCTTTTCAATTATTTATATAATAATTTTCATTATTTTCTACATGTTTATTGAATCAGTAGATAAATTTTATATTTGTACACACCCAATCATATATTGGAGTTTCGGCTCGGACTACACTGAGGCAGATGATATTCTGGATGCACCACTGCCGAGGGCAGATCGATGATCAAAAGAGGCTTCCGCGAGAGTTGGACCACCCACTCGACTAGTCTTTTTGTGAAAGAACCGCCGCTCGATGGATATCCATCTCGCCGTGTCAACTATCTAGCTAACACTAGATTGCTGGAATGCAGAACATGATTTCCCTAAGCTGCTCATTCCCATGCCAAGCTCTCTTTTGAGCCGCTCCCCATGCCTTGTTATCTAAGGTATGGCTTAACCTGTTGCATGGGGCAGTGGATGCCTACAAACGATCACAAGTTGTTTAAACATATGCGAGACCGGAATGGAAGCTAGGTTACGTTCCTCTTATATAGCAATGGCTACTGAACAACTTAACCACCAAACGGCCTTGAAGAGATGCATTTAATTAGCTATTAGTTGCTGCCGGTGTTATACAGCCATGTGCATTTGGAGATAAGTGCCATTCATATAAGTGCACAGTACACCCATGTTCTCATGGACATTGCTGAGTGCTGACAGCAAGCAAGCCGGCCAGCACATCACCGAAGGAGAGATAAAAATGCCAGTTTATTGTCAGCAACGACGCACGTCGTCGATAGTTGCATCCATCACCACTTAATAATAATGGCAATTTGTGCTTATGGTAGATGATGTTAACATTTGAAACTCTGGGTAGTTTGGATACGCTAATGCAAAAAATATGCTAAACTTTAGTATTAGCATCTCCAAACAGGAGTGCTAATGAGAGTGCTAAAGTGTAGCAAACTTCAAAATATGAGCCCCAGGCCATTTGAAGCTTGTTGGAGTCATAAGAAGCCTCATACACACTAGAGAACATCTCCAAGCCATACAAAGTGCATAGTGATCAAATCCTTAGGTCTAGCACAAGTTTTGAGAGTGTAAGTGCTAGATTAGCTCTTGAGTGAGTGAGTGAACATGGTGTTATGCCTCGTGCCATGGTTTTATAGTGAATCAACATTGTATCTTGGTGCGCCGGCCATCCTTGGAATCTTGGTGGATCGTCGGCACGTCTTCGACTTGGCAACGTATGCTATGGAAACCAGCCTACTGTGAAAACCCGTGCAAACCACGGCAAAAAGGTCGTCTAAATTTACCAAAAAAATTACACATGCAGATGATATGATGACACACGATCTTGTAAAATATCTTGTCCAAACTCGACTTCGTTTGTGAGATATAAAAATAACAAATTTCTAACAAATCATCTGACAGCTTTCTGGGTTGAAATTTGTTATTTTTATATCTTACAAACGAAGTCGAGTTTGGACAAAATATTTTACAAGGTTGTGTATCATCATATCATCAGCATGTGTGATTTTTTTGATGAATTTAGACGACCTTTTTGCCGTGGTTTGCACGGGTTTTCACAGTAGGCTGGTTTCCATAGCATACGTTGCCATGTATATATACATGATGAACAGACGCCACGAACGGGCATCACACACGCACGCATGCATGGCAACCGCTCGAGAAGGAGCGGGCGCTCATTAACCGCCCCTTGAGCCCAACGTGTCAAGGATGAGGACACATACAAACATATAATTCATAGCAAAAAGAAGCTACTGCGAGAGTTAAACCAGTAGGACGACGAGTCACCCACTCGATAAGTCTTTTTTGAAGGCACCGCGTGCTGTTGGATGGATATCCACATCCCATGGAACTAGCCACCGCAAGATTGCTGGATGCAGAACATGATTTCCCTATGCTACTCATTCCCAAGCCAAGCTCTCTTTGAGCCGGTCTCAACGTACGGCCACATGCCTTGTTATCTAATAAGGTCTGGCTTAGCCTGTTGCACTGGATGGTAACAAATGATATCACAAGTTGTTAAATTAATCATGCGAAACGGGAATGGAGGCTGGGTTACGTTACGTTCCTTATATAGCAATGACTACTGAACAACTTAAACACCAAAAGGAAACGGCCTTGAAGAGATGCATTTAATTAGTTGCTGCCGGTGTTGTGCAGCCATGTGCATGTGGTATATTATTAACTAAATCCTTGGAGATAATATGCGCCATTGATATATAGTGCACAGTACACACATGTTGTCATGGACATTGCTGAGTGCCGACCGCAAGAGCAAGTCGGCCAGCACATCACCGAGGAGGAGAGATAAAAATGCCAGTCGTTTATTGTCAGCTACGACGCACGTCGTCGATAGTTGCATCCATCACCGCTTAATAATAATGGCAATTTGTGCTTATGGTAGATGATGTTAACATTTCAAACTCTGGGCCAGTTTGGATATATACCAGTGCTAATGCAAAAAAAAATATGCTAAACTTTAGTATTAGCATCTCCAAACAGGAGTGCTAATGAGAGTGCTAAAGTTTAGCAAACTTCAAAAAAATATGAGCAAAGCATTAGATGGGGAGAAGTTGCTAATAGGTTCCATTAGCATGTGATTAGCACATGGCTCCAATTAATAAAAATACTGCTAACTTTAGTATTTGAAATTATAGCTTCTCCAAACAGGCTGTTCCATCAATTCTGTTTACAGGTTTCGATTGTTTTCCGTGATTCTATCGTTTTGATGATTATGAGAAACGGAGCTGACCATGCGAACAAATGGACTGGACTTTACTAACACGCATTACTGCAAAATCATCCATCATTGACGAAAAAACCTTGCTGCAAAATTAGAACGGACACTGAGGTTGTCACACGAGGTTGTCACCCGAGGTTTTGGGATTCAATTTCGGAAAAAATTTGGTTCCAACCGAATTGGGTGAATTTCGGTCGGTTTTCGGATAGATTCCTGAGAATATTCGAGCACTAAATTCGTTTCGGACCCTTTCGACATGGTTGAATTTCGATGAAATTCAGTCAATTCGGACCGAATCCCAGAACCTAGCTACCGAGTGGTACGGTGAAGAGAAGAATAGGGACAGATAATATTGGCACATCCATCTAGCAAGGCTACATCATGCTTCGACAGTTTTCTAGGTCTCATGCATCCGAGCTCCACGCGCTCTCTCTCTCTCTCACTCATAGACTCATCAAAATCCAAACCCTACCAGTGTTATCAAAATCAAACGATGAGACTACCTGGCGGTGCTGTCAGAGAACTGGTATGGCTGCGGAACAAGATTTCCCGGTGCTACTCATTCCCAAGCCAAGCTCACTTTCTTTAGTATCTGTCGATGGCTCCATCCCTTGTTATCTAGGTCTAGCTTAGCCTATTGGGGCTTTGTATTGCCAGGAATGATGTTAATTACTATTTCTTGAATCTTTTTTATATGGCTTGTTTTCTTTCACCTAAATTGAAAGTAGAAAAAATATGTTTTTTGTATAATAATTGGTAATGTATCTTCACATTTTTTAATGTTATAGTGATAATAAGGTTGTGTACAAATTTGAGGTGCATATAAGTTTAAAAATATATAATGAGTTGCTCAAATCTCGAAGTTTAACTTGAGTTATAAGAAACTATGTGAGAGATGTATCCTTTTATGAACAATGTATAATCTATTTTTCATAAAACCTTATGAAAATTTTATGACAAGATTGTGCACCCATGAAATGATTCTATGCCAATTTACAAAAAAATTGGAGAAGTTTTCGGTATTATTATCGTTATTGTATAACAAGGTTCTAAATAGAAGTTTGAATTGTCCGTAACAAAAATTCTAATCGTTCATCTATATTTTAGGATATGGGCTACAATTGTATATGTTTGCATAGATATATATTTTAGAGTTTTTATAGATATTATTTGAGATATTTGTAGTTCAAATTGTAATTACCTTGAATAAACCTGCAGAAATTCATTTAAACCATTGGAAATAGTAAAAGAGTTTGAAAATTATCAAAACTTCTACAAGACAACTTATATGTAGTATATTATATTTTAAAAATATATTAGTGTATATAAGATTATTATTTTTATGTATTACTTCACAATGGTGCAATAAAATGGAAAAAGAAAAAGAAAAATATTAAATGGGCCAAAACACTAGCTAAAGCCGGTTTCCTTCAGAGCCCAACTTCTCCTGGCCGTTCATCTCCGATCGAACGACTCAGATCGATTCGTAGATGTATAAGGCCCTGTTTGGTTCCTAAAAGTCTATGAGCTAATTTTAGTCTCTGGACTAAAACAAAAAATCCCAACCTGTTTGGTTTGAGGTGCTAAAGGGATTAGAGAACATTAAATGAAGTTGTGAAAGGACACAAATACCCCTGCCCAGTCCACTCTAACGGCCGCCCCGTCCCCACTTCTTCAACCTTGCCGCCCTGATCCATCCCCGCACTCCACCTCCCGCCGCCATAGCCGTGGCGCTCCTCCTCCTGCCCGTCGGCCTCCTCGCCGCGCTCGCCTTCCTAGCGCACCCCCGCGCATCCCGCTCAAAGGCCGCCATGTCCTCATCCCGGGCGGGTCCAGCGTATCGGGCTCGCCATGGCCGCGGCTCGGGAGGTCGCGCGGGTCTCCAAATACCCCTCCCTGCAGAGCCATGTCGCGCCGTGCTCCTTCCTCTCGTGGCCGCCACGAGGAGTTGCCACCATGCCCCTGGTCTGCGCCTCCCTCCACGGCCCGAGCTCGAGGCTCGCCATGGCCGCCGCCGCCATGGCCTCCGAGCTCAAGCTGGAGGCCGGTCGAGCTCCGCCGCCGCAGATCCACTCGAGGCCGGCCGGAGCAGCGCCGGAATGAGGGAGGGGAGTGAGCAGGCCGAGCTCGGAGCGCCGCCGCCATGACCCCGCGCCCCGCCGGCGAAGGAGTGGAAGGGAGCTCCGCGGGGGGCGCGTGGGCGCCATGGGCGAAGTCGTCCATGGTGGAGGCACTGGGATCTGCAAGTGGCGGCGGCGGCGCTGTTGGCAGCGTGGAGATGTAGGCGGGTAGAGCGGGGGCGCAGGTGGCGCTGCAGGCGGGTGGCGCAGGCGGCGGCCTTGCGCGGGTGGCGCGGCGGAGTGGATCGGGAGGGGGAGCGGGAGCGGGAGAGGGGGTCACGGGTGGCCTGGTCTCGCGGTGGGTGGACCCAGGGGCAAGGGTAGGGTGGAATTTGAATCTAAAAGTCTCAAAAAGTACCTCTTGAGAGACTTCTCAAGTTTTAGGCCCTATCAAATTTTTAGTCCAAAAAATCTCCTCTATTTGGATTTTTAGTCCCAAAAATCCTAGGGACTTTGAAAAAATCCCTGTAACCCAACAGGGTCTACATAGGCCTCACCCACAGCCGGCTCCTACTTCCGGCCGTGCTCCTCCTCACCTACCCCGCCTGCCACCACGCACTCCTCCCTGAGGCCACGGATGGCGCCGGTTCGGGCATCCACAGGGGGTGAGGGGGAGGAGGGCCTCCTGGCGGTGCCGAGCTTGCCGTCGATCCCGCGCGACCAGATCTGGTGCGTGAGACTGCGGTCCGGCCTGCGGCGCGTAGGGCTGCGGTCGAGCTTGCGGCGCGTGGGGCGGTGGCTAGGCAGGGAGCATGGGGCTTGCGGCGCGTGGGGCGGTGGCCAGGCAGGGGGCATGGGGCTTGTGCGTTGGTGCGCCGAATCTGGCAACGGGCGGGGCCAAGAAGCAGGTGCTGCTTGGCGGCGGGGGCGGGATCTCGATGGGCACCTGCTTCATCGGCAGCAGAGATGCCTTCATGGCTCCGGTTGCCAGATCCGGCACGGAGGAACTGGAGCCGCCGACGTCCATGGACGAGCCGCCGCCGTAGTGCCAGGGAAGCATGCTCTCGCCGAAGGTGCTCAACTTGTTCGTCTCCTCCAGCGAAGGTATGCACAGGCTCGGCGGCAGCGGGGGGAGCTCGCAATCCGACGGCGGCTGCGCGGACCCGGCGCCGATGATGTCGCCGCTCCGCGGCGGCAGGCATGAGCCAGACGGCGTCGAGACGACGGGCATCTCGCTCTGCGGCGCCCACGCCGCGATCTACTCCAGCAACGCCGACTGGCTGGCGAACTCCGGGAAGAAGGCGCCCTCGGACGCGGGCAGCAAGCCCGGCGTTGTCCACGACGCCGGCTGCTCTAGCACGTCCCACTGCTGCTGGCCGCCGAGCATCCTGGTAAATAAGAACAACGTGCTGAATATCAGTTATATATCATGTCATGGTATGTGCAAAACTAATACATCTTTGCTCGTGTGCTCACCTTGTTCGACGAAATGCTTGTTCGAGAAACTGTTGCTTGTAAACGCAGTGTGCTAAAATAGTTTGGGCGGGTTCAATTAGGCTTCTGAACCTTTAGCAGGTTTAGTGAGGAATTTTCTATTTGATAGTCTCTTGCAGCTCGTATTTATCATTTATTCTGACAACCAATTTGATGCAAGTAAACTGATTGTTTTTTTCTTCATCTGATACACATACAGTAAACTGTTCGTTTTGCGATTCATTCTGCACACCACAATGCAGTTTATTCACGGATTGCAGTGAGGGGATGGACTAGACTAATGTACTTAGACGAATGTTATTCTCATGCTTACTTGTTCTAAAATAAACAAGTATTACTGAAGAAGTCTTAGCATTTCCTGTACAGATGAAAGGGTGCCCGTACATGGTTGTGTTGTTATATGTTCCTTCTTTAGCACACCATACTTAGACCTGCATGTTGTTTAGGGGTAATTTTTTGTAACTGTGTAACTATGAACCTCCTAGTCATCTACTCTACAAACATACCTCCCAAAGCTTTTTCATGTTTTATGTTACCACCCAAAGCTTTTTCATAGATGCAGAGCCTGCTGATGGGTGCATGCTTCTTTGCCGGTGCCTTCTCTAGCTTCTAGGAAGATGAAGTTATTCATCTCACTACTCATTGCTGTTGTACTCACCTCTAACTCTGATCTTTCTTTACTTTTGGCGTGCATGTTCTGTTGCTGGTGGAACCAGATCCTAGATCCTGGAGCTTCATCCAGTAAGTGCTGGATTGCCTTTTCTAATATACCATGCTTGTGTTATCTAATCCATATCAGGCTTGTTTGCTTATTTGTTATTGCTTAATTAACTGTTACCTGCTAAGATGTATTTTCCAGAAAACAGAACAAACTTTGAAGCTTTTGGGTGAACTTCATCTTTTGTAGGAACCAAACTTTGCTGCTGCAGCTTCATATTTTGTTGGATTGTTACCTTTTGGTCCAACTTTAACCAAACTTTGCTGCTGCTAGTTCATATTCTTGATGAAATCTGTCTTTTGTTGTTTCTGGTCGATTGTGTAAAGTCTTGGAATGTTACTAGTTCTGACTGATAGATGAGAAAATTGTATGTGATGCAAACCTTATTTATGTGAATTTGGGCTGGAATTGTTATTGTGAATTTTGGATTAGAAATTTTGTTAGTTGATAATTAATATTGGGCTGAAATTAGGCCCAACTTGGTGGCCCACTCTGAATTGGGCCCATCCATTCATGGGTTGTGCTGCTGACGTCACCTGCCACGTCACCAGCCAAGTCGATTGTCACGTTGCCTGCCATGTCAGCATCATTTTCCACGTAATTGCCATGTCAGTAGCCATGTCATTGAACATGTCATCATTGCTATCCATGTCATCGTCGAGTCAATAGCCACGTCATCCTCCAGGTCATCAATGTGTGACATGGCAACTGAATTTGTGATGAAAATTGTACTATTTGTGACATTTATTTTTCTCATAGAAAGTGGGCTTGGGTTGGGTTCGAGGGGCCAGGGACATTTTATGACGATATTGAAACGTCATGGATCAAGCAATTCATGATGAAAATTTAAGGAACGTCACGAGGTGTGATCTGTGACGCTCAATACATGACGCTATTTGAGATCGTCATAGATATTGTTTTATGACAGTTTTTTAGTGATCTGTGACGAAATTTAATCCTCGTGATCAACAGATTTTTGTAGTGTGACTACATTAACCGTGACATGGCAAATTTGCCATGTAGGCCCCACCCTACATCCTCTCTCCCTTTTCACTTTTGCTACCATATCTGTTTCTCTCAAACTGAACTACCATCCTTTGCCCAAACATAGTAGCTAAAATCAACATTATGTGAGGAAAAAAACTGAAACAAAAGTTAGTAACAAAATCCTTGTGCCCATAGCTAAAATCAACATTATGTGAGGAATCTTGTGCCCATATATAGTATCATATCAGTTTAACTAATTAGCAAAAAATTAGGTAATTCACGGAAGTAGTTTTACAGGAGTAGCAATTGCAAAGATTTCAAATGTATACATACATAATCTCTCTGTTCCAAATTATAAGTCATTCCAAGAATCTCGGAGAGTCAAACCATCTTAAAGTTTGACAAAAATTATAGAGAGAAATATAAATATTTATAACATCAAATAGGTGCACTATGAAAATATAGCTAACAAAGAATCTAATGATACTTAATTGATATCATAAATATTATTATCTTGTCATATAAATTTGGTTAAACTTGAAAATTTTTGACTTTCCAAGATTTTTGAAATGACTTATAATTTGGAATGGAGGGAGTAGTAACCATGTGCCATACGTTGATACGATACTAACTAAAATTTTGATATAATAGAACCATCTTTATTTATACTCATAACAAATATATACAAAAACTCAATAATCTTAGATTCAAAGAAATAGTTGCCATACATATATTCTATTATGGAAAAAGTTCCAACCTTGATCATTTACATGTGAATGATTATAGCCAAAAGAGTTAGATAAGTTCTTAGACTCACCTCAAATGATGGATTTCACAAATACAAGAAAAAATTTATAAAGCAAAGAAAGAAACTTAGAAGACTAAGCTTCAATCTTTTTGCTCATTCTTGCATCAATCTTGCAATGTATTCATCAATCCATCACATCACGCGGTTCAATTATGTATCAAATCCACAGCCTATGTTCAATTTAAGACACACCTTATCATATTACAACACCCCCTGAGTTTTATGCCATACAAATTCAAACCAAGAGCTAACTGGCCCTACGTAGCCGATTATGTGTACAGATATGCGTGCAGGCCAAGCTACTCCTGATTCGCTAGAGGAGCCGCTACATGCATGCTATGGTACATGGTCACCACTCACCATTGGCTATCTCCCTTGCGCCATCAAGAGGATAATTTCCTGTCCAGCTCAATCAAGGATCATGAAAAAAACTTAAACACTCATGAGTCATCTAAATAGGGTCAGCTCAAGAGTCATCTAAATTCAATACAAAGTTAGTCACAAAACTGAAAGTATTAATCTGTCATATTTGGTCATGAAAAGTTAAATACAATCTGAAAGTATGGTGATTAAAATATACATGCTCATGTGATCAGCACATTTACAATGAATCACTTTTCCATTATAAGAGAGTAACTCAGGGGAAGCACCAAGTTCTACAAGAAACTATATGTTCAAATGATTAGATTAGGCTCAGACTACCTATTGAGAAGAAAAGCTACTATTATTATCTAGGCTGGTAGAGCATAATCAATCTTTGACAACTGAAACATGGAGTTGTCCAGAGAAGCGTATGAGTGAGAAACTGAGCAAGGAGAATTACCTGCTTCATGGTTAAAATCAAGTTCCTTTGGTGCCTCCTTGCACTATTCATCAATCATTGGGTTAAAATCATACTGAGGTTCTGCCCACGCTATCCATTCAACCGATGATTTTGCGTTCTTCAGATCCTGACCACCAATACAAAATTGTAACAAACTCCAACTGTGCGACATACATACCTACCAGATCAGAGATAAACCTCTAATATGATCTCTTTGATACCATCATACTGAATTTTGACAACTTGCTAGAGTTGCCCAATGAACTTGTGCTATGTGTTACCATTCATTGAAGCCTCAAATGAGCATATTATGAATTTATGTCAGATAACTGAAGTCTAAAGTTCACTTTGATACTGCAGCACTTACTGAGGCAGTTGCAAGAGGGTCCAGCACAAATGAAGCAAAAATATTACTCATGTGTTTTCCAAGTTCCTTCTCTATCGTTCCACGAACATGCACAAGTGAGACAAGAACCAGGATAAGTAATCGCTGCAACTTAGATCATTGCAAATGTACAGAAAATGTTATATCAGGGCCGGACAAAAATTACCAATCTCAACAGGCTATAGATCAGTGCAGTTGTTAAGCACCTTGCCGTTCTCCGAAAGATTTAGCATAGCATAGCCCTTTTGTGGTTCGCTTTTGGCTGTTGTATTTTCAGTATGATATATCAGTGTAAGTGTTAGGAACCCTAGTCCTACCGGGGATTGGACGGAGGTTGTAGGGATGAGTGGGCAGCGAGCGAGGCGAGGAGCGGCGAGGGCGGCGAGAGGGCGCCATGGCCGGCGCAGGAGGAGGAGAAGGCGGCGCTAGGGCTAGGGATGGCTCCCGTGGGGATGCCGGAAACAATAATATGTTTCTGCTTAATTTCTCCAAGAGTCTTACACAAGTATTTATATGTCTCACGCTAATTAACAAGAAACCCCCTAATGATAATAATCTAAAGATAAATGGCCTCCTTGGCCCCTTGGCGCACCAGCCGCCTAGCCACCTTGCGCACCTCGCCTCTTGTACGTGAGGCCGGTCATAACATCTCTCCCGGCCTTCGCAAACAGCTCGTCCTCGAGCTAGAACTCTGGATAAGCGGCGGTGAAGTCCTCGCGACTTTCCCACGTTGCCTCTTCTTCTGGCAGGCCGCGCCACTGGATCAAGAGGCGCCATGCACCTCGCCGCTGCTGGGCTTGCAAAACGCGCTCAGGGCTAGGCACAATGCGGCCATCCTGTGTCGGAGGAAGGGAACCCGGCGCCCCTGGAGGGTCGCCGCGATGCTGCTTGAGGAGGCTGACATGGAAGACATCATGCAGGCGGGCGCCTTCCGAAAGCTGTAGACGATACGCCACGCTGCCAATGCGCTCGAGCACCCGGAACGGCCCCGCCCATCGCGGCCCGAGCTTGTGACGCACACGGGGGTCGAGGGACTGCGTCGTGCGGTGAAGGAGACGCAGCCACACCCACGCGCCGACCTCGAACTCCACATCTCGATGGTTGGCGTCGTAGTACTTCTTCGACAGCTACTGCGCCTGGATGAGGCGCTGACGGACCTCAGCGAGCATCTCATCCCTGCTGCGTAGAAGAGCATCCGCAGCCTCAGTACGTGCGGTTCCCAGCCGGTACGGCAGAATGGCCGGCGGGGAACGGCCGTACACCACCTCGAACGGCATGGCACGAAGGGCGGTATGGAAGAACGTATTATAGCAATACTCCGCCCACGACAGCCAATCCACCCACGCACGCGGACGATCTCCTGTAACACACCGCAAATACATTGCGATTACCTTGTTAACCACCTCTGACTAGCCGTCCGTCTGAGGGTGGAAGGCCGTGCTCATGCGAAGTGTGACACCCGCCATCTTGAACAAATCGCGCCAGACGTTGCTGGTGAACACTGGGTCGCGGTCACTGACGATGGACGTTGGGAAGCCGTGTAGACGTACAACACCGTCGAAGAAGGCACGGGCGACCGACGCTGCCGTGTAGGGGTGGCCGAGCGAGATGAAATGCGCGTACTTGGAGAAGCGATCGACGACGGTGAGGATGACCGACTTGCCGCCAACCTTCGGAAGCCCCTCGATGAAATCCATAGAGATGTCCGCCCATACCTGAGACGGAACCTCTAGGGGCTGCAGCAATCCAGCCGGCCGTAGAGTCTGGGTCTTGTTGCGCTGACACGTGTCGCAGGTGCGCACCCAGTCTTGCACTAGTGAGCGATCGCCCGGGATATAGAAATCCGAGCGGAGGCGGTGCAGCGTCTTTTGGACCCCTTCATGACCGGCGCCATGAGCCAGTCGCAGGGCCTGTTGGCGCAGGTCGCCGACGTCGGGGATGAAGATATGGGAGCTGTGCAGCAAGAGCCCCGGATCCTCGCGCGAAGCTGCGGTCAGCTCGCCTGCGCGGAGGCGCTCCAGTAGAAGCACGGCGTCGGGCGCCGCGGCGGACGTCGTCGAGGAAGGCGAAGGATGGCCCCGAGAGGGCCGCCACGACCACTGTACCATCCGCGGAAGGAGAGGACTCCTCGTCCCGGTGGGAGAGGGCGTCCGCGGCGATGTTGAGGCGGCCCGGGCGGTACTCCACAGTGAAGTCGAAGCCGAACAACTTGCTGACCCACTGGTGCTGAGGAACTTTGGAGAGCCGCTGATCCAACAGGTACTTGAGGCTATAGTGGTCCGTCCGGATCAGAAAGTGGCACCCCCACAAGTACGGTCTCTAGTGTCGAACAGCCTGCACCAAGCCAATGAGTTCACGCTCATACGCAGCGAGCTTGAGATGCCGAGCAGCAAATGGCCGGCTGAAGAAGGTGGGGTCCGGCGCCCTGGTGGAGGATGGCACCAAACCCCGCACCCGAAGCGTCGCTGTCCACCACGAAGCCCTTGTCGAAGTCCGGCATTTGGAGTATGGGGCCGGTGGTGAGGGCGCCTTTAAGCGCCCGGAACGCCGTCTCGGCGTCCTCATCCCAAGCGAACACATCTCGCCGCAAGAGACGCGTAAGCGGGGCGGCGATGATCCCGAAGTCCCGGATGAATTTCCGGTAGTAGCCGGCCAGCCCCAGGAAGCCCCGCAGCGCACGAGCGGAGCGCGGGACAGGTCACGAAGCCATGGCCTCCACCTTATCCGGGTCCATGGCCACCCCCCGGCGGAGATCACGTGGCCAAGGTAGGCCACCGAAGACGCCCCAAACGAGCATTTGGAGCGCTTGAGGTGGAGGTGGCAATCCTGAAGAGCCCGTAGGACGATGGCGACGTGCTGCAGGTGCTCCGCCCAAGAGGAGCTGTAGATCAAGATGTCATCGAAAAACACCAGCACGAACCTACGAAGGTACGGGCGGAGGACGTCGTTCATCAATGCCTGGAACGTGGCTGGCGCATTGCTGAGGCCGAAGGGCATCACCAAGAACTCGTAGTGCCCCTTGTGAGTGCAGAACGCCGTCTTGCCGATGTTGTCCGGGTGCATGCGCACCTGGTGGTAGCCCGAGCGTAAGTCCTGCTTCGTGAAGAAGATGGCGCCGTAAAGCTCGTCAAGGATCTCGTCCACCACCGGGATCGGGAACTTGTCCTTGGAGGTCATCGCGTTGAGGGCGCGGTAGTCGATGCAGAACCTCCAAGTGTTGTCCAGCTTACAGACCAAGAGCACTGGGGCGGAGAACGGAGAGGTGCTGGGCCGAATGATCCCCTGCTGCAAGATGGCCACGCACTGCCGCTCCAGCTCGTCCTTCTGTAGCTGCGGGTAACGGTAGGGTCTGACGGCGACAGGAGCGGTGCCCGGCAGGAGGTGGATCCTATGGTCATACGGGTGCGCTGGCGGCAGCCCCCGTGGCTCGTCGAAGACCACGGCGAACTGAAGGAGCAGGCGGTCGAGGAGGGGCTGCCCTGGCGAGGCGGCGATGGCGCGAGTGCTGGGCACCGGAGTGTCGACGTGCGGAGCACCTAGCCCGCGCCACTGGATGCAGCGGCCGTGGCATGTGAAGGTCATACAGAGACCCTCGAAGTCCCATAGGATGGGCCCGAGCGCCCAGAGGAACTCGACGCCCAGGATGAGGTTGAATTCGCCCAAGGTGATGCCGAAGCACGTGACGGTGAACTCATCCGAGCCGATGGCGAGGGCGACATCGCGGGCGACCCCTTGGCAGGGTACTCGGTCCCCATTGGCCACCAGCACCCGCAGCGAGGGGTGCAGAGTAGTGTTCAGCCCCAAGCGACTGAAAAGGTCGGCGTGGATGAAGTTCATCGTCGAGCCGGAGTCGAGGAGGGCCACTAACCGCTGACCACGTATGGTGACGGGCAGCATCATGGAGTTCTCTGTGCGGACGCCCGCGAGAGCGTTGAGGGACACCGTGGGCAGATCCCCGGCGGTTGGGGCGTCGCAGGTGGAGTCCAGGGACGTGGGGGCAGGCGTGCGCTCTTGGAACACGGCTGCCACCGCGGCCTCCGCCGGAACGTCGTCGTCAACGTAGTTATCGTTGACGAGGTAGAAGAGGCACTGACACACATGGCCGCGGATGTTCGGCTTGTCACAGTTGAAGCACAGGCCCTGGCGACGACGTTCCTGCTGTTCCACCGGCGAGAGGCGGCGGAATCGTGACGGCGCGGGTGCTGTCAGCTGGACTGGAGCGCTCACCCCTCCAGACAATGCGGCAGGCTACTGACGAGGTGGTGCTGGTGGTGTAGAATGCCCCGCCGGAGGCCGGTAGCCGTGCTGTGCCGGTGTCGTGCCGAGGGCGATCGCGCGGCGTTCATACGCACGCGCATAGTACATCGCCAACTGAAGATCTTGCGGGCTGCGCATCTCCACGTCCGCCTTGAGGTGCTCGGGAAGGCCACCCACAAACAATTCGGCCTTCTGGAGAGAGGTGAGGTTGCTTGCATGGCAAAGGATGGAGTTGAAGCGGTCCGAGTAGTCCTGTACCGACGAGAGGAAGGGCAGCCGCGCGAGCTCTGCCAGTCGTGTGGCCTGTGTCAGCGGCCCGAAACGAAGCTAGCACAGGCCGCGGAAGCGCTCCCAGGAGGGCATGCCCTCATCTTGCTCCAGTGCGTAGTACCATGTCTGCGCGGCGCTGCGAAGATGATACGAGGATAGCCAGGTGCGATCCGAAGCCAAGGTGCATTGGCCACGAAAGAATTGCCCGCACTGGTTGAGCCAATTCAGCGGATCCACCCCGCCGTCGAACGTCGGGAACTCCAACTTGTAGTACCGCGGCGGAGCCGGTGGCAGTAGGGGCACCGTTCAATTGGTTGTCGTCGGAGTCCCCTTCCATGCCGCCATAGGAAGGACCCTGGGTGGGGGCGGTCGGAGGGGTGAAGCTGGGCACCGTCGTGTGTGTAGCAAACGGCGTGGTCGTCACAGCCGCGGTGTAGACCGGCGCAGGCGCCGATCCCATCGCCCACGCCGGGATTGGGGATGGCGACACGGGCTAGCACAGCAGATGGAGGGGACGCCGCCGGTCGACGAGAGGGGCATCCCGTAGGAGAATCCCGGCGACTGGGAGGCCGCCATTGTGGGCGCCGGCGGTGGCGGCGGGTTTGGTGCCAGGTGAGGAGGGGGCGGCGGCTGAAGCAGCCCCGCCCAGGCTGCCTGCAGCGAATCGACGCTGCGGCCGATCCGATCGACCACGGCAGCCAGCGACTCCAAGGTGAGTGGCGCCCCCGACGAGTTGGACGCAGAGGAGACGGTGGACGCGTCGACCGGCGAAGATGGAGAAGGAGCGGTCAGCGCAGGCACTGGCGGCGGGAGGGTGGATGTAGGAGGACCTGACATCTCTGATACCAGGTGTTAGGAACCCTAGTCCTACCGGGGATTGGACGGAGGTTGTAGGGATGCGTGGGCAGCGAGCGAGGCGAGGAGCGGCGAGGGCGGCGAGAGGGCGCCGTGGCCGGCGCAGGAGGAGGAGAAGGCGGCGCTAGGGTTAGGGCCGGCTCCCGTGGGGAAGCCGGAAACAATAATATGTTTCTGCTTAATTTCTCCAAGAGTCTTACACAAGTATTTATATGTCTCACGCTAATTAACAAGAAAACCCCTAATGATAATAATATGAAGATAAATGGCCTCCTTGGCCCCTTGGCGCACCAGCCGCCTAGCCACCTTGCGCACCTCGCCTCTTGTACGTGAGGCCGGTCATAACAGTAAGACAGTCTAGCATGGTTCTCCACAGGACCTGAGTTGTTGTAAGAAGCTTTCAGATCTTCTTAATGGAAAGATATGCAGCCCTCCTGCAAGCTCTCGAAAAAGTCTTAATGGAAAGATATGCAGCCCTCCTGGAAGTTCTCGAAAAAATAAAACAAGTTGAAAGTACTATATGGAAGTTTCCCTATCCATCGTAATTGGCTGATGACCTTTGAATTCTGATATCGCAATGAGCGAATCAGTCATTTCCACAAGAAACTGATGTCGAAGCACACCAGGTCAATAGAACCTCAATGGCATCTGAACAAGCAAAAATGTTCTGAACAAGACCTAATGTACTTAGAACATCATTTACACATAAAGCTAATAAAAAACACAGGAAAATTACCTGTTTGTAACTTCACGACGTAGAACTGCCCTTTCAGAAAGATCCGAGAAGGATATCTTCTCTCCTTCCTTCATGTACAAGCTAACTTCCTAAAATGAAATAAATGCAACAGAGTACATGCTTCAAAGACCAAAAGCAGCCTAGAATGTACTGGGGACAAATTATGGTCATATTACCTTGATATGGATCTCAACACCTTCAGCATTCAGAATGTCCTTCCACACATAATTGCAGTTCTAGTATTTTGATATCCAGCATCTTGTTCAGAATTTTCTAGAACATCGGCAAGCATACATGTCAAATAGTAGAGCTAGGGAAAAAATTCAAATGCTATAGTTATGAGATGAATTAGCTCTCGCCTTTGTTTCTTAAATATCATATAAACACGAAAAGATATGAGCACTTCTTTTTGTTCTGCATTTGCCTAGGTAATAGGTATGAAAAAGAATGAAGGTAGTTATTTACACTTCAAACAAGTTCCCTTCGAGTAGGTTTGTCTCTCTCATCACTTGCACATTGGTGGATGTGTTATTGGTCTGTTTGTCAAAAGAAATGATATCAGACTGAGAAATTTAAAACAACATTATATTGCAGAGTGCAGACATAGTCCTTACCTCATTAGTTATGGAATTGCAAACTGGATAGGCTTGGAGAAGCCTCGGTCATAGGTGATGGTCAGAATCCCATGGGATAAATGACATCTGGCAGCAGCACCTACACCTGAATCCTGGCACAGAAATCCAAAATCATCCACATATACATCAGCAGTTCAGTAAAAAAAAAGATTGAATCTTTACACCTGGAGTAGACAACACTAAATAATACAGGTCACGGTCTATCCTGCAATATTGCTTCAGGTCGGAGCCATGGTTTTAAATCGCTGGCTAAAGCATTTAGCGGCAAGGCTGCCGTTACGACGTTTAGCGGGCTATATCCGGCATTTAGCGAGCTATAGCCGGCTTTAGCGGGATAAATGCCATAGCGGTTGTCCTTCCTAGAGGCTATAGCCGTCTATAGCGGAAGCTATAGCCGGCTATTTAGTCGGAGCTAGTTTCTTCCCCTTGCTGATATAAAATGGTTAAAGACACACTTAACAGGATTGCTCGAAGAACGACAAGAGGAGAGAAGAGTAGAGGGAACTTACAGCAACGGCCTTGCAGGCGGCGCACTTGTCCCCGATGGCGGATGCGGAGTAGTCGGACGCTGGGAGGATGGCGGCGAGGTGTAAGAGGGTGCCAGGTCTGTGGATTGCAGCTCTCAGCTACATCTCTCGTGATCTGGCGCAGCGTCGTCTCCCTCCAGATTTCCAGTCTCCACTTCCGCGTCCGCGTGATGGTCTTTTTTTGCATATGAGACTCTGAGATTTTGAACATGTTTCGAGAAGGCGAAACCCTAGAGAATGTGAACAAGAAGAAGCTGAGGGGAGAGGTAAGGACGAATGTCCTGACTTATGATAGACATGGTTCTCACGGCAATTTGTTCATATTAAGTTTGCAACTTGGTATCTTAGAAATGAGATTGAACTAGTCTGGATGTTTGTGAAGAAGCTGGTATCACAAAACTAACATAATTCCAATGATTTTACGACGGGATATGAAAAGCGGCAATAATATCATGCCAATGCTAAGAAAATATTTGCTCTTGTTCCTTGCTTCTTACGAGAACTTGTTAATAATTGTTACAAGAAAAATAGTAGCTGAGTGCCTTTTCAACATACATGCATACAAACAGACGTACATAATACTGGACTCATAATGATATATGGTACAAATTACTCACTGTGGCTTCAGGGTTTTGAATTATAACAGAAAGTGAATCAACAAGCTCCCCCAGATTATGAGGAATGTTTGTTGCCATTCCGACCTGTAACAATTTAAACAACTGTAAGAATCCCATTTTTGCATAAATAAGTATCTGACTTAGTAGCACTTGTATAAAGTGAATACAAACTCATACCGCAATCCCAGAATAACCATTCAACAATAGAGATGAAACACGAGTTGGCAGCAGAGATGGATCCTTCTGTGAGTTATCAAAGTTTGGTACGAAGTCAACCTGTAAAATAACAAAAAGCAGCATGAAATGGATGGGAAAAAAGAAATGTCATGCAACAACTCACAGAGAAAGACATCAAAGAAGTGAAAAGAGATACTGTATTCAGCTCCAGATCAGTCAAGAACATGGCTTCTGCTAGTGACTGCACAAAAATAAGAATGTCATTAAGTAGTTGAGCTTTTCTAATTGACAAATAGATAGTATAAAAAAGATTTGATATATCGAGGTTCATTGTTTCAGGCAATAGTGTTTAATAAGAACATTTTTTTAGTGTTTATTCCCATCTAGAAAATAAAATTGCAGGGCTTAGGGATGAATGGCGTTCAGATATTCTTAGTAGGGACGAATGAAGTACAAAGTTAGCATCCAAAATTAAGTTCTAACAAATATTTTAGACAATTCTTACGCAAATTAAATATTTCTGATGCTATTTGAGCAAACAAAATTCAAAGTAACTTACATCCAAGCGGCACTCTGTGTATTGCATTGCAGCAGCAGGATCAGCATCTATCGAGCCAAAATTTCCATGTCCTTGTACAATGCACCAGCTTGATGTCTCCTGTAAACAGATAAACAATGCACCAGCTCCTTGATCAAATAGCCAACCTGAGCTCGCTCGCAGCAACGGCACCAGCCTAGAAATGGTTTTGGAGGTGGAGGCAACGGTGGTGTGATCTGGAGCATAGTCACAAAGTTCCTGGGTCGACCGGGTCGAGGGACGGGGTCGAGGGTCGAGGGTCGTCATTTTATAAAATTGTGGTACGAAGGGGGTATACATCTATAGAACGATAAATTATTATGTGGGACGCGACCCTGATTCATCGGGGTCGATATCTTCGGGTCGATAAAGACAAAAACTATATATGTGCTACTAATGAAGAAACTAATCTGCACAAGCATATAAGAAACATATAAAAGAGTACATTTAGACCATGCTACACATACTCAGCTCATTGTCTAACAAAAACCACACCAATCCACTGTCTTTAACCTCCTTATCCCAATTAAATCTGCTAGCAATGGGGCTGCGACCCCTTTCAAACCGGGACACGATCCAACCTTGAATGGGACACTGACCCTCTTCGACCCCGACCCTCGAATCGAAACGACGTTCCCGGGTCGAGGGACGAGGCATCGACCCCGAATCCTGTGACTATGATCTGGAGGCGATGGGGGGACGGGATCCAGGCGCTGCTGCTATTTTCCTCGGTGGTGCGCACGTTCGGGAAGATGGGGGCCGACCCGGATTCGTCCATCGCGGCCGAAGTGAGGCTAGGGTTCCGGCGGAAGAGGCCGCGGAGACGGTAGCGGAGGTGGTGGGCGGACGGCGGCGTTGGAGTGGAGCGGCTCCTCGATCGCCGCAGTGTTGCCGCCTCTCCTCGCGGCTCCTCGCGCTGCACGCGCCGCGGCCTCGTGCAGCAGCCTTGCGGCTCCTCGTGCCTCGCCGCCGCCGGCGCACCGCCGCCCCGCGCGCCCCACCTTCCGTCGCGCAGTCACCGCCGCGGCTCCTGCATGCCACGCTCGGACCGCCGCGCCCAGCGACGGGGATGGCGGCCGCGTGTGGGGAATCCTCGGCGGGGGCGCGCGACTTGCCGTCCCACGCGCCGCGGCGGAAGGCCCACCCGCAGCCCGATCCGCGTCGATGGCCTGGTCGCTCCTGCACTGTGCCAATCCTCCTCCCGCATGCCGCGCCTCAGCCTGCGCCCGCCCGCGCGCCGCCCCGGCGCGCGCGCGTGCCCGAGCCGCTCTGGTCCCGCGTCAGCTCCATGCCGCGCGGAGGGAGGGAGGCGCCGGGTGATGGAGAGGGACGCCGGAGGGAGGGCGCCGCTGCCAGAGAAGGGGATCTCGCGGCGTGGGGGCGGCGCACTGGCGACGCTGACGATGGCTGAGGGCGGCGCGGTCGGCGGCCGGGGACGGCGCAGATCGGCCAGGACGGCAAGGATTGGCGACCTGTGATGGAGAGGCGGCCGGGGACGGAGCGGCGGCCGCCAGGGACGGCGCAGATCGGCCAGGATTGGCGGCCCGTGACGGAGAGGCGGCCGAGGAAGGAGCGGCGGCCGCGGCGTGGGTATGGAGGGGAGGGCGCGAGGCGAGCGTGGGCGAGGGTTGATCGGACTACATCAGGATCTTTCAGCGTCGTGGAGGAGGCGGCGTGGCGTCGCGAGTGAGGAGGCAGCGTTGGGGGAGGCGCGTCGCGAGCAGGGTTAACCATTTCGTTTTCGTTGCAAATCCCGGTGTTTAGCGGAAACGAAATTTCGTTCCGAAATTTCGGTAAATTTCGGCGAATTTCGGTGACTTTTGGCCGAAATTTTTTGAATTTTGAATTTTCAAACGAAATTTTCCGAAAAATACCGAAATTTTTTTTCCCGGTAAGTAGCGAAAACGAAATTTTTCGCCGAATTTCGGCGAAATTTCGCCGAAATTTAAAACCCTGGTCGCGAGGGGCATGATACGGGAAGGCCAGGCGCCGCGTGATGGCTGGAAATCACGCTCCAGAACCAATGAGCGGGCGAGTACGGAGGGAGGGTAAAACAACACCGGCGCGGTGAAAAAAATTTCTGCCGATCGGGACTTCGGGAGCGCAGCGCCTGATTGAACGGGTGGGGGCGACAAAATCGGTCTGACCCCCTCCCTGTCAAACTTTTTGACTTTACCAGTGAACCATCAGAGGGTACTATGTGAGATGAGTACGGAGATTAATTTTGGTGAGGATTGTTTTAATTATCATAGATCCTAGTATAGATAGATTCCGTCAGCAGAATTACTACTATTCCGCCGGTCAGGCTGGCCGGAGCCAAGTAGTACATCTTGACGTACGTAAACAAATTAATCAACAAGAAGAGCATCATGGATTTCGACTTATTTGATGTAACTCAGAAGCAACAAGCATCATGATGGATGGTCCGATATGCATGTTAATTTCATGGATCCTTTTCTGGATTATTAAGATCGGCTAACTACTACTACACAGAAAAAAATTGGGATATCATTGGACACCGCCCATTAATTCTAGGTTTGGTTTCACTGATCTGTTTCCGATTTGGTTTAGTTTCCAACTAGACTATTGCACCACGAGTCGACATGCTGGCACCCAGGTCGCTGTTCTCCCCTTGCATCGCCTTAATCCCGTAGAAATCTCAAGGATTTTGCCGGATCATGAGTTGATTTTGTCTCCTTGTCGTAGACGATTTTTTTCCTGCATCATCACATTACTCCACAGTGGTCTCAGACACCTACACCGTGACTGCTGAGGTATTATCTATGGATCACAATACTGGCTCTGACTGGGGTGTCATCATCCCAGTTCAGCGATTGTCTGTCTTGTTTTTCTTCCAGATGCTGCTCATTCCAAACCCAGAGAACGAACACTTGTCAAAATCTAATAATAACAAGCTAAACTTAACTGGCATTTGTAGTATGATGAACAGAACGAGAGATCAACCAATAAGGAGGGAAGAAGGAGAAATAGGTCCCTTGCCAAGGTAGAGTAGGTTGTAGGTGTGACTAGTCCGAGAGGGTTGAGGGTTGAGAGTTGAGAGGAGATGGAGTTCTATATATGTCCATAGAAACTACCAAGGGCCATTCTGGTCATTTTAAATGTGGCAAAAATGCATGCCAATCGATACCTAGATGACCATGACTATGCAAGGTATATTGTTTTCCCTCTTCCTTATATGTTCAATAAAATTTTGTTGAGAACTAAAATATTTTACCCCTGTTACAAATAAAACCATGTGACATGCTCCGACACTGTCAATCTTATATTGCATAAGCTTAGGAAATTGCAATGGTAAGGGAATGCATAAAGCTATAGGTTCAAATTAAGATAACTAGTCCATCAACCCGTGCTCCTGCACGGGTTAGCATTTAATGGTGACTGACATTACATTTTTTTAAATTTCATCAGGAGGAACAATCGATTGAATTTGTTGTGGTCGTTGTACGTGTTATTTCCTTTCTTTTATGGCATCATAAGAGGGTTTACACATTTTGATCAAGTCCAGAAAACATCTGGTGACAACCGTATTGTTTATACAATTGGTGCTTCCTGCCTAGTTCGATAAACTGAAGGGGCTGCTCATCCGATGGCAACACGGCATGAGATATGCAATCAAACTTTTCCTCTTCTAAATCGAAGCGTAGGAGGCCTTGTAGTGGGGGGGTGTCTGTAGGAGCTCCCTCTCGATGTGCCAGTACGCGGACCCCTTGAAGTAGGCACTCCTATGGCATAATTATGGGGTACGGTGGATCCTCTACTGTCCTGCAGCATGAACCATGCCCACCGATAGTAAACACTTCCATCCCAGCATTGTAAGTCCGCTTATAATCTGAACGGGTTGGCATTTCCTGGTGACTTTGACATTATATTTTTTTAAATTTCATCAGGATGAACAATCAATTGATTTTGTTGTGGTTGATGTACGTGTTATTTCCTTTCTTTTATGGCATCATAAGAGGGTTTAAACAATTTTGCATAGTAAACAATAGAGAATTTTATAATGATTGAAAAAATAGGAGTCGTCCATCTGGTAAAATTCTACCGTGGTGAAGAGCCGAATTATAGAAGAGCCGAATTAGTTGGCAAAATAAATGCGAAAAACACAGGTTCATGGGCCGTTTTCATATAGGCTTTGCTCCACCCCACCCCCACACCCCCACCCCCCACCACACACCCACCCGCTCTGTGTAGCAGCCCAGAGGGGCAGGCATGCCGGCCATCTAGACTTCAGTCGTGCCCCCTCAAAAAAACAAAAATCTAGACTTCGGTCGCTGCATTAATTAATTTTGTTCCTGCCCGTCCGAGATGCTCACACGACCAATTTGATTACGCCGCCCGTTGCAGGTTTGGTTTCACTACTGATCTATTTCCGATTTGGTTTCGAACTAGTCCACTGCATCACGAGTCCACGATACGCTGGCGCGCTCAGGTCGCTGTTCTACCCTTGCATCACTTCAAAAAAAATTGTACGATTTCACATTACAACTCGAACACTTGGAACGTATGCATACTTACCCCGATGAATGCAAGTACATAATCCTGTGCGTATGAGGAAGAATGAGCCCGGTAAATTCTCAAAATTGACAACGTCACCACTAGTGGAAATCGTAGTTTTGGTGACCAACGGCTTTCGTCACTAGGAGGCGAATTCATCACAAAGAATGTCATGTGACAAATTTCAGTTCATCATAAAATGAGCGTCAAGTTTGTGTTCATGTGATGAAACATCCAAAAATGTCACAGAACTATTTTTTCTGTGATGAAAAAACTTTCATAACAGAACCATTCTTTATTCTGTGACGTGTTGTAAAAATGTCACAAGATATCCAGATCCACGTGGTCATAGGCCCGCTACCCAACTCTTGCCCAAAATTAGTGACGTAAATAAACATCATAGATCATCGCCATGTAGGATATAAGAACTCTTGTAGTGTTTGGCTATATATATCCACACCATGTGGATACATAGGCAGGTTTAATCCTTTACCTAAAAATTCTCACCATCATACAATTGGTTTGGAAGACATCTTGCAAGCTTGAGCACAAAATCGGCTTCTTACGAAAGATAGTATGTACTCCCTCCGTATTGTAAAGGAAGTCGTTTTGAGAACATTTTAAATCTTGACTACAAATAAATTCTTTTGAGTTGAGTTTGAAAATATGAAAGCGATGTAAGTAGATTCATCTTGAAATATAGTTTCGTAAAAGTATATTTTGACTATATTTTATAAATTTTTATAGTAAAAAGATAGTGGTCAAAGTTATTTTTTGAGACCGTGTCGATATCCTAAACGACTTCCTTTACAATATGAGGGAGTACCATCTTATAACCGAGTTCTTTGTGCAATTTATCGTACATAAAATTTGAACATCTCCTAACAATGCAGCTTTTGCTTCCTAATGCTGGAACATTGCTGACCAATAGATGCTGCAGGATGAAGAAACACACCAAAATGTACGGTCCTTCAAGACCAACCTTGCAATACCCCTTATTTATGGCTATCAGTAGTTGGAGCGCATCCAAATTGTTAGAAATTCCTTCCATTCCAAATTATAGTTCATTTTGACTTTTCTAAATTCATAGTTTTTACGATATATCTAGACATCCATTATATCCAAGTGTATATATCTAGCAAAAGCTATGTATTTAGAAAAGTAAAAACTATCTATAATTTAGAACAGAGAGAGTATGATGCAATCTTCGACAACATCAGCCTCAACCTCAATGGACAGTTACACATCAAAATTCAAACATAAGTTCTCAATGCTTATGCGTCATGCGAAAAAGAGCAACTTTCCATATTGATGAATTAATCCAGGTTGCACCCTTAGCCATGCAAAGGAAAAAGAAACTAGGTGGTGCATAAACCCTCAAAATATAAATAAACACTTCAAGATATTTGAATTCATATAAAAATGTTGAATCGCAACTTCAAAAAATATGAAATAAAACTTATAACACCCGTGCATAAAAGAAATGAAATCATATGTCAACTACGGAAAAGAAAAATAATAATAGCATGATGCATCTATCACACTCCGAAAAGGGGGAAGGTGGGAAAATAGGCAAGAAAAAAAAAGAAATTATAGCATCCGTAGCGAGTTAGTACTTAAAAAAAGAGAGCCAAGAAAAAAAAAATGGGAAGACCATATACATTGTGCTGGGACGGGGAGAGTAAGCCTGCCAAGGTCAAGAAGCCCACATGCGATGGAGGGAATGATAGTACGAGGAGTGGAGTGCAAGCTAAATTGGAAAAACAAAATTGGCTGCTACACACTCTTCGAACATGACTTTTACCATAAGATATATTAAAAAGGAATGTTTTTTGCTGAAAGACACTCTTCAAACATGTTTATTTGCTACTGAACATTATAGCTCTTATAATAATATTTCCTACTCAAATAGGTAAGAAAATATAATTTTAGGACAAGTATATATACCCGTGCCCCTTCAAACCAACATTTCACTGTATATATCAACCTGGACAAATCTCAGGTACGGTCATGCAGTTGTCCATCTTTATTTTTGGAAGACAAATACCAAAACACATCCTTGGTTAACTGGACATTACACCGAAGAATTGATTCCCGTGAACTAGCAAGCGCATCAAATAAGTAAGCAATGTGAGTAGATTCGGGAAATTTTTTACCAATTCCGTGGCAGTGGTAAATACCATTAAATTTTTTCTACTGCAGAAATATTGAAACATAAGGGCATCCAGCTCACTCCCATCTTAAAATTAAACCAAAATAGCTAAACAAATCTCAAATTGCCACTTGCAAGAAAAACTGATTCCAACCACTTATTCAAGAAATCTCATCACTACCAGACTCGGCTACTTTGCCGAGTGCCACAGACACTCGGCAAAGGCCGGAAAACACTCGGCAACAACTTTGCCGAGTGTAGCTCACGGCGAAGCGCACACGGCGTTTCATCTAACGGTGAAGCCGGCTTTGCCGAGTGCCGTTTCTCGGTCACTCGGCAAAGTTTTGTCGTGTGCCAAGTCGCACTCGACAAAAAAGTGTAAACGGGACGGGCGAACGGGACGGGGGACGGGGACTTTGCCGAGTGCCCTCAAGAAAGCACTCGGCAAAGATTCAAAGTTTGCCGAGTGCTAAAGGATGGGCACTCAACGAAGTTTTAGACTTTGCCGAGTGCTGCCAGCTCGGCACTCAGCGATGTTTGGAACTTTGTCGAGTGCCACATGTCTGGCACTCGGCAAAATTACAAACTTTGCCGAGTGTCTACGTTATAGCACTCGGCAAAGCCTTTTTCTAGAAAATAGGAAAATGGTCGCTTTGCCGAGTGTCTGGGTAATAACAATCGGCAAAGCTTGCTGTTTTTTTTTGTATTTTCTGCTTATTATGTAATAACCACATCCATCACAAATATAGTATGTATACATTTCAGGCAGTTAATATAGCATATATAAGGCACATCCATCACAAATATCGCATAATAGCACAAATACCGCACGGTACATAGCACGAATATCACAAATAGCAGAAGTCCAACATCGATGCCATAAGTGTAACGTTCAACAAGCACAAGTCCAACAAATTAAACAAGTCTAGTCCAACAAACACAAGTCTGTAGAATAAATACCATAAACTACTCTAAATCAGCTCGGTGGCCACTGCGACTGTTGACGCTCACTAACGATCATTTTCAGGCATCAACTTGATCAGAAAATCATGAGAGTTTGTATTTTTTACACGCATCCTTATTCAATAAAGTCCATAAACCACACTTTACCTTTTAAAAAATGCAAGTTGTATTTTAGAGCTAATATGCAGGTTACAAGCACACTTTGGCCCGACATAAAATCACAAAAAATATCTTAGCAATGATTCAGGCTCAAATGGACCAAATGTAGCCCAAGAACCAATCCAAATGAAATCAAGACAGGCCAACCCCAACGTGGATCAGACAAGGAGGCCCAGGACAGCCTGCCAGAAGAAGTTGGGGGCGGTTGGTGGCCCGGGCAGGCCGACCGACCTACAGGTCGGCTGACCTGGCCCGTGGGCCCCACCGCCTCAACCAGGGCACGTGGCGCCTCCCCATTGGTCCCTTACATCGGTTGTGAAGGTTCTCACCCGTGGCTCCCTGCTATAAATACAAGGGGGGTAGAGAATGAGAACACACACACACCACACCTCACCTCACTCACCTCTTGCATAGTCTTTAGGCTTAGTGGAGTTTAGGAGAAGTCTAGGAGTCATCGAGTCGCCGGAGTTGCTCGAGAGTCTGGTATGGGTTCATCTCCAGCTCTCTCTTGTAATATTCGGTCGTTTGTAATAGAATTAGACTATGGTTACCGATATCTGCTTCAAGTATATTCTGTGTTATCGGATATATGCTTCTTGATATGGTTGTGTTATTATTCAATGCTTGCATTGCTTGATCGCCCTGTGCTGGAGATGGTTAGTCTTTTATTCTTAGAACTCTATCAACTGCTCCAGTATTCGTATGATTGCTCTAGTGTGATGTCTGTCCATCCGGAAGGTGGGGATTCCGCGCGGGACACTAGAGTATCCCTTACTAGTGTAGACATGATGTCTAGATTAGCTAAGAGTTGCTTGATGTCAACTATACCCACGGTTTGTAGAGGTAGCCGGGAGGTGGTGACAGCCCTGTCCGAGCCCGAGTAATCCTCCACGTTCGGTATGGGGGGTAGGAGGTACATAAAGTCGCCGGGGTGTACGGGCTCCTCCCGTTGCTTCGATAGCGATCTCCCTGTTGTGTAGTTTAATCTCTGACGAGCTAACCAATGAGAAAGTATAGATATAGCTAACCTAGCATAGTTGACTCGAGCTCTAACTTCTGCCTTGCTCCCGGCCTAGAGTATCTTTTATCTTTTATTTATTTATCCAAGAGGGTAGTTTGTGTGTGTGTCACACTACCTCCTACCATATTATTATCTTACCCCTATTTATATATGAGAATATCTAATCTAGATAAAGTTCATCAACTAGTCTATATCTCTTCACTCACCGCTTTCCCTGCGGAAATATAAATGACAACCCGGTATACTCCCGGGTAAAATGCTACAGCGGTATTCCATGCGCTTGCGGATTTATTCGTGGTTCATGAAATACTACCACCCCAATTGGCGTCTGCGGACGTCATCGCTGTTTCCCGGTGATGACGTTGGTAGGCGCCAACAGCGACGCCGCCGGTGCCGGTGAATGCTCGTCCGGAGGCTCATTTGACCCCCCAATCGATTGATTCTGCAAAAAGAAATTGACATAGGATTACATTTCTAAGTCAATATGTATGTGCAAGCAAGTAAATAGATTCATACTCACAGGAGTGCCTGTAGCGCCAGGTGAAGGAAAGATAGAAGGAAAGCCTATCTGTGGCAGCGGTGGTGGAGGCCAGGGCACCGTTGGCGGCGGTTGATAGTTGATCGACGCACCAAGACCATGGAGGTAGGAGAACATGGTCTGCATCTGTTGTTGCGCAGCCTGTCGCTCAGCAAGAAGCGTCTGCTCCATCCTCTGCCACTCCTGCATCCGCTCTTCCTACCACCTGCGCTCTTGCTCTTGCCTTAGCGTCCGCTCCTCTAGCCTCGCCTCGATCTCCTCCCGCCTCTTCGTCTCTTCGTCCATCCGGGCCTATAAGATTTCACCCAAATGTTACAATGCGAACAAAAGATAACTAAAAGTAACGAATGACAAATGGATTAGAAATAACCTAGATTGCACGCACGCTGGCCACTAAAGTCTCAAGCCGTGGGCGTATTGGTGGGGTCGAGTCGGTGGTCCTTGCCCGAAGCTGGGAGAGAGTCGGCGTACTGGCTGTGTCGACTAGGCTGTTGGCGAGCCAGTAACGGCCGTGCTTCTTCCATCCTCCTGCCCTCATGATGGTTTCTCCAGAAAGGGGCTGGGTGGTTGGATCCCAAGCGTCCCCATGGAGTGCCTTTCCCATCTCCGTGTACTCAGTGATGCGCGTGTGGACGCTCGGGTTGCTGTAGGCCTTGGGTGGATCCACCGGGTTGTAGGAGACGTCGGACGTCGCCTGCCCTTGTGAGCCATACAGTATGCCATGAACTCGTTGCATTCCTGGTCTTCATGTGACGACGACTGCAAGCAAAGCGAAAGAATACAATGATTAGTGAGAATGCAGAATTTAGAGTTTGAAAGTACGAAAAAGTGTAATGACTTACCCAAACCTCCTTGTACTCGGCAAGGCCTCGGCTGCCTTGATGGTGTGGCGCACCTTGCATCAACAAGCGGTGCTCCCGGCATAAGTTGTGACTCTGAATCCACTCCTCGCTGAGCCACTTGTCCACCATCATCTCCTAGCACGCGCCCTTGCCGGCGCACCAGTTCGGAGGCACCTACACGTAATGGAAGCAAAGTAGATGACATTTCCGAAAATCAAATTAAAAAAAAAGAGTAGTGATTTCGTCATTTACCCTCAAGTATTGTTCCCGCGTGAGGAACATATTCCTTGCTACATCTTTGCCGACCTTCTTTTTTTCCACATCGACGCGGTAGGTAATTACGACCTAAACACGTGCCTCGTAGTGCATGTCCTTCACTAGTTTGCAACATGCTGTGTCAGCCACCTGAGCCGCCATGGCCTCATATCCTGGCCCGCACCTGTAGAAATCCTGCATATAGACTCGATATTTGCAGTCAATATTCCAAGAGTTTCAAATATATGGTAACCATTGACTAATGTAGTGCGAGGACTTACCCAGAATTCTCCCAGCACCCGCCTTGCCTTGTTGCCGAAAGACCTCTCTTCCCGATTGTGACACCCCAGACCAGGGCTTAATAGGATTAATAGGATACTCATATCAACAAGTTGCAACTTCTTTTCCGGAAGCCAGTCTCCAAAGAACTCCGAGGTTAAGCGTGCTTGGCCTAGAGAAATTTGGGGATGGGTGACCGACCGGGAAGTTCTTCCCGAGTGCGCACGAGTGAGGACAAAGTGTGCAGAAAAGACTGGTGTTGGTCTGTGAGGACAGTCTATATCTTAGAAAGCAGCCAGATGTAAGCGGGCCCGGCCTCGGGGAGGCGGGACGTTACAGAATGGTATCAGAGCCGACTCTCGCGGTTTCACGGGCACGTACGGGCGTAAGTGCGGAGGCATGAGCACGGGCGCGTGGGGGCGCAGATGCCACCGGCATGTGCACGGGCGTGTGGCGGGTCAGTGCACGGGCATCTGGGATGCGCCGTTGGCACTGGACGCACGGACGTGGCACAGGGACCGTTGGCACTGGATGCACGGACGTGGCACATGGGCTGCTAGCACTGGACGTACGGGACGTGGACAAGAGAGGACGTTCCTGGCTTGGGATTGACCGACGAGGACGTCGGTCTCTTAAGGGGGTGAGTATGTGACACCCCAGACCAGGGCTTAATAGGATTAATAGGATACTCATATCAACAAGTTGCAACTTCTTTTCCGAAAGCCGGTCTCTAAAGAACTCCGAGGTTAAGCGTGCTTGGCCCAGAGAAATTTGGGGATGGGTGACCGATCGGGAAGTTCTTCCCGGGTGCGCACGAGTGAGGACAAAGTGTGCAGAAAAGACTGGTGTTGGTCTGTGAGGACAGTCTATATCCTAGAAAGCAGCCAGATATAAGCGGGCCCGGCCTCGGGGAGGCGGGACGTTACAGAATGGTATCAGAACCGACTCTCGCGGTTTCACGGGCACGTACGGGCGTAAGTGCGGAGGCATGAGCACGGGCGCGTGGGGGCGCAGATGCCACCGGCATGTGCACGGGCGCATGGCGGGTCAGTGCGCGGGCATCTGGGATGCGCCGTTGGCACTGGACGCACGGACGTGGCACAGGGACCGTTGGCACTGGACGCACGGACGTGGCACATGGGCTGCTAGCACTGGACGTACGGGACGTGGCCAAGAGAGGACGTTCCTGGCTTGGGATTGACCGACGAGGACGTCGGTCTCTTAAGGGGGTGAGTATGTGACACCCCAAACCAGGGCTTAATAGGATTAATAGGATACTCATATCAACAAGTTGCAACTTCTTTTCCGGAAGCCGGTCTCCAAAGAACTCCGAGGTTAAGCGTGCTTGGCCCAGAGAAATTTGGGAATGGGTGACCGACCGGGAAGAACACTGGTGTTGGTCTGTGAGGACAATCTATATCCTAGAAAGCAGCCAGATGTAAGCGGGCCCGGCCTCGGGGAGGCGGGACGTTACAGAATGGTATCAGAACCGACTCTCGCGGTTTCACGGGCACGTACGGGCGTAAGTGCGGAGGCATGAACACGGGCGCGTGGGGGCACAGATGCCACCGGCATGTGCACGGGCGCGTGGCGGGTCAGTGCGCGGGCATCTGGGATGCGCCGTTGGCACTGGACGCACGGACGTGGCACAGGGACCGTTGGCACTGGACGCACGGACGTGGCACATGGGCTGCTAGCACTGGACGTACGGGACGTGGCCAAGAGAGGACGTTCCTGGCTTGGGATTGACCGACGAGGACGTCGGTCTCTTAAGGGGGTGAGTATGTGACACCCCAGACCAGGGCTTAATAGGATTAATAGGATACTCATATCAACAAGTTGCAACTTCTTTTTCGGAAGCCGGTCTCCAAAGAACTCCGAGGTTAAGCGTGCTTGGCCCAGAGAAATTTGGGAATGGGTGACCACCGGGAAGTTCTTCCCGGGTGCGCACGAGTGAGGACAAAGTGTGCAGAAAAGACTGGTGTTGGTCTGTGAGGACAATCTATATCCTAGAAAGCAGCCAGATGTAAGCGGGCCCGGCCTCGGGGAGGCGGAACGTTACACCGATCTTCTGCATCTGGGACGGCGATGTAGGTCCGACATGTATGCCAGCTCCAGGACCCCGGCATGCATCATGAGCCTAGGGAAGAGCTCCCTGCTTAGGGCTCCCAGGATGTCGTTGGGCTTCCTTTTGTGGGCACCCTCCTGCACGAGCATCCAATACCTGAAAAAGTGTTTAACATAAAGTATTAGTGTCTTGTCATTTTCAACATATGAATTGAAAAATAAATGCTGACCATCAAAAGTGACTTACCTATCCCCTACTGATCGAATCATCGGGCATCTCGCAAGAGGTATCGGCCGCTGCGGCAGTTGCGACGGTCCTCGCAACCACACCGCCCTCGTATCTCCTGCTGCCGTCACCTCCTCCTCCTGGTCTTCGTCCTCCTCTCTCGGCTCCTCCTGCTCCTCCTCCTCCGCCGCCGCCGCCACCGACGGCGGCTCCTCTGGAGAAGGTGTCCTCTCCCTCCTGCTCCTTCTCGTCCTCCCCTGGCCTCCACCACCTGTCTTACCTCATCTCGTTCTCCCTGGCCCTCGTGGACCCCTCTGCTGCATTGGACCCCTCAGGAGCCTCTTTCCCTCCACCACTAGTCCTGTACAAGGAGCTCAGGAAACTCATCTTGCCGCCGCCTGGCATTTCGAATCAATTACCTGCAATGAATAATACTGAACAAATCAGCAAAAATGAACAATATGTACTTAGCAAATTATGCAAAATAAACAATATATATATATATGCAAAATCAGTTCATAGAATTAAACAATTCGGTTCATAGCAAATTATGCAAAAATATGCAAAATAAACAATATATATACATAGAATTAAATAATTCGGTTCATACATGTATTAGAAATAGTCATCATGATCGGGATTAGCTGGATCATAATCCTCATCATCACTATTAGGCTCCTCGACATAATCAACATTATCCGAAGGAGGAATGTCATCTTCACTGTCTCTACCCAAACGCAGCCGCTGCTCGAGTAATTCTAAGTCATAAGCATTTTCAACCTCATCTCCAGCTTCCTCATCAGCAACCCTTTCATTGTCCACTTTCATTCTCATCACGTCATTTAAGTCTATCTCGAAACTCCCTTCTAGTCCTTCTTGAAAGAACTCTCTGCCATTGTTGTAGTCTTCATTGTTTGGGACAGGAAGTTTGCCGTGTGGCGATACCATATACACAACATCCCAACCCTGAAGACGTTTGTCGATTTGGCACGGATATGAGAGATAATAAACTTGTGTGGCCTGTTGAGCCACAATGTAGATATCGTCGCCTGGTAACTTTGAATCCTGACGAATTTCGACTAGGCCAACATTTGGGGTACGCCTCGTTAATGTAGGATCAAACCAATGGCATTTGAAAATTACGGGAGTCAGTGGTACGGAATCATGAAACTTGAGTTCGTATATTTCTTCAACTCTTCCATAATACTCGACCCCATCTTGGCCTGGCGTAAAGACTCCAATATTTTGTGGTTTTTCGATTGGGTCGACTTTGCTCGTATCCTGTCGTGTGGAAGCGATATCCATTCACGTCATAAACGTTAAATGACTTAACCCGATAGCTAAATCCATCGGCAACTTGTCTCAACTCGGCACTCATGGACGGGTTTGCCCCTGAAAGCGAAAGCAACATAGTTCGTCATATTGTTCGAACCAACAAATGACTTAACCCTATAGCTAAAGCGATATCTTGTGAATTGGAGTTTACCTTTTGTTGCAACCAATAAATGAAATTGGGCTGAGAATTTTCAACGCCATTTTTAAGAAGAGCCTCCGATTCGTTCTGGGTCGGAGGCCTTGAGCGACGCTAGAATTGAAGAAGAAATTGCCTGTGTGAAATATGATCAAGGGGGTTGGATGCTGATTAGTGCAAACACAAGAACATGTTAAATGAGATGCTAAATTGTGGAACCTCGTGAACATGTTAAATGAGAACTTATCTTATGTACGGCTCCACCTCAGAAAGGTTGGTCAACTAATAAAGCATGATACAGCGCCACTCTTCATGGTTCAGGGTCTTGTACCTCGCATCACTTGCACTTCCAAGTTACCTTTGGAAAATGCTGAGGCTCGATTCATTATCGCCAGCATTGTAATGAGGCGGTGGATTATGCATGCTGGGAAGCTTCTCACCATAGTATTTAGTCGTGAAGTTTGACACCTCCTCCAGAATATACGCCTCTGCAATCGAAGCCTCAATTTTGCATTTATTCTTACATTTCGTTCGAAGAACCTTCTGACATCTTTCAACTGGATAGCACCAACGGAACTGCACACGCCCTCCCATTCTTGCCTCATAAGGCAGGTGCAGAAGCAAATGTTGCATTGGATTGAAGAAGGCTGGTGGAAAGATCTTCTCCAACTTATAGAGCAACACGGGAGCCATTTTTTCCATATCCGCAATAACAGCTCGAGATAACTCCTTAGCACAAAGCTGACAGAAGAAATTGCTCAACTCTACTAGCACGAGCCATACATTATCAAGTAAGTAGCCTCGAACCATCACCGGAAGAAGCCGCTCAATCCATATGTGATAGTCATGACTCTTTAGCCCATTGATTCGCATAGTAGTCAAGTTCACTCCCCTCCTCAGATTCACTGCATATCCATCGGGGAATTGTAACTTTTTGAATCCACTCTAGTGCTTCTTTCTTTTGGGCCCTCGTGAGGATGAAGTCGGCCTGTGTCTTCTTCCATTTTCTCCCAGGTCTAGGAGTCCTCATTTCGTACCTTGGTCTATCGCACAACCTTGTCAGATCCACTCTTACTTTTACGTTGTCCTTCGTCTTATCAGAAATATCCATGACTATTCCAAAAAGTGCCCCCCCAAAATTTTTTCAGTATGCATCACATCAATGTTGTGTGGAAGGAGGATATCATCAATATAGGGGAGTCTCCACAGCCCAGACTTCTGAGTCCAAGCATGTTCCTCACCGTACCCAACAAAACCACCGCCATCGTTGACTTGGAGTGCATCTATCTGAGCATGAATCGCATCACCCGTCATAATCGGCGGTGCAATTTCTGTAACTTTTACACCTTTCTAGAAGCTCTTAACGTCTTGTCTAAAAGGATGGTCCACGGGGAGGAATTGTCGATGTTTGTCGAACGACGAATACTTACCCCCCTTCCTCAATCAGATGAACTGCAGAGCTGCCTTGCATGTTGGATATGGGAACTTCCTGTGAGTACACCAGCCGCAGAATATGCCATACGCGGGTAAGTCATGCAGGGAGAATTGGTACCAAACATATATTTTAAAATTTGTCTTTGTTGCTCGGTCATAGGTCCACACCCCTTCGTCCCATGCCTTGACCAAATCATCGATCAGAGGCTTCATGTAAACACTCATTTTATTCCCCGGGTGCTCTGGAATAATCAACGACACGAATATGGTCTGTCGTTGAAATAGGACCCCTGGGGGAGATTCAGAGGGATAACAAACACGGGCCAGCATGAGTACGAGGCAGCCACCATCCCATAAGGATTGAACCCATCTGTTGCAAGCGCAATACGTACATTACGAGCTTCATTAGCCTTTGTCATGATGAATCATATCAAAATTCTTCCATGACTCACCATCGGATGGATGCACCATCTTGTCAGGGTTGTATCGAACACCTTTCTTGTGCCAGGTCATCTGTTGCGCGGATTCCTTGGTCATGAATAGTCGCCGCTACATGCATGCTTTGGTACATGGTCACCACTCACCATTGGCTATCTCCCTTGCGCCATCAAGAGGATAATTTCCTGTCCAGCTCAATCAAGGATCATGAAAAAAACTTAAACACTCATGAGTCATCTAAATAGGGTCAGCTCAAGAGTCATCTAAATTCAATACAAAGTTAGTCACAAAACTGAAAGTATTAATCTGTCATATTTGGTCATGAAAAGTTAAATACAATCTGAAAGTATGGTGATTAAAATATACATGCTCATGTGATCAGCACATTTACAATGAATCACTTTTCCATTATAAGAGAGTAACTCAGGGGAAGCACCAAGTTCTACAAGAAACTATATGTTCAAATGATTAGATTAGGCTCAGACTACCTATTGAGAAGAAAAGCTACTATTATTATCTAGGCTGGTAGAGCATAATCAATCTTTGACAACTGAAACATGGAGTTGTCCAGAGAAGCGTATGAGTGAGAAACTGAGCAAGGAGAATTACCTGCTTCATGGTTAAAATCAAGTTCCTTTGGTGCCTCCTTGCACTATTCATCAATCATTGGGTTAAAATCATACTGAGGTTCTGCCCACGCTATCCATTCAACCGATGATTTTGCGTTCTTCAGATCCTGACCACCAATACAAAATTGTAACAAACTCCAACTGTGCGACATACATACCTACCAGATCAGAGATAAACCTCTAATATGATCTCTTTGATACCATCATACTGAATTTTGACAACTTGCTAGAGTTGCCCAATGAACTTGTGCTATGTGTTACCATTCATTGAAGCCTCAAATGAGCATATTATGAATTTATGTCAGATAACTGAAGTCTAAAGTTCACTTTGATACTGCAGCACTTACTGAGGCAGTTGCAAGAGGGTCCAGCACAAATGAAGCAAAAATATTACTCATGTGTTTTCCAAGTTCCTTCTCTATCATTCCACGAACATGCACAAGTGAGACAAGAACCAGGATAAGTAATCGCTGCAACTTAGATCATTGCAAATGTACAGAAAATGTTATATCAGGGCCGGACAAAAATTACCAATCTCAACAGGCTATAGATCAATGCAGTTGTTAAGCACCTTGCCGTTCTCCGAAAGATTTAGCATAGCATAGCCCTTTTGTGGTTCGCTTTTGGCTGTTGTATTTTCAGTATGATATATCAGTGTAAGTGTTAGGAACCCTAGTCCTACCGGGGATTGGACGGAGGTTGTAGGGATGAGTGGGCAGCGAGCGAGGCGAGGAGCGGCGAGGGCGGCGAGAGGGCGCCATGGCCGGCGCAGGAGGAGGAGAAGGCGGCGCTAGGGCTAGGGCTGGCTCCCGTGGGGAAGCCGGAAACAATAATATGTTTCTGCTTAATTTCTCCAAGAGTCTTACACAAGTATTTATATGTCTCACGCTAATTAACAAGAAACCCCCTAATGATAATAATCTAAAGATAAATGGCCTCCTTGGCCCCTTGGCGCACCAGCCACCTAGCCACCTTGCGCACCTCGCCTCTTGTACGTGAGGCCGGTCATAACATCTCTCCCGGCCTTCGCAAACAGCTCGTCCTCGAGCTAGAACTCTGGATAAGCGGCGGTGAAGTCCTCGCGACTTTCCCACGTTGCCTCTTCTTCTGGCAGGCCGCGCCACTGGATCAAGAGGCGCCATGCACCTCGCCGCTGCTGGGCCTGCAAAACGCGCTCAGGGCTAGGCACAATGCGGCCATCCTGTGTCGGAGGAAGGGAACCCCTGGAGGGTCGCCGCGATGCTGCTTGAGGAGGCTGACGTGGAAGACATCATGCAGGCGGGCGCCTTCCGAAAGCTGTAGACGATACGCCACGCTGCCAATGCGCTCGAGCACCCGGAACGGCCCCGCCCATCGCGGCCTGAGCTTGTGACGCACACGGGGGTCGAGGGACTGCGTCGTGCGGTGAAGGAGACGCAGCCACACCCACGCGCCGACCTCGAACTCCACATCTCGATGGTTGGCGTCGTAGTACTTCTTCGACAGCTACTGCGCCTGGATGAGGCGCTGACGGACCTCAGCGAGCATCTCATCCCTGCTGCGTAGAAGAGCATCCGCAGCCTCAGTACGTGCGGTTCCCAGCCTGTACGGCAAAATGGCCGGCGGGGAACGGCCGTACACCACCTCGAACGGCATGGCACGAAGGGCGGTATGGAAGAACGTATTATAGCAATACTCCGCCCACGACAGCCAATCCACCCACGCACGCGGACGATCTCCTGTAACACACCGCAAATACATTGCGATTACCTTGTTAACCACCTCTGACTAGCCGTCCGTCTGAGGGTGGAAGGCCGTGCTCATGCGAAGTGTGACACCCGCCATCTTGAACAAATCGCGCCAGACGTTGCTGGTGAACACTGGGTCGTGGTCACTGACGATGGACGTTGGGAAGCCGTGTAGACGTACAACACCGTCGAAGAAGGCACGGGCGACCGACGCTGCCGTGTAGGGGTGGCCGAGCGAGATGAAATGCGCGTACTTGGAGAAGCGATCGACGACGGTGAGGATGACCGACTTGCCGCCAACCTTCGGAAGCCCCTCGATGAAATCCATAGAGATGTCCGCCCACACCTGAGACGGAACCTCTAGGGGCTGCAGCAATCCAGCCGGCCGTAGAGTCTGGGTCTTGTTGCGCTGACACGTGTCGCAGGTGCGCACCCAGTCCTGCACCAGTGAGCGATCGCCCGGGATATAGAAATCCGAGCGGAGGCGGTGCAGCGTCTTTTGGCCCCCTTCATGACCGGCGCCATGAGCCAGTCGCAGGGCCTGTTGGCGCAGGTCGCCGACGTCGGGGATGAAGATATGGGAGCTGTGCAGCAAGAGCCCCGCATCCTCGCGCGAAGCTGCGGTCAGCTCGCCTGCGCGGAGGCGCTCCAGTAGAAGCACGGCGTCGGGCGCCGCGGCGGACGTCGTCGAGGAAGGCGAAGGATGGCCCCGAGAGGGCCGCCACGACCACTGTACCATCCGCGGAAGGAGAGGACTCCTCGTCCCGGTGGGAGAGGGCGTCCGCGGCGATGTTGAGGCGGCCCGGGCGGTACTCCACAGTGAAGTCGAAGCCGAACAGCTTGCTGACCCACTGGTGCTGAGGAACTTTGGAGAGCCGCTGATCCAACAGGTACTTGAGGCTATAGTGGTCCGTCCGGATCAGAAAGTGGCACCCCCACAAGTACGGTCTCTAGTGTCGAACAGCCTGCACCAAGCCAATGAGTTCACGCTCATACGCAGCGAGCTTGAGATGCCGAGCAGCAAATGGCCGTTTCTTATTTCCACAATTTTTGCATGGACACCACAAGATACTGGATCCTTCAGCCTGACCCCGTGCCCTTTCCAAAAAATCGTTGGTCTTTCGAATCCATTCATTAGTCATGGTAGCCTGACTTGGACGGCCCGTGTACATCCACTGACGGTCATCCATCCTCTAGACGATAGTGAGTACAATAAAAATCAAATGCATCTACATGTTGTCCCTACATTCTAATAGGTGAAGGTAGGTCCTAATCCCACCCGAGGATGCGTAGATACGTATAGTTACCATGATCCACTCCAATCCGAGACATAATTTCGACAGCACCTCCCCACTGTTCTCCAAATACACGTCCCAAAAGGGAGATTGTGTATCCAGAGAACCACGGGGAGATGTTGCCGAAACTCTGTCTCGGATGGGAGTGGATCATGGAAACTAACCACATCTACGCATCATCGGGCTATCTAAATAACGTGGACAATTCGAAAGAGATACAACTATAGATATGCAAAGATTTGCATATCTCAATTGTATCTCTTCCAAATGGGAGACGCCTAACTAGGTTACATGAACTACTAACATTAATTAACATGCAGGAGGACGGTGGCGGTGCTTACAGCGGGTCCGCGGTGTAGGCGTGGCCGGCTTGGTGTGGACTCGCAGTTCAAGCTTTTCATCGAGAACGTCGCAGGCAGACGCCAAGAGCGGGCACGGGCGATGTAGGCATGGCCGAGGCATCGGGATCGGGCGCCAAGAGCCGAGTCGCGGGCGCGGCCTCCGGGGGCGGGGAGGCAGCGCGGGCGGCGCCGGGGGTGGGGAGACGGTGTCGGGGGCGGGGTTGAGTCGGCAACGCGCCCCGGGGACGAGGCGGGCCCCGGGGACGCCACTGCCGGGGCGGAGAGGCGGCGTCGAGGGCGAACGTCAGCATTGGGGGCGGGGGCGGGGAGGCAGCATCGGGGGGCCGGGCGTCGGCGTCGGGGAGGCGGGCGCGGCCTCCGGGGCGGGGGCGGGGAGGCATCGTCGGGGGGCCGGGCATCGGTGTCGGGGACGGGCGCGGCCTCCGGGGTCGGGGAGGCGGCGCGGGCGGTGCCGGGGACGGCGAGGCTGTGTCGGGGGCGGGTCGCCGAGGCCGCGCGAGCCGGGGACGAGGCAGGCCCAGGGGACGCCGCAGCCGGCCTCCGGTGGCGGAGGCGGGGAGACGGCGCGGGCGGCGGCGCGGGCGGGGAAGTGGCGCGGGTGCGGCTGCGGGGGCAAGGTGCGGCGTGCGTGCGTGCGTGTGTCTGTGTGCGTGCGCACGTGTGTGGGCGCCGTCACGAAGCTTAGTGTTCGTGACTTTGCCGAGTGCTCCGATCTGGCACTCGGCAAAGACAACGTTTGCCGAGCGCCAGATCTGGGCACTCGGCAAAGTCACCTTTCTAAATTTGTTTACAGAAATTTATTTGAATACAATTCAAAATTTCACAAATTTCTTCAAATAATGGAAATTTTCATTGCCCATTTCACACAACAATTCTTACTCATGCTTTAACGAAAAATATTCCATTATTTCAATCACTATTAGATATATTTCAATTTATATGAACTAATTCTTTACAATTGCTAAAAAATTAAAAATTAGAAAACAAATTGGAAAAATAACCCAAATTTAACATGAACCAATTTATGACGTCTATTGCATATACAAAAAAGTTAGCATGCTTCAACAAAAAAAATGTTATTATTTCATGCACTATTAGTTCAAATTTAATTTAAATACTATAGTTCATAAAATAATATTTAAAAATTGTCAAATGGACTCAAAAAATCACCAAAATTTAACATTACACAATTCTTCATGTCTTATGGCTATAAAAAAATAGCAAGTAAAACTCCAATTCGAACATCACTCTAATTCAAAATCTCAAAGAATCCTTCTGAGTTCTCTGAAACTTCTTCGGAGATGCCTCGTTTCGTAAGCAACATACATGACAACTTTTGCAAAACCATTTCAAATTTTCACCATAGACTCCCTGTATGAAATCATGATGTCATAACAAATTTCAAGAATTTCTGATTACTTTTGAATTTTATAAATTAAAAACCAATTTGTCCACATCGCACTTTGTCCCGTCTCATGAGCAAGATGTTCAAATTTTCCTTTCAATTGTTTGGCAATGTCTCAAATTGTACTAAATAACATAAATATCATTTTTCCATTCATTATACTTAATTTATACTATATTTTGCAATTCAAAATTGTATTATCCCCAAAATATCCTTTTAATGAAATAAATTAACTAAATATAGTAAACAAAACGAAAAATGTATCAAATTCTAATATGCAGTGTTTTGTACAGTATAGTAGCTAAAAAAAAGTTTGGATTGCATTGGAGAATTTTTTTTGTTATTTTGCCGAGTGCTAAAGAGGACACTCGGCAAACAGACCAGAATGCCGAGTGCGTAGGCTATAGCACTCGGCAAATCGGATTTTTGCCGAGTGCCCGACTTCTGGCACTCGGCAAAGAGAAACGGCCGTGACGGCCCTCCTACGGCAACGGGCGCTTGCGCGGCACGTGACCAGGTTTGCCGAGTGCAACGGTTAGGCACTCGGCAAACAATAATGGCCGTCACGACCCTCCCACGGTAACGGGCTCGTGCGCGGCATGTGACCAAGTTTGCCGAGTGCCCTTGTGTAGGCACTCGGCAAAGTAAAGAAATACCGAGTGCTCTGTCGCGGCACTCGGCAAAGAATAACATCACTGGGGGCAATGGGTGCGTTTTGCGCGCGTGAGGTGCACGTAACACGCTTTGCCGAGTGCCCTCGGCGAGGCACTCGGCAAAGATGTAGAGTACCGAGTGCCCAGAGGAGGCTCTCGACAAATAGCGTTGTTCGCCGAGTATCACTCCCGCGGCACTCGGCAAAACAGCAGTATGCCAAGTGCCATTGTTTTGCCGAGAGCTTTTCAATACGCACTCGGCAAATATTATATTTGCCGAATGTCCGCTATTGTGCACTCGGCAAAGCCTCGGGCACTCGGCATATTTGGGATTTCTGGTAGTGCATCTTAAAATCCAACCAGAATAGCTAAAAAAATTCTCAAATCGCCGCCACTTGCAAGAAAAACTGATTCCAGCCACTTATTCAAGAAACAAATGGAAGCCCATCAGGAGAAATAACATGAAATGGTGGAGATGTTGGCTATAGTGATGGATTGGGAGCAAGGAGATGCAAGCCTACACCATGAAATGGAGGATCCAGAACTTGAAGAATCTTTTGAAACCTTGTATCTTGAATCTATGTAATGTGCACTGAACTTCAACACATTAGAGCTGGTTGTACTTTTTTTTTTCCTTTGTAGGATTTTTTCACAGAGATGTAAGGTTTTTACTTACAAAGATTTTTAATAAGGCAACACGAAAAATAGCTCGAGTTAATAAATGTTGTCCTGTTCAAATTTGTGAATGTTTGATTGTGAATGTGCTCCTGTGTATGTGACTGTGAAAGTGTTTCTGTGTATGTGAATATTTAAATATGAGATTGTGTTAACCGTTAAGATTCCAGTACATTCCTCGTTAAATTTGAAATTTTAAGACAACGCTAGGTAGATGGAGTGATGGATAGATAGCCGGGCCACAGGTGGACACGGCCCGCAAAGTCAGGATGCGATATCAGACCAGCCCGGTACCGAGACCTCAGCCCATGGTACAGCCGGCACGAACTAACAGTGCTGGGCCGGGCCGGGCTGCGGCGCCCATATGGCCATTGGCCGCCGTCCAAAGATAAATAAAAAAAGAGAGGAAAAAACTGGGGCAGGGCCTACACTTGAGTTCCGGTCGGCTCGCCCGTTTGTCTGGTCTGCGGTGGTCCCGCCGCTTCACACCGCGGTCGCACCCCTTCCCTTCCCCCTCTTTCTTCCACCCCCCAGTTCACTCGAGCACGCATCGGCAGCGCGCCGTCCTCCTGCTCCGTCCTCCTCCGCCGCCGCCGTCGCGGAAGGGAAGGATCCGTCCCTCCGACCGGGCTTCGGTTGGTCTCGCCCTCGCCGGTAAGGAAGCCCTACCGAGCTTCTTCCTCTGGTTGATTGATTGCTGTGATTGGGATTAGTTTGGAACCCGAGTCTTCCTAACTCGGGGCGGATGCGCGGATTTTCCAGCAGTTTTCCTTCTCCGATTGCTTTGGGGGGGATGGGTGGAAACCACGAAGACCGCCGCCTGGCGATAGCGCGGGTACCGGGTCGCCGGGTAGGGGAATTTTTGTTAGAATCTCTCCTATCAGGGGATGTGCTCCCCTCCACGCGCTTCTGGAAAAGGCTGGCTGAAAGCGACCCGCGTTCCTGCACTCACTCGCCTCGATAGTAATATCTGAAATGGATAGCCCCGAGCCCCCCTAAAAGAGAAATAAAGGACACGGTACTTGCTTTATTCAAGTTATTTTCAGAGCAGCTGGTACTATCGGCGTCCTGTTCATCTGAACAAATTTGTTAGTTCGCCTAAAAAAAGAAATGTTCCTTCTCATATCAAAGAGGTGAAGCCTTCATGCTACTTGGTGTGTTGAGTGAAGGACGGGTGGGGAACAGGTGTTGTACGCCTGTACCCATCTGCTGATAGATTGCACTTTGTGTACGAGGGAATGCCTTATTTCTAAAGTTGCTATTTATGGCTAACGCCCTTTTGGGTTTTGATGCATGTACTCAAGGGGTGAGAGGTGACGGGACGGCGGTATGAGGCAGTGGTTATGTTGTAACTGCCACTTTGATGACGAGGAAGATGGCCATGACAAGGAGCAATCCAAAGTTCAGAGCAATAAGATAGACCGTACGTTGCTTACTTTGGAACTTTGTTTTTGTTCTCTTGTTTATCACATAGTGTGAAATCCAGTGCGACAATGAACCTAGTCATTCACATTTAGTTTGAATAGTAGCTGAGAGCATTTTTTCTGTCCATTCACCGAAAGTTTCCAGTTTTTAATATGATTCAGATTGTTGCTGGATGCACATACAGATAAGGTAGATTCAGATATTATTTTGGACACTAGTTAGCAACTTGATTATGCAAGAATATCATCATGACGTTTTTATATAAAAATCAAATTTATGCAGATCAAATTACCATAATGGTTGTTCTCATATCAAATGTATGCACTCCAAATATTTTTAATGTTTCATGTATTAAGTTTTTGCAATCTTATATAATGTACCATTGTTTAGGTAGGTAGATGAAGAAGTGTTGGGACACCATTCCCTGTTTTTATGTCGTACACAATACTTTTGGCCTTTGGGCTATGCAAATGAACCCTTTCTTTTTTAAAAGGCCCAAATTCACACGCTACTCATAATACATGTCTTTTATGACTTCCTTGTTTTCCGAAGTGTTATATTTCTTGTCTCATATGCAACTCCCTTGCTACTCTATTTAAAAGGATGTTTCCAAGGTGTTCTGCTACATGTTAAGGTTCTGGTGCATTATCCACATCATTTACATGTTGATTATTTACTGATTTAGTTTTTTATCTTTTCAGCGAAGCAGAAGTCTTCAAAGCCTCCTGTTAGTCAACCTGAGCCAGAGATTTCCCCTCCTACAATTGATGTCCCTGACTTATCATTGGATGACTTGAAAGAAAAGACTGATAATTTTGGATCCAGAGCTCTGATTGGTGAAGGATCTTACGGACGAGTATATCATGCCACTTTGGATGATGGGAGGCAAGCAGCTGTTAAAAAACTTGATGCGTCTGAAAATGAACCTAATGATGAGTTCTTGAAACAGGTGAGTGCCCACAGGACATAAGCTTCTTGCCTTTTCTGTTCATATTCCTCATACCTAGATGATATTATCAGAATGGAAAGGATGAAAAAAAAATGTATGTATGTTTCTGTGTCGCAGGTCTCACTGGCATCAAAGCTAAAACATGAAAATCTTGTTGAGATGTTGGGTTACTGTGTGGAGGGAAATTACCGTATACTGGCATATGAATTTGCAACCATGGGTTCTCTTCATGATGTTTTGCATGGTAAGGCATTAAGCATCTGGTATCCTTTTCATGCTACATGTATATAACGATATTCTTTAGGATGTCATGCTCATCTGTAATGGACCTGCATCATATTCCTTTATACAACAGGAAGAAAAGGCGTCCAGGGTGCACAGCCTGGACCTGTGCTTGACTGGATGCAAAGGGTCAAAATTGCTATTGAGGCTGCAAAAGGTATAGAATATCTGCACGAAAAGGTTCAGCCCTCAATCATCCATCGGGACATCAGATCAAGCAATGTACTGCTGTTTGAGGATTTCAAGGCAAAAATTGCGGACTTCAATCTTTTGAACCAAGCACCAGATATGGCAGCTCGCCTCCATTCAACTCGTGTATTGGGAACTTTTGGATATCATGCACCAGAGTAATTTTCTATACCCTAGTTAATAATAATGCTTTACTGCCTAGCACATCTATTCTTTCCTTAATGCTACTCAACTGTAGTTTTTTCATCTCAGTTATGGTTGTCGTAATTCATATCTCTTGAGCCAACTATAATATGGTAGCATTTGTTTGAGTTTGGTTAATCCCTACTGCTTCCTTAATGATTTTATTCAGTGATTGAATATGTTCATATTATTTGCTATTATATTTTCCCATGCTCATCTGATTGATTGCTATTGATGAAAAGTCAGCTAGTTCTGTTACATAAGTTATCATGGTTCAAAGTCATTCTGTGGTAGTTGAGAAGCACATACGCACACCAGCAGATGAAGGGACATTTTTTTCTTATAAAAAAAATCATATTGCAAACCCATGATATGTGGCCTCCATCCAAAGATAATTGCTGCCCTAACCAGTACTCTTCATTCTGTTGAACAGAAAATTATTGATGTGTACCATGGTTACAAGGATTTTTTTTCCTACTAAAAATATTATGTGACCCATACCTGGTCCTATGAATCAAGTCAAGGTGAATGTATGTGTAACTCTATTACATGCTAGTAAACCAAGGGTCACTTTTGTCCCTCACAATCATTTATGTACGTAGCTACAAACAAAAACCTAGGGCCACCTTCACTTCCCTACTTGTCATCTATGTAATTGTAAGACTTGCACTTGCTGGTATAAAGATCTGATTTTTTGCTCCAGTAAACCCTTTTAAAAACTAGAACACATCTCAAAGTAAAAACAATTAATTAATATACATTTTATTAATTAATTTAGTCTTGGGTTTAGCAACAGCCCAGCCCTTCCTGCCCGTATTGAGCCTAACACATGCCCAATTGAATCTGATTGGATCAAGAACGGAGGTGCCGGCTAATTTCATTTCCAGGCGATGTATTCCTTAGTTGTGGGCAACATCAACACGGAGCTCTGCTGTTGTACGAGCTCGCCACAAGCACTTCCTCTTACCACATCCTCGGCTTCAGCTGTCCTTCATTTGGTTCCACTGAGATCGGTCACTTGCACTGCTCTGTGGCTTCACTGATCGCACCAAGGATCGAATATGCCACCAGGAAATGAAATGGCAGGTCACGTCCGTTCTCAATTCAATCAGTATTTAGATGGGCATGGGTTGTGCTGGGTAGGGCCAGGCCCGGGCAGGTCCAAAGACTTCAAATAATTTTATAATTGTGATTGAGTTAATTAATTAATTTGCTTTGAGATGTGTGCTAGCTGCTAGTTATTTCAAAAGGGTCTAATGGAGCATTTTTCTAAAGAAATATACCTTACCATTTTTGGAACCATCAGTTTAACTAACAAAGCTGGACCTTGCTTAGGTAGATGACCAGTCTTATTTGGAATGCTATGACAGATCTTAACTGCCTTTATGCATGTCTTGTAAATCGCTTATGACTCCATATCAAAAGCGGTACTACTACTGCTCGGACATCCAATCAGAATTTTTTCATCGGACGGTCCATCGCGACATCGACAAATAATAGTTGCAACATCAGAATTCAATGCTTGCAACACCAGAAAAAAAATATGTATACACGTAATTCTGACATCCGATTCGGGGATGGAGATTCCCACCGCAACATTGACACCATGTTTCGGGCAACATCCACTACGAAACATAAAGAAACAATAATTGCAACATTGGTGCTTGTCTCTTGCAACATGTGTCGAGCGTCTGACACCGATCAATAGACATTGGACGTCTCATCTGTAGCATTACCATATCAAAAAAACTACTCACAACTCGAATATATTGTTGAAGCAGTGACTATATCTAGGTTATTTTGTCTAAACCTTTACAGTATCCAGTAGTGATTTCCCATTATATGTTAGCATCAATTTCACTCTTATAAAGTGGGTATCTCATTATATGTTGACACAGCTGTGAAGTTATTTGAATGTTCATCTGTATACAATGGTTGCTTCTATGATACCGCTATAGGGATTGTTTTTCTACACTGGGTATATACTCACCGCAGCAATGGTATTTTATTAGAATGAGCAATCATAGTTTTCTTGAACTGACAGCAAATATTGAATTCCATGTGGAATCAAGTATTGAACCTGAGCTTCTGCTAATGTTCGGGCCTGTAGTCTCACTTTTATCAACAATATTTCAAAAAGTATCTACATTCTACCCAGCTGCCTTCTAGAGTTCTAGGTTTGCCCCCAAAACCTTCAGGATACATGCTTGAGTGAATATTTCATTTTAAGGATGTTGAATAACAACACCAATATGTGTCAAGAGAATGTATTCTAACTTCCTGGCAAGCCACCTGAACATGCTATCTGCCTTATGCTGTTGAATATCCTATTCCACTTATAAAAGAAACTGGAACCTTTGCAAAGCTTACGTTAGTATCATTTTGCTGGTGAACAACCTACTTAAGTGTGGTGTACGGCATCCTGATATTCAATTGTTGTAGCTGTTTTCCCTATATGTGATGTTAACATGACAGGATTTACTCACATAATTTCTTGGTGAAATTTTGGGGCGAAAGGCTCCCTCCTACTTCGTTGCATTTTCTTGATTTCAATAGCAGCCACAATAAAATATGGGCTATGCATCATTCATGTATCATTTCACTTTCTTTTGCTATCTAGGATGGTGACATTAGTAGCACGTTTCTTTTGCTTGAGCACATTGGTTGGTATGTTTTCAGTCTGTTCTTTAGAGGTGTTCAAATACCAAAGTTACATTTATTTTTTTATTTTTGCTTGAGCACATTGGTCCATGCTTTGTAACTTTTATTTTGTCAAGTATTGGTAGGGTTCAGTAAATAAATCTAGCAAGATCATTGATTTCTGTTGCAACATTGCAGTGAAAAATTGTATTTTTATTCTTTGCATGAATTGAAGAAATTTTAAAAGCCCTGCTTTTTGTGCTCCCTTTCTAAATTTGGCGCTACTTGGTACAGATATGCTATGACTGGCCAGCTGACACAGAAAAGTGATGTCTACAGCTTTGGTGTAGTCCTTTTAGAACTTTTGACTGGTAGGAAACCAGTAGATCACACAATGCCTCGGGGACAACAAAGTTTAGTCACTTGGGTAAGTCATTTTGCTAACTGGCTGTTGAAGAATGGTTACTTATGTGTTGCTCAGTATAATATCTTTACCCCCTTGTCAGGTGCTCTATGTATCAACTGGTGTAATTGAAGAAGAAAATGTCGAAAAAATTGGGGAGTGAGAAAGTGATGCACCATTTACGGGATATGAATATGAATGATTGAGATAAATTTGGCCGACGATAGTAATGCTTACAATGCTGGGATGGATATGAAGTGCAGTAGCAAGTTGTTTAATTTTCATTATTTTAAATCATGGTAGTAATTAATTAGATAGCAAGGACTGGATACTGCTATTGCCCTCCTGAAATGGTTTCTCCAAAATAGATGTTACTTCAGAAATTGGTTTACTCAGATAAAACTAAACAGAAATAAATCAATCCCTCCATCAACCAATTAGTATCTGGGCATTAAATCTTACTGAGAAGTTAGAAGTATCTGGTTAAAAATTTGTGAGAATACCCCAGTCAGAAAAGGTGGGTAAGTATCCATGTCTTGACTTCTTTTATGTGCAATATTTACTCAGGCTACTCCAAGATTAAGTGAAGACAAGGTCAAGCAATGTGTAGATCCCAGGTTGAAGGGAGAATACCCTCCAAAGGGAGTTGCTAAGGTCACCCTTTCGCACCCTTAGACACATGTCTCTATGAGTGATATTTTACATTCAGTATAGGCATCCTACTTCCTAATGAGCATGCAATTATTGACGTAATTTCTTTGACTCACCTGCAGCTCGCTGCAGTGGCAGCTCTATGTGTGCAATACGAAGCAGAGTTCAGGCCCAATATGACCATCGTTGTGAAGGCACTTTCTCCTCTCCTCCAACAAAGACCCGCACCGGCCGCATCAGAGCCAACCCCGGAACCTGCAAGCTAAGGCCAAGTCTCATGCGATGGACGGGCACAAGCCATCTCGGAATCAGGCTATCAGCACATTCTGTGTAATTGAGAGTATTTTGGATGTTCATTTTGTAGTGTTCCCAATCAGATAAATCATACATGAAGTTGCCCCTGCCATTTGTGGCCACCTAGGCTCGCCGCTTGATATTGGCGCGGTACAACGGTGTGTAGTAGGATTGAAGTTTTTCTTTTCCCTTATTTACCAACTCTGTAGGTTTAAAGAATTCGCCATGTTTGGATGAATAGATGATTTTCAGTCTGCGGCATGATATCGCTGTTACATTTGAGTTCTTGTTCTGGTTATCTCGCATGGTAGTTACTCGTTGAAATGTGGAATAGTGTTGACGGCGTGGTATGCTGTGCCGGTACTTGTATGAGATGAGAATCGCTGTGATCTGAGCTGCTTACTGAAGGGATATGGATGCTTTGCAGCATCAGCTAGAGTTGTGACCAATAGCTCGGTTGCAAATTAGGCCGTTGAGATTGCACGAGAGATGAAAGGCTGAGATTGCAACTCTTCATGCGAGATGGAAGCAAGAAAGATTGAAATTGCACGGGCCCCTCTTAAGAACGGCATTGTTATCTTGAGAGGCTCTGGCCTTCATCAAGATTATTTGTAAGCGCCTGTGAGCGGGAGAGGAGGCCATGAGGGAAAATGCTCATTCGTAAAAACTGTGGGAAATAGTTGGTACAGGGTAAGGCATCCTAGGACCAATCATTCGTAAAAACGAAGGTGCAACAGGAACGGGGGCATCAGAACAAGTTGGCCAACTGGCTCCTCTGATGAAGAAGCTGCCCTCTGCCAGTCCAATCGGGCGTGTATGGATATGAGCTTGCATGCATGTGATCAATCAGCCGAACGGATTTGACTTGAGGCAGACCGACTCATTATCGTTTCGGAATTATTGTGTTTAGAATAGCACTACTGTAGAACAAGATAAGCTCAATCACCCATCGTCTACTAAAGTACACGCTGACCATGCGGCAAATACTCTATTTAGGAGGAATAGTATGATATGGGATGCCCATATGATGAGCTGTAAGCTCCGCGCCTTTAAAATCTCTTTTAAATTCTAATAATTATATTCTAAGAGGAGGGGGTGAATTCACTACCACACAACATATCATTGCAAATGACTCGTCACCGCCAATTTGAAACAAACCAGCGGTGATAGTAGGCATCACCGCCAGTTCGTAATACAATCCGGCCATGATGTCGGATAATGACGGCACCGCTGGATCACCGCCTCCCTTCTCTCTCTTCACCATCTATTTTTATCTCTCCCCTTCACTATCTCTTAGTCACTCCTCTCTCCTTATCCCCTCCCCACCGCCTCCCCTTCCTCTCCCCTGCCGCACCTCCCCGTCCTTTTCCCAGCATCGCCTTCCTCCTCTCCTCCTCCGCCATCTCCCTCCCCTCCCTCGCCGATGGTCCCATGCAGCCCCCTCTCCCCGACCTCCCTACTCTCCTGTCGCCGCCTCCTATTCCTCTCCCCTTCTCTCCCCGTCCTTTCTTCTCTCCCCTACGGCCGCCTCCCTTTTTCCTCTACCGTGCAACCGCCTTGCCCCCCTCCTCTTCCCCGCCGCACCTCACCGTCCTTTTCCGCAGCGCCGCCTCCCTTCTCTCTCTTCACTGCGGGTGTAGGAGGTAGCCTAGCTGCATAAAGCAATGCATTGTGGGGCGAGATAAAAATTTATTAATCAAGACTAAGAAACTTAATACAAAGACTAAGAATTTATTAATCAAGTCGGATGACTGTTGTGGGGATGAATTTTCTCTATCATCTTTTGAAACTCTCTCTCTTTTTTCCTCTAATGATCATGTCACGTTGGCAAATTTTCTGATATGATATTAAATTTAATACCTATGAAACTTTTTTGAAACTTGTGCTCCATCATAAGATGATGGATGATACTTGTATGTCTAAGGCTTTGTTCGGTTAATCCCCTCCACAAGGAGATTGAGAGGGATTGGAGGAGATTGGAAGGGATTAAATCCCCAACAAGTCAATCCCTCCAATCCCCTCCAAACCGAACAAGCCCTAAAGGAGCAGACTTGTGATGGGAATTTTTGTCCGGAACGTGGCAGAAGCAAACATCCCTCCCCAATTGCACATCCAGTAGTCTAGGAGTATTTGAGAAACCCACATGATCGAGCCGCCACGGAGTCAGCGCTCGTATGCTGAGTTGTTCCTTCAAGTAAGCACATGTTCTTGTCCAAAAAAAGGCATCCTCGGGCTGGAGAGAACATGCCACACTCTGGATTAAAGAATCGCGAGACCAACCGGCCTGTCTGTCCGTCTGGCTGCGTGGCCCTGCAGGGTGCAGTACAAATAGACGTGCAGAGCAAAGGATGGGAAGCACTCGAGCCCCAGCTTCCACTTCCCAAATCCCAACAACGCCTCGGAGCAAACGGCCGGGATGGCTAGGGTGGCGGCGATCTTGGTCTCGTGTGTGCTGCTCCTGGCCGCCACGACGTCCTGCCACGGGCTCAAGTACGGCTACTACAACCGGCGGTGCCCCCCGGCGGAGTTCATCGTCCGGAACGTCGTCGGCAGGGCCATCCGCCGGAACCCCGGCGTCGGCGCCGGCCTCATCCGCCTCGCCTTCCACGACTGCTTCGTCCAGGGCTGCGACGCGTCCGTGCTGCTCGACCCGACGCCGGCGAACCCGCGGCCGGAGAAGCTGGGCCCGCCCAACTTCCCCAGCCTGCGCGGCTTCGATGTGATCGACGCGGCCAAGGCGGCGCTCGAGCGCGTCTGTTCCGGCAAGGTCTCCTGCGCCGACGTCGTCCAGTTCGCCGGCCGCGACGCCGCCTTCTTCCTCAGCGGCTACAAGGTCAACTACGGGCTCCCGGGGGGCCGCCTCGACGGCCGCGTGTCGCTCGAGAACGAGACGCTCGCCTTCCTGCCGCCGCCGTCCTTCAACCTCTCCGAGCTCGTCGGCAGCTTCCGGGCCAAGGGCCTCAACGTCGACGACCTCGTCGTGCTCTCCGGCGCCCACACCATCGGGCGCTCCCACTGCTCGTCCTTCTCCGACCGCATCGGCACGCCGCCGTCCGACATGGACGCCGGCCTCGCCGCCGTCCTCAGGAGGCAGTGCCCGGCGAACCCCAATTTCAACAACGACCCCACGGTGGTGCAGGACATTGTCACCCCCAACAGGCTGGATAACCAGTACTACAAGAACGTGCTGCGGCGGAAGGTGCTCTTCAACTCCGACGCGGCCCTGCTCACGTCCGGGGAGACGGCGAGGAAGGTGGTCGAGAACGCGGCCGTCCGCGGGAGGTGGGAGAGGAAGTTCGCCAGGGCGATGGTGAAGATGGCCGCCATTGAGGTCAAGACCGCCGCCAACGGCGGCGAGGTCAGGAGGAACTGCCGCGTCGTCAACTAGGACGACGACACAAATGGACGACCGCGCGGCAGCGGCGGCGACGACATCCTATTACATTATTGCCACCTGCACGTACTTGCAGTGACCATTCGTGCTGCAGAATAATCCTTCTGTTTTGATTCATTTGTCCATTGGAAAGCACCGCTGTATCACTATTTTGATTCTAATAATGGGATTGGCACTCGATTGATTTTGTTAGTCTTGTGTGAACACTGAATAATAAGAACCCCGTCGTTTAGTTTTTGCCTGAACATTATTTTTTTTCCAATACGAAATTCTTCGAGGGGAACAAATATTGCTCGATATCGATCATGTCTCTATGTAAGCTGCATGTTGTAGTACATTATTAATTTATTATGGAAAAACCAAACGTAGCTGATTGTCGAGAGATGTGCTCCTCGTTGGCAAAATTGCATTAAGCTCGATCTCATGTTCAGATATTTGGGGGAAAAATTGCATTAAGCTCGTTTTCAGCTCCTGCGCTCCGCTCGGAGCAGCAGCATGATCATGATCAATATTGTGGAAAACGAGCCGCTACGCGCGGGCTCGGGGTCTGCCGTCGGATGGCCTTCTGCCGAACTGGACGGCATCGAGCTTGGGGGCGCATCCTGGCGCCCATGGACCCGGTGTCCACGCCATTTTTTCCAGATATTTTGGAACCCCCAAAATATAATGTGGTTCTCCCAATTTCATCATTCTTGCTCCCTTGTTTCAGCATGAAAATGGCCATTTGCTCCATGGTTGCAATACGGAAATATCCTCCGCGCCACTTCGGGTCACACCCCATGGATTCATTTGTTTTTATTATTACCAGGTTATTACCTGCCTCCGGGATTTGGCTCAAATAATTTGATCAAATGTCAGTACTACTGATGGGCCGGCTTTTATGGCTGGGCCTAGGCGCGGTGCGCGTGCCAGGAAGCCTAGTGGAAGGGTCACTGGGCCTGAATGGGTTCAAGCGTTTGCAGACGCTTCTCTGGCTTCTGCCGTGTAATATAAATAGGGTAGTGCTATGAGAGAGGGGTATCAACTTATTGTACAAGAACAACTCGAACACAATTCCAACCTGCCCTCTGTTCTTCCCCCAACATCCACTCTCGATTGCTAGCCTTTTCCCCAATCGCTATTCTGTGCTACCGATCCGCTAACATCAAATTGGAACTTTTAAATTTCATAACGCTTAATTAAAGCACTGAAATCTATCTCATTCACACAACTGATCGAGGCAATTGTTAAGCTTGTCCTTGAACAAGAAGTTTGGATAAAAGTAGAAACATAGAAGGATTCAAACGTTGGCCAAAAAAAAATAGAAGGAATAAAATCTAAGAACAGATCCATGCAAAAAGCACATCAACTACTTTTTTTTCGGGGGTAAAAGCACATCAACTACTGACCTATGGAATAACTGAATTACTGAAATCTACCATAATTCACAGGATTTTTGCTGACATTCAGATACATATTCTCAGAAGCAATGATTTTATATCCCAAATTAGGCACCAGATATCAGTTTTGGCCTCAATTGTCGAAGGTGCACCCTTGCATTGTATAGTTATTAGGTGCGTGTAATCTCATATGAGCACCAGAAATTCTCGGAAACAAAGTTTTCTCCTTGGGATGCAGGCCCGGATCAAGACGAAACCTGAATCAATCTTCGGTATTATTCTCTCAAAAATTATAGTCTCTCCATATATACGAAACGATGAAAACTAGAACAAATTAAATTCTTCAAGCGGAAGGATTTTTTGAGGGGAACAAATCTCTGCTGACATGGAAGTTGGAAGGTCAGAAGCTAGGTGCTGGTCAACATGCTGCATCGGAACTTCGCTTCATCTCGAATGGCGTGCGAACGCTCCTCCTCCCGAGCCGTCACAACAGCCCAAGTCCCCAACGAACCCTGCCGCCACTCCATAAATTGGCCTCCGGCCAACGCTCAAGTTTCACCGAGAGCACGAGCGAGCAGACTCAGATCTTCTCCACTGTACTCTAGCTAGCATCTAGCTAGATCCCGTCATCCAATCACCATGCCGAACCTCACCGAGGTCGCGCGCTCGAGGAACCTCCTGCTCAAGGTGGAGGGCCATTCGGTGACCTCGGCCATGGGCGACGGCGAGTTCATCAAGTCCAGCACATGGATCGTCGGCGGCCACTTCTGGGAGATCCACCTGCGCGGCTGCGCCCCAAGGACGACTGGGCCGGCCGCCACCGGCCGGTGACGCTCAAGCTCGTCCTGCTCTCCGAGCCTCGCGGGGGCGACGTCAAGGCCAAGCTCAGCTGCCGCCTGGTCGACCCGGCCGGCAGGCTGGGCCCGTCCGAGGAGAAGAGCGTTGCGCACAAGTTCCACCGCCGGGGGAATTACTCCGGCCCCGCCGTGCTCGTGTCGAGGGAGGACCTGGAAGCCTCCGGCTACCTCGCGGACGACGCCTATACGGTGCAGTGCGCCATCGCCGTGCTCCGAGAAGTCCCGCCGCCGCAGACGGCGACGGCGGCCGACGATCCCCGCCCGGAGGCAGCCATGCCGTCCCCGGACCTGGTCCGGGACCTGCGCGGGCTCCTGCGGGAGGGGACGGGCGCGGACGTCACGTTCGTCGTGTCCGGCCAGCCGTTCGCCGCACACAGGGCCGTCCTCGCCTCGAGGTCGCCGGTGTTCATGGCCGAGCTGTTCGGGGGCATGAGGGAGGCGTCCTCCCGCCGCGTCGAGGTCGAGGACATGGAGCCCGCGGCCTTCGGTGCCCTGCTCGGCTTCGTCTACACCGACACCGTGCCGGAGCTCGACCGGCTAGGGGAGGAGGAGGCGGCGTCGATGGCGCAGCACCTGCTCGCCGGCGCGGACAGGTACGGGCTCGAGAGGCTGAAGATGATCTGCGAGTGGAAGCTGTCCGACGGCATCACCGTCGACACGGCGGCGACCACGCTGGCGCTGGCGGAGCAGCACCGCTGCTGGGGGCTCAAGGCGAGGTGCGTGGAGTTCATCGCTGGGTCCCTTGACGCCGTGCTGGAGCCGGAGGGGTAAAAGCACCTGGAGGAAAGCTGCCCCGCGGTGCTCACCGACCTTCTCAAGGCTGCGCGTGGAGAGGGACCAACTAATTAGCACGGCTGCGCTCCAGCTAAAAAATGTGGCAAGTTTGATGGAACCTAGCTCGTGTATGATTCTAGATTTATTTTCAGGGTTGTCTCTGCTTGCATTTGTTTCAATTTTCTGTTTTTCATCTATGTTCAGCTATAGCACTTTTGCACCGCATGGCGTGCTAGGGCTCCGGGGTTGGACGTGCAATGATTCATACGGGGAAAGCTATCACTCGCGTGACTGATTTGAAGCGTCTCCTTACTTGATTTTTCTTTGCCCCAAATCTTCCCCCTCCCTTTATTCTCCATTTCCGGCGAGACTTCGGCGAAGTTAGGGTTTCGGGATTGCCGAGGGACCGGTGCTCACCACCGGCCTTAGAAGGAGGGCTGGCGGCAGGCCGACCCAGCAGTGGTGGGCGCGAGGGCGGCAAGGCCGGCAATGGTGTGCCACTGGCTCGGGCGGTGGAGGACGGTGGTCGATCTAGACGGTGGCGGGAGGCGGCCAGCGCGGGCGAGCTAGAGCGGCACCAGGGGGTGGCGGCGTGTGACGGAACCGCTAAATTAAAACTCTAAATTAAGCCTAATGGCCGTCATTTGAACACATCGGGCGCATTAGCTTAATGGCTTAATTTGACGGTCCTTTCTCAACCCACGGCCTGATCGAAACAACACCGGTAGTCCCATACGAAGGCGGGCGCAGATGGTATAAGCACGACAAATACTTGAAAATACAACAACGCGACATAAATAATACACAATTTTTCACAAACAAGATCAAACACAATAGTTTTACAACCAAGTTCAAATGTGTACATATAATTGAAATAACCTTAAATTTTACATAATAGACACCCCAAGCTCCAAAGAGAGAACCTACAACTACACTAACTCTACTGGCTCACCCTCTACACCACCGGTCAGACCGGTTCACCCAACCGGTCAGACCGGTCTGCATGGAGCACCCCACGTAGCCACCGGTCAGACCGGTCCACGGACCAGTCAGACCGGTCCAACAAAAATAGGAAGCGTGCACCTCAGCCCATACACACAAAACCCCGTGGCCTCCTAGACAAACTGTCTGGTCCCATGACCTCCCATCCCTCTGCGTCTCGGCGGATGAACTTGACGCAACAGGGATAGAAGTCAACGTCCGGGTGTCTTGAAATAAAAATGTAGTGGCAACAAACCCTGAGCAGCTAACACTCAGCAAGACTTACCCGTCGGTGGATATACTTAGCCCACGTATCTAGACATGCACGGCATTTGGCTGGTGGTTGATTTTTGCAGAAAAAGTGACTAAGTAACTCCTTGTTTCCATTATTTTAGATCCAAGTTCTATATAGATTAACCATAATCTAATATTTGCATAATCTAATTCTAACCAAACATGGCAAAGCAATCAACAATAATTTAATGTAATCACCATCATATTTAATTCTCGTTCCATTATCTTACTACGATGCAGCAAAGAGATCAAGATCCTCATAACCACGAGACACGGCGAATCAATTCGATTTAACCTTGCAAGGTGAACCTAACCAACACGGCACGCATAAGCCCCGTCGGACCACACACACCAACCCTTCCCCTCCCCGCCTCGAACTACAAGATCACCCCACCATCATATGGTCAGCCGAGCTCAACGTGAGACCACCAAAAATAATACATGCAGTACTAGGCTTACCAGTTTCGACTATCTCCTACTCCCGGCATGCGATTAGTACAATTCAATCCCCAATCGGCACTGCCAACAACGACCGGTCCTTAATCGACACAGACGGGGCTAAGGCATCCAGGAACCCTGTCCTACTACCATACCTATACATCCTCATCATTCCCCATCCGATATCCAATTTCCATTCATTCCATCTTGAATATAGTAAACCATATAATGTAATATAATGACATCCTATATCTCGCGAGTGACAGAAACATCACTCGACTTCTATCGAGCCTTATTAAGCATAGCAGTGCTACCGACCTATCCATACTAGTATAAGGCCCGGGAAATCTAGGGATCATGCAACTAAGGTTTCAAACAACTCCTGAACGTAATGCACAAGTAATAAATACATGTAGTGATTCATAAATTCGAAATAGTAGGACATGCACCGGGGCTTGCCTTGAGTCTGCTACTTAGTACTAGGATAAGCTGGGCCTTGGGCCAACTCCCCACGAACCTCCTGCTGCGGGGCTTGCCCCTGCGACCCCTGTGGCTCCCAACCACCTCGTATACAACCTCCTCCGCCGCGGCTGCTACACGTGTGCATCTACATATGACATGAGAATGTATGTATGGTTTATAAAAATTACAAGTAACCAACAACTAAAATAATTTCTAACTATTTGCACTAACTACCCCTTATAATCCCTTCTCAGCCACTGCCACACCGGTCAGACCGGTACCTAACACCGGTCAGACCGGTCCCAGTTAACCCAACACGCTACTGGTCTGACCGGTCGGACGACCAGTCAGACCGGTCCTACCCAGACCAAAAACTGGAACCTTTGTCGTGGCAAAACTAGACCACCAAATCCAAATCCCTTCTAGGCACTAGTTCAGGGGTGCATATAGATGATCTTGACCCAAGGAATCTGACCAAAACATCCTATAAAGAGAGATCGAGCCATCCCAAGCTAGAGTACCTTGGATGACTCCTTTCCCCACGAAGAACTTGAATCCACTGCACCCTGGGAGAGGAATCATGGAGAAGATGATCCCCGACCCCGATTTGAAGCTCCCCAAGCCTTGAAATGGAGTTTGGACTAGAGATTTGGGGGGTCAGGGTTTGAGAAGGGAGAGCTCGGGGTGGGAGAGAGCTGGACGCTGAGGAGGAGTGAGTTGGTGAGGGAGAGAGAGAGGGAGCGGTTTAAATGCTGTGGGGGCCCTCAAAACGGTTGAAACCAGTTCAATTGGTCAGACCGGTTGCCCCGACTAGTCAGACCAGTTCAGCCCAGACTGACTAGCAAAGTTTTAGTTTGGTGATTTGTCATGTGAGTTGGAACTAATGACCATAATTAACTTAATTATCAAGAATTAACACCTGGGTGTTACAACCCTACCCCCTAAAAGAAATCTCGTCCCGAGATTTAATGGAGATGCTAAATGGAAGATAGAAATTGATGGGTACCTTGATAGGCTTGTAGCAATTCAGGACACTTAGACTGAACAAAGTCCTCCGTTTCCCAGGTAGCTTCCCGCTCATAGTGATTACTCCACTGCAACTTATAGAAGTTGCTAGTGTGATTTTGAGTGACCCGAGTCTTGAAATCGATAATTTTCACTGGGTGCTCTGGATATACAAGATCGGGCTCCAATTGCAAATCCTCTAGATCAACGATCTTAGTGGGAACACGGAGGCATTTCCTGAGCTGAGATACATGGAATATATTATGAACCGCAGATAAGTGGGTAGGGAGTTCCAGACGGTATGCCACTGGCCCACATTGCTCAACAATAAGGAAAGGCCCAACATAGCGAGGAGCGAGCTTTCCTTTCACACCGAATCGTTGAACCCCTTTCATTGGAGACACCCGCAAGTAGACATGATCCACAACTTGAAACAAGATAGATTGACGCTTCTTATCCACGTAACTCTTTTGTCGGGATTTTGCAATCTTTAAATTTTCCTGAATAACCCGAACCTGTTCTTCTGCTTCATTAACCATGTCGGGCCCAAAGAAAGTTCTCTCCCCAGCTTCTGACCAATTCAATGGCGTTCTATATTTCCGTCCATATAAAGCCTCAAAGGGAACCATTCTGATGCTCTCTTGATAACTATTGTTATATGCAAACTCGGCCAAAGGTAAACACTCATCCCATTTTTGGCTATAGGTGAGCACACATGCTCTAAGCATGTCCTCTAATAATTGATTTATCCTTTCTGTCTGACGATTAGTCTGGGGATGGTAAGCTGAACTGCGGAGGAGTTGAGTGCCGAGGGCGGCGTGAAAGTGCTCCCAGAACTGGGCAATGAACTGAGTACCCCGGTCTGAAATGATTGTCTTTGGAATTCCATGAAGACTCAAAATATGATCCATATATAATTGGGCATATTGCTTCGCTGTATGGGTGGTCTTTACCGGCAGAAAATGTGCTGACTTGGTGAGACGGTCCACAATAACCGATATCGAAACATACCCCTTAGAAGTTTTGGGTAAGCCGACAATAAAATCCATACTGATGTCCTCCCACTTCCAAGATGGAATACTTAAGGGCTGCAAAGGGCCGGCTGATCTCAAGTGGCTCGCCTTAACCCTTCTGCAGGTGTCACACTCGGACACATATTTAGCAATTTCCCGCTTCATCCTTGTCCACCCAAACCGCTGCTTCAAATCTTGGTACATTTTATTGCTGCTTGGATGGATAGAATACCTAGAGAGGTGAGCCTCATCAAGGATCTGCTTCCGAAGCTCCAAATCTTTAGGTACCACTAATTTATTCTTGAACCATATCACCCCCTCATCATCTTGATGAAAACACTGAACTCTGGGGTCATTTTCACTGAGCCTTTGTCTAATCTTGCCCATGCCCACATCACTTTTCTGAGCAGCAATAATTTGATCTCGAAGTGTTGGAGTGAGTATAATATTGGTAAGTGTACCCTCAGCTATTATGGCCAGATTCAATTTCTCTATTTCCTGGCATAGAGTCGCCTGCACAGGTGCTGCTGAGGTACAATTGCAACTTGCCTTGCGGCTCAATGCGTCAGCCACTACATTGGCCTTTCCGGGGCGATAATGAATTTCCAAGTCATAGCCTTTGATTAGTTCTAACCACCGTCTCTGGCGCAAATTCAGCTCGCTCTGGGTAAAGATATACTTTAGATTCTTGTGGTCTAAGTATATATGCACAGGGTTGCCCAGAAGATAATGGCGCCAGATTTTCAATGCATGTACCACTGCTGCCAGTTCCAAATCATGATTGGCATAATTCTCCTCATGTCCCTCTGGTCTTGCATGAGTACACAGTCGAGGCCCGTACCTATTACATTTATTACTATCAAGGGCCAAATAATAGCTGGCTGAATTAAAAAGGGGTGAGGACACGGTGGATACTCGTACATGATGCATCACAATATACATCAAAGGGCCGAGTAATATCCGGCTGCGCCAGGACAGGGGCCGACGTCAGAAGCTTTCTCAGGGTCTGAAAAGCCTGCTCATATTTGTCGTCTCAATCAAATCTCACCCCTTTCTTAAGCAACTCCATCATGGGTCTAGCAATTTTTGAAAAGTCCGGTACAAACCGGCGATAATAACCTACTAGCCCAAGGAAACTCCGAAGCTCTGAAGCAGACTCAGGAGCCTTCCAATTCAACACATCTTGAATTTTGCTAGGATCCACCGAAATACCATTCTCAAAGATAACATGGCCCAGGAATTGAACCTTCTTAAGTCAGAAATCGCATTTACTGAACTTGACATACAACTTGTGCTCTCTGTGACGCTGGAGAACAATACGAAGATGCTTTGCATGTTCTTCTTCATCCTTGGAATAGACAAGAATGTCATCAATGAAGACCATGACAAACTTATCCAACTCGGGCATAAACACCGAGTTCATGAGGTACATGAAGTGAGCAGGGGCATTTGTTAGCCCAAAAGACATGACTAGATATTCATACAACCCATATCTAGTAGAGAAAGCTGTCTTGGGAATATCTTCAGCTCTGATTTTTATCTGATTATAATCCGAGCGAAGATCAATTTTTAAAAACACCTTTGCCCTGACTAGCTAATCGAACAAGATATCAATCCGGGGCAGATGATATTTGTTTTTAATGGTGACAGCATTCAGAGGCCGATAGTCCACACACATCCTGAGTCTTTGATCTTTCTTTTTAACAAAGAGTGCAGGACAGCCCCAAGGTGAGGTGCTAGGACGTATATAACCCTTATCAAGCAACTCCTGCAATTGCTTCTTCGGCTCTGCTAACTCATTGGGTGGCATCCGATAGGGTCTTCGGGAAATTGGTGCCGTTCCCGGTTGCAATTCAATGGCAAACTCAACATTGCGATCCGGTGGCATTCCCGATAAGTCCTCCGGAAAAACATTGGGGTATTCACACACCACCGTTATTTCTGCCCAACTTTTGCCCTCAGTGTGATTGACATTAGGGGTCAATGATTTATGGCCCTCTAGATGCAAGGTTATAGGTCCATGAATGGGAGAATGGATGTGCACAGAATGTGAAAGAGTATCTAGAAGGACCCCATTTTCTTCCAGCCAATTCATGCCAATTATAAGATTCACTTTTTGAGTGGGTAGAACTATAGGGTGTGTGATAAATATTCTCCCTTGCAACCGCATAGGTACCCTTCTGACAATTTGATTGGTAATTAATTGGCCCCTGGGCGAATGAATATTATACGGACTTGGCATGTTTTCTGCCTTCAACCCAAGCCTACATACACCTTCCTTGCTAATATATGTATGAGATGCCCCTGAATCGAATAATACTTTAACGGGTTGATCATTTACTGAGAACATACCCGCCATCACTGGAGCTCCCTCCGGAATACCCTCGAGGGTGGTGTAGTGCACTTGCCCCGGCTTGAAATGAGCCACTTGCTGCTTCTGACTCTGCTGACCGGACTGCTGGCCCTGCTTTGGTGGTATCGGGCAGTTCTGTGCAAAGTGTCTAGGCTGCCCACAGTTGTAACACGGAAACAAATTTGGATGCACCCCCTGCTGCTGCACCCAAACCTTCTGCTCACTCTGCTGAGGAACAGGAGGCCTAACTGTCCCCGGTGGCTATGTATACTAAGGTGGCCGATACCCCCACTGCTGCTACGGCTGGTGCTGAAAGAGGGCTCGCTGCGGGCCCGACTGCACCAGGAGAAACATCTGGGGAGCGCTACTGGAAGATCCGGCTGCCGGTGCCTTTCTCTATTTTTCTACCTTGTAAGCCAGATGGGCGTCCTCCTGAATGATAACCCCGTTGACCAGCTCACTGAAGGTGTCAAACTTGATCATCGTCAGACAATCCTGGAGCTTGCTGCTAAGCCCTTGCCTGAAGCTGTTGTCGGTCGAAACCCACCGGCGAGCAGCGACAGGCAACACGAAGAGCCAGGAGGTCGCCGGGGCGCTGGCAGACACTGCTCCCTCGTCGACGGCCCACAATTCCGTCACGCGCCCGGAGATTCCGGAGAATGTCGGGCGTGCCACCTGACCTATACCCGATTAGGAAGGTGGGAACGTGCTTGCAACGATTTGCCTGCATACACAAACACGTGGAAATGTAAGTCCGAGCCGTGGTCGGCTCCCCGGGACGACTCTTGCATTGGCTTTAAAGAGCCGATCGAGTCCCGGTGTCAGATTGGATCTGCATCTATCCAAATATTGATGAATAAAACAAATAACTATAAAGCTGCTTCAATTAAATCTAACTAATCTAATCCACGATGGTAAAAGCTTCACTGTAGATCGGAACATCCTACACGTGATTGGGCCTAATGAACGTAACAGATAACTAAACCATAACAAAAAACAGAGGCCTAAGAAATAGCAAGAGCCGATTCCCGGATCAATTCCCTGTTAAGACTAAAGCAAAGCATCTAACACGTCACCGGATCATCCAATCCGTTTGCAAGGCCTAACCTAGCAGATATTACGCCAACTCTTAAGAATAGGAGCAAACCATAATAGATTAGAACTATTAGATGGAAAAGAAGCAGAGTGTTGTCTCCGTGCAACTAACTCTTCACAACAAGAATTAGCATGAGATTGAGACATGACTGCACGAAAAACAACATGATATTCGTAGATGATAAGCAACAAAGCACAACAGATCTACTAAATGCCATGCTACGAACATCAAGATAACTAGCATTACTCGCCATCAAAAACGCTTCAGTACGAGTAATACCAAGGTAAAAGCAAGAACAATGCTGCCCTGATCGCAAGAAGCGATCAGGGCAGCATGGCGCTTACTTGGATGCAACCCTAGAATTAGGGGTGGCGATGCGCCGAGAGTTGTTGTTTGCGAGACGTGATGACGTTGTTATTTCATGAAAAACATAGGGTACATATTTATAGTCCGGAGACTTGGGAAATAATCTAATCCTATCTTGTCCCGATCGGACTCTATCTCTAATCTTGAACTAAATCTAAAGATACACGGCCCATGTGGCCCAAATGCTCACGCAGGAGCCGATTTACAAGCCTTCTTAATCTTTTGCTTTAAGCCCAACTTGCTTTCGGCCCATAAATTAACCCTGTTAATTTATGACGATAACACATGCCCCCCTGGTTTTGGTAATGATAATTCCAAAACCACTCCATTGCTTCATCTTCCCGTTAATGCTCATTAAAACACACTGCAACCACCAAGGAAGACGCAACATCTCTGCAACTGGCTCCTCGTAGAATGTGAAACTGCTGATCCATCTTCCATCCTTTTACTATTTAACCTCAACCCGAATCAGCTCTTCTTCACAGCAAACTCATCTTCCCCCAAAGCCAGTAGCACAGAAAAACCCCAATCTTCTAGCAACCAATAACCATGGCGATCTGTTCCTCCTCTGGCTCCAACTCCTTCGGAGATTCTTCTTCCTCCTCTTCTCCTTCTTCTTCTTCTTCTTCCCTCTCCGCCTCCTCCATTGACTCTATCCCAGAGAGCCAAGACCCAACTCCTGAGTGGGACCCGATAGCAGCGTACGAGGCGCTGGCTCCTCTGCATTGGGATGCAGAGGAGTTCGACTTCGGGACCGTCTCCGAACAGGACGAGCCCGGGACCGAAGGAGAAGACCTCCAGTTCCTGTTTTAGGAGGAACTGGAGAGTAGCGGTGACGACAAGTTCTCCTGGGACGGAGTCGACTCCTTCTCGGAAGAGGAGATCGACTCCTCCTCTGACGACGACGAGCCGATGGGCGGAAAGCCCTTCCGGTTCCTCGGGTCCTCCGAGGAGGACAGTGAGGAAGAGAGCAGCGGCAGCGGCGGTCGGAGTAGCAGCTTCGGGTCCGAAGGCGGCAGCAGCGCCTTCGGCAACGACGATGACGACGACGACGACAGCGACGACGGCGGAGATGTGATGACCCGGAGCCCCAAACGCCGTAGGTACTAGGTACCTATGAGCGGTAGAAGTAGTACTGTAGGAGTAGGGTTGTAAAGCCGAAGGATTAATTCCTTTGTAAAATCGGCTTTTCCTTGTAAGAAACCTTTCCTTTTAATGAAATCAATTTCCCTCAATTTTGTGTGTCTGATTTACTTTCCAAAAAGCCGATGGAAACGCATCAGGCTTCTATAAATATCCAAGAGCCGACGAAATTAAAACTAGAAGCAACCCACATAAGAGTAGAGTGTCACTTCCACCTTGAACCGAACTCGAAACAAGCTCTCAAATTCGAGCATAATTCGAAAACTCAGCTCTACAAATTCGAGCAAGAACTTCTCCAAGCATCCGGAATTCGAATCAGAACCCATAGCAATTAAATCCTAAACCAACAGATCTGAACCATGGCGGATTCTGCAGCTTAGACGACAAATTCTGAAATCGATGATGTGGCAATCTGTGGCCTGAAGATAACATCCAGCCTAATCCTTTTAGTTTTCCTCAGCCTATTAAGCCTCTGAACATTAAACTCTGAAATCTGACACCATATGCATACTTCTGAATTTTTGAACTTCAGGTGTCAGACATTCTTCTGCCGCATCCTTCCAATCCAAAAAAATCTTTCTGTCTTGGCCCACGAACACATGAAAATCCCACAGATTTAATCTCTTGTGAAGCAAATAGAATTCCTTTTGTGAGTCAAAACATCGATTTGAATCTCTGGGCCGACTGCTTAAGAGCCTGGCCTAACCCCCCTGAGAGCTGGACTACATGGTACAACAGAGTAGCAAAAGCTTATATGCCCTTGTGGCAGGAATTGAACATAGCCGATGCACTTAGCTTATCATTATCTCCTCTCGACAAAGATGAAAATCTTTTAAAACCCATCGGCTATTTTTGGTCTGATGCCCTGGACTGTTTCTTCTTCGGTCACGGACCCATGACCCTTACTCTGCTAGATGTCACCATGATCACTAGCCTAGATATTGGATCTCCTAATCCAGCTGCCCACAAAATGGCTGAAGTCCCCTTTAAACTTTCGTCCAAGGTAAACTGCACAAACTAGGGCACTTACATGAACCAGCATATGAAAACAAAAGGTCCAGTGATTGAAAAGGAACACACATCCTTCTTAAATTTTTAGCTAGAGCACTTCATCTTCTGTGGTCCTTCTTTAGCTCCAACTAAAAACTATCTTCCCTTGGCCTATCATTTGGCCCATGGCAACCGCACTAGCCTAGGTAAACTTTTCCTTGGAGAAAGCTACAGTTATCTCCATTTGATGACATCTAACTTGCTTAACCAAAAGAAACTGAGAACTGGAGGCCCTTGGTGGTTTATTCAGTTGTGGGCACAACTGTACTTTCAGCACCAGATCCCAAACTTCCAAGGCCTGACCAAGAACTCTTTTCCTGATGAGAGTGGCAAACCAATTAGATGTACTAGTTACGACCAAGCTTTATTTAGTCTTCCTGGTAGCAAACTGAACCCAATAGATGCAGCAAAATGGTTCAGAGTCTTCTATAAAAGCTTAGAGAATCCCCTTTACTTCCCATTTACTGAATCTGAAGCTTTTGAGAACCCAACTGCCTTTAGACTAGATAGTTTTGCCGATGACGACAGCACTCGGTATCTATATTCCCTAATGATTCGACCTGGTTTCCTCCCTGTTGGTATGAGTACTTCTAATAGAATTATCAAACCAGGCTATGAAACCTATCAACCAGCCATAGCAGCTCGGTAATTTGGCTTAGGACAAGTCCCTCTCCACTTCCATATTAACCACTTGGTGGAGAGTAGAGCCGATCTGCCTGATGGTCTCACCGGCTCAAGATGCTACAGCATGTTTGACAACCTCCACATTCCAATACCAGTCGATCTGTCCTTCACTTCCTCTTCAATCGACTTCTGCGCATGGTGGGAAATGTGGAAAACCCTTGTTTTCAGAAAAGCTTTAGGCCCTCTACTGCAGCAAATTGATCCTGAATATGTAATCCCCGAGGAAGAGGTACTGAATCTATGCACTTTATCCCTTCTGAGTACTCTATCCTTATACTTGTCTAATTCTTGCTCACCCTGTTTGCAGCAACAAGATGGTCCAGAACCTATGACCAGCAACGGGGAGCCATTCCACTTTCTTCCAACTTCCCCTGATGTACTCTTCTGCAAAAAAATCACCATCAATGAAGAAAGTGATAATGACTATTCAGCCGGACTTACTTCAGTCGGCTTCCAAATGAAGACAAGCTTCTGCAATTGTTGCCCCCCGAGTCTTAACAAAGAAAAGGAAGATGATCACGAGGCGAGTCATCAAGAAACCAGCACCAGCTTCCCCGAGTCCATCAGAGTCCAACACCAACTAGATAACTCATCTTTCTAAAACTTCTTCTTTATTGCATACACATGTACTCTGATTGACTGTAATTCTATTTCCAAGACGCAGCTGAAGACATCTCCAATGCAGAAAGCCCAGTATAACATGAGATGACTGCAAATCCTAATGTACTGATAAAAGCAAGCGAGAGGCAAGCTGACACAGTCAATGTTTTTGATGTCGAGACAAGCTCTACTAGGACGATCGCTCTTGAACCGCCCAATGCTTCTCCTCCAGAATAGGTAACATTACAAGAACCAATTCAGCCGATAGCTTCATAAATGCACCTTGCTCAAACTTCAGATATGTCCATAGGGCTTTGACATTTCAGGTTTGCTTTCCTTTGACCCGGCATCAATGGGTCTGACTGCCCCTAGAGCAAAAACACCATCTTTGCAGCAATCGGCTAACTTGGCAAATCAGCTTCAACTCATCAAGGATCTACTATCTGCTCCAATCATTACTTTGGTTAATGATTCCAGTAAGATAAAAGAAATTCTTGAGCAGATAGAACCCCAGCTTCCAGAATCACTTCGAGTCAAACTTTGGCCAGCCGGCCATCTTCCTTTCTTTCGGGCGGAGGTGAAGGCAGCACAACAAAGAATAGAACTGCGTCATTCTCAAATCCCTCTGAAAGCCGACATCGCTCAGAAGTGCAAACTACTCAACCAAAAGACGGCAACTCTGGATGCTAAAGCTGATATCTCCGAGAGCACAAGACGACTCAACCTCTTGGAAAAGGAACTGATGGAACTTGAAGAAAAGGTCTGCAATACCCAAAGACTAATCCAAGAGGAGAAAGCTTCGATCGCAAACTCCAAGCAGGAAGCCCAAGAAATGACTGAACAAATACAGGCAGAGTTTGCAAAGATAAGCACCTTGAGTCGACAGATAATATCAGGCGATGACAAGGACGACAAAAAAATCATTGCAAGAGCTGATGTTGTACGTGCAGACGCCATCCATGCCATAGAAAAAATCCTGAACTAGTAGAACTATTCAGAAAACATTTGATGTTGTCTGTTAAACCTGAAACTTGCACTCATTTAAAACATCTTAAGTCGATGGTCACACATCGGCTGTCTTGCTTCTCATATGTATTTTTACTAGCCAACTCAACGTGTTGGCCTCTCATCCATTTTTATTTACCGGCCAACTCAACGTGTTGGCCTATATCTTTCTCTTTTTTTTTACTGGTCAACTCAATGTGTTGGCCTACATCGCAGCTAGATGGATCTCATCGGCTCTTGTCACTCGCCTTCCCACATGCTCGGAAAATATTTCTTGAGGTGTTGGCCATTAACCGCCACGGGAAACTTGACACCATCCAACTCTTCAAGCATGTAGGCATTTCCAGGCAAAACATGATCAACCTTGTACGGTCCGTGCCAAGTTGGAGACCACTTGCCATATTTTCTATCTTTGGTTCCCAATGGCAATACTGCCTCCCAAACCAAGTCTCCAACCTGGAAATTCTTTGGCTTGACCTTCTTGTTGTACACACGAGCAACTTTAGCCTTGTTTTCCTTTATCTTCTCTAATGACCAAAGTCTTAGCCCTGTCAAGTCCTCCACATTGTCATTCATCAAGGCTGCATATTGTTCAGTTGTCAGATCGTTCTGGAACTCGACACGCCTTGATACAGCAGTGATTTCCCATGGTAGCACAACGTCTTGGCCGTAGACTAAATGGTACGGCGATGTCTTGGTGGACCCGTGACATGAAATACGATATGCCCACAAAGCTTCTGACAAAACCTCATGCCAGTGCCTAGGATATTCATCAATCTTCCTCTTTATGAGCTTGATGAGGCTCTGGTTGGATGCTTCAGCTTGTCCATTAGCCTGGGCATAATATGGAGATGATCTGATCAGCTTAATCCCCATGTCATCGGTAAACTTCCTGAATTCCTCTGATATAAAGACCGATCCTCCATCGGTCGTAATGGTCTGAGGGATCCCAAACCTATGAATGATGTGCTCTTTAACGAAATTGATCACATCTTTTGACGCTACTGACCTCATGGGCACTGCTTCTACCCACTTTGTGAAATAATCTGTAGCAGCTAAGACCCACTGGTGACCCTTGCTAGATGACGGGTTGATCTGACCAATCATGTCCATGGCCCAAACTCTGAATGGCCACGGTTTGATGATAGGATTCATTACTGATGCTGGCACTATCTGAATTTTGCCAAACCTCTGACATGCCTGACATCCTTTGTAATATTTGAAGCAATCTTCAAGCATAGTGGGCCAGTAATAACCCGATTGCCTAATCAGCTACTTCATCTTATGAGCCGATTGATGAGTACCGCAGGTTCCCTCATGAACCTCATGCAAGAGCCGATTTGACTCCGAAGGTCCTAGACATTTAAGCAGTAGTCCTTCCAAGGTTCTATAAAACATATCATCCCCTAACAGAACATACTTCATAGCCTTGAGTCTTATCCTCCTGGGTGCCCCCCGAGCCGAATCCTTCAAGTAATTGAAGATATCGGCTCTCCAGTCTCCAGGTTCTAGAAACTGAATCTCCACATCGACCCCGTCGGCTGTTTCCTTGTACCCAGAAGCCATCTGTGCCAAATCATTGGCTTCATTGTTCAGAGTCCTGCGTATCCAGTGGAAATTGATGTACCTGAATTGTGACATCAACTCACGGCACTGCATCCATATCGGAAAAAGAGCCTCGCTCTCACATCTATATTCTTCCGTGAGCTGAGAAATCACCAGCTTCGAATCTCCAAACATTTCCACCGCTTCTGCACCAGCTTCGAGGAGTAGTTCCATCCCTTTGCGAACGGCTTCATATTCCACCAAATTATTGGTGCATGGGGTAGTCATCCTGATGGAAAAGGAGTAAGTCGCCCCTCGAGGCGACACCAACAAAATTCCCACACCGCACCCATCATCACAAGCCGATCCGTCAAAAAACATAGCCCAAGCACGAATAAATAGTGCAGTAATATCAGTGCTGATCCTGTCTGCAACAAGATCCGCCAGCGCCTGTGTAACACCCTAATTTAAATTTCAGCATTTAATAATAAATTTAATTGGCTTTATTTAAATTTCTAAGGATTATTGTGTTAGTCTTGCATTTAATCAAAATTTAGTACCTTAAGTAATTAAAATTTTATCTTAGGTTTAATTTCGTTGTTGCATCATGCTGGAGCATTGCTTTATTTATTTGAGTGCTTGAGTGAATTCAAATTTCAAATTTCAAATTTGAATTCATTTGGTTTGAGTTTGAGTTAGAAATGGAAATAGGAAATAGAGTTAGAATTAGAAAAGGAAAACCAGCCCAAAACCCAGAAACCTGCCTGGCCTGTCCAACCTCCTCCTCCAACCCAAACAGCCCGGCCCACACTTTCCCCCGCGCGGCCCACAGCAATCCCACGTCCAGCCCAGTCCACCTTCAGCGGCCCGTTCTCTCCCTCTCACACGACCCAGCCTCTGGCCCAGCACCCCCCCACGCGCCCAGGCTGCTCGGCCTGCAGCGCGACGCTCGCCTCTCTCTCTCTCTGACACCAAGGCCCCACCCGTCAGCGCCCCTTCTTCCACCTTCCTTCTTTCTTCCCCGCGCCAGCTACCTCTGCTCCTCTCCCTCCGCGCTCCCTCGCTTTCCCGTGGCCCTGCTCCGCCCCACGCGCGCGCCCGAGGCCCACCGGCCAGCCACACCGCGCCCCTTCCCTCTAGAAGCTTCACCCAGAGTCCGGGCCGAAGCCGTTGCGCGATCCACCTCTCACGCGGACGGATCGCGGCTGCAATCACAGTGACGTCCGTGCGGTGCACGCCTCCCCAAGATCCCCGGTGCCCTTTAATTGGCACCGCTGCGACCTCCCCCTGCGCCCTTATCCACACCAGTGTCGCCACCGTAACCCTAGCCACCACTGCGCCGCAGCTCCGCCTCGCCACGCCTCTGCTCCGCTGCGGCCGCGTTGCTCTGCTGCTCCCCAGCCCCACCGGAGTAGCGCAGCGGCCTTGCCTCGACGCCAGGGGCGACCTCGAGACCTCCCCGCACGACCCCAGCACCTGCAACTACCGGGATTTCCCCGGAGCGCCACCGCGGGTGAGTCTCTGCGCCGCCGATTTTCCTTGCCGCCGGCGACTCCCGGACCACCCTAACCCCCGATGCACCCTCACAGGCCTGCCAGGAGTCGAACCAGAGAGTCCAGGCGCTCGAAGCTCCACCACGGTACCTCCTCCTCGAGCTCCGTCAGATTTCCGCCCGCACGCCACCACTTGACATCGCCGCCGGCTCATCTGCGTCGCTCCCCCATCCGTTCCGCGCTCGGTGAGCACCACCCAGTTCTCAGTTACCCTTTTGCGCTAGTTTTGTTAGTCGTGGCCCCCTGGAGAGCCCGAACCGCCTGCTCCGGCGAGCCCTGCGCCGCCGAGCCGCCATCTCCGACGAGCTTCACGCTCGAAGCCTCGAACCCTCCTCATGACGCCACCAGGGGCATACGCATACCACATAGATGCCTCCCAACCCAGCCCTCGTTCGAATCCGCCCCGGGAAGACCGAGTTCGGTCTTCTCCGGTGCAGCGCCGCCGCGGGAGCACGCCGACGGCTCGTTCCGCCGCCGCCCCGCGCCCAAACCGCCCCCGATTAGAACCCGATCCGAACAGATCTAGACCACCAGATCGAGATCCAGTGGCTGAGAATCGTGTGTACCGGTTCGGCCTATAACTTTTGCTAAAGATCCCCTGTTGTTTCCAGTATTTAACCCGCAGACCTACTCAGTGTTAAAATATTTCAAACCAGGCCCAGAATCTTGCACAGACCCCCCTGAGCTATCCAGAAATAGAACCCGCCGTCCAGGTCTGTTGTTTTTGCGAGTTAGACCCCAGAGTTTTAGTTTAATTATGTTTTAGTCCTCGTTTTTGCCCAGAAACCCCCTGGAACTTAGTTTTTCTCGCAGATAAGCCCCTAGATCTTGTTTTAGCTCAAGTTTTTGCGTTTTAGCTCTGTTTTAGGCGTTCTTTATGTCCACGCGATCGTTGTAACTCGTAGAATAGTTTTAGACTAGTTTAGTGTGCTGTTTTTATGTACTGATGTATTGTTTCTTAGTTTTTGTTAGTGTTTTCTTGTATGTTTATTGTTGTGCCTTGTTTTGGCGTTGCGATCGTGAGTAGACGTTGATCCTTCGGAGGAGTACCAGTACCCGGAGCAGCCACCATCTTCAGAGCAGTTTGAGCAGGAGCACGAGCAGTTTGAGGAAGGCAAGTATAACATGAACAACACCTATCACTTTTAATTATATTTTCATACTGCATTTTAATATTGTATGCCTATAAGGATTTCCTAGCCACATTTATCCTTTATATATATATCCTTTGGGTTGCATTTTGATTAGTTGTGCTAGGTGCCGTGCTATAACACACTTGGTCCTTTTTAATTAATTTGATTAATGGTATATGCAACTTAATTCTGAGAGTGGCCCTCTGTGTGGCTTGAGTGGCTCACTTCTCATTAAAAGTGGTTTTGTTAGAAACATGGTTTAGGGGGCCAGCACGGTGCTTACTACCTGGTTGGCCACTCTCCATAAGGACCGGTTCATAGAGTGACAACCTAGGACAACAGCGCTACCACAAGACTGGAATGGGACGGTCTTGGCTTACTAATTAGGTCATTTTGGTTTGGGAGTAACTTACCGATGGGGCATGGGGGGTGGTGAGCTTCAATGGTGGCCAGGCTACGAGGCTTGGTCTGCGTACCCCTCGAGGTGGTTACCATCGTTGCGGAGCCTGATTCCTTAGCGGTTACACCTTACCAACGTGTCCTTTGTAACGGCCTCGTAGTGAGTTTGCTAGTCATCTCACCTAAGGAAGTGTGATGAACAACTAGCGTAGCTCACGACTTGTGGGTAAAGATGTACAACCTCTACAGAGTGTAAAACTGGTATACTAGCCGTGCTCACGGTCATGAGCGGCCCAAATCCTCCTTTTGATTAGTGGGGTTATCTCCTTCCGACGAGGGGGGTGCCTCTCGGGGTTACCTTGGTGGTTGTGGTTTGGTTCTCAATAGTAATATGAGTAATTTTGATTAATTACTATGTAACTGGGTTTATGGTAATTCATCAACTTGTAGTAATTAGCTTTAATAAAATTTTGCCAAGACTTAAAAGCTAATGCAGTCAGTCAGCCAACCTAGAGTCTCATAGTTTGTGTTATACTTGTTGAGTACAAGTTGTGTACTCACTCGCCTACTCTACTCTTTTTCCCCTTGGGGATACTTTACTGCTGCTCAGTTCCTGCCGACGTGAGGGAGTTCGCTCAGCTCTACCAGGACTACGAGGACTTCTAGGCGTTTCGTCTCCCAGTCGACGTCCCTGTGGCGCCCTGCTTCCGAGAGTTTCTCGTATATGTTCTACGCTTCCGCATACTCTGTATCAGACATTTTGTCATTAATATAATAAATAACTTTCGTACTCGCTTTATTATGTCTTTTACGTGATATGTGCTGTGATATACTATTCATCCTGTTGTATATACGTGTGACTTGATCCTGGCACGTATATGATTGCTCGGTTTATGTCCTTTTATAAACCGGGTGTTACAGCCTGTCCTTTGACTGCTTTTGCAGGCTGATAGCGAATATCGAACTCTGACAATGTAAACATCCATTTTCCAAGCCAGCCTTTCAGAACAGGAGCCGACAGCATATGCTTTATGACATCCGATTTGCATATGACAATTGTTTCCGCCGAGAGCAAAATATGACGAAGCTTTGTACATGTAAAGAATAAGCTAAGGCAAAGCTTCTCGATTTCAGGGTACCTGGTCTCGGCGTCTAACATGCGCCTGCTAAGGTAGAAAACCACCCTCTCCTGGCTGTCGTGCTTCTAGATTAACACTGAAGCAATGGAAGTGTCACCCACGGATAGGTACACATAGAACATCCTATCTTGCTAAGGAGGAACCAACACTGGAGGCTTTAATAAATATTCTTTGATTTCATCGAAAGCTTGCTGCTGTTCTGCCCCCCCCCCCAGCGAAACTCATCATCGGATTTGATCTTCACTAAACCCATAAACGGTTCGATGCGCCAGACAGATTAGAAATAAATCGTCTGACAAAGTTAATTTTACCGATGAGCTTCTGCAACTCTTTCTTTATAGTAGGTGGCTTCATTGTCTTCACAGGTTCTTGACTCTTTAGGCCGATCTTGATTCCCCGTTCATGCACCAGGAACCCCAAAAATTGACCGGTCGATACGCCAAAAGCACATTTCTTTGGGTTCATTTTGAGCCCAAACCTTCGAGTCCGCTCCAAAACTTGACGCAGATCTTCTATATGCCCCCCAGCTGATTTGGACTTGACCACAACATCATCAATATAAATTTCTACCAGTTTGCCGATGAGATCATGAAAAATGTAATTCATGGCACGCTGGTACGTTGCACCGGCATTTTTCAATCCAAAGGTCATAACCAAGTACTCGAACAAGCCGACCGCGCCTGGTACTCTGAACACGGTCTTGTGCACGTCTTCTGGGGCCATGAAGATCTGGTTGTAGCCGGCATTACTGTCCATAAAACTCATCATTTTATGGCCGCCAGCTGCGTTGATCAATGTCTCTGCAACATGCATCGGGTATTCGTCCTTTGGCGTCGCCCTTTTGGGATCTCTAAAATCGACGCAGACACGCCATCGGCCATCCTTCTTTCATGCCGGTACCACGGTAGAAATCCATTCTGCATACCGGCACGGCCTGATGAACCCAGCATCCAACATCTTCTCCACTTCTTTCTTGACTTCTTCTAGGACCTCGGCCTTCATCTGACGTGCTCGTTGCTGAAACGGCCGAAACCCTTTCTTGAGCGGGAGCCGATGCTCGACGATGCTTCTGTCTAGACCGGGCATCTCAGTGTAGTCCCATGCGAAACAATCCCAGTACTCTTTCAGCAGTGCAATCATCTCCTCACGCAAGATCGGATCCAACTTTTTGCTGATAAATGTCGGCCGTGGCTTATCCCCAGGACCGATGTCAACCTCTTCCAAATCATCAGCTGACGTGAACCCGTATCCTAGCTTGTCGTCGTCTGAAAAACCAGCTGTGAACGCAGGCGAGTCTTCGTTATCCACAAGATCAGCGGCAAACACAGGGAGATGACAAGAAAAATTATTTGGCCAACCGCATGGGCTGGCCGTTTCTATACTTCCATTATCATTCGAAACCAAATAGTCAACGAGTAGCCAACTGCCGGAGCAGCCACCGTATGTACATGATGTAACAATTCCGACCCCAAATAGGATTTTTCTATTTTTTGGGGCCGGTCGCTGGGACCGGCCTCTCTATCTCTATTACACCCCGTAGCACGCCAGGACGTGTTTACTCTATGAGGCCGGTGGATAAGACCAGCCTCAGTCCGTTTTTTTGTCGCCTCGATCCGATCACAGTCTTCCAGTGAAATTCCTGAGATCGGCTCTTGTCCTTTTGCATCCCAGGCGTTCATATCTGCGAGCGAGACCTCGCTAGAATCGTCTGCAGGAATCACTTCTACCTCATCGCCATCCCATTGGACCAGATACTGATGCATTGTGGAAGGGATACAACAGTTTGTGTGAATCCAATCTCTCCCAAACAACACCGTGTATGTACTCTTACTGTTGACGATGAAGAACAAAGTCGGGATCGTCTTGCGGCCCACTGTCAACTTCACATTAAGAACCCCCATAGCCTCTGATGGCTGCCCGTTGAAGTCATTGAGCGTCACGTTGGTCTTGATTAGGTCGGCAGAAGAATGCCCCAACCGGCGCAGCACTGAATATGGCATCAGGTTGACTGCAGCACCGGTGTCAACCAACATCCTGTTAACGGGTTTACCGTTGATGAAGCCCTTAAGATACAGCCCCATCAAATGTTTGTAGCTTTTTTCCTTTGGCTTCTCGAAGATGATCGGCTGGGGGCCAAGATCCAACTGTGCAATAGGCAAATCCTCCGGTTGGGGTGCCCGGAACTCTGATGGGAGCACGAACACCATGTTCACATCAGCCGATGGCTTCTCATCGGCTTTTGCCTGTTTGGGGCACCACTCTTTTCTTGGAGGGTGTCTTTCCACCCTTCGCGGGCGCCTGACCTGTTCCGCGAGATCCGGACGTGCCTTCCTCAGCACGTCAAGGTATCTTGCGTCTGCCTCTTCTAGATTGCGCAAGCGCTGCACTCTGCACTTCTGCGAGCGATTAAGCCCGTTAGGGCACCACCGTGGGCGATGGTACCTGTCTTCTTCTTCTGGCTCGGAATCACCCTTGGTCGGCCGCTCAACATGTTCATCGTGATGCACTTTGGGCCCCAAGCGCCGGAACACCGATGTCTCGCCTGACTGGCGTGTCCGAGGCCTGCACTCCAGACAATCATCTATAGTGGGCAATCAGCTCATGCCGGAATTCCAGTAGTACCTGAAGAATGGGCAATGCCAGTGGTCGCGTATAGCCTGGCGCCTTCCCAGCGTCCTCCCCATGCGGTACTCGTACTACTCTTCTTCTGATTGATATCTGCGACGCAGCTTGTGCTGATACTCATATTTTTCCAGAAGCCGATTGGAAGCAGGAAGCTGATTACGGATGTGACGCACTTGCTCTTCAGTGATATGCTGTCGCCCTGGCTTATTTTGATCTTGGGGCCATTTGCTAGAAACGACCTCTCTCCTTTGCTCGTCACGACGGCGTACAAGCCCCGCCATGTTGATCTGGAACGAAATATTCTGGCATGTAGGAGTGAAGTCTGACAACTCTACCACATTGGCTTGCGGGAAGGGCTTCGTGTCAACCTACATCGTGTGTTGGACCAAGATTAATCGGCCTTGCTCGATAGCCGATTGAATCTGACGACGCAGCTCCTTGCATTCACCCATGGCATGAGTGAACGAATGATGCCATTTACAGTATAGCCTCCCCTGCAGCTCTTGTGCGGTTGGCAGCTTATGATTCTCTGGGAGCTTCAGCTGTTTTTCTTTGAGCAGCAGATCGAATATCTGCTCTGCTTTGGCTACGTCGAAGTCGAAGCCCTTCACAAGCCCCTGCTGTTTGATCCATTTGCACGGAACGGGGTTTGCCCACCGAGTCCACTCTGCCACGGCCACTTCTTGCTCCTTGCCAAAGTCATCAGATTCATCCGCTTGGGCCATGTTCACATGGCGCTTGAACTTGTCCTGGTACAACTCAGGATGGTAAAGCTCGTACGCCGTAAGCTTCTGCACCAGGTGCACTAGAGATACGAACTCCAACTAGAAAGCCATATCCTTGATCGGTTTAGCGAGTCCCAGAACTGCCAGATCGACTGCCTACTTCTCCATAATGCATGATGAGTAGCATCGATTCTTGACCTCTCTGAAGCGCTGTATGTATTCCGACATAGTCTCTCCTCGCTTCTGCCTGACTTGGGCGAGGTCGGCAATTCCAGCTTCAGCAGCCTCTGAGTGATACTGGGTATGGAACTAATCTTCCAGCTGCCTCCAAGTTCGAATCGAATCTGGGGCCAATGACGCGTACCATCCAAAAGCTGGGCCTGTAAGAGATTGGCCGAAGAAACGGACCCTCAGCGGATCCGATACTGAGATCATCCCAAGCTGCGTTAAGTATCGGCTCACATGCTCAATGGAGCTGGCTCTTTCTGACCCGTTGAACTTGGTGAACTCAGGGAGCCGATACTTGGGTGGCAATGGGATCAAGTCATCGTCACTTGGATACGGCTTGGAATAGCTGATCGCTTTTCTTTTGGGCAGGATGCCAAACTGGTCTCTCAGTATTGCACTGACCTGCTCCACACTAAGAACTCCTGGGGCCGATGGCTCAGTACTCGGCCTGGTAGCGTACTTTGCCAGCCACACTTGTTTCTCCGCGTCTGCTCCAGAAGCTCCTGGATTTACCAACTGCACCGAGCGTGTTGGGTTGACGCTGTCAGGGATGTAGGCGCACGTGTAGCCGTGCGGGATCTCCTTGGGTGGCTCGGTGAGGAACTAGCCTTCTCCAGGATCACCGCCGATCTTATGGACGACATAGATCGGCGAACTCTGCTGTCCTGCTGCTGCGAGCGAGTAGGACACTGGCGGCCTAGATTGCAGTGCAGCTTCCCCCCTGTGACTCCCCAAGATTGGTCCCGACGGGGAGTACTGGTTCTTGATCACCTCCTGGACAACGCGATGTGCCACGCGCTCAAGCTCGTTCACCAGGCTTTCTGAGTGTCGATGGAGCGTGTGAGCCACCATGTAGTTCATCTCCTGGCGTAGGGCCATGGTGCGCTCTTCTGATGGCACAAACAGATCAACGTTGTCGAGAGCACCCTCTGGTGAGAACCCCTTCCACCTGATGCCATGGTTGCGGGTCCTCTCAAAAGAGCCGATGAGATCGGCTTCAAACTGAGCTTTGACCTCATCATATTTTAGCTTGTGTTCTGGAGTCAGCTCTTCATACGTGACAGGTTTGGTGACCGGCAGAACCGATGCTTGGTCCTGAGCTCCTGTCATCTCTGCGGCAGGCGTTGTTGTTGATGAAGGTCCCACCGGGCGTGCCAGAATGTGTTGTCGGTCGAAACCCACCGGCGAGCAGCGACAAGAAACACGAAGAGCTGGGAGGTCGCTGGGGCGCTGGCAGGCACTGCTCCCTCGTCGACGGCCCGCAATTTCGTCACGCGCCCGGAGATTCCGGAGAATGTCGGGCGTGCCACCTGACCTATACCCGATCAGGAAGGTGCGAACATGCTTGCGACGATTTGCCTGCATACACAAACACGTGGAAATGTAAGTTTGATCCGTGGTCGGCTCCCCGGGACAACTCTTGCATCGGCTTTAAAGAGCCGATCGAGTCCCGATGTTAGATTGGATCTGCATCTATCCAGATATTGATGACTAAAGCAAATAACTGTAAAGCTGCTTCAATTAAATCTAACTAATCTAATCCACGATGGTAAAAGCTTCACTGCTAGATCGAAACATCCTACACGTGATTGGGCCTAATGAACGTAACAGATAACTAAACCATAACAAAAAACAGAGGCCTAAGAACTAGCAAGAGCCGATTCCCGGATCAATTCCCTGTTAAGACTAAAGCAAAGCATCTAACACGTCATCGGATCATCCAATCCATTTGCAAGGCCTAACCTAGCAGATATTACGCCAACTCTTAAGAATAGGAGCAAACCATAACAGATTAGATCTATTAGATGGAAAAGAAGCAGAGTGTTGTCTCCGTGCAACTAACTCTTCACAACAAGAATTAGCATGAGATTGAGACGTGACTGCATGAAAAATAACATGATATTCGTAGATGATAAGAAACAAAGCACAACAGATCTACTAAAAGCCATGCTACGAATATCAAGATAACTAGCATTACTCGCCATAAAAAATGCTTCAGTACGAGTAATACCAAGGTAAAAGCAAGAACAATGCTGCCCTGATCGCAAGAAGCGATCAGGGCAGCATGGCGCTTACTTGGATGAAACCCTAGAATTAGGGGTGGCGATGCGCCGAGAGTTGTTGTTTGCGAGACGTGATGACGTTCTTCTTTCATGAATAACATAGGGTTCATATTTATAGTCCGGAGACTTGGGAAACAATCTAATCTTATCTTGTCCCGATCGGACTCTATCTCTAATCTTGAACTAAATCTAAAGATACATGGCCCATGTGGCCCAAATGCTCATGCAGGAGCCGATTTACAAGCCTTCTTAATCTTCTGCTTTAAGCCCAACTTGCTTTCGGCCCATAAATTAACCCTGTTAATTTATGGCGATAACAGAAGCACGCCTGTTTCTTCTCATCGGTGTCTACATGATACCCGGCATATTGTGACAGAGTGTTGAATGCCTGGGAGTACTGTAGCACAATGTTGTTACCATGTTTCAAGGCCAGGAACTCGGTAAGCTTCCTTCTGATCACCCCCACTGGAATATGGTGTGCCCTGAAAGCTTCCTTGAACTGTGCCCAAGTGAACTGAGTGCCCGTAGGGAACATGGCCACATGATTCTCTCACCATGTGAGCGCTAGACCCCTCAGCTGCTGGGCTGCCAATCCTGCTTTATCCCCATTATTGTATGGGTGCATAGTAAACTTGGACTCAATGGTCCGAAGCCAACTGTCCGCTTCCAGTGGTTCATCCGCCTTATGAAAAAGCGGTGGCTGAGTAGCCAAAAACTCCGGGTATCCAAGAGCAGGCGGCTGGTGGTGATGTTCCGGCCGCGGCGCTCTACCCTGCTGCACAAACTCACGGAGGAGTGCCATCTGCTCGTCGCGCCCGGTAAGCATGGCCACAATGGCCTGGGCTAACTCAGGAGGATTCGGTGGGTCTGCCATTCTGCATTCAACCATGATTGGGTTAGTTATATTATCCTGATTACATAAAAATAATCATGACAGCAACTAATATCCGAATCATGGAAGAAAACGCAGAAAATAAAACATTTGAACGCATTGTGCAAGGTTCTGTCTGCACCGACCGGTCAGACCGATGCAACCGACCGGTCAGACCGGTCTGCATGACCTGCATGGCACTATACATGTGGACCAACCAATCAGACCGGTAGTCAAGACCGGTCACCACCCAGAATATAAACTTCCAAGCTAAAGCCGTGTACCAACCCCCCCCCCCTAAACCAAACCTTCAATTCAATTTTGGAAATAATAATGCCATGATGCATGATACAATGCATGAGTCCCTAAACCAACTCACATATGCAACTGGAAGAAAATATCAATAGAATGACGCATGGACGTCCTGCGTTAACCTTTTAACCGAAACTGACATCTAACGACGACTCTGAAACCAACTATATAGGGCTTACTACGAATAATCTCACCCATACTATTAAACTACTTTCATCCTAAATCAGAAATTTATTTTTAATTTATAATCTCTGAAAATTAGTCATGCTCGTACCTCCCCCGATGCATTTCTGCTCTAATACCACCTGTGACGGAACTGCCAAATTAAAACTCTAAATTAAGGCTAATGGCCGTCATTTGAACACATCGGGTGCATTAGCTTAATGGCTTAATTTGATGGTCCTTTCTCAACCCACGGCCCGATCGAAACAACACCGATAGTCCCACGCGAAGGCGGGTGCAGATGGTACAAGTACGACAAATACTTGAAAATACAACAACGCGACATAAATAATACACAACTTTTCACAAACCGAGTTCAAACACAATAATTTTACAACCAAGTTCAAATGTGTACATATAACTGACATAACCTTAAATTTTACATAAGAGACAGTCCAAGCTCCAAAGAGAGAACCTACAACTACACTAACTCTACTGGCTCAGCCTCTATACCACCGGTCAGACCGGTTCATCCAACCGGTCAGACCGGTCTGTATGGAGCACCCCACGTAGCCACCGGTCAGACCGGTCCAACAAAAACAGGCAGCATGCACCTCAGCCCATACACACGAAACCTCACGGCCTCCTAGACTAACTGTCTGGTCCCATGACCTCCCATCCCTCTGCATCCCGGCGGATGAACTTGATGCAATAGGGACAGAAGTCAACGTTCGGGTGTCTTGAAAAAAAAATGTGGTGGCAAAAACTCTGAGCAACTAACACTCAGCAAGACTTACCCGTCGGTGGGTATACTTAGCCCACGTATCTAGACATGCACGGTATTTGGCTGGTGGTTGATTTTTGCAGAAAAAGCAACTAAGTAACTCCTTATTTCCATTATTTTAGATCCAAGTTCTATATAGATTAACCATAATCTAATATTTGCATAATCTAATTCTAACCAAATATGGCAAAGCAATCAACAATAATTTAATGTAATCACCATCATATTTAATTATCATTCCATCATCTTACTACGATGCAGCAAAGAGATCAAGGCCCTCATAACCGTGAGACACGGCGAATCGATTCGATTTAACCTTGCAAGGTGAACCTAACCAACACGACACGCATAAGCCCCATCGGACCACATGCACCAACTCTTCCCCTCCCTGCCTCGAACTACAGGACCGCCCCACCATCATATGGTCAGCCGAGCTGAATGTGAGACCACCAAAAATAATACATACAACCCCATTTCTCCGTGACTACTCGACTACCCCAGGAGGTGAGATGGAGTCCTGTATTTTCGAAGCAAGACAGTACTAGGCTTACCGGTTTCGACTACCTCCTATTCCCGGCATGCGGTTAGTACAATTCAATCCCCGATCGGCACTGCCAACAATGACCGGTCCTTAATTGACACAGACGGGGCTAAGGAACCCAGGAACCCTGTCTTGCTGCCATACCTATACACCCTCATCATTCCCCGTCCGGTCTCCAATTTTCATTCATTCCATCTTGAATATAGTAAACCATATAATGTAATATAAAGACATCATATATCTTGCGGGTGACAGAAACATCACTCGACTTCTATCGAGCCCTATTAAGCATAGCAGCGCTACCGACCTATCCATACTAGTATAAGGCCTGGGAAACCTAGGGATCATGCAACTAAGGTTTCAAACAACTCATAAACATAATGCACAAGTAATAAATACATATAGTGATTCATAAGTTTGAAATAGTAGGACATGCACCGGGGCTTGCCTTGAGTCTGCTGCTCAGTACTAGGATCAGCTGGGCCTTGGGCCAAATCCCCACAAACCTCCTGCTGCGGGGCTTGCCCCCTGCGGCTCCTATGGTTCCGCAACCACCTCGTATATAACCTCCTCCACCGAGACTACTACATGTGTGCATATGCATAAGACATGAGAATGCATGTATGATTTATAAAAATTACAAGTAACCAACAACCAAAATAATTTCTAACTATTTGCACTAACTACCCCTTATAATCCCTTCTCAGCTACTGCCACACCGGTCAGACCGGTACCTAACACCGGTCAGACCGGTCCCAGTTAACCCAACACGCTACCGGTCAGACCGGTCCTACCCAGACCAAAAACTGGAACCTTTGTCGCGGCTAAACTAGCCCACCAAATCCAAATCCCTTCTAGGCACTAGTCCAGGGGTGCATATAGATGATCTTGACCCAAGGAATCCGACCAAAACATCCTATAAAGAGAGATCGAGCCATCCCAAGCTAGAGTACCTTGGATGAGTCCTTTCCTTGCGAAGAATTTGAATCCACTGCACCCTGGGAGAGGAATCGTGGAGAAGATGATCTCCGACACCGATTTGAAGCTCCCCAAGCCTTGAAATGGACTTTAGTGTAGAGATTTAGGGGGTGAGGGTTTGAGGAGGGGGAGCTCGGGGTGGGAGAGAGCTTGACGCTGAGGAGTGAGTTGGTGGTGGGGAGAGGGGGAGCGGTTTAAATGCCGTGGGGCCCCTCAAAACGGTTGAAACAAGTTCAACCGGTCAGACCGGTTGCCCCGACCGGTCAGACCGGTCCGGCCCAGGCTGACCAGCAAGGTTTTAGTTTGGTGATTTGTCGTGTGAGTTGGAACTAATGACCATGATTACCTTAATTACCGAGGATTAACACCTGGGTGTTACACGGCGGGTGGGGAAGGGGACGAGGATGAAGAAGAAGAAGGTAGAAGAGATAAGATGGGAAGAGAATGGGTGAATCTGAGCCATACCTTTTAGATCCAGTAGTTCAGAGATTTGAATGAATGAGAGGCTTTTGTTTCATTTGAGGATCATATTTACACTTTGAGCTCGTTCTTCAATCTCCTCCATATCGTGTGCCGCTTTCGTACGCTTGGATGATGTCTTCACCTTGGTAAATTAGTAGCCCTATCTAGTATGTTTGCTTTCGTAATTTATCTCCACGGTCAAAGAGATATGCAAATTAAAGGGATTTTCTTGGAAGAGAGATATAGCCTCAATCCAATGCTGGGATTGTTCAAATGCGGTTGGAGAGCAGAATTCATGTTTTTATTAATTATCCCCATTTTTATGGCCTTAATCTCCTTGCTCCAAGGTACATTTTATTTCTGTCTACATATATTTATCGTCAAAAACTACAAATTATAATGTTCCAGCCTTTGTAATATTCTGACCTAAGGAAAAGAGTTTCGGAAGTGAAATACAATGCTTTAGGGATTGAAATAAAATGTTCTAAAAGAAATCAGGGGTGACAAATTTTCTATCAAAAATCCATTTTTGCTGTATAAGATAAATGTTCGAGCAGTTAAGAGAGATAAAATGCTCCAAGTAGACTAATAATATTTTATAACTTTGTTTTACTTTTTTCTATGCGTAGAGAGATGAATCTAAACCACTGTATTTTAATCCAATTGTTAGAAAAGTGACAGATTTCAACCGATAAATAGATGGTCCCATAATTAAATGTTGTTGTATGCAACTGCTATATACTTACGCTTGTACTTATAATATATATATATATTGAAGGGGACAAAATACTCTTGTTTACGTAGCAAGCAGTCAAACACTGCGCTACATGCCATGGCTCTAGGTGTTGGGTTGCTTTTTCCTGTACTGTAGAGTACTGTAGCAATAGGGCCCAACTAAGCTAGCCCAATCAGGCCATGGAGTGGACCTAGGCGCTGGGCTGGCCCAGCTCCGCCCTCCAGGTATCACTGTATCTCAAAAAAAAGTATAAAGTATCACTGTTTGTTAGTGAGAAAATGTGGCAGATGGATGTTGATGAGCCCATGGCTCCTCATGCTTCAGCTATTATATTTAGGAAGAATTCCAATGTGTCAAATATTTCTATTCCATTTGAATTACTAAAAAATAATTTGGAAGATCATTCTTATATGAAGTTTGGTGATTTTTATATTGACCTGAATCGTGTCAAGGAGGTCAAGAACAGCAAAGTCGGACTGACCTTTATGGGAAATAATCTACTCAAGAAACTAGAAGATAAGATGAAGTGGAAACCAAGTATTATTCAGTTTGGTTCCATGCCGGCTACTGAGCTCACGTGAAGATGCATCATTTATTCTATTTCACATATATAGTAGCCGCAATATTTTATTACTTAATTATTTTATAGCACGTCATTTGAGTCCTAGGTAATTGGTCACGTACGTAATGGTTTTGGGATAGCTAGTTGGTCACGTACGTGGTGGTTTCCATGTGTTGGTCGAGTCCAACCAGGTGGTGTGTGTGCGTTGAGTCCAAGTCAGAGTTGAGGCCTGCGTGCCTATATTAGAAGTCATCTTCTGTAATAGGAGATTAGATTGGAATATTTTTGTGTCTCTTGTCTAGAGTTTCTCCTACGAACGAGAGAACATCTGATCTCATCTACCCTGCCGATCCCTCTCGGATTTGTGGGGAGTGCGTGATCGAGTTGCTACATCTCGGGCGCATCAGCTTGGATTTCTTGGTGAGATCCCTCCTCTTCTGATCGTGAGTTGCTACTCACGGGTGGAAGGACCTGCTCGTGATTTGGATTGCAGTTGTTGTAAGTCAGATCCATTATTTATCTATTTATCTTGGTGCAAGCTTTGATATTGGGAAGATTTTTGTTCTCTCTCTTGCGTGGAATCAAATCTGTTTGCGGCTTGTTCTTGTGAACCAAATTATCATTATTCTATCCTGGTCAATCTGTGCACTATTGAACTTGGTTTCGCTGCCTGAGTTTCAGATTTGACAAATAATAATGCTAGGGTTGCTACTTAATTATATTCAAAGAGACTTGTGGATGCTATCCTGTGACACAATATACTTTTGATTCGTGTGTGCTATTCAAGAGCTGGGAACCGGGTGCTATTTAGAACAAAGGAAAATATTTGTTATCGGGTTACTGGTTGTCTGCTTGTTTGCTGTGGCTGCTGCGGTTGAACACAAAAGATTATTGATTCATTTATTTTAATTGTTGCGTGCTTGGAAAATAAGTTCCTTATCTTATTGGTTTGTACTGTGAAAGATCGGACACATTCCCGGGCATCGTAGGCGTGTCTTTATCAGATGTTGTCAGGTAGTAGTGTTACAATCACGGGCAGTGATAATAAGTATGTTTCCCGAATGGCATGAGAGAGAAATAATAGTAGACCCACCGGTCAGTGCCCCACTATCTCTATAGTAGGGGTGGTAAAGAGCCTTACAATTTGGCCTAGAGAATTTAAGGGCTAGGTCTTAAAAAAGTCGGGCTCTAATTTTATATAATTTTGAACTAAAATATTTAAAGACTATGGTGGGCTATGAAGAGGCCATTAGGACCATAGCCTATTACCATACCTAATTTCTAGTGCGCGGAAGCATCCAACTCAGTAAAAAAATGCAATCATATTGTGCTTGCCTGAGATATATACGTTCGTATTGCAAAGTCTCGGGTCTATCTATTTGTACGCACAAATTAACGTGGAATCCAGTGGATCCTTCTCTATTTTTTTCTTTCAGTCTCAAACAGTGGAGAGTCGGGAAAGAACAATGCGAACAACACTAGACATCAATATGGTTGCTGTAACACCCAAGGTGATTAAGTTTCTAAGATGGTTATTAAGTTGTTAAGTGAGACATTTGGAGATGAACGAGTCATTATGAGCGAAAAGTCATTTTTGGTATCAAAGTTGACCAAGTCAACATTTAAGGTTCCAAAAGTTGGAAAAGTCAATAAATATATATGATGGAATGTTTGAAGTATTTAAAACTTAGTGGAAGCAATATTGGAATCGAATCCAAGTTGTGAGTGCCTCAAAAGAAAAGGCAAAAGAGGAGAAATTGGAGTATGATGTTCGTGGTCTGAAAACTGCAAGTCTGAAAACAGCAGTGTTTAACTAAGTTTGGATCCACTTTCTGAATAAATTTGTATGCACACTTTGAGATATGATGGACTGAAAATAAAATTAGAGTACCAAGTATTATTTTAGTCAAATAGTCCAGTGGAAAATGTGAAGAATCATATTTTTAATCAAAGCTCCAAATTGCAATGTTGGGCTGTTTCTGAATTCAAGTGCTAGCTGAAATTGGCTAAGTCTGAATTGCTGAAAGACGGTGATAAATGGCTGAGTTTGGGAGTGAATAAAATGATATTTGATGTAGCGACTTGGCGTAAAAAGTACCAAACTGAAAACTTGGATGTTCAGGATTGGCATTGATACTATTTTTTATTTATGGAAAAATGCCTAAAGGTGTTTAAACTGGAATACAGAAATTGGTAAATGAAAAGAAATTGCTGAATTTCTGAAACTCGTCTGAACCAGCCATGTTTAGAGCAAATTTTCACCATCTTAGAGGCCGAATTTGAGGAGGTTCGTGAAAGGAAAGTTTTAGGAAAATGTTAGAGCTACAAATTTTATTTTGAACGATTTCAAAGTTTAGTAGTGGAATTTGGATAAATAGAGGCTCAAATTCTTGAGTTTTCACTGAATAACAACAGATTCAGACTTGGCAACAGAGAAAAGGGCAGCGCAGAGCTTTGCCACGCAGCTACTTGCCGCTGATGGAAGGCAGTAAATTTTTAACCCATCCATGTGTCGATTCGAGCTCGAGCCAGCGTGGGATGAATCAGCATGAGGTGGCAAGTGTTGGACCGTGAAATTTTGAAGATATATTGCCCGGACATATCCAATTGCCCAGCTTCCCGCCATTCTGTTCCCTCACACCGAGCTCTCTGTTCTTGTCAAATTCATCATCCTCGCCCAAGCTCTGTCCAATTCCTCGTACATACCACCTCCCAGGATCACTACTAATCCGTCCGAATCATTTCCGAGCCAAATCCTACACCGCAGCTTAGGGTCCGAAATCATGTTCTTCCTCGAGTTGTCTTGCTGTGCCGTGAGAAGGGGTGAGCTCCATGGTCTGGTCGTTTTTAGTTCGATTCAATGGGTCAAGAAGAATATGGAGTGTATGTGGAAGGTGTATGAGCAGTTGGTAGGTTCGTTCCGTGCTCTGGACGGCCGGAACGCGCGCCGTCGCCATGGCCGAGCCGCGACCATGGGATGTCGTAGTGGAGAGCCCAGCTCTGGTTGTTTTTGGTTGGGGAAAAGTGGTTGGTTGAGTTCTTGGAGCCGTAGTGGTGCTCACCCGTCAGTTGGTTGGGGCCTCGTGGTTCTTGTGCAGCCGGTCGCCGTGGTCACCCCTTGCCGGGGTTGGGGCTGCCGCCGCCTGTCTCTGTCTCTAGGGAAGAGAAGGAAGAGGAGGGCGCGCAGGGTGCCTGGGGAAAGAGTCGTGGCCCAGCATTGGTCCTGCGTAGCAGGCTCGCCGCCGGAGCCTGGAGTTGCTGCCCTGCTATGCACCTAGAAGCAGAGGAGATGGTCTTCTGTGAAGGGAAACGAAGGAAAGGAGCTGAGGGAAGAAGAAAAGAAAAGTGAGGGGGTTAAGTGAAAGAAGAAGAGTTTAGTAGAGAAGGAGGAGAACTAGAGGGGTTTTTCTTGTAAAATTGTTTAGGTTTTACTAGAAATTAGATTTCAATTCTGTTTTCTTCCAATTTACTTATAAATTTGTAGAAAATGTCCAAATCTAGTAAACCCAATTTCTCTAGGATGGTTTTGTTTTCTTTTATGCATTAAAACTTTTAAACACTAGGAAAAATAATAATAGTATTGAGTATTTATTTCTATGCTTTTTATGTAAGGTATTTAAATAAGTACTTAATAATTATAAAATGTATAAAATTTTGAATAATGTTATTTCAATCACAAATGCTTGATAATTCATAGGAATTAGGTTTTGAGTTAGAAATTAATTATGAAACCCTTTTGTTTAATAAAAGAAAATGCTTAGGATAGGTTAGTAATTAAGAATATGGTGGGTTAAGCTTTTTGTGGGTAGATTAGTGTCGACTTACAATGTTATCTTAAAATAAGTTGTACAATCTTCTTTTATCAAAAGTTTTGCATACTAACATTAACTTGCATCCTACCATAGAATCTGAAGCACCTGAAGTGTGGAGTTTGTGGAATTATCTGAAGATCCCCAAGAGACCGAGGAAATTCTTGAGCTTGTTCCTGTTGTTGAAGGGATTTTTGAAGATACTAACTTAACAGGAACCCAAGGCAAGCCCCCGGTGCATTTATACCTACGCTTTTATAATTATTATGCAATCATCAAAAGTAGTTTATTTTCTGATTGTGCATTAGTTCTAGGAGTTGATTGCAACCCAGTTCTTTTATGCATAATCCATCCTTGTTTAATAGGACATCTTTGTCATCTTCTCAAACTTAATTAGTAATGTCCTATGATTAGCAATGCTTAGTTGTTACTTTGTAGTAACCTTGTTACTTATTTACCTAAGGTTAATCTGGTTCTCACTTTGACCAAGGAAATGACTTGATTTTAAGTTGTGTCCATTGGAACTATTTTGTTAAGGACCGTTCGTTGTCTTAACCTTTGATCAAGTGATGCTACCTGGTTGCTTACTGTCATTGGGAACCAGCAAGCCTGGTAGATTAGTTGGCTCTTGGATTGGAAATGATTTGTACCCGTGCTTGGCGTGTGGGAGAAAGGCAGGGGCGTAGTCTGACACTCACATTGGAGATCAGGCCAGACGTGGGGTCCCATGTAGGGGTGCGCCTCTGGGTTCGGGTAACTTTGCTTCCGGCTCTTGGGTACGGCTAATTGAAAGATTGTTTTATACAGCCTCGAAACTGTACTTAACTGGTGATTAGGTATCTCCTGCAGGATGTAAATCAGTCCGGATCGCCGCAATTCTCGGTTATGAATGCACTTGATCATCGCTTGAGCATGTAGTTAAGAAAAGTATTTATGATGTTTTACTTGGAATTTATATTACTGGTTTCTTAGTGCTTCCTGTTATGAAAAATGTTTTATCATCTAGATGTTAAGTAATTATTAAATTGTAGCTAATATCACAAAACAAGGACTCAATATTAGTAAGCTTTATGCAAAATTATCAAGTCAGCCAGTCCGTTAAAAAGCCTTCATACTCCTTGCAATTTTGATTTCTTTTAGTCGGGTCAGTCTTGCTAAGTACCTTCGTACTCAGAGTTTTTATTTTGTGGTTTTTTAGAAGTGCAACAGACATCTGCTGAAGAAGATTAACTGAAGAACTAAGTATTTGAAGGTCTCCAAATACTTAGTATGAGCTTTAGATGTTATATTTAATTACCGCTTACTGGCTTATTTGTTTTAAACCCTTAGAATGGTGTAATCTGCACTTAAGTTTGCTTCAAAAGTACCAGTTTGTAATAATTTGTACCTTTCAGTATTTATGTAAAAATGTGAGGGTTGTTGATGCTCTCCCTTCGTGAAAGCGATCCTGATGTACAGTTGAGATTCAAGTTGTATGTGGAAGATTCGGGTCGTCCCGAGGACACTCGACGGACTACCAGATTTAAGCTGTTTTAAGTGCGTTCACAGGAAATTACTACTGTGGCAATAATTTAACACACTTAAGCTAGTTTAAGTCAGGCGGTTCCGCCACAGTTGCACAACTCAACTCGACTCCATACAAAACCATCACGCCGCGCCACCATTATCCAAGAAGAAGCGACAAACAGCCCACCTCACAAGCGCCGTCGTCTTCGACGATGTCTCACACCAACAAGCCACTGCCATGCAAAACTGGCCGCCGCAGTCCGCTGCAAGCCAAGTAACCATCATGACTCCTCCACCATGCCACCATCGTCTTCATATCACGCAGACACGATCGCCGATCTCCCAATAAAGTACCGCTGCAGCACCATGCATCCCAAACACCAAAAATTTGTGCCGGATCCTAAAACTCTGAGACAACTCCTCGCCCAGGTCGGATTGGGACATCGACCCAGGCCTCAACTCAACACGTGAGGGCCTCGCCACATCCACTACCGCACACCACTCCTCGGGCACCACCTTAAAGCACACGGGGTCTTGCCACTCCCGCCACTATAGGATTGCTTGTTGTCCCATGGAACCGGACTACAAATCATCTAGGACTCTCAAACAGTGGAGAGCTGGGAAGGAACAATGAAAACAACACTATTACAAAAATTGCTTGTTGTCCCATGGAACCGGGCTACGAATCACGACTTGAACTTAAGATCTCTGGACTCACGCATAGCTTATTTACTACACATCTACACAACACATGTGATATTGAATAGGATGTCTTCTTTTTAAAGTAATCCGTGAAGAATCCTTTAGTTTCAGTTGGAGCAACCAATTGATCATTTTAGTCCGAATTGGAGCCACATGTGCGGCCAGAATCATCTCTCTTCCGTTCCTTGGAACCATTCCCAAACCGCCTATTCTCTTTTTCTTTCTTGAAGAAAAACCACCTATTCTCGGTGACACGCGTCTCTGTCAACTTGGTCAGGCAACGCAAAGACCTACCTCAAAGAAAAAAAAAAGGAGCGGCCCGTTTACTACAGATTACAGAGAAAGTCAGATTATGAGCCGGACGGTTGCCAATGGAAGTACCGTTCAAAATATCGAAATGACTACCCATGTTAAGTATAAAAAAGAAAAAAAGATGAACACCCATGCATGTTCTTCTCTGTAATGTTTTCGACGTTTCTGTACCGTTGCTCCCGGCCAGTCTTGTTCGCTGCCGATGCAAAATCCCACTCCACCCCTGCGCCCTCCCATCACCTGACACGTGTGGGGCCAAGGCAAGGACCAGCCAGCACCCCATCACCTGACCGTACGTGCTATCTCCTCGCGAACGCACCTTTCCTTCCACACGAAACCGCCAAATAAAGCCACCAGTAAAGAAGAGTAGCTAGCTAGCTGCTAAAATTGGGCATATGCATAAATCATTGGATGAAATTGAACGGTCAGGTATTACCAGTAAAGTTCTAAAATACGAGCTGAAAAGAAACATCAGCGAAAGCTTTTCTTTTTATTTCGTGCTTGTTGTATTCGCTACTAAGAAAATAGTTTTTAGTGGCGGACAAAAAATATTTTCCGGGACAGGTAAAAACACATTTTTAAATAAACAACCAATAGTTCGTGCAGTGAGCTCCTGTTCTATTTCGTGCAACATATATATCTCAATCACTACCACTTATCCTATACGGATACTCAGGTGCAAAACCAATTGAATATTCAAGTGTATATGGGCATATCCCAACACACAATTTCCTTTTATGCTTTTCATATTCAAGTGCGAAAAAAGGTTAGGATACGAGGCTCTTTTATTTCCCTTGAGATACCTTTGGTGTTTGTGCTTAGAAAGCCATCAGAGAGAAAACCAGCATGGTATGGATGATGTGAGTGCCTGGGCGGGGTAATAAAGTGGGAATGGACAATCAGTTCCGAAATTTGAGATGGGACAATAAAATGGCAGTGGACAATCAGCTCAAAATTTTGTGATGGGGAGCCGGAGAGAGAGAGGGTGTTTTTTTTTCGCCGTAACCATGCAGTTATTCCCTCCGTTTCAAATTATAGATTCTTTTGATTTTCTAGAATATAGCATTTGCTAGGCACATACATATAGTATGTGTAGATACATGGAAAGAATTGTATATATAGAAAACTTAAACTAACTTGTTTGAAAACGGAGGGAGTATGCTGGTGCGGCGATTCGGAGCAGCCACGAGAATGGTGGAGCAAGGAGTTTAGAGGTAGTGGATATGCTGGATGCTACGGCACAAAGGGGGAGTTTAGTTCCCGAAAATTTTTGGATGAAAAGTTTTAGACAATGTTTGACCACTAATTAGAAGTATTAAATATAGATTAATTATAAAACTAATTACATGGATGGACGAGAAATCACGAGACGAGTCTATTAAGACTAATTAATCGGTCATTAGAGGTTGGTTACTGTAGCACGACGTTATCCAATCATGTCCAATTAGGCTTAAAAGATTCGTCTCGCAATTTCACCCGGGGTTGTGGAATGGGTTTTGTCAGTTATCCACATTTAATACTTTTAATTAGTAGTCAAATGTTGTCAGTTACTGTAGCACTAAAAATTTTTGGAAACTAAACGGGCTCAAAGCTACCAGGGAGGAAGAAGATGAGGTGGTGGGAGGAAGATGCGCACCCTCTTCTTTTTAAAACACTCGATCGAACAGCATCTCAAAACTGTAAAATTCATCCCTCTGCAGTACTAGTTTCGGCCGGCCGTCTTCTCGTTCGCTCCTGCGCCGCTCGTCGCCTGACGCGTGTGCATGAGGGCGGGGTCCACATGCCACGGGAACGGAAAAGGACAGGCGACGACGGAACGGCGCCGCCGCGCCGGGTACTAGTGTACTAGGGGTAGCGGACAAAGGGCCGGATCCTTCTCGCGGCGCACAACGCATGCCGGCCCACATCCCGGGGTCCGCCACCGTGACATGTACGTCGCCGGGGACTCGGGGCGCCACCGCGACACCCCGGCCCCTCCTGGGCCAGTCCAATCCCGAAGGGGACGAGAAGAAACCTCTCCGTTGTTTGTTTCTTTCTTCCTGCAACGGTAGAATTCGGCAGGCATGCGAAAATTCGTCCCAAATTTGTGGAGCTTGATCTGAAATTTAGGTAGCTTTTGGTTGGAGAGCGAGATTGGATGGAATAGTTCCATCCCTATATTCTAAGAATGGAATGGACTACTGCCATGGAGGTAGTCTGCGCCACCAGAGCTTCGCTCCTTGCTCCTGCCTACGCTATGCCCCGTCGCTCCCGCCCGAGCTCCGCCCCTCCTCTTCCATCCGAGCGCCACCGGAGCTCCACCCCTGCTATGCGTGCGAGCGCCAACTGGGCTTCGCCAGAGCGCCGCCCCTGCTACGTGTTGAGTGCCGACTATAACGCTCCGACCTCGCAATATGCCTTGTCGCGTCGGAGTGTCACGGTGAGAGACGTCGTCCAACTAGAGCTGCTCGATCCGCCCATTTTTGCAGGATGCAGCCATTCTAGATCTGGAGCGAATATTGGCTCTCTAGGATGACTCAACTCGCACACGCTCGTGAATCAAACCCTGGACAGAACCCTGCTCCGTTCCACTCAGCTCCCCAACCAAACACACTCTTAAGGACAGGAGAGGCAACTTTTCAAGATTAAGGCTCACTAGCGATTAGGCCCAATACCTACAACATCCATCGACAGAGGGAGAGGGAGAGAGAGAGAATGGTTTCTATCCCTAAATAAGCTAGCTCCCTCCATAGTGGGAGCTGAACAGCCAATTACCAATGAAGTTTCGAGGTACACACACTCGAGAAACATCAGGAAAAGCAGGTCCCGTTCCATTTTGCACAATGTTAACGTATATATAGCTCGTTTTATTTCTCGTAACAAGTGTTTTTTTATAAATAACAAAGAAAATCGAGTTTGCAAATGCAAAAGGGCTATTGGATTGCAGACACGACTCCTCAAATTTCACTCCATATGGATCATGTTTACTCCACCTCGTGTTTTTCTCCTATTAAGCTCGTTATATTTCTGAACCCTTGTTTTTTCTCCTCTTAAGATATGGGGCGCACCCCTCGTGTTTCCAAAAAAAAAATTTGTTTAAGCGAATCATTGCCCTGAGTGTTTTGTGTGTTTCTTTTTTTTTTGCTCTTTTTCAAAAGTTAGTGGTTTGTCTAATACTTTAATTGAGAATCTACTCGTCCAATTAAACTATTCAACTTCCAAATGAAAGAGTACAGGGAAATCTCTAAAAGCAATAGGATCATCCATATTCCTTCATTGGACATCAAACAACACATACGACAATAGCGATATTAAACCATTTTAACAGGGTATTTAAAATTATAACCGTGTATGCCACATGTACATGCATGCGCGGATCTATTGGCTTTTTCTTTAAATTATTTTGATATAAAATCGTAACTTACTGGAGATAGAGACTATTCGGAAGGGCACTCTCAAAACACCCTCATCGGCGTAGCTGAAGTTTGTGAAAAAATAGTTTCACTTAAATTCTAGTTCATTTTTACTCCACCTTATAAAATTATTTTACACTAAAGTATCTCGATTTGTGTAGACTTTTTTTTTTTGAAGAAGTTTGATTTGTGTAGAATAGGTGGTAGAAACTCTCTCATACGAGCCCGTACGCTAATAGAGTGATGCCAAGGTCGTTGTTTAGATGCACAGCGTAAAAATTTTGAAATTAATTTTTTGCACATTTGAAGTATTAAACATAGACTAATTATAAAAATAATTACAGAACTTGTTTATAAACTATCAGAAGAATTCATTAAGACTAAATAATGTATCATTAGCACATGTTTACTGTAGGAATCTATTGTCTAATCATAATCTAATTTGGCTCATTAAATTCGTCTCGTAATTTAAAAATAAACTATCAATTACTTTTTTATTTTTATCTAAATTTAATAATCTATACATATACAGCGAAATACTTTTGAAATTTTAAATTTTACATCTAAACAAGTCCTAACTTACAAGCCGGGCATGGCGGGCATCCCCGGGCCCCGGTGCCCACGGGTGACAGACAGGGCACGGGCACTCCGGTCCCGGGACGAGACGAGACGACACCCCCGAGCCGAAGCAGCGCGGCCGCTCTGCGCTTCCAGAAGTGTCTCCGCCTCTCCCGCCCGCCCCCGCCGCGCCCCGCGCTTCTTCCTCCCACTCCCCTCCGCCAAAGCCCAGCCGCACCCGCACCCGCACGGCACCACCACCCACCTTAACCTCGCCACCGTACGCCCCCTCCGCGCTCCTCGCCTCCGCATTCCCACTCCGCATCCCCCCCTCCTCCAGCAGAATGCTCTGCCTCTCGCCGCCGTGCGCGCCGCACCGCCACGTCCACGTCCACCTCCACCACCGGCCCCCGCCCGCCGCCTCATGCCGGAACGCGCGGGGCCCCGCCGTGGCGCTGTGCCTCCGGACGCCGGCGACGCCCGAGGAGCGGCGGCAGCAGCGGCGCCGCGTCGCCAGGCTCCCCGACGCCTCCGCCGCGTCGGCCTCGGCCGCCGCGCCCGCCCTGAGGCCGCCCGCGACCGCGCCGGCGCCCGCGGCGAGCCCGACGCCCGTGGCGGAGCGGCGCGGCCGGCTGCGGGAGATGCGGCGCCTGTGGTGGGTGTGCGGGGTCGGCTACTGGGTGCAGGGGTTCCGTTGCTTCCCGTGGCTGGCGTTCAACTTCCACCTCGCCCGCGGGCTCGCCCTCGGCCCCGCCGCGCTGCAGCTCGTGCAGAACGCCGGGAACCTCCCGCTCGTCGCCAAGCCGCTCTTCGGGGTCCTCTCCGACGCCGTCTACATCGGGCGCGCGCACCGCCTCCCGTACATCTCCATTGGAGGTACGCTACAGCTGATCCGCCTTTTTTTTTCTCTTCTTCCCCATTCTGCAGTTCATCTCCTTTCAGTCAATTTTCGTTCCTCGTGTTCGTGCGGCTCCACCGACGTGGGTGCCTTGCTCAGAATTCTGCCATCTTTTATGCTGATAGTTATGCGTTCATACGCATTTGTGTTCATTCTCTTGAGTTCTCTGTGAATTCAACGGAATTGTCTGCATGTCCGTGCCTGTGAAAGATCTCAATTATTGACAAAGAAACTGCAATTGTCAATGTTCGGAATTAACTCAGTGTCGTGGGAGGACATGCAGTTGCTTTCATCGTATGTCATTCCAATGCCCCTTTGATGTGTCATGAGAAAATAAGAATGAATTTAACCAATTAGTTATGAAAAATTCTGAGCCGCTGAACACATTGAAAGGGACCGCTGTTTGACGTCCCTTTCTGCAATTGGAGACGCCCTGGTCACTGGAGCTCAAAAACTGCAGACAATTTTGTCAGTACAATGTGGCTGTGGTTGTAGCCATCTGATTATCAGATGAAGAACATGAAAAGGCACTTGCAAGCTACTGCCATTCAATATACCTAAGTGTTTCGTACATGAAAATGGGTGCCTTGTTCCACTGGCAATGGTATCATGCCCAACACCTTTGCTTGCTGTTGCACCCTATTCAGTAAAAGATGCGTCTTAGAAAGGCATATGAGTGCCCTTGGGATCGAGCAGTACACTTTCCTTGCTGACACGTTCTTCAATTTTGTTGCTAGTCACACATTTCAAGCCTTGCCAAGTTGGTTAATCCAACAGATTACCCTTATTCTATGGTACTTGAATCTTTGATGTAGAGACGTGCAATTTACTTGCACTACTAGACTACTATTCACACAATTAGAGCTTTGGTAAGCTGTATTCTCATAATGTCCCCTTATTCTGCGGTTCCTATAAGAGTACGCAGGGGGGACTGTATCTTCAGGACTACAAATCACTGAAAGCTACTAACCTTACATTTACCTAGGCTGTCACATCGCTGCTACCCAACTCATTTGTCATTTGTGTGTCACAATACCATCCTTGCCATGCTATGATATCAACAGCTTCTGCTTTAGGAGCTCTCCGGATATTTAGGCCATTATGTTTTTGTTGATTTTATAGTTTGCATTATTGAAGTGATTGAGTATCAAAACGATATGTTACTCAATTAACTTGAACTAACTTTGGCTAATTTCAGCATTACTGCAGCTTATTGCTTGGGGAACACTTGCAATCATTCCAGTGACAGGCGACACATTTCCGACTCAAATGGCCTGTATTCTCGTTGGGAATCTTGGAGCATCTGTCACAGAAGTTGTAAGTGATGCTGTTGTCACGGAGTTCAGTAGAACTCAGAAGGCTGGTGTATTACAGTCATACGCATTCATAGCCCTGGCTGCAGGATCGCTACTAGGGAACTTGTCTGGTGGTTATGTTCTTCTGAAAACACAGGAACCAAAGATCATGTTCACGGCATTCTCAGTTCTTCTTGGTTTCCAACTAGCACTGTCCCTTGGTACAAAAGAGACATTGCCAAGTACTCAACGGAACACCAGAAGTTGTCTTGTCACAAGCTCGTTGGCAGCGAATCTTCGCAAACAATTCTCAAACTTGATGACGGCAATCAGTGAGGAGAGGATCTTCTACCCTCTTACATGGATCATGACATCATTTGCTGTTGTGCCTATTCTTTCTGGAACGATGTTCTGCTTTCAAACACAGTATCTGAAGCTTGATCCATCAATTATCGGTCTATCAAAAGTCGTGGGACAAGTCATGGTTCTATCTCTAACTGTCCTCTACAACCGATATCTTAAGAGAATCCCTTTGAGGCACCTTATTGCTGGAGTTCAGATGCTATATGCTGTGGCAGTTCTGTCGGATTTGGTCCTCGTGAAACAAATAAACCTTATGCTAGGGATACCAAATGAGATCCATGTGCTTTGTTTCTCAGCTCTTGCTGAAGCAATTGCTCAGTTCAAGGTCCTGCCGTTCTCTGTTTTGCTGTCAAGTCTGTGCCCACCTAGCTGCGAAGGTTCTCTGTTCGCCTTCTTCACATCTGGACTGGTGTTTTCAGCGATACTAAGTGGAGTATTCGGTGTTGGATTGTCCACTCTAATTGGTGTGTCTTCTGTGGACTACTCAAACTTGCCATTGGGTATTTTGCTGCAGAGTTTGGCTGCACTGCTTCCATTGGGATGGATATCCTTTTTACCTGAAAAATGGACAGCTGATGAGATGGTCGTGATGCAAAGATGATAAAAGTGGTGTTTTCACCATAGAAAGCACAAGGCCCAGTCCTGTTAGGTAATGACACAAATTAGAGGAATGCCGTTCACCCAGTTAACACTGAGTGAGGTTACACGTATAGGTAGGTATAGTTCTTCTGATTGCTGTACATCTGTAATACGGAATGGCTCCTATGTTTCCTTGCGAATATAGGTTTCTCGTGAAAGGAAATTTGATAAGAGAATTCCTCCCATCACTAAGACATGGTTTTGATGCCTCGCATGCATGTGCTCCATATCATTGGATTCTATCCACTACAGAGCCAGCTCTCCATCCCAATTTGAACCGATTAAAAAGCGCCAGTAATACATATTTTGGATTGCAGTTTTTTTTGTCCGTTTGCTAGCGGTACAAAATGAAATTTGTGAATTTGCGTCATTCTTCTGACTTTTGCATGAACTCGTTCAGCTCAGCTCACTTTGAAAATTTTAACATGTCTGATTGAAGACTGGAGGTTTTTTCCATGGATATAGTGGCACCTTCCTCTGGTCCGAAAACAGAGGAACTACGACTGAGACAGGGAGGGAAGAGGAGACGCAAATATTAAGGGTAAAGTGCGTGGGTGGGATTGGTTTTGTCGCAGAATAATTTTTCCGAACTGGCCGATTGTTTCTTTATTTTCCTGCCGGTGGTCAGATTCTGCTGCCCCGCCAAGGCTCCGTCTGCTTTTATTTTTTTTCCAAGTTAACAATTTTTTTGTTCCAAAGAAACAAAGTTTAATTGTTCCTATTAAACAATTTTTTACCAAACAAATTTAATGTTTCTTCTCTGTACAGTTCAAAACTTTGTTTAGAACAAAAGACTTTTTGTTCGTATTTTAACAATTTTTTATTTCACCGCAACAAATTTGATTTGTTTGAGAAAAACTATTAATTTTTATTTTGGGAAAAACTTATTTTGTTCCAAATAAACAATTTTTTATATTCCACGGGAACAAACGACTTTTCAATCACTGCGCTTCACGAGCTCGAGAAACGAAATGCTCTTCCAAATTACAGCATAAAGATTAATTAGCGCCTCCGAAGCAACTTCTCCGATAAATCAAATCCCAGTCACCCAGGTTACTTCTACTCGGACCAGGAGGAGAAGGCTAAGTCCAGTTCGGTCTGGTGGACTGATTGGGTAGGTTAGGTGCGTGTGGGCTGGGTCAGGTGGGTTTGGGCCCAGGTTGGGTGTAGGAAGTCAGATACATGTTTTTATTTTTTATAGAAATAGATAGATAGATTCAAGCTCAAACTTCACTTGAAAGTTCAAATCGAACCCGAATCAATCATGCATCATGTTCTAGAATTAAATACACTATTGTCTATATTAAATTTTAATTCAGGATGAAACATGAGCAAAGCTTATCTTAGGTTTTTCCTAACTTTAAGTGAATTCAAACAATAACCGAATGCTTTTTTTTTAGATATCTGCACTAATTAACAGCACAAAAAATATCAGATGTTACAACAAGGGTTTAATGCAAAGTACATCGGAGTTAAACATACATGGCATTAAGCTTGGAAGATGGTCAAGCTCAATCATTTAGGGAGCTTGAAAGATTCCCGCAGCTTAATCATTAGGGAGTAGTAAATTGAGGAACTGTTATGGCTATACTACTTGCTGATCGGATGACAGGATTAGCAGGGTGGCAGATGAGATTTTTGTCCTCACGCAGGAAGCTTTGAGAAAAGCTCGTCTGCTTCTTGCTTGCCCTTACAATAATATGCCGGCCTCTTTAAAAACTGCCGGCTCCTCGCATCTAATCCTAACCGGCTCAAACTCTTATTTTTTTAATAATGGAATAGTCATATCCCGGCCTCTATATTGCAAGTAGCCCTTATTATAAAATAAACACCACCGGATCCAAAGGAGAAAGGGAAACAGTTAAAAAGCAAAGTCTGTTTCTAAACTGCCACACATGCCTCATGAAGATCTCCATAGTGGTTGATTCCTGTTAGTATTGATCTCCGCCAGTTGGCCCAATGGACAACTGGGCCCTTGACTCGTGTCCTGATCAGAGATGCCCAGCCCAACATGGTTGGTGGGCCCCCATCACGCAGAACCATATAAAAGAGAGATGTGGGGTCAGTGGCATAGGTTACAAGGTTCACCGCTGCTGCCACTGCTCCTCACCTCAAACCCTAGACCGATGTGAGAGGGAGGCGCTAAAGCGACGAAAGCCGCCACCAGCACCGACACACTGCACTGCGACGCCACCGCCACAGCACCACGATGTTGTCGCCCCTGCGCCTGACCGCCATGCCTCTGCGACCTTGTCGTCCACGACTTCGTCTGCATTTCGCTGGCCTCGATCTCAAACTACTCTGGCGTACTCCGACCATCACGGCGGCGCCATGGAAGTCGGCAATGTTTTTCCCTCTGTAAAGTTTATTCCCACTCGATCTAACTACTAGTCGATCCACTAGTTCTAACATAGTTCTAAAAGAAATGATCCAAATCCTAACCCTATATGAGAACGGGGTCGGTGGCGATTTACTTGTTCCCGCCATGCCCATCACCGCCATTGTGCGGGAAAGATCCGCACCGCCGCTCACCGGAGCGTGGCATAGAGCGGAGCAGCCGCCGCTTGCCCCGGGACTCTGGAGGCGCTCATACACGACTGGACAGCCCAGGCGCCACACAGTTCTTCCCTAGCCGCCATGGCCGCCGCTGCCACTCCGTGTCATGTGTGAGGAGAGAGGGAGGAGGGAAAGAAGCTAGGGTTTCGGGTGAACCGCCGGCACCCGATTTGATCGGGCGAAAGAGTTGGACAGCTGTCGGATCCGATTCGATGGCTAGGGGCGTCCGCGCGGCTTCCGGCCTTGCTTTGGCCCAGGCAGGGGTTTTGCGCAGGCCGAATTCCCGGCCCAGGCCTAGGTTGCGGCCTAGGATGCGGGGGACAGCCGCGCGTCGAAACGGGCTACGGGCTGCATTTGCTGCTGGGCCACATTTTCGGCTTGCATAGTGACAATGTTTATTCATTTTCAGAAGCATTTCCTTGATGTTTTTTTGTATAGATTTGATTCTCTATTCAAATTTGAACCAATAGGATAATTTGTCTTAGAGAATAGTAAAGTTTTAAAGTGATATTGCTTCTGAATATGAGTATGTTTCATATGTTTCCGCTACGATGTAAAGGTTTCTCCCTCTATCTAAATTTGAACCAACAAGAAAATTTAAATAGAGGGGGTACAAAGATATTGGTTTAAATTTAAATTATGGTATTGTTATTTACTGACCAATGTTATAATAGCAATAGTATAATTTTATTATGAGTTTAAGTTCAATGTTAAATTTGTTGACAAATTTTGCATCAAAGTGATCAATTTTTCAGAGAATAGAGAAAGACAAAGAAATGATTATGAAATGAAGATGAGCATATTACTCAAGTTTCCGCTACAATAAAGAAAGATAAGCTTAGACGAGCTTTTTCCTGTAAGAAAAAGCCGCCTTTAAGTTTAAGGTTAAGAAAAGCTTCCGCTGTTTTAAGTCATAGAAATGTTGATTTTCAGCATATTTTGCCATTGTAAGTGTTAAGTTGAGTATTAGTTTGCTCTTAAAGAAGAGAATTTTAAAGTTAATTATGATGTTGTCATTTCCTGACTAAAGCTGATGATGTTAATATTATAATTTTTATTCTAGTCATTTGTTCTATTTCTGCCCAACGGTGATATAGAATTGAAAGTAAAAGAAAATTGTATGTTTTAATTTTGACCAATATTAAATTAAGACATTCAATTCTTCCTAGTAGAGAGAATTCAGCAGATGAAGTTGATTTCGATCACGCTACAGATAAAGTTTTGAGCATACTCAGTTGCATTGTTGAGGTTAAAAAAGAAAAGTGCTTGGGTCATTCTGACTTTTAGGTTGATATGGAAAAGAGACACAATTGTTTCGAAAACGTTTTTGGTTTTCCTCTCACTAAAGTTTTCATGATATTGAGATTTGTTAAATTTTCTGATTAAATTGGAACCAACGGGAAGATTTAATCAGAAAAGACGACATATGTGTATGTTTTAGTCATTGGGACTAAAGTTTTATCACTATAAAATGATTTCTTGTCCTTCACTAGTAAAGATAATGGTGACATAATTCAGACATATGTTTAATTTGATCAACGTTGAATTAAACATGTGTGTTAGCATGATTTTCAGATTTATTTCTAAAATTAATGTATTGATTGTTACCGGTGCATTTAAAGTTTTATACCACATGTAGAGAAAGTTTTTGGCACTTGTGCCATTCATATCTTGTATGACAGAGAAAGTTTTGTGATGACTCATGTGCTACTTAAATATCACATAAAAGTGAAGAAGTCTGGGGGAGCTTTTAAAGCTATCCCAGCAATTCTCATGCACTACTATAGTGGCATGTTGGATAGTGATTTGGAAAGAGTGGACAAAAGAAAGTTGTATAATACGAACCAAAAGTTAAGATTGCAAATATGACTTGCAAAAGTATAGCAACATGAAGAACTACGGTGAATTTTTGAAAGTGTAACAATATGAAGAACTCTAATGAACTCTTGAAATGGAACGAGGAAATAGTACTCCCATTGTTTTGCATAACTTTGATCATGTCAATAAACAAAGTAACGAAAGGCTCCTTATTCACAAGTGTTGAAAATAGTTTCAAAATTATGGCAGCAAAGTTTGTGCCATATTTCGAGGGGGAGAAAGATTAGAAAGACATGAAAGATTAAGATTTAGAAAGAAATGCATCGCAAAGTAATGAGATGCATTTTAAAGTAGAATGTTCTATTAAAGAAGAATATGACCGAAAAGAGAGTATACTGGTCATAATATTAATACACCAATCACCAAAATAAGTGAAATTCCTAGAGTTTTTCAGCTCCAAATAGGAAGAAAAGATAGTTGAGTCTCAAAGCAACTGAAAGAAAAAGGTGGTGCTTATAGCACCCTATGAGGCTTGTAAAGATTAAACCCAAAAAAAAGATTGAAGATATTCCATCTTTACAATAGATGGGATAATCTGGGGAGTAAAGTATGTCGAGAACTAAGGCTTGAAGAGAAGTGTGACTGTATGTTCACTCCTATGATTCAGGCACAACAATTGTCACAACATATGTTTTTGGCGTTGTATGAATGACAAAAATTGAGGTGTCTCATTCATCGAAGTGGCAATAAGTCATGAAAGATGTCATGAGACCTATAAGTTCCAAACTTGTTTTGGAACAAAGAATAAGATTCTAACGGAGCCAAGATAGTAGGCTATAATGGGTCTACAAGATTAAAATGTGACTATAAAGGGAACATGGAAAGTTGCTAAGCGCGACTTGTGGCAAAAGGCTCTATGCAAAGAAAAGGATAAGTTATAATGAGACATTTTATGCAGTCTCATGAAAGGATTCTTTTAGAATCATAATGGCATTAGTCCATACTAATTTTAGAATTGCATCAGATGGATGTTGGAGCAATATCACCCAAAGGAGATTTGTACGAGAAAGTATATTCATGACATAATCAAATGGTTTTGTTGTGGAAAGAAAAGAACATTGTGATACTACCTGATGAAATCAGATCACAGAACAATGGTATCTAGAATTTTGTGGGAACAAAATTTTTGGGTTTTAAGTAAAGGTCAAAGGTTAAGGTGAAAAGGTTAAGGTGACAAATTGCAAATATGCAAAGTTTAAAGATGGAAAATCCTTTTTCTGCAAAGTTAAATGAAGGTTATTATTATGCCCTCTAGTTTTGATAAGAATAATCTCGGTGAAGAACCATTCGCTCTAGGAATGAAAATTCACTGGGATAAAAGGCCAGGGGATATTAGGACAATCGCAGAGAGCATACTTAGAAAAGTGTTCTAAAAAAATTCAAATGGCAACATGTCAAGTGTGCTGCCAAACACATTGATGGAGAGTTATATGTTGTAAAGGAGAAAATCCAGAATCATATGAAATCATTGGGCATCAAAGTATCAAGCAGGTGCTTGCGGATCCGCCTACCAAAGGCCTACCGCCCAAGTCGACATGGGTTTTACGGGAGGCTTATGATTTCTGGATTACTAAGGGCCCAAAGGAAGGTTAAGGTCTTGTCTTCAATACAGAAAGGTATATTATGGCTGTTAATCCGACGGTAACTAATAACTGTTATGACGAAGCATGCCCTACATACTCATCTGCAATGAGACGAGGACCAAGAGCAAAGGAAGCAAAGAGAAAGTAAAAAGGGTTACGTCAAGGTATAATGTTTTAAAAGTATAAGATGAGATCAAGGAGGAGAATGTTAGTATTGATCTTCGCCAGTTGGCCCCAACAGACAACTGGGCCCTTGACTCGCGTCCTGATTGGGGGCGCCCAGCCCAACATGGCTGGAGGGCCCCCGTTGCGCAATGCCGTATAAAAAGAGAGGTGTGGAGTCAGTGGCATAGGTTACAAGGTTCACCGCTGCCGCCACTGCTCCTCACCTCAAACCCTACCACCAGCGCCAACACACTGCAACGCGACGCCACTGCCACAGCACCACGACGTCGCCGCCCCCGCGCCCGACTGCCATGCCTATGCGACCTCGTCGTTCACGACTTCGTCTGCATATCGCCGGCGTCGATCTCAAACTACTCCGGTGTACTCCGACCTCCACGGTGGCGCCATGGAAGTCGGCAATGTTTTTCCCTCTGTTAAGTTTACTCCCACTCGATCTAAGTGCTAGTCAATCCAATAGTTCTAACAATTCCAAGGCCCGACACGCTGTTAAGATGGTGGCCTGACAAGGCTCAAACTCTTATTTGTCCAGTGTTTCAGCGAGTACATCAGGTTCATATCTTTTCTCTTGTTTATGATCAGATCAAGGATTAGGTCATATTTGGTACTCGCAAGTTGCTGCTAATACTAATTGTAACTACATAATATGTGTCTTTGTTTCATTTATAGACACAAGTGAACTCTTGATTATTACCTCATACTGTAGTTCTTTTATGAACTTTCTTTCTTATCAAACATCATGTATAAGACAAAGAGTTTTATTCTTGCGGCACATAGTGAATGAATAGCTCTGCCTCTTGGTTATGATCAGATTTTCAAATAACAGGCGCTATATATTACTATCTTGTATGAAGAATGCCTATTTTTTTGTAGAATTTTTTGTAATGTTTCATATTTGAGTTCTTTTCTTGCCCAATAAGATTCCCATGTGATGCAGTGGAGATGTTTCCTGTTTGCAGTTGAGCATTGGTTGCATGCAGATGAGATGAGATGCTGCATCTGAATCCCTTCTGTTGCAGCTTATTTCATACTTGGCATGAGATGCAGTGGCGGCAAGAACTCCTTTCCTGAAGGGCTCTTGTTTGCAGTTTTGTTATCCCATCCGTATTGAATTGTTTGACAATGAAATATTTGAGCTTTCGTGGGTTCAGAGTTCCAAGAAGTTCCTAAACTACTGGCAAGTAATCTTTTTTTTTTTTTTTGAAATTGAAAGACATGACATTTGGGAGTGCTTGATGAGCTCCATCATAAGCTTCTTTTTGACTTTTGAGTAAGTGTTGAATGCTTAATATGCAAGAGATAATTGTTCTCGGATAAAAAGAATCATATATCTTTCAGCATTACAGTTTGTACTGTAGTATCTATAATCATTGTGTAGAGTATGTGTGTGATTTCTCATTATAGGTTTTTATAGAGATGCCTTTTTTGTCAATAGTGACACCGTAGAACATTTGATCTTGAATCAAAGAGAATAGTCTGATAGTTCAAATTATCTAGACTTATCTTAGCTCAAGTTTTTAAGTACTTCTTAATGTTAACCCACTTAAGCCCACAATAAAAGTTCATATTTCGTTGCTCGGAAGTCCACGTTCCATCCTGATATCTAGCTTCGGAAGTTCTTTCTGTTTTTCGTGTGTGGCTGCCCATTAGTCATAGCTCATCGACATGTCAGCGGAGGGTGCCAGGCGGACTCACGTCTCACGATCGGCATCACACGAATGCACGACAAGCCATTAATGGAGAGCATGTAGACAGCATAGACCACAGCCGAGATGGACGGCAACAACAAACCCACTTCCTCCACTAATGCGACCGCAATAGCATCATAGCCATGACTTCTGTCTATACTTCTCTAATTCAAACATATATAAATATATTTTTGTTGATACAGTATGCTCTATGCTTTATAAACATTGTTGATTTCGTATCGCATAACAGAATAGATTTTTTTATTGAAGTCAAATCTATGTAGACAACCAAAGTAAAACTAAATTGAACAAGATATATGAAAGGATCGGGTGCTCTAGCCTAAGAGGGAGAGGGGGTGAATTAGGCACTCTAAAAAACTTAGACCTATGGCTCCAACTAGTTTGCACAAAACTTAAACTAAAACAAGCTATCTAGATGTGCAACTATGGTTGTTCTAGTGTGAAACCCCTATCCCAAAAGAGTTTAGCAACCTATAGCCTTTCCTATCAAGAAACTACTCTATGAAAGTAAAGACATACAAATTGCTAGTATGAAATGCGGAAGCTTAATGAGCGGGATAGGAGATAGCAAACTCTTGACGCGGGTGTTTATCCCGTGGTTCGGTTAGCCACAAAGGCGCACCTACATTCACGTTGTTGTAGCACTCACTAAGAGTATTGCTACTCGGCCACAAAGTCTTTTCCGTGAACACAATCACGGTCACCTTGGCCCCAGGTTCCACTAAGGAGCTTCTCCACAAAGGATGGGGGTTTCCACGTCCCCCGTACAAAGTTGTCGTCGCCGTTCCACACCAAGTCGGAGGGTCGATGACGTTGCCAGCGAGCTTCACAGCTCCAAGGGGCCGGCACACCAAGCTCTTATTTTTTGTTCACTAGAGAACCACAGCACAAGGGCTCAAGGCCTTGCAATCTCACTCAATAAGAGCTAATCCTTTACACAACACTCTCAAAGTGTGCTAAGGGCTAAGGATATGAACACTAAGCTCTTGGATGGCTTGGAGTGGTTCTTGGGTGTGTATGTGACTTTCTTGAACTCCAGCAAGCTTCAAATGGCCGGGGTGAGGCGTATATATAGGCTACCATGTCTTGTAGCCGTTGCTTCAACGGTCAGCAGAAATCTGCGTATCATCGGATGAACCGATGCCTCTGGCAGGGGTAGCGTCGGTTCATCCGGTCACTCTAAGACCCGAAGTAGCCGTTGAACTCCTGACAGCTGACATAGTGATCATCGGTTGAACCGATACTTGCACGTCGGTTAAACCGGTCACTCACAGCACTCAACTAGCTGTTGGCCTTCTTCTCTTCTGCTGACGTCATTACACTGGTCCTTTGCTCCGATGCATCACCGGCTCATCCGGTGCTGAAGGATCTTCTCCTAGGCGCTTGACATCGTCTCTGGAACATAATATGCCCAATGCACCGATGCCTGTCGTGATGCCGTCGGTTCAACCGGTGCCTCACAAACACCAGGGCGTCGGATCTTCCGACAACCATCGGTTCAACCGGTGCTACTGATTTCTGCAGAACTCGTCCAATTCAGTGTTTCTTTGAGTTCTTTCTTCGTGTTTTGCTTTGCATGGTCTTTTTACTTCATCCCTGGGATCTAGAAATGTTCACTTAATGAAAGCATTAGTCCCATTGATTGCGTTGTCATTCGATCACCAAAATCACTCGAAATGGTATAAATGGTGACATGTTCGTTACAATATATATATTGACTCCCGCTTCAATTTTTCTTTATGAATTGTCATTGCATTATTAATTAATATATACCATGACTAGCTAGTGCATATTAGCGCGGACAATAAAAAATTGGTACAAATTGTCAAATTCTTATACTTACAAATATTATCGGAGTTTGTTTGGGTCTCTTTAAATTTCTTTCAAGTTCCGCCATGGGAGGGCTCTCTTGTAGCGGCAGGAGGCTCCGAGAAAAGCTCGTCTGCTTCTTGACCTGACAATAATCTGCCGGGCTTTTTAAAAGCTGCCGGCACCTCATTAGCTAATCCTACTACCTGCAAAAAAAAACTAGTTAATCCTACTAATAACCGGTTCAAACTCCTATTCCTATTCCGACTCCAATTCCCACTTCTTAAATAATTATCTGAAAATAATAAATCTAGCCTGTTCAGCTGGAAATAAGTGGCTGGACCGGCCCAGCCAGCCAAGCAGCTGCACATCCATTCGGCTGGAATGGGCCCTGTTACAACTAACCCAGCTGCAGCTTCTTGCCTTCTCCCGCCAGCAGAACGTAGCTGCTGCTTTGGACTATTCCTGCGTTAGGCACTTCCGTACCAAAGAACTTGTCCACGACAGGAACATTATCTTTTCTCAACAAGCGTGACACAGACAAGTGCCAATCAACAACACATTACATGCATATATGTATGCTCTGCTCAAACTTGGTGTTAGTTCTTGTTGACTGATATCTAGCTAAAGCAACGGCGATATTACACAGTTGAAGAAATCGACGACTAGGCAATTAGGAAACAAAGTTATATAGGATTAGATTAGAATACAACTGGGGCCAAAGTTTATCTATATATCTATCTATGGCCGACTCTAATCAAGCCCCCGTATACTAATCAGAGTGACGAAAAAAGCCCGCCGTCATGCCACATCTCTCTCTTGCACCCCCGCCCGTCGTCACCCATCTCTCTCTTAGAAGACAAAACTTTTTTCTAAAATTTCGATAGATAATACAATGGACTAGAAGGTCCTTTACCTACTTCAATATTCAATCTTTCCTCTCTTGAATCCCTTGTCTTACAAGGCAACAACCTAGAAATTGACAAGTGCCGGATGTCGACTTGTGATCCAACCGACACCCACCGAAATCGGCATCAGAAAAGCCCACCAAAACAAAAGAAGAATCCGTAGAATACCAAAGACCAAATTCAGGGGTGAATTTCAGATACCTGAAGATGCGTTTCACCACCTGCCTGTGGGAGGTGCGCGGAGAAGCCTGGTACCGCGTACATAGGCAGACGCCGAACTGGATGTCCGGTCGCGTCGCCGTCAGGTACATGAGAGAGCCAATCATGCTCCTGTACTCCTTCTGGTCCACCGCCTCGCCGTCCAAGTCCTCATCAAGTGCCGTCGATGTGCTGATCGGAGTCGGCTGAGGAGACAGGTCGCTCATGTCGAACTTCCGCAGCAAGTCTCTAGTGTACTTGGCTTGATGGACAAAAGTGCCCTGAGGAGTTTGCTTGATCTACAGCCCGAGGAAGAACTGCAGCTCACCCATCATGCTCATCTTGAACTCCCTGGACATCTGCTCAGAAAACTTGGAGACAAGAGCGTGAGAAGAGCCACCAAAGATAATATCATCCACGTATATCTGAACTAAAAGAAAATCAGTGCCAGATCGCATGAGGAACAAAGTTTTATCCACACATCCCATTTTAAAACCTTGAGTCAGCAAAAATGTTTTCAATCTATCATACCACGCTCAAGGGGCCTGTTTCAAACCGTCAAGTGCTTTCTGAAGTTTATAAAGACGGTTTGGAAACTTGGGATTTTCGAAACCAGGGAGTTGCTTCACATAAACCTCTTCTTCAATAAAACCATTCAAGAAGGCAGATTTAACATCCATTTGAAAAACTTTAAAACCTTTGGAAGCCGCAAATGCAAGAAAAATCCGAATAGCTTCCAAACGAGCAACAGGGGCAAAAGTCTCCTCAAAATCAATACCCTCTTTTTGGCAAAACCCCTGGGCAACAAGACGAGTCTTGTTTCGAACAACCAAACCATCCTCACCCTGCTTGTTTTTGAAAACCCACTTCGTTCCGATGGGATTACAAGCAGGTGGAGGCTCGACTAAAACCCAAACTTGGTTTCTTTCAAAATTTTCAAGTTCCTCATGCATGGCATTGACCCAATTAGAATCAGAAAGAGCGTGTCCAATATCTTTGGGCTCAAAAGAGGCAACAAATGCTGAATGAGCAAAGCCAGCGATACTTGTTACCTTGGACCTGGTGACTCGCTCGTTGAGATCACTTAGCATCTGTTGAGGTTTATGGCGGCGTTGAATGTGTCGCGGTGCTTCCCTTGTCGAAGTCACCTCCTCCTCAACCAAAGCTGGTGTCTCCTCAGGTGCATCTGGTGAAGCCTGAGTCACCTGCTCGATCGGCCCCCGTGAAGTAGACGTAGTCAGATCGGGGCCGTCATCATCGTTCGAGCTCATGGCGGAGGCAACTGGGTCCATAGCACGCGTGGTAGCCTCAGCCTCACCCTCCGCTGCTTCTTCCTCCTCACCTTCAAAGATGGAGGTGCCGAGCTCATCATCTCCTGCAACTTCAAAGACAGAAGAATTGCACGGTGCAATCTCATCGAAAGTGACTTCACAAGTCTCTCTGACGATGTTAGTATCAATAATCAGCACACGGTACGCTCTAGATTGAGAAGCATAACCGAGAAAAATGCCGTCAGACGAGCGAGACTCAAACTTATCAAGATTTCCATCTTTCAGCACAAAGCACCGGCAACCGAAAACTCTGAGATGGTCAACATAGGGCTGGCATCCAAATCGCAACTCATAAGAAGTCCTGTGCATGAAAGCACGCAAGAAAATGCGGTTGGACACGTAACAAGCGGTGTTAACCGCCTCAGCCCAGTATTTGCGAGGAGTCCTATGCTCATCGTGCATCGTCCTCGCCATCTCAACCAGCGTCTGATTCTTTCTCTCTACAACTCCATTCTGCTGTGGAGTGTATGGAGAAGAATACTGGTGTTCAAGCCCTTGATCACTGCAAAAGGCATCAAAACGAGCATTTTTGAATTCTGTGCCATTATCACTGCGAATCGCTCGCATGGCCTGGGGTAGCTCTTTTTTGAACCTCAAGATCAAGTCTTGAACAAACTCAAAAGCCTCATCCTTGGTTCTCATGAAAAAGACCCAATAATAGCGAGAAAAGTCGTCCACGATCACAAGAACGTACCACTTCCCACCAACAGACATCACCCTAGAAGGACCAACTGTGTCCATGTGTAACAACTCTCCAGGGTGAGCGGTCATCACCTGATTGACAGGCGGATGAGAAGCGGCAATCATCTTCCCATGGCGACACGGATGACAAACAAGGTCCTTTTCAAACTTCAATTTGGGCAATCCTCGGATCAGGCCAAGTGAGCTAAGTCTCGACAACAAATCGAAGCTCAAATGTCCAAGTCTCATATGCCACTTCCACAAATCAGAAGAAGGACCAGCCATCAAGCAACGAGAAGGACCAAGTGGAGTTCTAGAAAAGTCAACCAAGAAAACCCGATCGCGAGGTGTAATCCGGCAAACCAAATCTCCTCTGGAATCCAAAACACGCGAACAGCCCTCCTTGAAGCGAACCTCAAACCCCTCATCAAGAAGTTGTGAAATAGAAAACAAATTGAACCCAAGGTTCGAAACCAAAGCAACCTCTCTCAGGGTAAAGCGATCAGAAACTCGAACAATGCCAAGTCCACGTACCTTTCCTCTTCCATTATCCCCGAACACAATGTACTCCTTTGAGCACATCGGGGTGAGGCTGGAGAACCATTTGTCATTTCCGGTCATGTGGCGCGAACAACCAGACTCCATGATCCACCTGTTCTCCAAGCCTCCGACCTGCACATCAGTAGTGAGACAAAGGGTAAGCAAATGTCTCAACACTGGGGTTAGCAAAGTGAGAAGCAAACCAGTGTCGAGCCATTTGCTCTACAGAAGGGTTAGCAAAACCAGGCAAAGCGTATCCCCCGTCCCGTCTACCGCGTGACTGACGAACACCACCGCGAGGAAAGCGTGGAGCCTCAAAACCTCCTCCAAAGCCTCGGTCCCGTGGTCCATAGCTGTACTGAAAACGACCAGGAGCACGACCGGCAAAGCGACCACCCACTGGAGCACGGTAACCACCACCGTCTCCCTGACCTCCACCTACACGGCGCGCCCTAGCATCTTGCCTACCACCACGCCAAGAAGGACCATGCACCCGAGCAGAGTACAGGTCTGCGTTCCGTCTCTCCTACTCTCGCCTTACAGCCCGCTTCCTCCTGAAGCAAAACTCCTCCAGGTGACCTTCCCTGTCACAGAACTTGCAGTGGTACCTCATCTCACGCTTGGGAGGTGGAGGCCTAGCCTGCGGACGGGGAGGAGCAGCCCCCTTCTTCTGGGCAACCTGGGCTGCGGCAGTAGGGAGCGTGTCGAGGGGATTCCTCAGCTCATTGGGCTTTGGAACCCAAACCTGCTTCTGTGGAAGTGCTTTCGTTGATTCTTTAAGCACACCATTCGCGGGGTCAATAAGCGAAGGCTGCGTGCTCGTGCTAGCAGTGTTTTTAGCAGTCTTGCCAATCTTACCATACAACCTGTTAAAGTCTGACTTCGTGTATGTGTAACCGACCCCAAACCCATCACCACGCTTGAACTGCTTAATCATCATGCCCAACTGCGGCTCACTGCTAGAAACCCAACTCAGAATCGCCCCAAGATAGGTATTCTCATTCTCCAAGTTGGCTTTCTCTACCGCAAGACTATCCAGATCAGCAATCAAACCAGGGCAAACAGAGCAGTCAATAGGTGGGCTAGACTCTATGACCTTAGTCTTCCCAAAAGACTTGATCAAATCGTTCTTATCATCTAGCTCCGACCTAAGCGTGGGACAAAGCTTACAAGCACCAAGCAAAACTGGCCTAGACTTCATCTCCTCTAGCTCGCACACAACAGTAGCAAACTTGGACTGCAACGAAGCTAGATCGGACTTAAAGATAGGACATTCATCACATTCAAGCACATCGCTAACAACAGGAGCGTCCTTAACCAGTTCTAGTTCATGCTTGGCCTTAGCGAGCTCATGAGACACGTCAGCAAGCGAAGTCTTAGCAACATCTAAGTTCGCGACGTTCTCATCATGCTTGGCACGGAGAGCAACAAGATCATTCATGTGAGATATGCAGCCAGCGCACTCATCCCCACTAGATTTCTCCCTAGGACAAGCCAGCTCAGCCCTAAGCTTTCTATGCTCTCTAGCTGCTTCCTTAAGCGGCCTCTTCTAGTTGTCGAGAGCGGCGTACAACTCCCTAACATCTGTATCTAGCAGGTCGATCGTGGAGTTTACCTCTGAATCACTCTCGGATCCAGGAGAAGAGTCGGCGTGCGTCGGTGTAGCATGTCCACCTGAAGACGCACGAGCACCATTGGCTTCACCCGCCATGGTGCAGAAGCCCTTGCGCCGACCGGCCGCCAAGCAAAGGCCGATGAAGACGGTGGCTTCCTTGTCCCGCTTCTTCTTCTTCTTGTCGTCGTCGTCGGAGGTTGGTGAAGAAGAGCGGTCGGTGTCGGAGCTCTTGTCGAGGTCGCTGAGCTGCGCCAGGAAGGCCTTCTCCCGCTTCTTGGCCTTGTACTGGAAGCGCTTCTTGAGCGACTCCTTGTCGAAGCATCCTCCCCGGTCACGACTGCGGTGCTTGTGGCACCGACGCTTCTTGTTGGAGCCTCCCTCGTCGTGGTCGCGGTGGCGGTAGTAGTCGAAGAGGTTGTTCTGGCCACCGCCGGACTTCTTGGGGCAATCGGCGATGAAGTGGTTCAGATCGCCGCAGTTGTAGCACTCGGGGTTCTTCTTCCTCTGCCTGTTGTGGTAGACGCGCTGGAACTTGCTAATGAGGAGGCACAAGTCGTCGTCGCCCAGCGTCTCCAGGTGCTCATCTGTAACAGAAGGCAAAGAGGCAAGAGAAAAGCCAAGAGCAGAGTTAGCGTTAGAGCTCGATCCACCAGGGCCAGTCACAAGAGCGACGCTCTTGGAAGGAGGGGCACCATTGAGCTTGGCTCGTGTCTGGTTATCCACCTCTGTGGCCTTGAGCTTGCTGAAAAGCTCGTTCACGGTCAGAGTCTCATAGCCAGCAGACTCAATAATCCTGTTCACCTTGAGATCCCACACAGAGCGGTCAAGTGCGTAGAGCAACTTGAGGGCCTTCTCATGCTCTGTGTACTCAAGGGCATCAGCAGATCTGTTCGCATTGACTTTTTCCACAATCGATTGAAACCGACTAAACATGTCGCCAATGCTCTCACCCGGCCCCTATGTGAAGTTCTCGTATTCACGCCGGTGAGTCTCGAACAGTCTGGCCTTCACCTGAGGTGTGCCCTTGTGGTAGTTCTCAAGGCACGTCCAAACTTTGTGGGCTTCCTGAAAACCCTGGACGCGTGAGAACTCCGCACGAGAAATGCCAGCGAACAAGGCATTGACAGCCTTGGCGTTGGCCTCGTGCTCGGACACCTGAAGAGGTGTGGTCCGAACGGCAAGCACCTCGTAAGCCTGGTTCTTGGTAATCTCCTAGACATCGGCTCCCATGCTCTGCAGGAAGGCTCTCATGCGAACCTTACAGTAGGCATAGTCCTCGCCGGAAAACACCGGGATCTTCCCAAGACTCGCCATGGTCGCCAAGTGGTTTTTGAACCGATTAAGGTACTGAAAACCTCAACCAAGCTCTAATACCAATTGAGGGACCGAAACCGGCGACCAGAGGGGGGTGAATGGGAGCCGATCTAAATTTCTCTCGAAATTCAAACCGTTGGCCTATATCCCAAAATCACCACAAGCCCTCAAGAGTTCTAGGCAAAATTTGGAACAGCTATGGAAGAGCTAAACCAACACAAAAGGCCTTAGAACACGCGAGCGAAATCACGAAGCGAAACAAAAGCGAACCGGGAAAAACAGCAGGCCTGTCTGCATGTACCGGTGTGACCGGTGGACTGGACCGGTCTGACCGGTCGTGGCTGTCCAAAACTGGCTGACCAGTCTGACCGGTCTTGCCATCCGGTCTGACCGGTGGCGTCCAGAAAACACCGAAATCTTTGATTCAAACGGTGGATCTTGACCAAACGACTACGGAATTCGATGAAACTTGAGGGAAAGCTTCGCACCTACCCCGTGAACATATCCCCAAGAGATCTCGTCCTAAAGATCATCATAACACATGAATTTCGGGATGAGATCAAGGGGATGGGGTTTTCTCAAGAACTCAAGAAATCCAATTCGAAAGAGCTCGTGATTCCAGAAGGTTTGGGACAGGGCTAGAAGCACAGGAATCACAACAAAGAGCTCGTAGAATCATTGCAATCGTGTGCACCAAAACCGAAATCAAAATCCATCACAAAAGGGCATAAAAACGACGGGATTGGATTGATTCAAAAACCCAGAGGGCACAAGGAGGATAGGGCCTCCTTTCCCAATCAAATCCAACACGAGGTCTCAACAATCCATGGACAAGATCTACTCTAAAGAGAAGAACGGGGGGGGGGGACACAGGGGCGGCGGCCTGGGAGAAACAACAATTCACGGACAAGTTACAAAAGCCGCAATAACCTAATACAAGTGAAGGGGTATTTATACCCGCGGAGACCGGTCAGACCGGTGCCAGGGACCGGTCAGACCGGTTGGTCTGCAGTATCCCCCTGTACACGATCCCATCTGACGGCTGAGGTTCTTTCTTCGGAATGAAATCTTCTCCATGATGCCGCCATCTTGATGAAGATCTGGTTCACGGTTTTGGAAGGTCCGTGAAACCCGGGTAGGTGGCCGGTTTTGAGAAAACCGCCAAAACTCCTCGCGCGGGAAGATTCCCGCCTCCACGCCGTGGCCCTAGACGCCGTTCCCGCCTCGGCCTTCTGACTGCCCTAGACGCCGCCCGACGCCCGTCACCTCCTCGCCCGCAGCGAGGCCCTAGACGCCGTCGACGCCCGTCGCCTCGGTCAGTCCCGAGACCGACACCCGTGCCTCCACGACTTGGCGTCTTCAACCGCCGTCAGCCTCTTTGGTTTTGTGGCACAAACCAAGAAACCTGCCTTCCGTCGTCGCTTGTGCCCTCGATTCAGGAGTGGATGCCACAGCTGCCGCCCGGCCCGAGCTCCTCCACGGCAACTCTCCGTCGACACTCGACGCCCGTGTATCTGCAATCCAAAGACCAAGCGCACGATCACACCGCACGGTTGACAATTCACTCATCACAGGCAGGATAGAGTACTCTCGTTTCTCAGAATACTTATTGTTGTGTATGTTTTACTTGTTTAAATAAGAAAGTTTAGGTAGGTACTCATTTAACATAATGGGGAACTAACTAATATTAAAAAAAATTGTTATGGAAATTGATTTTGGAACGCAATCCCTGACATATATAAGTGCTTGATACATTTTTTTTTACTTTCACCTCCCTTTTGTTGATTTCAGAGTATGGCCTGGGTAACGAAGTCTCAATCCATGGTGATGTATATAGCTACGGAATACTATTGTTGGAGTTGTTCACCGGAAAAAGGCCGACTGAGAGTGAATTTGGAGAAGGCCTTGGCCTTCGCAGATATGTAGACATGGCGTTGCCAGACATGGTGGCTACCGTGGCAGATAGACAATTGCTTCAAGAGGCAAAAGATGCTGAAGGAAGCACCTCAAGCTCCACAAGCATTGGAGATATGAAAGTCGCCTGCATCGCTTCAATTCTGCGCGTCGGAGTTCAATGTTCGGAGGAGGCGCCCACAGACCGCATGCAAATCAGTGATGCTCTTAAAAGAGTTACAGGCAATCAGAGACAAGCTTCGGAAACATCTACACTGAAGGGCGAAATTGTACCGACATACGGCAAGGATTATCTATAGGGAGATCGACCAGGCAACCAAACATTCACCAAGATGTTTGTCGGAAGTTGGTGCGTCTGCAACTGGTAGTTTTTGCCATCTGCTATCTAGGCAGGATCTCACAGAAGGGCCCATTGTTCCATGTAACATTCAAAGACTGTAATTGTTCTTCAAGCATTTTGCGAATAGAACCGGAGATGCAATGGGAAGGGGGGAGCAGTTTACCTCTGCTGCGGCCTGCGGGCTCGATGCCGGAGGTATAGCAGAGAGATGGCCGCCGCGCTCGGCGACGATGCGGAGTGCGGATCCCGTGGAGACCTTGCTCGGTTACGCAGCTGGACAATCCGCAGCTGGACAATCCGCGAGTCAAACCCGCGCCTGGGGCAAGGTATGGAAGTGGAGAGGCGGCTCGAGGAGTTCGCCGGCGAGGCGGCGACCCGGCGTGAACAAAGAGGGACCTCCTAGCTTGGGGGACGTCCGACGCCGGCCGGTGGTCGGACGGCGCATCAGACCCATTGGACCCAATTCGGTCCACCTAAACCCTATCTCAACCTCGCCACCGCCGCTCTGACCCCACGCCACCCCCCTCAACCCCCACACCGCGTGTTCGCCCCTGCCACCGCCGTCCCCGCCTCCGGTGGCACCCCGCCGCCCCCTGCGCTAACGCGGCGGTGCCGGCTCCCCCGCCCTTCCTCCTTTGTAGTTGGCGGCTACCGCCATCGCCGCGCTCCCCCGCCTTTCCGTCGCCCGCCGGATGGTCCACCACCGCCAGCTCCTGCGGTGTCCCCGCCGCCTACGATCACCACCGTCTCTACCACCTCCACCCCCGGCCTACCTTCCCTATTTGTCTTCTTCTAGGGCTGGAGGTGGAGGTGGTGCGGTGGGCGGTGGCGGGCCGGAAGAGGAGGCGGAGGCATGTCGGCAGGAAGGACACGCGGGGTGTCGGGCGAAAGGAGGCACAGACGAGCGGAGAAGGAAGACAAGGCGCGGGCCGTCGATTCGGCAGGCAGCATGAATCTTAGGGGCGTCCATGGTCGTGAGTCCGACGCGGTACGGTAGATAGGCCGTGGGTTAGGCTTGTTGGTCTGTGATCCACTTGTGGACTGTGACAGAACCGCCAAGTTAAATGGCTTAATTAAGCATAATGGCCATCATTTGAACACAGCAGGCGCATTAACTTAATTAAGTGTAACCTGACAGTCTGTTTCCAACCCACAGGCCGATCGAAACACACCAGAAGTCTCGCGCGTTGGCGAGCACAGACGGTACCAGCATAATATAATTTCACAAAAATAGATAATAACAAAAATATTTATAAAACAGCTTTAAAATTAGAATTTACATAAAATAAATGACATCAGTGGAACAGAATATGACCTGAGAGAAGGAAATTTGATTGAGAACCAATAAAACAAAACAATAACTATGAACACGTGAGGACGTCACATCGAGCCCACTGATGCGAATCCTGGTTAGCTTCTATACCTGAAACAGGGTAAACAACAAACCCTGAGTATACTAATACTCAGCAAGACTTACCCGACTATAGGTATACATAGCACACTATCTAAACATGCATGGCTTTCTGGCTGTGGTTTGTTTTGCGGAAAAACATTTAAGAGTGAGTCCTGACTTTCAATATTTTAACTCACGTTCTATATAAATTAATATCCTCTATACATTTGCAGAACCCCTTTTCTAAAACAATCATAATAGAAGATCAATTAGTAATCTTAACCTTTCCTTCAACATATATGTTAATAGTCCATCTCATTACTACGATGCGGTGCTGTGATAAAGGTGCTCATATCCGAGAGCGACTGACGGCGAATCGATTCGATTTAACCTTGCAAGGTGGACCTAACCAACACGGCACGTATTTGTCCCGTCGGACAATACAAACCAACCATTTCCCCTCCTCGCCTCGAACTACAGGACCGCCCCACCAGCGTATAGTCAGCCGAGCTCAACGAGAGACCACCAAAAGTAAATACATGCATCCCAATTCTCCGCGACTACTCGACTCGCCCTAAGGGGTGGGAAGGAGTCCTGTACTTTCGAAGTAAGGCAGTACTCGGCTTACCAGTTTCGACTGCCTCCTACTCCCGGCATGCGGCTAGTACAATTCAAACTCGATCACAGGGCCAGACAACGAAAGGTCCTTAATCGACACAGACGGGCTAGCCTTTCCCCGCCCGGTCTCCATTTTCTTTTCTTTCTCCAACCTATTCCATTATTCCATATACTCAAAATAACGATACATCATATATCTCGCGAGTGACCAGAAATCACTCGACTTCTACCGAGATCTTATTAAGCATAGCATTTCTATCGTCCTATACATACTAGTATAACTACAGGGAACCTAGAGATCATGCAACTAGAGTTCCAAACAATTCCTAAACCTAATGCACAAGTAATAGAAATATATATAGATGTCATAAATTGAAATAATAGGTTGTGCACCGGGGCTTGCCTGGGATAAACACTAAGTCAGTGTTAGTTAGATGATACTCGCTTGGCGAGCATCTTCCTTTGGTCATGCACATCGGGTTCCATCCATCCGTCTTCGGGATATGTCCACCAACATCGTCTTCGGGTTCGGCTCCAGTAGCACGTCCTTCATATGGTTCATCTATCGTACCTAAATGAGATACAACAATGCATATTTATGAATGCATGCATTTATGAAACAAACATAAACTACACAGTGAAGTGTGATGACTACTCGATAACCAACGGAAAGGGCAGTAAGTTATCGAACCACTAACTATTTACTAAACCACTATAAGAGGCAACACTAGTATATCTACTAACAACAACAAAACTATTTTAATTAACTAAGTCCTACTTAAATTCAACTAGTTTATCGAGCATAAAATAATTATTAGCAACTAACTAAATTATTTTGACATGAACCCCAAAAGTATGTTTTTAATACAAACTAGCTAAATCCACCATGAGCAAAATAGATTTACTAAAGTAGATCATGAGTACATTCTAGTGATGAGCAAAATCTAGCATGAAACAGCTACTGATACAGTGTTCTAATTTAAATTAACAAGATTTTTCTTACACATAATTTATTCCTTAATTTATAGATATACTAAGATATGGAGAACCCAATTAACATATCAAACTATGTTTTCTGGACATAAAATTTTTATAGTGGACTACACATGCATAAAATGAAGTACCGCAAAAATTTCATAATTTTTGGACTAGCAGATTTGCAGAAATTAATTAATTAAGCCTAAATACAATTTAAATTTTGCAAGGGGTAAAAAGATCATTTTGCAAGAATTAATATTTTCCCTTATAGATACAAATGTAACCACTCTAACAAAACTAATTTTGTATTTTTAATATTTTTTCTTGATTTGTTATGCAGTCTACAAGTTTTCGTTAAATGAATAAAAGTCTAGAAAATCTTACCCACCAGTAAGACAGGTCACGGCCGGACCATGGCTGGCGGCGTGGTGACCAGCTCCCGCCGGCGGCGAGGACGTCCGGCGACGGAGCATGGTGGCCCGGCGGCTAGCGCAGTCGGGTGGCGTCGATTGGAGAAGCAAGCGAGCAGGGTGCATGTGAGGGGGAGACTGTGTGCATGTGTGCTGGGAGTGAGACGTGTGAGAGTTAATGTTGTGTTGTGTGTGTACGTGAGTGTGCAGGGAGTGAGAGAGAGAAGAGAGTGTGACCGACAGAGAGAGAATATCAGAGAAGGAAGGGTGTGCTTGGCTTGCTGGATTGCTCACGCAGAGGAGGGAAAAGAATGGAGGGAGCTGCTGTTTGCTTGCTGCGGTGGAGGGAGGAACAGAGAAGAGTGCAGCAGGGTGCATGGCACGGGAGAGAAAAAAATAAATAAATGCTGCTGCTGGCGTCTTAGTAGAGGATAAGGCCGCGCAGAAGGGAGCGAGGTGCCGGGATGAGCACGACAGAGCGATCAGCAGCGTGGTGATGCTTCGAGGGGGGACGAGCTGGCCAGGTACGAGAAGATTTCGGGGGGAAAGATAGTGAGGAGGATGACAGGTGGGGTTGATGAACAGTGACTGCAAGGAAATATCTACTCCAAACAAACAACGTTACTGAATTAAACCAAGACTTCACCATGTCATGATTTAGATGCCTAAACAAAAATTTGAATTTGGTTCTTTTTGGAACTTGTTCAAGGATAATAGATATGTCAATTTGGTATTCAAAATAAGTTTTTAACATCAATTTGCTACTTTTCATGTTTATGCATTTTTTTTAATATTACGTAACTGTGGAATTACATAACTCTTACTAGGAAACATTTTAAAAGGAAATTCACATCACATGTATTAAAATGCTAGAAAAAATTGTTTAATAGCTTTATACATGAACGGTTAGTGCTAATGATCATGTTAAACAGATGATACATGGATTCCTCCCCGCCGGGACTAGGGCGCAGGTTAGGCTTGTTGGTCTGTGATCCACTTGTGGATTCTTCTCGGGAAGAAGTCCCGTTTACCTGTCCTGTCGCCACCGCCTAGCCATGTAGGGCCTGATTGGTTGTCGCACGCGGCAGCCTTGCATCGCACATGTTGTCACAACCCAGAAAAAAAAGAAGGAAAATGAAAATGAAAATCGCGCCTGGGCCCACCTGTCAGCCTCCTCTCTCCCTCCTCTCTGTTTTCTCCCGCGCGCCGCGGCACGCGTCGTCGCCGCCGGCCATCCTCGTGAGCCGCGCCACGTGCCGTTCATCGTCGTGTGTCGTGCCGCCCTTCGCTCCTCCCTCGCCCCTCTCCCTATCCACGCCTGGCCCGTCCCCGTTCCCCGCCTCAAACCCTAGCCCCCCCTCCATTGCCGCCGCCGCCTCTGTTCGTCACGCCGCCGGTCCGCCGCCGCTCCTCGCCCGCACCACCTCCGGTGAGCCTCGCCGCCACCTCCGCATCGCCGTGCGCGCCTCCACTTCCCCGCTCTGGCCCCGCCTTGCCGCGCCGCCTCGCGCCGCCGCCGCTCGCCGTCGCTGTGCGCGCGCACCGCGCGCCGCCCGCGACGCCGTGGCCGCGCCCACGCCGCGGTCAGGGCGCGTGCCCTGCCTTGACCCGGCTGGGTGGGCCGCTGGCCAGCGGGCCCCACCCGTCAGCGCCTGCGGGTGTGGAATCCGGGTGTATCTAGCGATTTTGGTTAGAATTTCTTTAGGTTTTATCTATCAGCAAACTTGCAAAATGTGTAGAAATTCATGTGTAGCTTCAAATATCATGAAACTTGTTTTGTTGAGTTCCTCTAGCTGAGATCTACCTAGGAAAAATATTTTTTTGCATGTTACTTTGTTGTAGATTTATCTATAGATTTATCTTGCAAAAGTGAGTTTATTACTTAGTTATTTGTGTTTTGCTAGAAAAATGCCAAACCAAATTTTGTTAGACTCCTTGTGAGATGTAGTTTTTAGTGATGCAACTTGTTCATGTGTTTCCTTGCTGTTGGTTAGGGTTTCATTTTGTTTTCGTGCTTGCTGTCCAAAATATGGTTTATTATAGAACTTTTTTCTGGAAAGTGAGAAAATGGCAAAACCAGTTTTGTTAGCCTTGTGTTGCTGCCTGGTTTCAAAGATATTTTTCTTAGATTTGTTTAGTTTAGTTTGCATGCCTTTTCTGATTTACTTTGTTTAGAGTGGCTGAAAGCTAAAATATTTATGGTTATTTATAGGAAAATGATTTTACTGCATAATCAATTTTCATGAGTTCTTTGCATCATCCTCTGCATGCTTATTTTGTTTTATGATTTATGCTTGTTGTTTAGTTCATTTCTTAATTCTTGCATCGCATTCATGCATTTTAGTGACCGGACCGTCGGAGAACGAACCCGTGGAACCTGCCGAGCCCGTCGAGCCTGAACTTGGAGTTCCGTACGCGGTCGAGTCCGAAGCTATCCAAGGCAAGCAGCTAAGCATGATTCCTTGCTCCTACTTAATCTGAGTTAGTTATCTCACCGGGTAATGTTGGGTTATTTATAGTATGTATGTATTGCATTCTTATACCTAATTTCCTGCATTATCTTCCTTGAATTGTTAACCATGTCCTTGTCACTTGTAGTCAGTAATAACTTAACCTGACTAGATGCTTAGCCCGGCTTAGAGTACTTCTTTTGCTCGCTAGACAGGAATAGTCTGGAGGATCACACTTACTGGTTACCCTTGATCGCACTGGTTTGGTTTAGTGGTATGAGTTTGGTAGTATCAAGATTCGAGCGGAATAGTAGGGCCTAGAGAATGAAGTCACATGGGCATAGTCCGCTTGGATCGATTAAGGACCGAGTTGATGCCATCGGCCTTGAGCACCTTTCCGTGCTACCACATATCCAATATAATGGAACGGATGAGCCAAATACCTTCTTTGACTTGATCATTGGGGCCCGGTCCCAGATGCGTGGCCAACGGGCTATGCAGGGAGGCTTAGCAGGTCCCCGAGTGGAACTATGTGTAGGAAAATTTAGAGATGTCCTCGGTGGAACTAAGTCTCCACGCGCAAGCTGGGCGTACCCTCAACGGTTGAGCCTGGTTGGGAACGGTTGACGTGAGTACCCCCTTGCCCGGCGTGATCGGTTGGGTGAGTCGCATGGTCCTCGCGTCGTGTGGGTAAAGTAGTACACCCTTGCAAGGTTATAACCAATTCGAATTGCCGCGCTCTCGGATATGAGCAAGCTCTTGGTTCGTCGAATTCTTCATAGAGAGTTTCGGTATTGTTGGCTTTGGTTTCATGTCATGTTGAGGATCTGTTATGTATATTGTGTTACTCTCTTAATCAACTAAAATTCTGGGGGTTGGGCAAGAATAATTAAGTTTGCTAGGTGATAGTCTAGGCAGCTTATGCTTGTGCAATAAGTACTTAAACTTAAAGCTTTTCCTTGAGCCTTTGCATGATCCTTGTTTATTTAATCGCGTAAGTCTTGCGGAGTACCTTTTGTACTCAGGGTGCTTTCTAAACCTAGTTGCAGGTGAGCCAGAAGTGGTGTTCGGCCATTTCTACCCCGCTGATCCTAATGCGGGGGGGAGAGTAGGCTGTTGCTGCTGTGGTGATGTCCTTGAGCAAGGCATCATCATCTTAAGTAAGTTTTATCGTAGCTGAGCTTCGGGAGAGCATGTATTTTCAATAAGCTCTAAGTCTCTGTTTAATATGACTTGCGTGAGCCCAAGGCTTGTAAAATGAAGCTGGAAACCCACCTATATTGAACTTGTAATATTAAGTTTCGAACTCTGATTTTATATAACTGCTCTTTGTGGATTGTTGGCTATGTATTCGATTGTATACGGTATATGCATATGCTGATTCTGGGCGTATGTTGGAGCACATACCGGGACTACCGGATTTGATATTATTTTAGATGAATGACGTGTCGGTTATTCGTGTCTCTAGATGTGGGATAACACGTGGCACGCTCTCCGGCAAGCACGTGTTAACTCTCATCTGGATGATAATGACCGGCGGTTCGTTTAAAATAGTATCAAATTGGGCGGTTCTCACAACGGGTATCAGAGCTGAGTTTCCATGAAGTGAACCTAAAATTTGCTTAGTGGGTTGAGAGTAAAATAAAATTTGACTACTTGCACTAATGTTTACTTTTGCTAAAACTTTGAACTTAAGGCTGGTTGCTACCTTTCTTCCTTGGTCTTAGAACTAATTCCTTCTTATTGCTTCATCTGTTTAATTAAGATATGCTTAACCTCTCTTGTCTACATGAGTAGCGGGAGCGTAGGAAAACCCTTACAGCTGCTGGAAACCTTTTGAGCCTTTTACCGGGGTTGAGAAGGTGAGAATCACCCATTGTCCTGAGCGCTAGTAGGAGGATTGTAGCGCTGCTGAACAATGCGGTTGTTTCGGGTCGTAAGTGAGTGCTAGAACGTTAAGGCGTGCTCTCGATGTGAGGAAACGTCATATTGCATTCATACCTTGCATGCATGCATACTCTTTCTTGTGGTTTCTAAATTTGTACTTGATCAAACTAGTGTTTCGTGGTCTAGTTTTCGCTGATCTCGTTCTTGCTAATCTTAGTGGGCCAAATCTATCCTTTCTCTTAGATATGTTGTTCCAGTGTTGATCGTGTGTTAGATTTTTATCTACACATTATCTTTCCACCCTGCCTTTGAGTATCATTCTCTATCTTTCATTCCTGACCGCTAACCGTTTTGTTTATTAATAAGATGGTGTTGCGTTCAGGAAATGAAAGGGATGGTGCCAGTGGTTCAGGTGGCAATAACCACCGCAACAACGAGGATCCCCTTCCTAATCCTCCAGTTCACCCAAACCTCGCGGACGTCCTGGCCCGACAAACTGAACTCATGGCGCACTTAGTCAATCAGTTGGGCAATGCCGGCAATAATGGTCCAAGAGCTGAGCCTCAAGTGAACAGGTTCGGGGATTTCTTCCGCACCAATCCTCCCATCTTCCGTGGTTCCAAGGATCCTCTGGATGCGGATTTCTGGCTCAATGTCATTGAAGAGAAGCTTGGTCTTATTGAATGTGAGCCACATGAGAAGGTACTCTTTGCTGCTCATCAACTGCATGATGCCCCTGGGGCTTGGTGGCGGAATTTCAAGGCATCTCACCCTGCCGACTACCGCTTCACATGGGAGGAGTTCCGCACAGCTTTTCGCTCCTTCCATATTCCCAAGGGTATCATGGACATCAAGAAGAAGGAGTTTCTGAATCTCACTCAAGGAGGTCGTGATGTGATGGCCTATGTCAATGCCTTCAACACTCTCTCCCAATATGCACCTGAAGAAGTGGCCACCGATGCCAAGAAGCAAGAACGCCTGTACGATGGGCTCTCTGCAGAGTTGCAAGACAAGCTCTCTACTACCAAGTTTGAAGACTTCAATGACTTGGTGAATATTGCCATTAGAGCTGAGCATAAGATGAAGAATCTTGAGGCAAAGAACAAGCGTCCTGCTCCTACCTCTGCAGGTGGTAGCTCCTCACGTCCACGTCTGGGGCCTTTTTCTTTTCCACCTCGGGCACCGGGTACTCAACCTCCCCGCCCTATGTGGATTGTGCGTCACCCTCAACCTCCTCAAGGACAAGCTCCTAGGCCGGTCAATGCCTATTGGAGTAACCCAGGTGCTGCCGCAAAGGGTCCGTGCTTTAATTGTGGTGGCCAAGGCCACATTTCCAGGGATTGCCCCTCTCCGAGGTGTGGCGGTGCCTTCAATGCACCCAGGCCTAACACTCCTCTGCCTCAAGCACAGTGTCAAGAAGCTAAGCCACAACAAGCTCCTAAACGTGGCCGTCTCAACTACACCACTGCCGAAGAAATTCCGGAGAACGCTGAAGTCCTCATGGGTACGCTCCTAATCAATTCCCACCCTGCTATGGTTCTTTTTGATTCTGGGGCAACTTTTTCATTCATCAGTAAGAAGTTTATACTGCATAGTAAGCTGGAGATGCAAAACCTACCAGTGCCATACCGTATAGAATCACCGGGTGGAGAGATCATTTCTAGAAACTTTTTGGACAGAGTTCCAATTCTCATCGAGGGAGCTATTTTCCAAGCTAATCTTCTTGTTCTAGATCAGATGGGTTTAGATGTGATTCTTGGGATGAATTGGTTGGGTAAGCATGACGGAGTTATCAAATGTGGGCCCCGCACCATTGATCTTTTGCACCCTTCTGGGAGTAGAGTTCTACTCTCTTTTGCCAAGATGGAATCTTGTTTATATGCCTTGGCGAGTACCATAGCCACGGCATTGGAAAATATTCCCGTGGTTTGTGAGTATCCGGATGTCTTTCCAGAAGAATTACCGGGTATGCCTCCTGATCGTGAGGTGGAGTTCGTCATAGAGCTCAAGCCCGGAACAGCTCCCATCTCTAGACAACCTTACCGAATGCCTCCCAATGAGTTAAAGGAATTGAAGAAACAACTCAAGATTCTGTTGGATAAGGGTTTTATTCGTCCGAGCTCCTCTCCTTGGGGATGCCCGGCTCTTTTTGTGAAGAAGAAAGATGATAGTTTACGGTTGTGTGTTGATTATCGTCCGTTGAACGAAGTCACTATCAAGAACAAATATCCTCTTCCACGGATTGATATCTTGTTTGATCAACTCTTCGGAGCTCGTTATTTTTCTAAGATTGATTTAAGGTTGGGTTATCATCAAATCAAGATTCGAATTGAAGATATTCCAAAAACAGCCTTCTCTACTAGATATGGTCTTTATGAGTTCACTGTCATGTCTTTCGGCCTCACCAATGCACCGGCTTATTTCATGTATCTGATGAATAGCATCTTCATGGAGGAACTTGATGTCTTTGTGATCATCTTTATCGATGATATTCTTATTTACTCCAAGACCAAAGAAGATCATGCTCGTCATATTCATATCGTCCTCCAAAAGCTGAGAGAACATCATCTTTATGCCAAGTTCAGCAAATGTGAGTTTTGGCTTGAAGAAGTATCTTTTCTTGGTCATGTCCTCTCCAAGGATGGTATTGCTGTAGATCCTAGTAAGGTACAAGATGTTCTGGATTGGAAGCAACCACAGAATGATCATGAGATTCGGAGTTTTCTGGGACTTGCGGGATATTACCGTCGGTTCATAGAAAACTTCTCTAAAATTGCGAAGCCTATGACCGAATTATTGAAAAATGGGGTTAAGTTTGAGTGGTCCCCAGCCTGTGAAGAAGCCTTTCAAACCTTTAAGGATCGTCTCACTACTGCTCCAGTTCTTGCTCAGCCAGATATTTCCAAGAGTTTCGATGTTTATTGCGATGCTTCTCGCATCGGTCTTGGCTGTGTTCTTATGCAAGAAGGCCGAGTGGTGGCCTATGCTTCTCGACAACTCAAGCGTCATGAAGAAAATTATCCTACCCATGATTTAGAGCTTGCGGCTGTTGTCCATGCTCTAAAGATATGGCGTCATTATCTGCTTGGTAATCATTGCAACATCTATACTGATCACAAAAGTCTCAAGTACATTTTCACTCAATCTGATCTAAACATGAGGCAACGTCGATGGCTGGAACTGATCAAGGATTATGATCTTGAGGTACATTATCATCCTGGAAAGGCGAATGTCGTCGCCGATGCACTAAGCCGAAAGGCTCAATGCAACTGCTTGACCATAGCTTCTCCTGTGCATACTCTCTGTGATGATCTTCGGAAACTCGGAATTTCTATGGTCAAAGAAGGTTATCTTGCTACTCTTACAGTCAGATCTGATCTTTATGATCAAATTAAGGAAGTCCAAAAGAAGAATAAAGGTATGGCTCGAATTCAGGAATTAATGAGGGAGGGCAAAGCTCGGTGTTTCTCTACTGATGATCAAGGAGTTATATTCTTTGGGAAGCGAATTGTGGTGCCAAAGGATCATAAGCTCAGGCGAATTATCCTTGATGAAGCCCACAGTTCTCAATTCTCTATTCATCCGGGTAGTACAAAAATGTATCAAGATCTCAAGCAAAGGTTTTGGTGGACTCGCATGAAGCGAGAAATTGCTCGGTATGTCTCTGAGTGCGATGTTTGCCAAAGGGTTAAAGCCGAGCATCTTAAACCAGCTGGTACTCTTCAGCCCTTACCTATCCCATCATGGAAATGGGAAGAAATTGGAATGGATTTCATCATTGGATTACCTAGGTCTTCTCAAGGATATGATTCTATATGGGTAATTGTGGATCGATTGACAAAGTCGGCTCATTTCCTTCCAGTGAAGACTACTTATCATGCCAAGCAGTATGCGGAGTTGTATCTCACTCGCATTGTCTGTCTTCATGGTGTTCCTAAGAAAATTGTCTCGGATCGCAGCCCTCAATTTGTTGCTCACTTTTGGAGAAGTCTTCATGAAGCCATGGGAACTGACCTTACCTATAGTACGGCTTATCATCCTCAAACCGACGGTCAAGCCGAGAGAGTCAATCAAATCTTAGAAGACATGCTACGAGCCTGTGCTCTCATATATGAAAAGAAATGGGTTACTTGCTGACCATTTGCAGAGTTTTCTTATAACAATAGTTATCAAGCAAGTATCAAAATGTCACCTTTTGAAGCTCTCTATGGAAGACGGTGCAGAACTCCGATTAATTGGTCCGAATCTGGGGAAAGACCTTTCTTTGGCCCGGATTTGGTAAAAGATGCTGAAGAGCAAGTCAGAATTATTCGTGAGAATCTTCGCATTGCTCAATCTCGCCAGAAAACTTATGCTGATCGTCGTCGCCGAGAACTCCATCTCAAGATTGGTGATTATGTCTATCTCAAGGTTTCTCCATTTAAGGGCACTCGCCGTTTTCAAGTCAGAGGAAAGTTAGCACCACGCTATGTCGGACCTTTTCGGATCACCAAAAAAGTTGGAACAGTGGCTTATCAGTTGGAACTTCCTCAATCACTCTCCGCAGTGCACAATGTCTTTCATATCTCTCAATTGAAGCAGTGCCATCGTGTTCCAGCTGACGCTGTCGACCTTGAGTCGCTTGATCTTCAACCGGGTCTTACCTACGAGGAGCATCCCATTGCTATTCTTGATCGTGAAGAAAGAAAGGTGAAGCGTAGCATGGTGAAGTTTGTAAAGGTTCAATGGAGTAATCATACCGAAGATGAAGCAACTTGGGAGCGTGAGGATCGGTTACGTCAAGAATACCCGGAATTCTTTTCCGATGAGTAAGTTTTCTCCCTACCTCACTCCACTTTCTTGATGAAGTTCAGTTTCCTAGATACTGTTATATGTGGACACAGTCACCATCAAGAAAACCCTAGGAATGTCTCACACCACATCATCCCTGCCTTTGTGCATCATCTCTTAGATGTTTATCCTGTCTAGGTGAATATGGCCTCAACCTAGTCCGAGTTTTATCCTTCCCCTCTTGTCTACCTAAATCTCGGGACGAGATTTTCTTAAGGGGGGGAGATTGTCACAACCCAGAAAAAAAAGAAGGAAAATGAAAATGAAAATCGCGCCCGGGCCCACCTGTCAGCCTCCTCTCTCCCTCCTCTCTGTTTTCTCCCGCGCGCCGCGGCACGCATCGCCGCCGCCGGCCATCCTCGTGAGCCACGCCACGTGCCGTTCATCGTCGTGTGCCGTGCCGCCCTTCGCTCCTCCCTCGCCCCTCTCCCTATCCACGCCTAGCCTGTCCCCGTTCCCCGCCTCAAACCCTAGCCCCCCCTCCATTGCCGCCGCCGCCTCTGTTCGTCACGCCGCCGGTCCGCCGCCGCTCCTCGCCCGCACCACCTCCGGTGAGCCTCGCCGCCACCTCCGCATCGCCGTGCGCGCCTCCACTTCCCCGCTCTAGCCCCGCCTTGCCGCGCCGCCTCGCGCCGCCGCTCGCCGTCGCTGTGCGCGCGCACCGCGCGCCGCCCGTCAGCGCCTGCGGGTGTGGAATCCGGGTGTATCTAGCGATTTTGGTTAGAATTTCTTTAGGTTTTATCTATCAGCAAACTTGCAAAATGTGTAGAAATTCATGTGTAGCTCTAAAAATCATGAAACTTGTTTTGTTGAGTTCCTCTAGCTGAGATCTACCTAGGAAAAATATTTTTTTGCATGTTACTTTGTTGTAGATTTATCTATAGATTTATCTTGCAAAAGTGAGTTTATTACTTAGTTATTTGTGTTTTGCTAGAAAAATGCCAAACCAAATTTTGTTAGACTCCTTGTGAGATGTAGTTTTTAGTGGTGCAACTTGTTCATGTGTTTCCTTGCTGTTGGTTAGGGTTTCATTTCGTTTTCGTGCTTGCTGTCCAAAATATGGTTTATTATAGAACTTTTTTCTGGAAAGTGAGCAAATGGCAAAACCAGTTTTGTTAGCCTTGTGTTGCTGCCTGGTTTCAAAGATATTTTTCTTAGATTTGTTTAGTTTAGTTTGCATGCCTTTTCTGATTTACTTTGTTTAGAGTGGCTGAAAGCTAAAATATTTATGGTTATTTATAGGAAAATGATTTTACTGCATAATCAATTTTCATGAGTTCTTTGCATCATCCTCTGCATGCTTATTTTGTTTTATGATTTATGCTTGTTGTTTAGTTCATTTCTTAATTCTTGCATCGCATTCATGCATTTTAGTGACCGGACCGTCGGAGAACGAACCCGTGGAACCTGCCGAGCCCGTCGAGCCTGAATTTGGAGTTCCGTACGCGGTCGAGTCCGAAGCTATCCAAGGCAAGCAGCTAAGCATGATTCCTTGCTCCTACTTAATCTGAGTTAGTTATCTCACCGGGTAATGTTGGGTTATTTATAGTATGTATGTATTGCATTCTTATACCTAATTTCCTGCATTATCTTCCTTGAATTGTTAACCATGTCCTTGTCACTTGTAGTCAGTAATAACTTAACCTGACTAGATGCTTAGCCCGGCTTAGAGTACTTCTTTTGCTCGCTAGACAGGAATAGTCTGGAGGATCACACTTACTGGTTACTCTTGATCGCACTGGTTTGGTTTAGTGGTATGAGTTTGGTAGTATCGAGATTCGAGCGGAATAGTAGGGCCTAGAGAATGAAGTCACATGGGCATAGTCCGCTTGGATCGATTAAGGACCGAGTTGATGCCATCGGCCTTGAGCACCTTTCCGTGCTACCACATATCCAATATAATGGAACGGATGAGCCAAATACCTTCTTTGACTTGATCATTGGGGCCCGGTCCCAGATGCGTGGCCAACGGGCTATGCAGGGAGGCTTAGCAGGTCCCCGAGTGGAACTATGTGTAGGAAAATTTAGAGATGTCCTCGGTGGAACTAAGTCTCCACGCGCAAGCTGGGCGTACCCTCAACGGTTGAGCCTGGTTGGGAACGGTTGACGTGAGTACCCCCTTGCCCGGCGTGATCGGTTGGGTGAGTCGCATGGTGCTCGCGTCGTGTGGGTAAAGTAGTACACCCTTGCAAGGTTATAACCAATTCGAATTGCCGCGCTCTCGGATATGAGCAAGCTCTTGGTTCGTCGAATTCTTCATAGAGAGTTTCGGTATTGTTGGCTTTGGTTTCATGTCATGTTGAGGATCTGTTATGTATATTGTGTTACTCTCTTAATCAACTAAAATTCTGGGGGATGGGCAAGAATAATTAAGTTTGCTAGGTGATAGTCTAGCCAGCTTATGCTTGTGCAATAAGTACTTAAACTTAAAGCTTTTCCTTGAGCCTTTGCATGATCCTTGTTTATTTAATCGCGTAAGTCTTGCGGAGTACCTTTTGTACTCAGGGTGCTTTCTAAACCTAGTTGCAGGTGAGCCAGAAGTGGTGTTCGGCCATTTCTACCCCGCTGATCCTAATGCGGGGGGGAGAGTAGGCTGTTGCTGCTGTGGTGATGTCCTTGAGCAAGGCATCATCATCTTAAGTAAGTTTTATCGTAGCTGAGCTTCGGGAGAGCATGTATTTTCAATAAGCTCTAAGTCTCTGTTTAATATGACTCGCGTGAGCCCAAGACTTGTAAAATGAAGCTGGAAACCCACCTATATTGAACTTGTAATATTAAGTTTCGAACTCTGATTTTATATAACTGCTCTTTGTGGATTGTTGGCTATGTATTCGATTGTATACGGTATGTGCATATGCTGATTCTGGGCGTATGTTGGAGCACATACCGGGACTACCGGATTTGATATTATTTTAGATGAATGACGTGTCGGTTATTCGTGTCTCTAGATGTGGGATAACACGTGGCACGCTCTTCGGCAAGCACGTGTTAACTCTCATCTGGATGATAATGACCGGCGGTTCGTTTAAAATAGTATCAAATTAGGCGGTTCTCACACATGTGAGCCAAGCTCTTCCTAGCCAGGCTGCTGGCATGCAAATGCCCACCGTTTGGTAGCCTGCGCGCGTGCAGCATGTCTGAGGATGATGCTGATTGGTTGACTGAAAGCACTAGCTAACCTTGCGCCACTGCTCTCTATTCGCATGCAACCCATCCCCTCGCACGTTGCACCCGCGGGCCTGGCTCTGGGAAACGCTCAATTTTATCGCATCCCGGAACCAGGCTGCGAGCTCCCTTTTGCACCCCGCCGCCCAGGCTCTACAAGCATCCAATCACCTCAAGGTTGCATCCCGGGAGACTGGTTCGCCTATTTACATGCAACCAATCAGCCCGGTAAAGCTGGCCCACACGCACGGCCGCACCCTTGCGTGCCCTTCCTCCCTGCGACAAGTGTCCCACGGTCCAATAACCATAAACCCTAACTCCCCTTACTACCCCCGGCAGCTGCCGCCCGCCCGGCGGCAGTGCCGTTGCTTTCGCCCGCAGCCGCGGCTCTCCCTAACCACTTGGGTTGCCTCGTCACTCCCACCACCCCGCCCGCTGCCGGAGCCAAAACCCGCCGTCACGGGATTCCCTAACCACTTGGGCTGCCCCATCGTAGGCATTGCGCTCCCCCGCCCCAACGCTGCCCTCCGGGTGATCCCTCGCCTCCTCCGCTCGTCGCTGTCTCGCCCGCCTCCACCGCCGGCCTCCATTCCACCTCTTTCTTCTTCTAGGGCCGGAGGTCGCTGTCGCTCGGCTGGAAGTCGAAGACCACCCCGATAGGTGGGGTCCACTTGTCGGTGCCCCGCGAGGGAGAGAACGAGGGGAGGGTAGGGGTGTGCAGCAACACGTTAACCGCCCGGTAGGCGGTATCGACGAACGGCGGTTTAACCTTGAGTAATCATTCACCCTGCATAGTTGATTGCAAATCGACCACCGACCAACAACCCCCCAACCCACACATACACAGGGTCAGGCCGTACACCCCTCTGCTGTGATTTATGACCCAGTACCATATTTTTTTAAAAAATCATTACTTTCAATTTAAGTATCCAAATTAAATTCATTGTACCACTTCGTTTCTTACCATGGGATGTTTGAAATAAGATCACAATTGACCATAATTAGATGAAATTTTTCTGTATAATGTTAATGCTGGAACATTTTTTTTCTTCAAACTTAGAAAAAATTAACAATTATTATAGAATAATTGTTCCACCTACAGAAAATAAAAGTTCAAAAATAAACTTTTCAAAATATAATATACCAAGTGTGGTCTTGTTTTGAATATCTTATCATGAGGATCACAATAGCCTAGGAGGCCCCGTTTAACCCCTTTTCCGTATTGGTGAAGTTTGAATTTTCTCCATAAACTGTAAAATAAAACATAAAACAACCATCAACTTTCAAAATTTTTTGATTTGCCTATATACCTCGGTTTTTTAAGAACGTTTCAACTTTTTTAAGGCGTTTTCATCTTTGTCTTTTAGTTAAAAAATAAATTCAGTGGACTTCAAACAATGTTTTAAATCACGAAAAATGTTTAGAAGCTTCAAAACTCTATTAGAACACAAGAAACCGAAATAAAATATTTAGAGCACACGAAAATACTTGTAGGAGCTTGAAAAAGTTATATTTGTCTCTAGAAAAATAAAAAAATCAGAATATTCTAATTAATGTCTAAAGACATTTTAGGAACTTTACAGAAAGTTCTTAAAATGTCTTTAGACATTAAAAGACTTTTTGGGACTTTTGTTTTTAGATTGTTTTGGATATTTTTCTAAAGCTAAATCTAATTTGTGAGCTTATAGAGATATTTTTATGAGCTATAAATATTTTATTTGAGTTTCTCATATCCTAGTATATTTTAAAGTTTTTTCTTATATTTTTGAGTTAAATGCATGGGTGGCCCGGAACTTGTCCCGAGGTGCTACTTTGGTCCACGAACTTGTAAATTGCATTTATGGATCCTCGAATTTGTCTCGAGGTGCCACTTTGGTCCACGAACTTGTAAATTGCATTTCTCGCACCCTGAACTTGTCCCGAGGTGCCACTTTAGTCCACGAATTTGTTAAGTGATTAACCGCAAGTCCATAACCCTTCGCTACTGCCTTTTGGCCACCGTGGCACTGCCGATGTGGCTTCCTTGTGTCTTTGGGCAGGAATGTTGGTGCCGGTAGGTGATATTGCAATGTAGCCATTTGACTTCTTAATAGTGATTAGGGAGGTGCCCTGCAATTTTGCCACCCCTGGCCCCAAACTGTTACTGTCAGCCATCTCCCTGTACTTCCCCATCACAGTGTCGTCTCACCTCAGATCCACACGCATTGCAATGTTGTTTCACCTACCAGAACCAACATTCCCGTCAAAAAGACACACGTGGAAGCCACATCAGCAGTGCCACGACGGCCAAAAGCAGTAGCGAAGGGTTATGGACCTGTGGTGAATCACTTAACAAGTTCGTGGACCAAAGTGGCATCTCGGGACAAGTTCAGGGGGTGAGGAATGCAATTTATAAGTTCGTGGACCAAAGTGGCACCTCGGGACAAGTTCGGGGGTGCCAGAAATGCAATTTACAAGTTCGTGGATCAAAGTGGCACCTCGAGACAAGTTCAGGGGCCACTCATGTATTTAACTCTATATTTTATATACTTAGAGACAATTTTTGCGATTTAGAAATATTATCTGAAATTCACTATTTTTTTCAAATTGAAAATGATGAAATTGCCTTGAAAATTGAAGTAGGAAGGTGCGGGGTATTTTAACGATCGCAGATAAATCTGCAAGCGCACGGAATACCGTTGTAGCTTTCACCCGTGAGTATTCAAGGGTATCGATTTCCACAGGGAATGTGAGTGTAATAAAAGAGAGTTAGGTCCGTCCTATGAACAGCAAGGATGGTAGGCAGAGAGGATATCTATGGCCTTTGTACTGGGTAGAGCAAGATTGTACTCAGGTATTCACTATACTGCTTGCTTCGGGACGCCTGACAGTCCTAGCCTCAGAAAGGGGGAGAAGGGGGGGACTAGGCAAGCCAAGCAAGGGTCCTACTGTACTCTAGTGGATCTCACGTGGTAGACTACGTAGGCCGTCAGGGCTGTCACCACCTGGGGCTACCACAACAATCCGTGCTACTAGGCGCACTCCAAGGTAATCGCAAGACTAAACACCACGTTTAATCTAGTGATCACTATCCTAACTTTGCAAGTATTAGGACACTAACCAAAGTGAGGAGCCCACAAGCAATTATAATAAAAGCCTGAATAAATCTTACTTCAACAGCATAAAAGTACCTTAGAATATCCCAGACATCCGCACAGGGTGAGGACCTATCCGCTGAACTAGAAGTTGAGGGAGCATCCGACAGGCCCGGAACTTCCCCAGAGATCTTCCCTCACTCTCTTTCTATCCTAATTTTACAGTGGCGGGACAGAGCCCGGAATGTGGCCTTGAGCTTTCCTCTACTTGCTTGTTCCCTTGCTTGTTGAATGAATGAGGGGTAGAGGCCCTCTATTTATAAGTGGAGGTTTCTTGGGAGTGTGGAGTTCCTCCCTTCCTTCTAGGAGAAGATTCCCATGCATGCATGCCATGTGTCCTTTCTTTACTCCTACTCCACCTCCATCTTCTCTCCTTGTGACAAGTGTCCTTCGGCGGTTATCCGGTAAATCCCACGTGTGCATGAAATTGTAACCGCCTCCAGGAACCGCCTCGCCGAAGTGGGCCCCGAACGGGCCTCCCCCTGGGTCGGCCGACCCACCTGGGTCGACGGACCCAAGGACGAGGCCGTTTCGGCCCAGCCTTGGTCGGTGGCCTTCCTGGTCGATGCTCAGCCCAGGTCACCTATTGGATTTAGCCCCTTTGTGGGATTTCTTCGGATTTGGGCCTTCTTCTCCCTTGGGCTGGATCTGGACTTTGTCTTTTTTGTGCATTTTATACGTTTTAGCCCCTGAGATATGTGATAATTACCTGCATAGCAAAATTACACCAACACTCGTGGAAATAATTAGAATCAAACCCTATCACTATGTTGGATGTTTCACTTTTACCCCTTTCATGCAGGGCCTAAAATTGGCATTTAGTGGCCGTCAACAGGAGGTAAATCAAATGTTGAAAGTTGACAATTATTTTGTGTCCGGTTTTGCGGTTTAGGGAGGAAATTTAAGCTTCGTCAATAGCTAGAACGGGTAAGCATGTCTTTTTCCTTCTTGAGATGGACATCGTCCAAGCTTTTGCCCGAGATGTCAATCCAAACTATGGGCATGTTCCGAAGTGATTCCTGTATAGCGCTGGAGGTGCGGAACTAAAAAATATGGTGCTTTTATTAGCCCCGTCCCCCCCCCTCCCTTTTTTTTCTTTCAGGTTCTAGCTGATTTTAAAGTTTTGAGAGATCCAAAAGTCAGGTAACTTCCAGTATCCATAATCTATCTGGATTCTGATTTTCAATTCTGGATTCTAGGAGTTATCTGACTTTTGGAGCTATAAGCTGAAACAAACAGGGCCGCAATAACTGAACTCTAGGATCATTCAGCAGTTTCACGAGACCATGCAAGCTGTAAACACTAGGCGTTTTGCCGCTCCACCATTTGGTCAAACCATCAATTGGCGTTTCTGCTTGTACCTTCAAGCACTTCCCCAACAGCCACACGGGGCTGCAAGAAGATAGCTCAGTGGCTGCTACTGTACCGCTATGTTAGTGCAAAGTGTAAGAAAACACTAGGCTAGTGTACAGGATCTCAGGCAAGCAGATGATCATAGATTGTTACCACTAGATGCACGGCGCAGCGGAAGTAGAGTTGGAGTAGCTCGCCACAATGTAGTCGCGCGTCGATGAAGAGGAAACTGTAGGGAAACGGGTAGGCTACGCTTGCATCACTACCACATATACCAAGATACTTGCGAGTAGAAGATCATAGATCGTTACCACTAGACGCGCAGCGCAGCGGAAGAAGTCGCGCATCGATGTAGAGGAAGTAGTCGATCACGTCCCACGAACCGAGCTCCTCGTACTTGATCCCAGCAGCCGATCAGCGCAGCAGTCGCAGCAGCGCCTCCACGGAGTCCACACGTACGGGGATGAAACACCAGGCGTCGGTGTGCTAGCACCGCACGCACGGCAAGGGCGGCGACCGAGAGAGAGAGGCAGGGGCGGCGGCTAGGGAGGTGGCGCGGCTCGTAGGGTGTCTCGCCCCCCTAGCCCCTCCCTCGTATATATAGGGCGTACTAATGGGCTTCTATCTCATAGGCCCATTAGTAACCCAAATCCCTCTTGGATCAATATCCTCTTGGGCCTTTAAACCGTATTGTGCTGATGGGCTCTTGGGCATATCACCAACAATCTCCCACTTGCACTAGAGACAATCATACAGGCAAGCTTTCCAACATTCCAAACCCCTTAAGTGTGTGACCCGTTAGGTTCATGTGTAGGTGGTCGTGATCGGAAATCATTTCCGAATCACAAGTCAATAGCGGCACCTAGCAGGTCATAGTGACTCACAAATACACATAAAGATCATATCGGCCGAACCTTAGATATACTCATACATCGATCCCTTTGCCACACGATACCAGTCAAGCTCAAAGCGAGATGTGTGACACCTTTGTGATAGCTCGACCATTCTCTCGATCTAATAGTAGATTCTATTCATAACTAACCTTTAGTCATCATGATTAACTCTTTAATCACTTTGGCATGGCCATGCACTTTCAAATCCAACTATCTCGAGGGGCCCAGAGATATCTCTCCCGTTATCTAGGAGGGGCAAATTCCATCTTGATCCGCTCACATCCCATTCCATGTTTCATGACACACCTGTAAGCTACTTTTGTAACTACCCAGTCACGGAGTAGCGTTTAGCAGCCCCAAGATGCACCACTACACACAGTGAGAAACAATGGCGATCTCAGGTCTAAGGATCCAGTAGGTATAACACTCAAGAACAACTGATGGCACATACAAAATAACAATCCCAACATTGTCTTGGAGTGGGTCAATCCAACACCATGTTCACCAACATGTGTCCACATCATTAATCCGATATCTCCATATCCATGATCCGTGAAACATGATCATCAATTAATGCATGTGCTAGTCTAAATGTTGTTGTTGTCCCACACAACGACATAAACTAGGGATAATTTAGAATCATATCATTGTCAACAAAGAGTTTCACGAACAAGTCACATACTTGATAATCAATGTAAAAAAATAATCATCCATGGAACAAATAACAATTATTTATCATTACATAAACATACTCATGACACAAAAATCTCCCACGCACACTAGAATTACCGATGTAAGTATCTAATACCCATAGATCTCATGTGCGCCTCATGCTTTGGTTGTGGGAGAGGCTTCGTCAACGGAACAGCAACGTTTGAATTCGTGTGCACCTTGCAAACCTTCACATCACCTCTCTCAACAAAGTTACGGATGAGGTGATACTTCCGCAGTATATGTCTGGACTTTTTAGTTGTTCTAGGCTCCTTTGCTAGTGCAACGGCACCACTATTATCACAATAGAGGTCCACTAGACTGGACACACTAGGAACAACACCCAACTCAGAAACAAACTTTCTGATCCAAACAGCTTCTTTTGCAGCTTCGGAAGCTGCAATATACTCGGCCTCTGTCGTCGAATTAGCCACCGTATCTTGCTTGGAACTCTTCCAGCTCACTGCCCCACCATTGAGGCAGAAAACAAAACCGGATTGCGATTTGGAGTCATCTTTGTCTGTTTGAAAACTAGCATCGGTGTAACCCTTTACAAGGAGCTCATCTTCGCCTCCAAATATTAGGAACATATCCTTAGTTCTTCTCAAGTACTTAAGGATACTCTTTACAATTGTCCAGTGAGCTTCACCGAAATCTGACTGATACCTGCTCGTAACACCTAGAGCAAAGGAAACATCTGGGCGCGTGCAAAGCATAGCATACATGATCGACCCTATGGCTGAAGCATAAGGAATCGTACTCGTCCTCTTTTGCTCATCAGGTGTCGTAGCACACTGACTCTTGCTTAGAGTAATGCCATGTGACATTGGCAAGAAACCTTTCTTGGAATCTTGCATATTGAACTGATTCAATATCTTGTCAATGTACGTGTCTTGGCTTAATCCAATTAGCCTTTTTGATCTATCTCTATAGATCCTAATACCCAGAATATAAGCCGCCTCTCCTAAATCCTTCATCGAAAAACTCTTTTTCAATGAGGTTTTAACGGCTTCAAGCATTGGAATAACTTTTCCGATCAGTAATATGTCATCCACATACAGGACCAGAAACACAAGTGCGCTCCCACTAGCCTTTTTGTAAACGCAAGGCTCATCTTCATTCTTGATGAAGCCAAACCCTTTGACTACTTCATCAAAACGAATATTCCAACTCCGAGATGCTTGCTTCAATCCATAGATGGACCTCTGAAGCTTACATATTTTTCCAGCTTTTTTAGGATCGACAAAACCTTCAGGCTGTGTCATATACACATCCTCACTTAGATGTCCATTAAGGAAAGCGGTTTTGACATCCATTTGCCATATCTCATAGTCATAATATGCGGCAATTGCTAGGAGAATCCGAACAGACTTTAGCATTGCGACGGGCGAAAAGGTTTCCTCATAGTCAACACCTTGAATTTGTCGGAAACCTTTCGCCACCAATCGTGCCTTATAGATGTGAACATTTCCATCCATGTCTAATTTTTTTCTTAAAAATTCACTTATAGTCGACAGGTCTTACACTATCAATTTGATCGACCAAGTTCCAAACTTGATTATCATGCATGGATTTTAACTCGGATTACATGGCTTCAAGCCATTTGTCGAAGTCGGGTCCCATCATTGCTTCTTTGTAGGTCAAGGGCTCATCATTTTCCATCAACAATACGTGGCGCTCCTCCGTAATAAGGAGGTTGAGCTTGTTAGTAGCGCGACGTACCCTTATAGACCTTCGTGGGGCTGGTGCCTCAACTACGGGTTGTGCAACATCTTCCACATCCCGTGGATGTTCAGTGGTTGCTGAAACAGTTTCGGGTGTTTCCTGAATTTCTTCAAGTTGCACCTTGCTCCCACTAACTCCTTTTGAGAGAAACTCCTTTTCTAAGAAAACACCATTGCGAGCGACAAACACTTTGTCTTCCGTCTTATTGTAAAAATAATATCCTTTGGTTTCCCTAGGATACCCCACAAAGAAGTATTTGTCTGACTTTGGAGTGAGCTTATCTGACATCAAACGTTTGACATAAGCCTCACGTCCCCAAACTTTGAGAAAAGATAATCTGGGACGCTTCCCAGTCCATATCTCATATGGTGTCTTCTCAACAGATTTACTTGGAACCCTATTCAGTGTGAACGCAACAGTTTCAAGAGCATAACCCAAAAATGACAATGGAAGATCAGCTTGGCTCATCATGGACCTAACCATGTCCAACAAGGTTCGGTTCCTCCGTTCGGATACCCCATTCCATTGAGGCGTTCCGGGCGGAGTTAGCTGCGGAATAATTCCACATTGCTTCAAATGATCACCAAATTCAATGCTCAAATATTCTCCTCCACGATCAGATCGCAGAAATTTAATTATCTTGCCTAATTGATTTTGTACTTCATTCTGAAATTCTTTGAACTTTTCAAACGATTCAGACTTGTGCCTCATTAAGTAGATATAGCCATATCTACTAAAGTTATCAGTGAAAGTAATGAAGTACTGAAAACCACCTCTGGCTATTGAGCTCATTGGTCCACATACATCGGTATGTACAAGTCCCAATAAGTCACTCGCCCTCTCACTATGACCAGTGAAAGACGCTTTGGTCATCTTTCCAAGCAAACAAGACTCACATGTGTCAAATGATTTAAAATCAAATGAGCTTAACAATCCATCTTTATGGAGTTGTTCAATGCGCTTCTCATTTATATGACCTGAGCGACAATGCAAATAAAAGTGGGATTCAAATCATTTGGTCTAAGCCTCTTAGTATTAATGTTACAGACAGATTTATCCTCAAGATCAAGAACGTATAATCCATTCACCAATGGACAATGAGCATAAAAAATACCATTGCAAAAAATAGAACAACGTTTGTTCTCTATTACAATCTTAAAATCATCAACTTCTTCCAAACATGAAGAAGAAATAATGTTCTTGCTCAAAGCAGAAATGCAATAACAATTATTTAATTCCAAAACTAATCCGGAGGGTAGAGACAAGTGGTAGGTGCCGACCGCCAACACCGCAACCTTTGCGCCATTGCCGACACGAACGTCCAACTCGCCTCTTGCAAATCTTCTAGTCTCACTTAGACCCTGCAACGATTTGCAAGTGTGAATCATCGATCCAGTATCAAATACCCATGATTCACTAGAAGATAATGCAATATTAATTTCTATAACATTTATACCTGAAGTGGAAGTCTCACTTCCCTTCTTCTTCTTCTTTTCTTCCAAGTACTTCTTGCAGTTCCTAGACCAATGTCCCTTTTCATGACAGTGGAAGCATTCATCCTCAGAAGTAGGGCCAGATTTGGCCTTAGGTGCTGGCTTTAGCTTAGAGCCCGAGGACTCACCACTGGAACTCTTTTCCTTGCCTTTACCTTTGGGATTAGGAGGCGTCCAAACTTCCTCTTTTTGTTCCCCTTCTGAATCATCATCACATGATTGGGATTCTTCTTAATGCTCTCTTCTGCTGTCTTTAGCATCCCATGCAACTCACTCAATGTTTTATCCAAGCCATTCATCTGAAAGTTCATGATAAAAGGCTCATAGCTCGCCGGGAGCGACTGGAGAATAACATCAGTAGCCAAGTCTTGGTGAAGTTCAGAACCAAGTCTGTCCAAAGTCTCAATGTAACCAATCATTTTGATCACATGAGGACTGACTGTGCTACCTTCTTGCAGCTTGCACGCAAACAAGGACTTTGAGATATTGAACCTCTCAGTCCTGGCTTGGTTCTGAAACATCCCACGCAGCCCCTCGATCATGGTGTGAGCATCCGCATGCTCATACTGCTTCTGCAGATCAGGGGACATGGTGACGAGCATCAGACAGCTGACATCAAGTGAGTCATTGCAGTGCTTCTCATAAGCTCTGCGATCAGCAGCAGTTGCATTGTCAGGGAGATCATCAGGATATGGCTGCTCAAGAACATACTCCTTTTTCTCTTGTCTGAGAACAATTCTCAGGTTGCGGTACCAATCAATAAAGTTTGTTCCATTCAATTTTTCTTTCTCAAGAACAGAACGTAAATTGAAAGCGGAATTGTTACTGGCAGACATGATCTACAACATTAAAGTAAAATAAGATTTCAGCACTAAGTTTATGTAAAAGACTTTCATTAACTGATTTAACAAAAGACAACCTACTATATCAAAGTCATCTTCCCTTTAATGACATATAGTGGTTCAAGATCCATAATCACTAAAATCCTAGTGAGCTTTAGCATCACGGCTAGAAAAGTAGTGATACAGGTAAGCAACAAATTAGTAATCACATCTCTATGCGACTCTTGTTTGTTGGGTGGCATCCAATGCCCCGGCCCCAACCCTATGCCTTAAAGCCCAAAACTGTTTTAATAGCTTTGTTGAGTAAACCAATACTATACTTGTGAATGTCCGACATCCACTCTATACAAAAGTGATAGCTGAGGGTACTCTACTTTGGTAAACCTACCACACAACGATCAAAATTTATAGGTGCAGCTATTGGTAGAAGGCATAAAAAACTCAACCTTTTCTGAGGGAAGCTATTCTATCATGATTAAAACATCCACCATATGTAAAAGCATGAAAGAATAGTATGACAGGAAAATAAACATCACATGCATATAATCATATTATATTGTGAATAGTATGGCCTCTTGCATCACAATGGGCTCCATCGCCATGGCTCCAAGGTGACCTCCATTGCCATCCGTCCTGTCTTGTAGTGATCATCATCGCCATCATGATTGAAGCCTCCATGAAAAGATACTAAGCTACTACATTTAATAGCTAGTGAAATAATTACATGAGGATTCAAACATCACAAGTCGACACGCAGGTCGTTATACAATAATGGTGCAACCTCAACCCGGTTGTGTTGACTTGCGACACGCAGGCCGCACAAATCATCACATACATCATCACATGACATTGAGGCCATACCATTCACATCACACCCTGCAAAAACAAGTTAGGCGTACGACGTGTTCTACCAAAGTAGCGCTTAGGAAGCCGCTATAGTGAGAAACCTCACAGAATTACACAGATCGCATCTATGGAATCCCTATGAAATATCATCAGAGTGATCGCATCACCTCAAATCCGAGCCATTCATAATGCCTCAATTTTCACTAGGTCAATCACATTGACCGTGCAAACTTTGCACTTGAGAAGACTACATCTACACATAACCTCGATCTGTTGGTCCAATCTGCTGACTTATGCACACAGTTAGTCCCGATGGTGATTCCAGCCGGTAGGGACATGTCGTATGCATAACAGAGAAAGAACACAAACTAATCTTTTGTCACATGCCGCGCAATCAACTCGCTCCAGTTTTAACCCCTTATGACCAGTTGATCTAATCAAACCGTGCAAAAGTAATAGATCCAATCTACTACAACAACATATCACCTATATGCAAATGATCCAGACCAAAAACTACGCAAGATGGCTCTGGTACCACTGTAGGGAAACGGGTAGGCTACGCTTGCATCACTACCGCATATACCCAAGATACTTGCGAGTAGAAGATCATAGATCGTTACCACTAGACGCGCAGCGCAGCGGAAGAAGTCGCGCATCGATGTAGAGGAAGTAGTCGATCACGTCCCACGAACCGAGCTCCTCGTACTTGATCCCAGCAGCCGATCAGCGCAGCAGTCGCAGCAGCGCCTCCACGGAGTCCACACGTACGGGGATGAAACGCCAGGCGTCGGTGTGCTAGCACCGCACGCACGGCAAGGGCGGCGGCCGAGAGAGAGAGGCAGGGGCAGCAGCTAGGGAGGTGGCGCGGCTCGCAGGGTGTCTCGCCCCCCTAGCCCCTCCCTCGTATATATAGGGCGTACTAATGGGCTTCTATCTCATAGGCCCATTAGTAACCCTAATCCCTTTTGGATCAATATCCTCTTGGGCCTTTAAACCGTATTGTGTTGATGGGCTCTTGGGCATATCACCAACAGAAACATGCCACGCTTGCGTCTCCTCCTCCTTGTCCCGCCAATCAGCACCACAGCAGCAGCGGCGCCTCCTCGGAGTCCACACGTACGAGGCGGGAACGCCATGAGCCGGTGTGCTAGCACCGGGCGTGCGGCTAGGGCTGCGTGGGAAGGTTGAGAGGCGGCGACGGCTAGGGCTGCGACGTGGATGGATGAATCGCCCACAACCCCGCCCCTCTGTTTATAGACCCCGCTAATGGGCCGTCACACCGGAAGCCCATTATGGTTCTAATCTTTTTCAGATCATATCCGGCCCACGTATGGTTGCCTCTTGGGCACAATACTAACAATCTCCTACTTGCACTAGAGACAATCATATAGGCAAGTTTTCGTTCCAACCCGTTAAGTGTGTGACCTGTAAGGTTCATGTGTGAGCAGCTGTGTTACAAGAACCATTCTTGTATTACTAGTCAATAGAGGCACCTAGCAGGGCTTATTGACTCCTACACACACATAAAGATCGTATCGGCGAACCTTTTGATATACTTCTTCACTAATCCCATTGCCTCAGGATATCAGTCAAGCTCAAGGCGAGTCTCATGCCACCCTTATGATAGCTCGACCACTTAACTCGATCTTGCAGCGGATTACAATTTATAACTAACTCTTTAGTCAACTCGTGATTAACTCTTCAATCACATTGGCACGGCCATGCACTTTCTTAATCCAACCGCATCGAGGGGCCCAGAGATATCTCTCCTGTTTTCTAGGAGGGACAAATTCCATCTTGATCCGCTCACATCTCATTCTATGTTTCATGAAACACCTAAAAACTACTTTTATAGCCACCTAGTTACAGAGTGGTGTTTGGCAGTCTTAAAGTGCACCACTAAGCACAGTGAGAAACAATGACGATCTCAGGTCTAAGGATTTAGCAGGTACACCACTCGAGAACAACTGATGGCACATTCAAGATAACTAGCTTCGCAGTGTCTCGAGGTGGATCAATCCAACACCATGTTCCCTAATATGTGTCCACATTATTGATTTGATATCTCCATATCTATGATCTGTGAAACATGATCATCAATCAATACATGTGCTAGTTTATAACCCATTATCATTCCTCATAACGGTAAAAACTAGGGATCAATTAGAATAACAATACAATTAACACAAGAGAGTTTCACAAACAAGTCACATACTCGTTGATCAATGTAATAAATTGTCATTCAAGGAACAAATAAAATTTATTGAATAAACACAAACTTAGACGTGATTACAATAATCTCCCACTCACACTGGAGTTAATCATGCAGGTATCTAATACCCATGGAACTCACATGCACCTCATGCTTTTGCTGTGAGAGGGCCTTTGTCAGCGGATCAGCAATATTCAAATCTGTGTGCACCTTGCATATCTTCACATCACCTCTCTCTAGAATCTCTAGAATCAGGTGATAACGCCGCAGTATGTGTTTGGACTTTTGGTGTGATCTAGGCTCTTTGGCTTGCGCAATGGCTCCACTATTATCACAATAGAGGTCCACTGGAACAGACGCACTAGGAACAACACCCAACTCAGAAACAAACTTTCTGATCCAAACAGCCTCTTTTGCGGCTTCTGAAGCCGCTATGTACTCGGCCTTCATCGTGGAATCGACCACCGTGTCTTACTTGGAACTTTTCCACCGTGTCTTACTTGGAACTTTTCCAGCTCACCGCTCCGCCATTAAGGCAAAACACAAATCCAGATTGTGATCTAAAGTCGTCCTTGTCAGTTTGGAAGTTAGCATCGGTGTAACCATTTACAACAAGCTCTTCCTCACCTCCATAGACTAGAAACTTATCCTTAGTTCTTCTAAAGTACTTCAGGATATTTTTAGCTGCGACCCAGTGAGACTCTCCTGGGTTTGACTAGTATCTACTCGTAACACTTAGAGCGTAGGCTACATCAGGGCATGTACAAAGCATGGCATACATGATGGACCCAATATGGCATACATGATGGACCCAATAGCCGAAGCATATGGAATCGCACTCATCTTCTCTTGCTCATCAGGTGTCGAGGGACACTGACTCTTGCAGAGACTAACACCATGTGACATTGGCAGAAAACCCTTCTTAGAATCCTGCATATTGAACCTTTTCAATACTTTGTCAATGTATGTATCTTGGCTTAATCCAATTAGCCTTTTCGATCTATCTCTATAGATCTTAATACCCAAAATGTATGTAGCCTCACCTAAATCCTTCATTGAGAAACTTTTTCCTAGTGAAGATTTAGTAGCTTCTAACATTGGAATATCATTGTCGATCAACAATATGTTATCCACATAAAGGACCAGAAATACAACTGTGCTCCCACTAGCCCTTTTGTAAACACAAGGCTCTTCTTCATTCTTGATAAGCCAAACTCTTTGACCACTTCATCAAAACGAATGTTCCAACTCCGAGATGCTTGCTTTAATCCATAAATGGACCTTTGAAGCTTGCATATTTTCCTAGCATTTTTAGGATCAACAAAACCTTCAGGCTGTATCATATACACATCCTCACTCAGGTTTCCATTTAGGAAAGCCATTTTGACATCCATCTGCCATATCTCATTGTCATGAAATGCGGCAATAGCAAAAACAATCCGAACAGACTTAAGCATTGCGACGGGCAAAAATGTTTGATCATAATCAACACCTTGAATTTGTTTGAACCCTTTCGCCACCAATCGCGCCTTATGGATATGAACATTTCCATCCATGTCTAGCTTTTTCTTAAAAATCCACTTGCACTCCACAGGTCTAATACCTTCAATTGGATCAACCAAGTTCCAAACTTGATTATCGTGCATGGATTCTATTTCGGATTTCATGGCCCTAAGCCATTTCTCAGAGTCATGTCCCTTTATTGCTTCAGTGTAGGTCTTAGGCTCATCATTATCCAATAACAATACATCGCGCTGCCCCGTGGTTAGGAGCGTGAACTTTTCAGGTGCGCGGCGTGCCCTTACAGACCTTCGAGGGGCTGGTTCTTCAACAACGGGTTCAACAACCTCTTGTTCATCCCGCGGAGGTTCAGTAGGAGCTGAAACCATTTCAGGTACATCTCGAATTTCTTCAAGTTGCACCTTGCTCCCACTAACTCCTCTTTAGAGAAATTCTTTCTCTAAGAAGACACCATTGCGGGTAACAAACACTTTGCCTTCCGCCTGATTATAAAAATAATATCCTTTGGTTTCTCTCGGATACCCCACAAAGAAGCACTTGTCTGATTTTGGAGTGAGCTTATCAGACGTCAAACGTTTTACATAAGTCTCACATCCCCAAATTTTAAGAAAAGACAACCCAGGACGCTTCCCAGTCCACATCTCATATGGTGTCCTCTCAACAGACTTAGTTGGAACCCTGTTTAGTGTAAACGCAACAGTTTCTAGAGCATAACCCCAAAAAGAAATTGGAAGATCAGCTTGGCTCATCATTGACCTTACCATGTCCAACAGGGTTTGGTTCCTCCATTCAGACACCCCGTTCCACTGAGGCGTGCCAGGTGGAGTCAAGTATGGAACAATTCCACATTGTTTCAGATGATCACCAAACTCCTGGCTCAAATATTCACCCCCACGATCAGATTGTAGAAATTTAATTTTCTTGCCAAGTTGATTTTGTACTTCATTCTAAAATTCCTTGAACTTTTCAAAAGATTCAGACTTGTGCCTCATTAGATAGATGTATCCATATCTACTAAAGTCATCAGTAAAAGTAATGAAGTACTGAAAACCACTCCTTGCAATCGAACTCATTGGTCCACATACATCAGTATGTACTAGTCCTAATAGGTCACTTACCCTCTCACTATGGCCAGTAAAGGGTGTCTTAGTCATCTTCCCAAGAAGACAAGACTCGCACGTGTCAAATGATTCAAAATCAAAAGAACTCAACAGACCATCTTTATGGAGCTGCTCTACGTGCTTTTCATTTATGTGACCCAAATGACAATGCCAAATAAAAGCGGGATTCAACTCATTAGGACGAAACCTTTTAGCACTAATATTACAAATATCTTTATCCTCAAGATTATGAACATATAAACCATTTACCAATGGACACGCTCCATAAAGCAAGTCATTATAATAAATAGAACAATATTTGTTCTTTATTACAATCTCAAAACCATCAACTTCCTCCAAACATGAGGAAGAGATAATGTTCTTACTCAAAGCAGAAATGCAATAACAATTATTTAATTCCAAAACTAAGCCAGAGGGTAGCGACAGGTGATAAGTGCCGACCGCCAATATAGCAACCTTTGCTCCATTGCCGACTCGCACGTCCAGCTCGCCTTTTGCAAATCTTCTAATCCTTGTGAGGCCCTACAACGATTTGCAAGTGTGAATCATCGATCTGGTATCAAATACCCATGAATCACTAGAAGATATAGCAATATTAATTTATGTAATATATATACCTGAAGTGGAGGTCACACCTCCCTTCTTTTTCTTTTCTTCCAAGTATTTCTTGCAGTTCCTGGACCAATGCCCCCTGCCCTTACAATGGTAGCATTCATCGTCCGGAGATGGGCCAGGCTTAGTCTTTGCATCAGACTTAGACTTTGAGGCTTCATCGGGAACCTTTCCCTTGGCCTTAGGCGACCATCGCTTCCTCTTCTTATCCTTCTGAACCATCATCACATGATTAGGATTTTTCTTGATGCTATCCTCAGCTGTCTTTAGCATCCCATGCAACTCAGTCAGCGTCCTGTCCATGCTATTCATATGAAAGTTCATAATGAACCCCTCAAAACTAGGAGGGAGCGACTGAAGGATAACATCAACTGCCAATGCTGGAGGAAGTGCAAAGCCAAGCTTTTCCAGACTCTCAATGTAGCCAATCATCTTGACCACATGAGGACTGACTGCACTACCCTCTGCCAGCCTAAAGGCAAACAAAGCTTTTGAGGTGTTATACCTCTCAGCCCTGGACTGCCCCTGAAACATTCCTTTCAGACCCTCAATCATATTGTAGGCGTCTATGGAATCCTTATATTGCTTCTGAAGCTCAGAGTTCATGGTGGCAAGCATGAGACAGCTAACATCAATAGAGTCAGAGCAATGCTTCTCATAAGCACGCCTAACACCTGCTGAAACATTGCCTTCAGGTTCATCAGGATATGGTTGCTCCAGAACATACTCTTTTTGTTCTTGCCTGAGAACGATTCTCAGATTGCGATACCAATCAATAAAATTTGTTCCATTCAACTTTCCTTTCTCAAGAATAGAGCGCAAATTGAAATTATTAGCAGGAGGTGCCATGATCTACAAACGAAAATAAATATGCAAAGTTTTAGCACTAAGTTCATGTAAATCTTCTATCAATATAAAAGACTTTCTCACTATACATCGCCTTCCCTCTAACGACAAATAGGAGTTTCAAGATCCATATTCATTAAAGTTCTAGAGAGCTTTGGCATCACTGCTAGAAACCTAATGACTTAGGTAAACAACAACCTTGTTAATCACGTCCCTATGTGACTCTTGTTTGTTGGATGGCATCCCATGCCCCGGCTCCAACACTATGCCCATAGCCCAAAACCATTTTGATAGCTATGTTGAGTAACCAATACTATGCTTGTGAATGTCCAATGTTCACCCCATTTACATTGCTTGTTGATGGCACCCTACTTTGGCAGACCTACCACGCAACGATTAAATTTTAATAGGTGCAGCTATTGGTAAAGGCATCTAGTTATCTCAACTTTTTCTAAGGGAAGCTATTCTATCATGTTAAAATACATATTGACCATATGAAAGACATGAAAGAATAGTCAGACATGAAATATAAACATCACACATAATCATATTATAGAGTGAAATAGTATGGCCTCTTCGAATCACAGTGTTCTCCAACGCTGTGTTCCATGGTGATCTCCATCGCACATGTCTGAAGTCGCCATGCTCATGTCATCCCCGTCATGCTCGAAGCCTCCAAGCTATTACATCTAATAGCACTTGTAAAGTAAATTACATGAGGAGATTAAGCATCACATGTCGACACACAGGCCGTTACAATAATGGGACAACCTCAACCCGGTTGTGCTTAACTGGTGACACACAGGCCACACAACTTATTACACACAGATCATCACATGATATTGAGGCCATACCATTCACATCACACCCTGCAAAAACAAGTTAGGCGTATAACATATTCTACCGAAGGGGTATGAATAGGCTCTTCGGGATTTCATAAATCGCATATATGGAATCGCTATGAAAATCTCATCAGATTGATCCAATCAAGCCGATGCAGGGCCATTCACAATGTCCCTTATTTTCACTAGATCAATCATATTGACCATAGCGATAGGTACATCGGAGAAGACAGCAACACGTGACTTAGATGCGCCGGCTCAATCTCTTATTGTTTGCACAGTAAGCCCAGATGGTGATTCCAGCCGGTATGGGCAAGTCGTGCGCACATTAGAGAAAGAACACGAACCATTCTACAGTCATAGTGATGCTATCAACTCGTACCAATCCCACGTTGTGTATCAAAACCTAAACAAAGCATATCTCTATATGCGCATCTAGACCAAAAGCTAAACCTGTCCGCTCTTGTACCACTGTAAGGAAATGCTACGCTAGCATACAGGTTCTCAGGCAAGCAGATGATCATAGATTGTTACCACTAGACGCGCGGCGCAGCGGAAGTAGAGTTGGAGTAGCTTGCCCCAACGTAGTCGCGCGTTGATGAAGAGGAAGCAGACCACGCTCGCGTCTCCTCCTCCTTGTCCCGCCGATCAGCACCACAGCAGCAGCGGTGCCTCCTCGGAGTCCACACGTATGGGGCGGGAACGCCGTGCACCTGTGTGCTATCACCGGGCGCGCGGCTAGGGCTGCGTGGGAAGGTTGAGAGGTGGCGGCAGCTAGGGCTGTGACGTGGATGGATGAATCGCCCACAGCCCCGCTCCTCTATTTATAGACCCCGCTAATGGGCCATCACGCCGGAAGCCCATTAGGGTTCTAATCTTTCTCGGATCATATCCGGCCCACGTATGGTTGCCTCTTGGGCACAATACCAACACAAAGATCGATGTGGGTAGACACTAGACACATGTACTGTAAAATCAAATATGAAGCTCGCCCGTTGGTCAAAGGCAATTGCTTGTTGGTTCAGATAATAATTCAACATCCATGTCTCCCCCTTCATAACCCGATGAAACATACCTCATTGCATCTCCAATCCGAAGCCTTAAAATCCTGTAACACACCAACCGACCGTTGTTCCTAAGAGCTGCTTTAAAGCAGAAGTCTAGAACAGAAACCAAAGCAAGCAGCCAGCTTAGAGAACAGCAACAATGAGACCCATGGCGTTGTCTCTGATGTTGGCCTTCCCCTTCCTTCTGAATGCATGCCACTCTGCCGGTGGCACACCGGCGGCACTGCCATCCCTTCCCGGTAGCCACAAAGCTTCCACAGGTAGCGTAACCGACCGCCTTGCGCTCATGTCTTTCAGATCACACATAACCAGTGATCCGTCAAGGGCGCTGGCATCATGGGGCAACGACTCCATTCCTGTGTGCCAATGGCGTGGCACGGTGTGCGGCTTGAGCGATCTGTGACGTGGTCGGGTCATGGCACTGGACCTCCCTGGGCTCAGCCTTGCCAGCGCGATCACAGCTCAACTCGGCAACCTCACCTACTTGAGGCGGCTCCACCTTCCGCGGAACCAGCTATCCGGTGCACTACCACCTGAGCTCGGCAACCTTCTTGATCTGCGGCATGTAGACATCAGTGAGAACTTCATCAGAGGGCAGATCCCAGCATCGCTTGGGAACTGTAGGCACCTTGAGAGAATTGAGCTCCACAGCAACAGGTTGCAGTGGGTGATAGATACCGCACTAGCTGGGCTCGTTGAAAAACCTCCAGGTACTAAATCTTTTTTTTCGCAAACGTGCAAAGCACGTCATTTCATTAAGAGAAAAGCAACAACCAGTACAATCCATCCTTAATAGGCAGAGGCTATTAAGGGAATGACAGTACACCACTAAGCTAGTGGCGGACGGCCAAATACGACCAAAGAAAGAGAAGAAACATGGCGGGGGAGAACACACCCAGCCCTGGAAACCTAACGGCTACCACACACCTAAACCTGCAAAAGAGATACAACGTCGCCAACAATGCCTAGAGTTCCAAATGGTGGCAAAGCATCCACCGAATAGCAGCACGACCAAGGTGGCAAAGCATCCACCAGAGAAGGATAGCGGCAGCAAAGCATCCGTCCGAACCAGCAGCAAGACCGAAGAACCACGGCGGCAAAACATCCGCCCGGACCAATAAGCGTGGCAAAGCATCTACCCGACCAGCAAAGCGAAGACCGAAGAAACGACGGAGGCAAAGCATCCGCCTGGACCAAGAAGCGGTGGCAAAGCATCCACCAGACTAGTCCGCCACGACCACGACATCCAAGGCGACGGCAGATCAAAGCGCAGGCAGGTAGAGATGAACCACTCCGAGCAGCTCTGAGGCGGCGAAGCCTGAATGAGGCCCGGAAGGGGAGGGGTAACAGGATGATGCCTCCAGGGAGGCCAGCGGCGCCCGGAGGCGTCGCCATCATCGGCTTGCAAGCAACCAAAGGCTTTCGCTTTACCCCTCCCCTCGAGCACGCTGTAACCAGCGACGCGGAACCAGAAGGGGCGAGAGCGGGACCCAAAGGACGCCGGCGAACGACAATTCCGCAGGGACGAAGCAACAGAGGGCGCCGGCCTCGGGAGCAGGCTCCGGCGGCCACCGCGGTGTCGGCTGCCCCAGCCACTGGTCCGAACCCGGAACCCCAGGTCCCCCCCCCCCCCCCCCGCCCCCAGATCCGGCCTCCCCGACCCCAGATCTGGAGGCGGGGAAGGCCAGTAGGCCACCCCGACGAGGGGGAGGAGGACCGCGGCAACCCACGGAGGACCGCGGCCGGGCAGCGGCGGCAGTCCGCAAGACAGCGCAGGGGAGGGTGGTGGTGAGGGAGGAGACGGGAGGGGAGGGCCGCCGCCGCCGGCCGGAGCAGCGGCGGTGGCCGACGAGGCATGGCGGGAGGGGATCGCGAGGGGGCGAGAGCGAGGGAGCGAGGGGGCGAGGGAGCGAGGAAGAAGAGACCAAACGCTTTTCAGGTACTGAATCTTAGCTATAACACTCTCGCAGGAAGCATCCCTTCAAAGATTGGCTGCCTTGTAAACCTTAGACTTCTCGATGTTGCATCCAACAACCTCACAGGAGAAATCCCATCAGAGATCGGTGAACTCTATGGTATCCTTATGCTAAATCTAAGATTGAATCAGTTGACGGGTTTAATTCCTAGCACACTTGGAAATCTCTCAGGATTGACCTATCTGAACACCCGCTCAACAAACTAACAGGAGGCTTCCCACTGTTGCAAGGCCTCTCATCTATCAGGTTTCTTGAACTGGGACAGAACAGCCTCACGGGAAGAATCCCTTCTTGGTTGGGAAACCTCTCCTCATTAACAGTTATAGATCTTCAGAAAAATGGTCTGCATGGGCACATCCCAGAATCACTAGGACATCTCAAGCTGCTCACAGTGCTCTCTCTATCATTCAACAAACTTGTAGGCTCCATACCAACTTCTCTTGGAAACCTCCATGCCCTCATTGAAATTGATATAGACAATAATCAATTGGAAGGTTCTATAGCCCCTTCAATATTCAACATCTCCTCCCTCGAAATTTTCAATGTACAAAATAATAACCTGAATGGATATTTTCCACCTGACTTGGGCAGCAAACTTCCAAACCTGAAACTATTTCTAGTTAATGGTAATGGGTTTCATGGTGAAATACCACCATCATTATGCAATACCTCTGTGATTCAGATGATTCAAATGGATGCAAACTTTTTATCAGGGACAATTCCCAATTGTTTTGGAATTCAACAGAACAATTTGTTAGAGTTGACCTTTGCAGATAATCAACTTGAAGCTACAAATGATGGTGCGTGGAGTTTCTTATCAGGTCTGACTAACTGCAGTAATTTGAAATATCTAGATGTAAGTCAAAACAAACTACATGGTAAGCTACCAGATCTTATTGGCAATCTTTCCAAAAATCTATTTTATCTTAACTTACAGTTCTGCAGTATAACTGGAAACATACCAGAAAGCATTGGGAACTTAATCGGCTTGAGCGAGCTTGGCATGAACAATAATCTCCTTGAGGGCAGTGTTCCTTCGTCAATTGGGAGTCTCAAGCTGTTGAATCAACTAGACCTGTCAAATAACAACCTGTCAGGTCCCATCCCAGTAACTCTTGGCAATTTAACAATGCTTGCTCTACTACGTCTTAATGGCAATGCCATCAATGAAGGCATACCTTCAAATCTAAGCAATTGCCCTTTAGGATTCCTCGACCTTTCACACAACAGCCTGACAGGTGCAATACCCAAAGCTCTTTTTCTCATCTCTACACTGTCTGATTCCTTATGCTTGGATCATAACTTGCTAACTGGAACTATACCACCTGAAGTTAGCAACCTCAGGAACCTTGGGAAACTTGATTTCTCCAGCAACAAAATGTCCGGAGAGATCCCTATCTCCATTGGCAATTGCCAGAACTTACAGTATCTAAATGTATCTGGAAATTTTCTTCGGGGGTCAAATTCCACTATCAGTAGGACAACTAAATGGTCTCTCGGTGCTTGATCTTTCCCACAACAATTTATCTGGAAGAATCCCAGATTTCCTTGGGAATATGAGAGGCCTTACCACTTTGAATCTCTCGTTCAACAACTTTGAGGGTGGTGTTCCAAACGATGGAATATTTGTCAACATAACAGCTATCTCAGTTGTAGGAAACAATGAGCTATGTGGGGGTATTCCTCAATTGAAGTTGCCACTCTGCTCCAACCATCACGCCAACATGCTTATTCGAAAGAAAGTCATGACGATCTCCATTGTTGCAGGGAAATTATTTATCACTTTAGTATTTGTATTGCTTGGAATAGTACATTACAGAAGCAAGCCAAGAAAAGAAAAGGCACATGAATCACTACTCAGTGAGCAGCATATGAGAGTCTCTTATGCTGAATTAGTCAATGCAACAAATGACTTCTCATCTGAGAACCTTATTGGAGTAGGAAGCTTTGGCTCAGTGTACAAGGGAAGAATGATGAACAATGATCTACACTTAGTTGTTGCTGTGAAGGTGTTCAACCTCCAAACACGAGGGGCATTTAAAAGTTTTGATGCAGAATGTGAGACTATGAGGTGTGTTAGGCATCGGAACCTTTTGAAAGTCCTCACAGTCTGCTCAGGCACTGACTTTCGAGGTGATGATTTCAAGGCTCTGATATATGAGTTTCTGCCAAATGGAAATCTGCATGAATGGCTGCACTTGCATCCAGAGGGGGAAGGTGAAAACAGGGTGCTAGACCTTGTTCAAAGAATAAGCATTGCCCATCGATGTGGCATCTGCACTTGATTATCTACACCACCACAATCCATTTCCTATTATTCATTGTGATCTCAAATCCAGCAATGTTCTCCTCGACAACAACATGGTTGCTCAAGTAGGCGATTTTGGGCTTGCAAGATTTCTGCATGAGGAATCTAGTGGCATTTTAGAGCAGTCAACAAGTTGGGCTGCTATGAGGGGAACAATTGGCTATGCTGCTCCAGGTTTGTTCCTTATTTCTGTTGTATGATTGTTTCCTTACAGCATATTCTTCCTTACTTTGTTTCAAAAGTATATATTATTTCGTGAATGAACATGTTTTTGCATACATGTTCACAAGGTACACATTACTAAAGAGGAAAGGCGCATGCCAATGCCATCTAAAATTCTGATCTTTCACTTAGAAGAGCATACTTCTGGATAAAACATTACACAAATATACACATTTTTTTCTATTATTACCAGCATTTCGTCGATCTAACTGTTATGATGAAACTTATGGAGTTCCTTACATTTGTTGATTTCCAGAGTATGGACAGGGCAATAATGCCTCAACTCAAGGTGATGCATACAGCTTTGGCATACTATTGCTGGAGATGTTCACCAGAAGAAGGCCAACAGAAAATGAGTTTGCAGAAGGTTCTAAGCTGCATAAGTACGTTAAGATAGCTTTACCAGATCGAGCGATTGATGTCATCGATCAACACTTACTGTCAGTAGCAGAGGATGATGAAGGAAGGACACAAGACAAACAGAACATCAGAGAAAAGAGAATCGCTTGCATTCTTTCAATTCTTCAAATTGGGGTTTCGTGTTCAAAAGATCTACCTGCAGACAGGATGCAAATTAGAGATGCTTTGAAAGAATTGTTGGTAACTAGGGATAAGTTCATTCGCCGCAGCTAACAGGAACGCTGAGATACAATCGACTGTTCTATTTGGAAATATTTCAAATGCAAGATCGCAGAAAAACTGTAAGCATAAACCAAAACAAGGGAAAAATAAGGAGGGAAAGGCAGTGAAGGCTTTTGGTTCAAATACCAGCTTTCCGTAGTAAATAAGCATAGCAGTTAGGGAACCCAAGACGGGGTTGTAGTTTTTCAGATCTTCCTCAGTATAAAACTAGCAAACTTGGTATTTAGCGCCAGGCATGGTAATGGTACAGTCTGGCAATGAAGCTTTTACACTTCAATTTATGTTTTTCATCATCAATTTTCCATTTTGCTACTTAGCTTCTGGTTCCCAAACTGCAACCAATGCATATGAGCATACATGAACACTACTTTCGCAATGACACCACTCCCCATTTTGCTGTCTGAGGTGTTCTGAAGCTACAGTCCACATAACCTACCATATAATCCTTAAACTATGTTTCTGGATTTAACTATTCAGCCTCCTTCCCAGGGGCTACAACAGGTCTTTAGGGCCAGTACATTGTCGCTAGTTCCTCTGTGGTACTAGTTAGTAATAGCAGAAGCGCTAGGAGATGGAAGAGAAGAGCAGTTTACCTCCTGTCCATCTGCACGCGAGGTGGGACTGCGGGAGGTGGACACGATGGCACAGGGAACAGATCCGAGGCCTCCTTCACCGCGCGGGGGTGGGGGACGTGGCGAGCCGACGGCGGTGCAAGCGGCAAGGAACCGAGGAAGAAGAGAGGTTGTTCGGCTGGTGGAATGAACAGTGCCCGACTGGTAGAATGAATAGTATTATATGAGAGAAAATAAGCCGAAATAAGTCAAGCCGGCTGGTAAATCAGATCAGCCGAACAGGGCCGAAGACTGAGACAAGGCGAAGCAACACAGAAGTGGGCCTGGGCCTGGGCCTGGGCTTCATTGACTGGACTGGACTGCACAGAGGCCCATCACTCTTGTTTCTAGGTGGCAACAAGAGAGAGAGAGAGTGCGAGCACCACTGTCACCTTCTGCAAATCGCTTCCTGAACGTAATCACCAAACTGCAAGGAGTTCACCTGATGAGTCGCAGCCACCAGAGTTCAGAAAGAAGCAGATTGAAAAACCTCACGAGTTCGGCGTCATGTGGATTCAGAAACAATTCGCAGTTCTAGTGTGATTCACACTAGCATCTTATCATTCTTTTTTTCACGATGGTACCTGAGCACTAGCATCCCATCATAATATTAAGATCTTTATAATCCCCTAGAACCGAGACGCCCTATGAGAGGTGAACTAGAGAATTCTAAAACTAAAAAGCTCAATCACAAATTAAAACCTACACAAGTTCTATCTAGATGTGCACTAGGTTTTTCTATGTGTGACTATCTCTAATGTACAAGATTAAGCACTCAAAAGACCTTATCTAGAACCTACACAAGGCAATTTTAGGGAAGGTAAATGCGAAACCTTAAGTGCAATAATTAAATGCGGAAAAGTAAAGAGATGAGTCAAAAAGCACTTCTGGCACGGCGATTTTTTCCCGAGGTATCGAGAAGCTCACGCTTCCCCTAGTCCTCCTTGGAGCCCCTCGCAAGGGTCAAGCTCCCGATCTGGTCACTCCATGGATAGCCCCGGTCATTCCCCACTCGCAAATGGGTCTTCGAGTGGGCCTCTCCCGGATGCTCCCCGCCGTCTTCACTAACGAACTTCCGACCAAACCGCCGAGGGCCTCGTTCCCCTAGTAAAGGTGGCGGCACACAACAAGCGCGGTTTTTGTGTGATCTTACAAGACTACAAGTCCCTCCAAGTACAATCATGGTGCGCGTAGGCACCAAGGGTGTGAGATTCTAATCTCACTAAACACTAAGCCTAAGCCTAGAGTAAGGGTTAAGAGTGGGTCTAACTAGCTTAAACACTTCGTAAAGCACTATGCTAATCACCTAATCTTCATTTAAGCACTTTTGTTGATAGAGGCTCTCAAGAGGTGCACAAGAACACCCTATAGCTTCAGCACACTCCAACACAAATGATATGGCCGGGGTAGGGGTATTTATAGCCCTAAGGAAAAACTAGCCGTTGGGCACTTGGCTGCTCAGACACGACACTCACTGGATGGACCAGTGGTGTTTGAACAGAGGCACCGGTCCATCCGGTGAGTGCCTTTTGGCACCTCTGAGAAACTAGCCATTGGACCCCCGACAACTCACTGGACAGCACTGTTCCGCTGTCCTGTGCACTCACCGGTCCCGCCATCTTCGTCTTCGGCCTTCAAAGTTGACCATCCGGTGACATTGTTTGGTGAACCACTAGTTCATCCGGTGCTCGGTTTTCACAGTTTTATTGCGAAACTGGCTGAGTCCTTGTCGCCCAACCGGTGATGGTGTCCGGTGCACACACCAGTCCATCCGGCGCATAGAGCACCGGGCCTTGGCCGAAGTCGCCCACATGTCCGGTGCGGTTGTCCGGTGCTACCACCGGTTTATCTGGTGAGTACATCCACGCAGGACCTTGCTCTCTTGGGTCCCGGACTTTGATGGCTTCCTTTTCCTAAGCATCCATGAGATTAAATCTTGCACACTAGTAAACCATATTAGTCCTATTGATTATGTTGGTATTAATCACCAAATTTACAAGGGCATAAAACCCCGAGGGTTCTTCAACCATGTCAAAATAACAGGCAGCCAGCTAGCATTGTCGGCAGAAGTTGCTGTGGCCTACTAGGCTACTAGACTCACCTTTCGATCCATGAACTCAGAACTCGTCCCATACTCCCATTGTTTTCACACCGCCTGTTGTTGCGCTGTGTCCCAATGTTGCTGACGGTACCTGCAACCTTGAAGGGGGCAACAACAGCGCAGTTTGATTACAACGTGAAAACGACAGCACAACCAATAAGATTGTCCTATTTGCCATCTAATAACCATTGGCCATGTCAGCTTAACATTTTCAAAGACCTTATAAGATGCATATATACCAGCCATCTTGATAGTTTCAAAGACCATCACGGTACATATGATTGCAATGTTCCAAGCTACTTACAAAGTACTGATTTCATTCGACAGATTATTCGAAAGCTAGGCCACAGATAAAAATGTAGTACAATGGAAAAAAAATGAGATGAAAAAGATAGGGAGAACCCCGGAAAAACACAGAATATTGAGTTTACGCTAAAATACCGGCAGTCCCCTCATAATTGGTCGGCTTGACTCTAAAGATACACTGACTGATTGGCTGATCGAATATTTTGTTAGTACCCAAGAGGCCGGCCGTTTGCAGTGTGCTGCTTTGACACTCTTTCCGGCCTTCTCTCCTGTTTCCAGCTCTCGTCAGGTATAAACAAAAAACCTAGCGTCACGAGCAGCATAGCCTGGCCATGGAGCTTCTAGTTCCCTTTCTGCTGTTCGCCATCCTCACCCTTCCACTTTGCTGCTTACCTTCTGGTTCCCAGGCAGCAAGCAATGCTAGCATCGACCACCTCGCACTCCTGTCCTTCAAGGCGCTCATAACAGATGATCCCTCGGGAGCACTGAGTTCATGGGGGAGAGCATCGAACGTCAGTTACTGCCAGTGGCATGGTGTGACATGCGGTGCTCAAGGGTGGCGCGGGCGCGTCACAGCACTTGGTCTTCCTGGGCTCAACCTCTCCGGTATCATCTCCCCTGCAATAGCAAATCTTACATTCGTGACGAGTCTTGATCTGAGCTACAACAATCTGGATGGCGAGATCCCTCCATCCCTATCACGTTGCTCGAATCTTCGCAACCTCAGCCTTGGCTTCAACAACCTTCAAGGTAAGAGAAATTTGCATATGTTAGTGGTCTTTATCCTTTTAAGTTTTTGACTTCCAGATAAACTGTAAGGAAATTCTGTCCAAATATTCATTTGGTTGGTTGCGGTAGCCAAGATTAATAATCATATTTTATTCCTTCAATTGTACCAGAGGAACTACATAATTTTGAACTCTATCTTTTAAGTTTTGCAAATGCTGGAATGCCAGATGATTCTTTTACGAAATTCTATTCAAAAAATTCATCTGCATGCTTTTATTGGGATCGTGCATTTCTGTTTTCTTGAGTTGTTCTAGTTTTTCGAACACACACTTCTGCCCTAATTCTGTTTTATTCCCACATAAATATCTCCCCCCTTTTGTCTATTTGACAACAAAAACAGAGTGAGAAAATGGAATCTTAGAACAAAGGACAGGAAAAACTACTGACCAATATTGTTTCTTTGTTAGAACATATCCTCAAAATTGAAAATTTCTTTCTTCTTTCATATGAAAGCTACTTCAGAAATTGGTGTGAATCGTTTTCATTATAATAATGAAGAGTGGTATTCATGCAGGGAAAATTCCTGAAGAACTCGGAAGCCTTGCAGATCTACAATCACTAAGCCTACTGTATAATAATCTAACAGGCAGCTTCCCTGCTGATTCTTTTCAGAACCTTCAGAAGCTAGAATACCTATCGTTGGCCAGGAACAAGCTTTCAGGGGCCATTCCAGATTCCCTAGGAAACCTCACTTCACTAACTTATCTTCTTCTGAATAACAACAGCTTTACTGGTACAATCCCACCATCACTAAGTGCACTCTCTTCTCTAACAAAGCTTGGCTTGGGGTGGAACAATCTTACTGGAAGCCTACCTCCATCACTAGCAAACCTTTCTAATCTCTTATGGCTCGATATTGGATACAACTACCTTACTGGTGTAATACCTATATCGTTAGGGAACCTGTACTCTCTTACATTGCTCGAAATCAGTGAAAATCTACTTACAGGCCCTATACCACCCCAGCTTGGGAACCTTCAAAACCTCACTTATCTGTCTTTAGAGTTTAATAATCTCACTGGGCACATTCCTGATTCCCTATTCAACCTCTCCTCACTCCAACTCTTCTCGCTTCAGTCAAATAACCTACAAGGATCATTGCCTGAAGAAATGGGCAGTAGATTTCCCCAACTGGAATATCTACACCTCAGTATCAATGAATTTCATGGGTCCATCCCATCATCTTTATGTAACTCAACAAACCTCAGGGACCTATTACTAGACTATAACCTGTTATCTGGAACGATTCCACCATGTTTAGGACAGCTGTATGGTCTATTTAGGTTGGGACTAGGTGTCAACCAACTTGAGGCAAGAGGCCCTATTGATTGGAAGTTTCTCACGGCTCTAGCAAATTGTACCATTTTAAGCTATCTGGGATTATCAGGAAACAATTTAGGAGGAATCTTGACAAGTTCCATAGCTAATCTTTCTAAAACTTTGCAAATTCTCTATATAGACTACAATGCAATAGAGGGAACCATACCTCAAGGAATTGGGAACCTTGTTGGCCTAACACAGATTGCAATGGGTGGAAATCTCCTCCGCGGTACACTTCCAGTTTCTCTTGGCAAACTAAACAAGTTGCAAGACATAGAATTTGAACAAAACAAACTTGAAGGGGCAATCCCATCATCACTTGGAAACCTCACGCAGTTGTACCAACTTCGTTTGGCAGATAATCTACTCACTGGAAACATACCATCCAGTCTTGCTAACTGCCCACTTAACTGGTTGGATCTTCAGGGGAACAAGTTAACTGGTTCTGTACCAACAGTAATTTTTCAGATGCCTACCCTTTCTGCCTTTTTGGACTTGCAAAACAACATGCTGTCAGGGCCATTGCCTTTAGAAGTGGGTAGTTTGATAAATCTGCAGCGGCTTGACATATCCAACAACAGAATTTTCGGTGAGATTCCAAAATCACTTGGTGAGTGTTCGCTCTTGGCGTACCTCAACTTGAGTATGAATATGTTAGAGGGGTCCATTCCACCCTCACTAAGCAACCTAAGAGGCCTTCAGATGCTTGACCTTTCATACAACAACTTGTCGGGAAACATTCCAGAATTCCTTGGAAACCTCTCTGGAGTTTACCTAAATTTGTCCTTCAATGATCTTGATGGTGCAGTACCAGAACTAGGTATCTTTCAGAATCTTAGTGCATTCTCCATAGCAGGTAATAGTAGATTATGTGGAGGAAACCTGGAACTCAGACTGCCCCCTTGCTCAAACAAGGACTCCCAGAAGTATCGCTCTCAAAAACTCAAGCTCATAATAGCACCCATTGCAGCAATCTTGTGTTGCATTATTTTGTTTTGCTTGCTCTCTTTATGGCTTTTAAGGTGCAGATCATTAAGGAAACCCCAAACTTCAGTTACCTTGATGGATGAATATCCGAGGATTTCTTACGGTGAATTGGCAAGAGGAACAGAGGGGTTTTCTCGTACAAATCTTATTGGAGTGGGGAGCTTTGGATCAGTCTATAAGGGGTTTATACACTATAATGGCAAAGCTACAACTGTTGCAATAAAGGTAATTAACCTTCAGCAGCACGGAGCATCACAGAGTTTTATCGCAGAATGTCAGGCGTTGGGACATGTTCGACACCGAAATCTAGTGAAGATCTTAACTGTTTGCTCAGGCCTTGATTCAGCAGGCAATGATTTCAAAGCTCTAATATATGAGTTCATACCCAATGGGAATCTAGATGAGTGGCTGCATAATCCAAGTAGAAATGATGGTACAGAAACTACATTAAATATCAACCAGAGATTAGGGATTGCTATAGATGTGGCCTCAGCACTTGACTACCTCCACAATCATAAACCAACGCCGATTGTCCATTGTGACCTTAAGCCAAGCAATGTTTTACTAGATTACGATCTGGTTGCTCATGTCGCTGACTTTGGACTGGCAAGGTTTCTATCTGATGACGCCAATTCATCACAAAATTCAACTAGTATGAGAGCACTGAGAGGAACCATAGGATACATTGCTCCAGGTAAGCCATAGTACTAGATTACTGTTTCACTCACATTCTGCACAAGTAACATAATCATCAGTTCAGCACGGCCATGACAACAATACACTATCAGAAGGATCTAGCTCCATATCATGCTAAAAAGTATTTCTATTGGAGCAAAAATACTAGGATTTACAACTTGCAACATCCATTAATATGCAAAAAAAAATTGTTTTATATATGAACCCGTTATATGGTCAAAACTATATTGATTATTAATTCACCTCATGACAACTTCCTTTCCAGAGTATGGAATTGGCAATGAAGTTTCTACACATGGGGATATCTTTAGCTATGGGATACTTCTACTGGAATTATTCACTGCAAAAAGACCAACTGATGTTGCATTCAAGGAAGGTTTTGGCCTTCACCAGTATGTCGAGATGGCATTGCCACACAATACAACAGAAATAATCGATCAAAATATGTTCCTAACAGAGCATGGTGAGGACAAGTCAGACATCACAATCAAGGAAGATATAGACATTAATTGTATCACGTCAGTTTTCAGAGTTGGCATCCAATGTTCGAGGGAAGAACCGACAGAGCGGATGCAGATTGCTGATGCTTTGAGGGAACTGCACAGGATAAGAGAGAAAATGCAACAATCATAGTAGGAAAAAAATGCACCAAAACTAGCATCTGGAAAGAAAGTGGAAAAAGTAAATAAACTGAGTATATATCTGATCCTCTGCTTATGATAACGCCAATTTTTTAGGCATTAAAAAAATATATGAAATGATGTGTTTCCATGAGACAAAAATGCTGAACCCATCTTGAATGGACATGGATCATCCATGGCTCGGCAAAACTGAATCCCCATTTGAGCAATCCAGGTATTCCCATTCTCCACTACAGTGCCAAAAAGAAGCAGAGCTAGGCGAGAAGAGTTCAACCCAACCCACAACAAAACAGCTCCTATTTCCTGATGAACAACTCCGAGTCCATGGTTAGATACTGCAATTGATTAACACAAAGGGACGTGGAAACCAATCACGAATTTTCCTAGCACCAAGCGGAGCGCCCTTCACTCCTCGTTGGTTCATCGCATACGAATCATGCCTAGACCAAAGTGAGAATTTCCTGTTGCGGTTGGCGCATACCTGCTAGATTCGTGTCACACCCAAGTCTAGCGCGGCCGGGGGGAGGGGAAGGACTGCCACCGAACCGCCATTTGGGAAGGCGCTGGAGCGGGGGCCGTGCTCCGTACGAAGAGAGAGCCGGACTTCATGAAGTGCGGCGGCCGCTACCGGACTCCGGCGGCGGCGACATGAGCCGCACGAATTGGGTGATTTTTTTTTATTTTAACCCTTTTAAAACTAATACTAGTATTTTATTAATAGCACATGTGGATTTAAATTTTCAGAAACTAACTTTTTTAGTCGTGTCAGCGCGTCTCGTATATGAAGGTGTCGCGCCAGCGCATCTAAAGTGACTATCTGAAGAAATTGGAAAACGGCCTGGTTTTCCACGCCCACCCCTTAACTTTTTACTTGCATTTCAAAACCATTTATTTTTGGTTAAAATGGTTTTATTTGTTATTTAAAAATAAATCTAGTAAACACCTTATAAGGATTTTAAACCATGGAAAAATGTGTCTAGCTTCATCTTATGTTTTTGGAAAGTATTCAAGATGCATCCAACATATATTAATGGTGAAAGCTTATCAGGTTTTTACTAGATTTATTTTGAACTAAATAAATATGAAACCACTTCTGTCAAGTCCAACACAAGAAACCGCGTTTGACAGTTGAAGGCGTATTTCTATTCAAGTGGCGGAATTCACTATTACCATATTTTAATTTTAATCTTAGCCGTGGATCGGCATTCTAAGGGTCAAGATCGACCAATGTATCTCTCAGCTGTGCCTGTCCTCGTTTAAGAGGCAGAGCCTCGTGAACCTTGGGTCAAGAAGGAAAAACTTATCCCCATTTCATTTTCGATGTTCTTAGCCTAGGTTTAGCTTTATCCTCATTTCTTCCTTGCGATTTACTTTTTTGTGTCGATTTCCGTTATTCTGCTAGTTCGGATCTTGACAAGGGTATCAGAGACTTCCTGATTCTCGGAACTCTTCCAGTTCGTGCGAGGATTCGTGTGGTTCTGGCTCACCCGGGCAAAATCCCACCCTATCCCTCCCAAATTGGTGTTCGATTCGTTTCAATCTTTCTCTAGTCGACCTTTCTCTGCTCGCTAGGGTTGCGCAACAGCTGTTTGCGTGTAAAATTCCGGGTGCGAGTATTGATTGGTGCGGCGGTGGTGACGGCGAGAGCTGGCGCTCGATTTGGGTTGTGCGGTTCATCCGTGCGTAAAATCTCTCGATCGAGTTTCCCCAGCTCAGGCGGCGGTGGATCGGTGCAGCTCAGCTTAATTGGGGAGGACTTGTTCTGAACCGACCGAGCGCACTCATGGCCCCAACGACAAGGGCGCAGCAACTTACCTCGGAAGAAGAAGCTGCAGAATTCAGAGCAAAACTGGAGTTGATGCAGACTCAGATGGGGGAGGTCCCAAAACTCTGGACTCAGCTGGACGAGCTCAAGTCCCTGATCCAAAATCTATCTCTAACAATGGGGACAGCAAGTTCCACGCAAGGTGAGCCACTAGCACCTCATTCTGCAGATCGAGTGGTTTCCGATTTGCCTGGTCCTAGCAATATTCCTCAAGGTGATATGAACTTGGAATTGATTCAGCACAACCCGTTGTCCCAACCCCCCAAACCCAACCCACCCCCAACCCCACCCCCTCCACCTCCTAAATTCCATTTTTCCACCGCCACCACAGCCACCCAATCCACAACCTCACTATAATTCCTCTCCACCAAAACTTGCTTACAATGATTCCCCTGGCACTACCTACACTAAACCATACCCTCCTCACTTTGGCCAAGAAATCTATCCTCCACACATGCCACCTCCACAACCCCATCATCAACGCCCCTCGTCTTTTCCATCTCACAACTATCCTCCACATTCCAATCACAACACTTATCCGTTCTCACCTCAGGGATCTTACCACTATCCACCACCACATCCTCCTTCCTACTATCCCCCACAACAGCCCCATCAATATTATCCACCACCTATTTTTCCAGAGCACTACCCCTCATATGGTGACCACTTTCGCCACACCCCTAAGTTGGAGATGCCTTACTTCTATGGTGATAACCCTGCTGGGTGGATACATCAATGTGATCCTTATTTTGAGCTGTCTAATATACCGGAATATATGAAGGTTAAGCTTGCTACTGCATATATTTCTAGCCGTGCTGATATTTGGTTGCGAGGAACAGGCATTCTATCCCAGCACACACTTCCCACATGGTCAGAATTATGCACAAGAATCACTGATAGATTTGGCGAAATCAGTTCCTTTGATGCGATGGAACAATTCCAATCATTACAGCAAATTGGTGGTGTTACTCCCTATAGTGATAAGTTTGAAGAAAATCTTGTTCTCTTGAAGAAAGACAATCCTTATTTGCAAGAACCTTTCTTCATTGCCAGTTTTGTCAGAGGCCTTAAGCAAGATATCAAACATTTTGTCAAATGCCACCAACCCAAGACTTTGTTAGATGCTTCCTGGTATGCTAGGCAGTTGGAGCAAGTGGATCAACCTAAGAAATTACAGTTGTCTGTTCCTCCCAGAACAAGTTATTCAAAACCCTCCAGTTGGAAGCCTCCCCTTCCTTCAGTTGACAAGCAATCCACTTCGGCTACTACACCTCCTAGAGAATCACGCAAGTGTTATTTCTGCAAGGAGAATTGGCATTTTGGCCATAAATGCAAAACCAGCAAATCTTTCACCTCAAGTCAAGGACACTGTGAAGGAAAAAGAACTGATGCTGTCTAAGTTAAAGCAAAATCTCAAAGCAGCCCAAAATAGAATGAAGCAGTTTGCTGACAAGAATAGAACAGAACGTCAGTTTACTGTGGGTGATATGGTCTACTTGAAGATGCAACCCTATAGAGAAACAGCATTGGGTCTTCGCAAGTCCCTCAAATTGGCTTCCAAATTTTATGGCCCTTTTCGCATATTGCAAAAGGTGGGTCATGTGGCTTATAAGCTGCTGCTTCCAGAGTCAGCCCAAATTCATCCAGTTTTTCATGTCAGCCAATTGAAGCGCCATGTGGGTCAATATGTGGTGGTAAATTCCAACCTTCCATTGGTGAATGCGGAGGGCAAACTCAAAACGGAACCTGTAGCTATTTTGGAACGCCGGCTTATTCCACGCAACAATGCACCTGTGGTACAATGGCTCATTCAGTGGCTTAATCTGACTCCTGAAGAAGTAACATGGGAAGATGCATCCTTCGTCCGAAAAGTTTTTCCTTATTTCCATCCTTGAGGACAAGGATTGTCTCAAGGGGGCGGCAATGTCAAGTCCAACACAAGAAACCGTGTTTGACAGTTGAAGGCGTATTTCTATTCAAGTGGCGGAATTCACTATTACCATATTTTAATTTTAATCTTAGCCGTGGATCGGCATTCTAAGGGTCAAGATCGACCAATGTATCTTTGAGCTGTGCATGTACTCGTTTAAGAGGCAGAGCCTCGTGAACCTTGGGTCAAGAAGGAAAAACTTATCCCCATTTCATTTTCGATGTTCTTAGCCTAGGTTTAGCTTTATCCTCATTTCTTCCTTGCGATTTACTTTTCTGTGTCGATTTCCGTTATTCTGCTAGTTCGGATCTTGACAACTTCTAACCAGGGTAGGGAGGTAAAGTAAATGGTTTTGAAAGTTGAGAAAGGTGGATTGTCTGATTTTAGAGTTTAAGCAGGAAAGCTGAATTTTGGTCTATAGTTCACGGAAGTAAAATAGATTTCGTTCCAAAAGAATTCCCAAAACTGTCGGTCAGGTTGGATCAGACCCTGTGTGCATTGCCGGCCCCAACACATCTCTTCCCCATCCAAACTGTGATGATCCAAACACACTTGAAAATCTTTGCACCAACGGTTCATAATACAAGTTCATAATACAAATCGACGGTGATGAGTATCACCGCCGGTTTGTAGCAAACGGCCAGTGAAAGTGGCGGAGGTGATTATCAGTTACAAAGTAGTGCCAGAAATGTCTTGTCACACACAGAAGGGGTTGCTAACGAGGCTTTACAACTTTATTCAAATAAGCTAATGGGGCTTTACATTTGCCTTATTGCTAGAAGGGAACAACCCAATAAAATAAAACAAACATGGCAACCTTCGGAGACGCATGCTGCGCCACTAGCATGGTCGTATGTCCTGCAATCATATATGTGGTGCATCTGTCAGGCGAGACGGCTGGCAAGTTGGGAAGGCCGTCTGCAAATATGAATGGTAAAATGTCAGAGGTAATTGCAACTACTAGAAAATGCCTCATTCGTCCCTGACTGTTTGTATATGTTGTAATTTGGTCCGGTACTAAACTTGTCCCGATGCCAATTTAGTACCGGGTCCAAATTTAAAAGCCCTCAGAGCCAATTTAGTACCGGACCTCCGCATTTTGACCGGTACTAAATGATGTCCCATTTAGTACCGGCCAACCGGTACCGGTCGGGAGCCCGGTACTAAACAGGGTTCCCGACCGGTACTAATAGGCATTTTTCTAGCAGTGTGCATGCTTTGTATATAGACTAGTTCAGCAGTGAATCTAGTCATGGCATCATTGTCATGTCATTTGTGTTATAGTTCCTATGTCAATAAAATATATCGATCCTCATGTGCCTTCATGCAAACTAAAATCAGGATAGTGATCACATCAATGACACGTGAGATTTTGTAATTGGTGGCTGTTTCGAAAATATATATACAAACAAATGGAAGAAGTGCTTACCTGCTGACACGAGCACTAGGGTTGCAACTGCAATGGTCATCAGGAATATGGACACCATGTTTTGTTTAGCCCATGCCATGGTTTCGTAAGAATGTGAAAAGCTCTGGGCTGACGCTTGTGAAGATGACAAGGTCGCAAGATACGAAGAATGCTTGTGTACATATAGATAGATAGATACCAGGTAGCTAGGACTGCATTCCAGCACAGAGCTAGTTAATTGTGTGAAAGGTCTGAGCTGTCACATACTACTATGCATAGCAGTAATTGATAGCTGGTGGAGCGTAGTTCGTTGATAAAAAAATTATGGACAACAGCATGATTATTCTAGCTAGGTGTGTGAGTTGTGCTACGCTGGAGTAAGTTAATATCGTCCAAAATTATGTATTACAGCATGGTATATATTGACTTAACCGAGAGTGAATTCTCCAAAATTATATACAGCTGGTATATAATGACCTAGACTAGCACTGTAGCACAACTCACCTACAGCCTAGCACAACCACCAAATCAGCATGGCACACAACTCACTCACCTATCTAGAATAACGGTCGACCATAATTTTGATCAATTACTCCACTCTCTGCCAAACACTGTTATACATAGTAGTATGGGACAGCTCAGAGCACTAACAGAAGTGAACTACTCCCCTATGTCTAGGGGTAGAAATCCAAATTATTTGACATCTGTATTCATTTTCGAGCTAACTAATATAGATATACATATCCGTATCCGTATTCGATTTTTGAAATTGTACCAAAGTGGATACATCCGTATTCGGTTTCATATTTTCCTAATGATCCGAATTTGTATCCGTATCCGCAAATATCCAATGGTATTTGTATTGAAATATAACAAAACACATCTCTAAGCCATAATATAAATAAATTATCCATCCTAATGTGAAACTAATATATTTATTGATGATAATTTTCAATAGTTTAGTATAGTTTATTTATTGATATAAATAATATTTTCATATAATTTAACTCTTTTCATGTAATTTAATTTATCATCTATTTATTAGAAACCTTTTTAAAAGTATTTATTTCTATATTTAATTATTGAAATATATGTTAATAAATATTTTTTTAGTATCTATGTGATTTAACCTTTGATTTTTAAATATATGATGGTTATATTCCTCTAACACGGCCCACTTTGGCCCAATGGAAGACGCGGAGAGGGAAAGGGCGACCATGACCGGTGCTGAAATGGATCATACGTAATTAGATACTTTTCGTACCAGTTCTCCATGCTGAAATGGATATAAAACATAAAATATTGCCGCCATGCAGCTAGGGCCGACCGCGCCCACCAGGCCCGTCCAAACATGCCACCACCTGCTGACCCGCTGGGGATGCCACCTCGCCCACTATGCCGGTTGCCATCAACTCTCCTCGGAGATAGAGGTGGAGGAGAATAAGGACAAGGGGAGAGAGTGTGAGAAAGAGGTAAAGGACTGCAGAGAGATGTGGGTAGAGGAGTTTGAATTGGGTTGACGAGTTTTAGTCCGGTTCCCTTAGAAGGATATGTTCTGGAAGTCGGTCCATACTTAACTGTGTTGATCCTATAAATATGATGTTCTCAAAAACAATTTCTGCCATGGTGGATTATTTTTAATTATAAACTAATTCTTTTTAAAAAATTCTAGTTTTGTTCTAAATCAAACTATTGTAAGTTTGACTGAGTTTATAGAAAAAATATTGATATTTACAGGTGAATTCAACTTTACTAATTTAACATTACAAATAATAAAACTCTTCTCAATGAAACTAATTATGAACATTCATATTTAGTCACGAAATAAACATGAGCACATTCACATACTTTGTGTCACACCCGGTTTCGAAAAGAACACCAGATGTATCACATATGTGCGCCAGAATCAAGTTTCACACATATGGAAGACATCATCAGTGAATATATCAAAGACAATGTTCAACAACGTAAACAAAAGGAAATAAGTACTTTATTACACACTCCGATAGATAGACACGAAGGTCTTAACGTTTCACCGATAACCTATACGATATCTCCAGAATATCTTCATGAACTCCCACAGGAACTTTGACTGGTGAACGCTCCTAGAATTCCTCAAAGTCACTGAAGTAGTCCACTTCATTGTTCTCTTCTGAACAGCAATTAGGCAAGGGTGAGTACACTTATAGTTGGTACTCAGCAAGTGGGGTGAAGATGCAAAGCCACCAAGGAAAGGCTAAGGTTTATTGCAGTTAGCATTTTAGTTGGTCAAATTTTATTAGCAGCACCTAATTACTAGGTATAAGTTTATACCAACCCACTTAAACAAAAAGATCATAAAAGAGCCCAAATTATATAACCAAAAACCACGATTTAACTATTCTTCAAGTTCAATTATCATGTGAGGGTCCAAGCCGCTCATGACCGCGAGCACGGCTGATATATCAGTTTTACACTCTGCAGAGGTTGTACACTTTACCCACAATTCGTGTCCCCCTGAGTCGCCCGGGTTTGCAAGGCCCTTAAACACTTCCTTTGGTGAGTGGCGAGGGGTCCACTACGAGGCTTTTACAAAGATTCACTAACAAGTGACAACCCGCTAAGGTTTCAAGTCAAAGCAGAGCATAACCCTCCCTAATGGTCAGCTCCTTAGCAAAGGCTGCTACCCCAAGAGGACCGAGTGTAGCAAAAATGGCCTCTCATGCCATATTTCAATATAATGTTTTGGCGATTGATGACACACACAACACTTGGACTAATATGATTGTTAAGATGACTATTTTCAGGCTTTTAGGTTCAAGTGATGACAAAGAGAAGAGAGACGTAGCAAGGCCCGAAGGGCCGCCCCTACGGGGGTTCCGCTATCATCGGTCCAAGGGAAAAGGATTGAGGCATTTTGCTATCATCGGTTAAACCGACGTAGGGCAAAATGAACTCACCGGTGCAATCACAGAGAAGGTTTGCGGGCTAGGGTTTTACACCGGATGAACCGACGCTACGAAAGTGATATACGTCGGTGCATTGGCAGATGAAGACCGAGGAAAATACCTACACCGGTTGAACCGACGATGCATCGGTCAATTGCATCGGTTCAGTTGTCCAGAGAGGTGGTTTTTGGAGGAACGTGAAGAAGTTACACTCACCGGTTAAACCGACGCTAATATTACATACACCGGTTGATTACATCGGTTAAACCGGCGATACACCGGTTGATTGCTAACGGCTAGTTTTTCAATTAGCAGTTTACATACACCGGTTGAACCGATAATGGCTTTTGGGGTACGTCGGATTAACCGGCGTTACGCAGTTTTCTGGCAGCTTTTCTCCAACGGCTATATTTGCTTATGCTGCCTATATATACCCCCAAGGCCGGGTCATTTGAGAGTACTGGAGTTCAAGAAAGTATACAAGAGCTAAAGATCATCTCCAACCACCATAGAGCTTCATTGTACATCATATAGGCTTAAGCACACTTGTTAGAGTGCTTAGTGCTGGATTAGGGATTAGTTCTTGCGAGAGCTCCCTTGAGAGAAGTCTTGCTGCGGCAAGCAAACACTTGTACTCGTCGTGCGACCCTCCTACTTGGTGTGGAGAGGCAACGACACTTTATGCGGGCAAGGAGACCCCTCTTGGTGAGAAGCTCCGATAGTGAAGACGGTGCCGTGGTGACGCTTCGAGATAGACGGTGGCGGTGACCTCATCTTGGTGACTTGGTAGCACTTAGCCTTTGCTTGCCGGGTGTCTTAGTGGCTAACGCAAGACGGTGATCAAGCGAAGAGACTCGGCATCACACTTGTTCGTGTTGAACAAGTGGCCGTGGACGTAGGGAGGGACTTTGGTGTCCTAACCGAACCACGTTAAATCGTGTGTCTTGGTGTCTTCACGGGAGTTTGCATATCCTCTCCCTTACCGCTTTACTTACCGCATTACGTTTCCGCATTTACTCTTTCTTGCTTACCTTTACTTTCCTAGTTAGTTTGATTAGGATTGGCTATAGGTTGCAAATCTTTTGGGGTAAGTAGAGGGTAGCATAGATAAACCTTAGTCATAACTAGCATGTGTAGGACGTGTTAGGTTTATCTTATGCAATTAAATTGAGCCCTAGGTTAAAAAGCATTTAGTGACCTTATTCACCCCTCCCCCTCTAGGGTCGGACACCCCGGTGATCCTTACACCAGGTTATACCCCAACAATGCTTCCCCTCTTGCCCTTTCGGTAAGACTGTCACAAGCTAGAGTTGCTAATTAATCATCCAAGACTAGAGCCATGTGGTATTGTGGTTGTACGGTTTTCTTGGGTGGTTCTCCATGTTCCATTTATATAGCATGATCTTGTAAATAAAACAAGTATAACAACATAAAACATATTTATCATTTTCGAAAGATTAAGATAACACCATTCCCAAAGTTAAGCAACTAAGCCGTTCTACCCAACAAGATATAAAACTCGGTGTTTCAAGGCTTAGGTAAAAAGACTAGGTAAGGTCCTTAATAGGATTCCCATCAATTTCATGCATAAAACAATAAAGTAAAGTGTTTATCATGCTATTATTGGGATCAAAATGGAACATGTAGAGGGGGAAAATCCACTTGCCTTCCTCGTTTAATTGCTGGTTCTCTTCCTCGTAAGCTTGCTCTTGCTCTTGCTCGAACGTCACGTCGTCTACACGATCACACAAGCAAAGCATACAAGACAAAATAAGAAATAGTATAAAAACAGTAAAAACAGAACTGAAAATGTTGAAAAACAAGTAGAGCATGATGCAAGGATCGCGTGAGCGCAAGATTCACTGAAAACGGAGTTAGAACGTGAAAGATATGGCTAGATTAAGGTTCCAGGGACTTGTTTGCGAGAGATATGAACTTCCAGGGGCTAGATCTGAATTATACATATAAACAGAGGGGTCAGCATGTAAAACAAGGCTCCAGGGATGGCGGGCATAAAAACCAGAAAAGACAAGGGCTTAAACAAAAGAAACTGGACCTAAAACTAATTACTTTTGAACTACTCAGGACAACGGGTTGATTTGCAGAAAGGTCAGGGTCTCTTTTGCAAAAGTGATGGGGACGGCTCTGGTTGACCGGTATTGACCAGGTTTTAGATCGATCTGGTCCGTCGGATCTTGATCCGACGGTGCAGGGTGGAACTGGCGGCTCGGCTTGGCGGTGACGCGGCTCATCTCGGCTCGGCTTGCGGCTCTTGACGCAGCGGGCGGCTGGCGGCTCGGCTGCGCAGCGATGGCGGCTCGGGCGGGCGGCGTTGGGCTGGCGGCCGGTGGAGGCGGCAGCGGGGTCGCCGGACTAGTCAAATCTGGCGCTCCGGTGCTCGGTTCGGGACGGGGTTCGGCCGGGGAGCTGGCGCACGCGTCGGGGAAGCCGAATGCGACAACGGCGGGGTCGTGCGAGGCCGGCTGCGCGGGGCGCCATGGCGCACAGCGGCAGCGGGCGGGCGAGCTCGCCGGAGGTGGCGCCCTGGTGCTCGGCTTCGTGCGCAGGGAGGACGAGATGACGACGGCGAACGTGAAGGCGTGGTCGAAGTGGCGAGGCATCGGCTGGAGAGGTGCACGCCACGGCGGCGAGTCGTGACCGCGGAACTCCGGCGAACAATCGCCGGTGCGGGGAGGCGTAGACCCGAGGGGAAGCGAGCTGGCGGAGAAGCTCACCACCACGTGAAGCTTCTTCGGCGGTCGGAGTCGAAGGGGAGGCGATGGAGTGGCGGATCGATGGTGGCGGCACCGTGCAGAGCTCGCGCGGCGGCGCTGAGCGAGCGGGGAGCGAGGAGCGTGGAAAGGAGCGGGCTAGGAGGCTTGGGCTCAAGCTTTATAGGCCGAGAAAGGGGGGGAAGGCCGGCGGGGAGAGCTGGGGGCGCGATGCTTCGGTGGCCGGCCATTAATGGCCTCGGCGGTGATGGCGGCCGTTAGCGGCCGAGGAACGAGGGAGGCGAGGGGATGGAGGGGAACGGCTCCACTGAGCTTTGAATGGGGCAGTGAACAGGGAGGGAAGGGAAGGCGGGCAGCCGCGCGAGAGGAGAAGCGAACGGCGGCGCTTGGCATGGTGGGGAGAGGAGACGGCGGGAGGTTAGGGGAGACCCTGACGGGTGGTCCCACCTGGAAGTGAGAGGGAGAGAGGGTGGAGGTGGACTGGGCCGGCGGGATGGGCTTGCTGGGCCGAGAAGAAAAGAAAAGAGGGGAGGGAGAGATGTGGGCTGGGCTGGAAGAGAGGAGAAAGAAGTTTTTTTAACCCAATCTTCATTTGAACAAAAATTCATTTGAAAACAAACTCAATTTGAAGTTTGGGTGTTACACTTTGTTATCACAAGATTACTAATTACTCCCTCCGTATCTTTTTATTTGTCGCGTTGATTTTTTTATCACAACTTTGACCACTCGTCTTATTAAAAAAAAATTGTAAGTTTCAAAAATCTTATGTATGACTCACTTAATCATCTAAGGTATTTTAAGTATGATTTATGTTTTCGAATGTTCGCACAAATTTTTTGAATAAGACGAGTAGTCAAAATTGTGATAAAAAAGTCAACACGACAAATAAAAAAGATAGGGAGGGAGTATTATGTTTTACCGATTGTATTTTAAAATTAAAATATAGTATTATAAATTGCATGCATTTCTAACCGTCAATGCGGTGGCGCTTACGGCGGTGCCCTCCTCGAGGACGCGGAGCTCGTGCACCTCGCCGGCGACCTTGCTGCTCTCCCACCACAGCACCATGCCACGCACCGTCTTCCTCCGAACGAACCCGGCCGCGGCCCCGCCGCCGCGCCGCGCCAGCGCCTGCGTGAACATGTCGACACAGTCCTCGACGTCGTAGCCCAGCTCGCGCACCTCGCGGCGCCACTCCCGGGCCTTCGCGCCCAGCTGGCCGCCCTCGTCCTCAATGCCGGCGAGCCGCTGCAGCAGCGCGTCCATGCCGCCGAGCTCGTCCTGGACGCCGCCGAGGAGGAGCTTGCCGCGCTCGCCGCCGAGCAGGTCCGTGAGCTTAGCGACGGCGGTCGAGCTCGTCGCGCCCGTTGTGGCGCAGACCAGCAGCATTGCTCCGGCCATGCCTCGGTCGCAGAGAAATGCCAGCGTGTTCAGAACAGCTGAGGCACGTAGCCCAGCACAGCTGTGTGTTCTTGTTGTGCATTAAGGGCATGTACAATAGTTAGACGACTGGCATATGTGTCTAGAATAGCGCACGCAGACGACAGAACAGACAACCTATATAATGGTGTGTCAGTGTGGCTGTCTGCAGACTATTTAATACATTCTTAGGCACATAAAACATGGTGATCAAATATGTGAATGGATCTTTGTGTATTGGTTTGTGGCATGAAAGAATCATTTGTGAATGCAAATAAATCAAAACTTGTTGCATCGGCCACCCATGCCTTGTATGTGTTTCCTGGGATTAGTGTTTGGTCATCTACAAGTATCCCTACAAATGACAAGTGAATTTCAGATGCAGCAAAAGAGGAAAAAACTGTCAAGTAGCATGGTACATATGTCTGAAACTCAAAGCTGCTAGCATTCACACAAATTCAGCTTTGAGCTATCTCCAGGAAATATGCAAGCTCAGCACACGAACGCACAGTAGTGCATCTCATCCAATCTGTTGTCCAATCACGAGCGCAGGCTAGGAGAGAAGGGTGACCGGCAACTCGGGCAGGATGCAGACAGCAAAACTGAAGGCCGAGCACCACGCACCAGGAGAAGGCCAGGTGCACCACGCGCCGACAAGCTCCAGGAGAAGGCCGAGCACCGCGCGGACGCCGCCGCCGGGCGCCATGGCACAGGCGTGCCCCTCACCAGGACGCACGGCCACCACGGCCGCGACCCCGCCTACCCGTCCGGAGGCACCACATACCCGGCGTCGGGCGTCGTTGGACGGCGGCGCCCGCACCAACGCGGCAGCGGAGGCCCTCGCGGTGCTCGGTGGAGCAGGCCCGTGGCCAAGGGACCCGGAGGAAGCAGGCGCACCTGGCGGCCTTGCGCAGGGCGGCGCATGGCGCTCCTGCGGCGGCACAGGTGGGTCGGAGCGGCGACATGGCGGCGTTCCGGCGAGTACACCGGCAAACGCGTGGATGTAACGAGAGCATGAGTATCAGGGAGCCATGGGGCTTCGGTTTTTGTACCTAGCTCGAGCGGAGAGAGGCCGAGGTGAGCTGGCGATGTGGAGTTGGATCTTGGGTGTCACTAATGGCGGCGGCCAGGAAATCTCTGATTCCCGGCGAGGTGGGGGTTGGAGTTCGAAACGGAGCGGTGGTGGAGGGAGCTAGGAAGGTGGGAGAGCTTCCAATGCGGGGGATTTGGAATCCATGGAGGATTAGTGGCCAAATTTGGCCGGCGGGCGCCGGCGGGCCGGAAGCAGAGCAGAGCCGGCGCGCGGCGGCCTTGGAGGGGGCACGGGCGGGGGGCAACACGGTGTGGAGCGGCACCTCCGCGGGATTTCGCAGGGGATCCGTCGTCGCCGGCGACGTCTCACAGTTGCTGCTACAACGGAGGCGCCGAGCCGTCCCGTTCCCTCGGGCAACTGGGTGAGGCCGGCGCCTCGCGAGAGGACGGCAGAGGCCGTCGCCTCCCGGTTGGGTCTTCAAAATCACAATAAACCGGCAATAGACAGCATCATAATCACCGCGTTCGGCAGGCTGGAGCTGGAATGCTGTGAGAGAAAAATACTGTTGGGCTGGCTGGAGCTGGAGCCGGTGGCTGGAGTGGTGTGAGAGAAAATTACTGTAGCGCTGGAGGAGAGTAGACCAGCAGAACACAGTGAATTACCGTTGTACATGCCTAATGTGAGGAATCAATACGCGCACGGATGCGATACAAATCGGGAAGGAAGTTCCTCTTGTGTAACGCTATTCCCCTTTGGGGACTTCGCGTTGGCCTACCATTGGCGGAGGGTGAATGAACAAGATTATGGTGTTAAAATGACACAACATCATCCAGATCTGACCAACAGGTAAACACCAATCGCGCAAAAGAATAATGAATGCGGCAACTAACTGAACGGCTCCTATAGGTAGAGACGGTCAAACAACAATACTCCCTCTGCTTTTTTTAATATTTGTTACCATTGATATTAAAACCCTTTTTCTCTTTTTAAAAACCTTTGATACTCTTTTGGCAAAGTGACAAGAGGGTAGCCCCCCTCGCGGGCCATGGCCACCCTTCCCGCTTCCATAGCCCACCACCCCGCCGACGCTGCTATCCCTCCTGGCTTCAGCGGTGCCCTCACTGATGGAGCAACGCGCCGCTTGAACCCGCCGCCATCGCTAAGAGCATTTTCAGCAATGGCCTCCCATCCTAAAGCCCCAAATAGCCTTTGGGTGTCGGTCCACATCTTCAAGCCTCCAAATAAAGCACTCAACTCCAACAATGACCCTTATCACAACCCCCATTCTTTTTCCCTTTTATTTTCTTAAGGAAAAAGTCTGTTCTCTTCTTCCCCGAGCTGCAAGAGCGGCGGAGCAAGCAAGCAACACTACTGAGCCATGTGACCGGCAGCGGCATATACGACCGCGGCGGTCCTCGGCCATGGCCGGCGGAAGGCGGCGACGCTCGACGAAGGCGGCAGGGGCGGCGGTGCTCAAGTGAAGGTGGCAGGAGGTGTGATCGGGGTGGCTGGACGTGGCGGAGGTGGCGAGGGCCGGTGGGGGTGGCACGGGAGAGGGATGAGTGGTTGAGTTGGGGCCCACCATATGGGGTCTGGGAGGAGAACCCCTTGCAATGGGGCTGCAGCCTGGGACTGGGAGGAGTGTGGTCCAAAATAGAGGCATACCCATTTTGGGAGCTTGGATAGGGACCCTACTGCAATTGTTTTTTTTTGGTTCCAGCTCCCAGAATGTGGATGGGGTCTTGCTGGAGATACTCTAACCTTTACACCCCCCACACCCATGCCACGACTGCCATCCTGCACGGCTCTGGCGCCGCCCTCGCTGCCGAAGCCTTCGCCACCATCGCTAACCTCTCCAACCTCGACGCTCTCGTTGCTTTCCCCGCCCATATGCATCCACCACTTGTCGTGGCAACGCTCCCGCCGCCTGTGCTGGGCCGGCCATTGTCTCTAGTAATCTATGTCTAGGGAAGGGATCCGCCCCCAGAACCCAAACCTAAAACCCTAACGCGGTGGAGTTGGCCTGCATGCAGCGGTGGTAGAAGGAGGACGGGGGGTGCGCCACAAGGTTCGGTACCACATATGCAATACCGACAATTGGTGGTGCGATTCCCTTCCGCCTGGGTTGACCATGTCTCAAATGGTACAAATCTTTAGCTTGGTGGACCAACGGCGATTGTTGGCTATTCAATGGTTCCACTTCCACTGTTTTTCTAAGCGTAAATACATTCGATAAAAATATTAGGTGCAAACTACAAACCTCCGTTTCAAAATAATTGACAACTTTGACTTTACTTTTCGATATTTGACCATTCATCTTTTCTATCAAAAGTTTTTTAGATTAACATAAGTATATTACATACTTAAAGTACATCTGATAACAAATCTATTAATATTTTTGTTGTCTTATGTAGTTTAATATTTAAAGAAATATTGCTAGTCAAAGTGTGAATAGTAAAAGTTAAAGTTGCCAAGTATTTTGAAACAGATGCTTGTACATACCTAGGGAGGAAAGGTCCCCACTCAAAGTTATACAGTTGACCAATCAAATTACAACTATAGGTATGATTTGCAGCTCGACAAGAGAAGAGACATGGGGATAATGGTCAGCATGTCTTGCTTGTTATGCCAACTAATCTGCAGTTCGATTCATCGATCGATGAACTTTGATGATGGGAAAGTCTTGGCTTGTGTGAGAGTTGGCAAATTGCAGCAACATCGGCCTGAGCTTCCAATTGTTTATACTTGTTGTGTCTATGTGCACCCAAAGTTTGCACAATGGTTCCACTGTTCGAATGTTTGTTTCCATGATGGTGCCTGAGCAACTAAGAACTGACTGCAAAACGATGAACCGACGCACAACTAAAAATTATGAACTATAAAAATTCCTCGACATGTAGTAGTAACACCGTCCCATTATTTTTTTAGATAAAGCGTCCCATTAATGAAATATCATGTATCAAAATAATGACACTTTCTGTGCACTGTAAATATTGTACCAAAGAGCACTGAATATTCACTTCTAGAGCAATTGAAAAAAAATACTATGTGTGACACCCCGTCCCAGGACTTAATAGGATACTCATACCAACAAATTGTAACTTTTTTCGGAAGCCAATCTCCAAAGAACTCCGAGGTTAAGCGTGCTTGGCCCGGAGAAATTTGGGAATGGGTGACCGACCGGGAAGTTCTTCTCAGGTGCGCACGAGTGAGGACAAAGTGTGTAGAACAGACTGGTGTTGGTCTGTGAGGGCAGTCTATGTCCTAGAAAGCAACCAGATGTAAGTGGATCCGGCCTCGGGGAGGCGGGACGTTACAGAATGGTATCAGAGCCGACTCTCGCGGTTTCACGGGTATGTACGGGCGTAAGTGTAGAGGCATGAGCACGAGCGCGTGGAGCGCAGATGCCACCATGCACGGGCGCGTGGCGGGTCAGTGCGCGGGCATCTGGGATTCGCCGTTGGCACTGGATGCACGGACGTGGCACAGGGACCGTTGGCACTGGACGCACGGATGTGGCACATGGCCTGCTGGCACTGGACGTGGCCAAAAGAGGACGTTCCTGGCTTGGGATTGACCGACGAAGACGTCGGTCTCTTAAGGGGGTGAGTATGTGACACCCCGGCCCAGGACTTAATAGGATTAATAGGATACTCATACCAACAAGTTGCAACTTTTTTTCCGGAAGCCAATCTCCAAAGAACTCCGAGGTTAAGCGTATTTGACTCAGAGAAATTTGGATATGGGTGACCGACCGGAAAGTTCTTCTCAGATGCGCACGAGTGAGGACAAAGTGTGTAGAAAAGACTGGTATTGGTCTGTGAGGGCAGTCTATGTCCTAGAAAGCAGCCAGATGTAAGTGGGCCCGACCTCGAGGAGGCGGGATATTACACTATGGAGCAATATATTGGCAAATAAAAAAATATGTCACATGGAACATTTGAAGTGTCTGCAAGAAAATATATTAGGCGTGGCTACACCTCCTCATCACCGCAAGGTGCGCTCAGCTGGTGGGTGTGGGTCGTGGTACTGTGGTAGGGAAGAGGAGAAAAACGAGGTCAGCCATGACTCATGAGCTAGACGCCTTCACGACAGCAGGCAACAGCAGGATGTGAATCAGGGATATCATTGGGGCTTTGATCCAAACAGATCCACTGATCATGGAAGCACCAACTAAACAACAAGATCCAAGGCAAATAGTAACCGCAAGATCCAAGGGTAATGCTACAACGGGTCACTTGGTAACACTTCACGTCAAAAGGGCAAAAAAATACTTGGTAATCCAATTTAGTCAGCTGTGGCCTGCACATATATTGCTGTAGGTCTTTCCCGTTCACTTTCTTTGGTGGGTGGTTACCTGAAACTGAAAGCAAAAGAACTTCAACTTGTGCCTGTTGTTTGAATTGTTTAATATATCATATATACTTCCACAAAATTTCAACATCTGACACAAGACTCCAGAGAGCACCAAAGAATTCCACAAGGTTTCATGTGCATATCCATCAAATCTGCCGGCCTTGTTCAACAACGATCCTTATCCTCCGCACAGGACAAAACTAGGTGAGTAGGCCTAAAGGACACATACATTGATACAGATTAGGAAGGGTGCGGCAAATGGGTCAACAATCTTTTAGGGTGGGGTCAGAAAGATTGACTAGTACAGTGTGGCAATTTGACTGGGAGACAGTGGGATGGGGACTCTATATGTTTGCGTAACATGTAGGCAAGAAGCATCACTTCTATAAATAAAATCAACCAAGGAAGCAACCTTCCCTGCAACCAACGCCATTCTTCTTCCTAGCAATGGCAGAAACAGGGCACTCTTCCCTGTTGATGCTGCTTCTCCTCGTAAGCGCTGCGACGACTGCCGCGCAGCGAGCCTCCATGGCTGGTGTCAGCACTCCATCTGACCACCTTGCGCTAATGTCCTTCAAGTCGCTCATACAGATTGACCCATCATCAGCACTGTCCTCATGGCGCAGCAACCAGTCGTTGTGCCAGTGGCACGGTGTGACGTGCGGCACGCGGGGGCGCCGCCGTGGTCGTGTTGTGGCGCTGGACCTCGCCAACCTGGGCCTCCATGGCACCATTTCCCCTGCCATAGGCAACCTCACCTACCTGAGAAAGCTCCACTTCCCCATGAATCGCATGGGTGGCACCATACCGCCGGAGATTAGCCGTCTCCTTGAGCTCAGGTATGTGAACCTGAGCTTCAATTCTCTTGAAGGCAGCATCCCGGGATCATTGTCAGAATGCAAGCAAGTCGTGAGCATCAGCGTGGCATTCAACCACCTCTCGGGAGGGATACCTCCAGCCATGGGCGTTCTCTCTGGTCTGCGCATAGTCCAGATGCAGGGCAACATGCTCGATGGTCCGATACCTGGCGCATTAGCCTCGTTGCAAAGCCTCGAGGTTCTTCATCTCTACAACAACACTCTGACAGGAAACATTCCTCCAGAGTTTGGCAACCTCACCAATCTTGTAAGTCTTAACATGAACTACAATCACTTGACAGGTTCAGTTCCTTCTTCTCTTGGTAACCTTCTGAAGATTGAGAATCTCCAACTGAGGGGGAATCAACTCGCAGGCCCAATTCCATCATTCTTGGGGAACCTCTCCTCGTTAACGATTATTAATCTTGGTACCAACAGATTTCAAGGGGAGATTGTGCCATTACAAAGACTGCTATCTCTTACTGTCCTTATTTTGCAACAAAATGACCTTCATGGTGCCATCCCTTCTTGGCTAGGAAACCTCTCTGCCCTGGTATACCTAAGCTTGGGAGGGAATAGCTTGACTGGGGCTATTCCTGAATCATTAGGAAACCTTGAGATGTTATCTGGTCTTGTTCTTGCCGAAAACAATCTTACAGGCACCATTCCCTCCTCCCTTGGAAACCTTCAAGCTCTTTCTGATATCTTTCTAGACAAGAATCAGCTCACAGGATCCATTCCTTCTTCCATTTTCAATCTGTCCTCTCTCAGCACATTCAATGTACAGGCAAACCAGCTAACAGGACCCTTACTGATTGCCAATGGAGTGAACTTTCCATTGCTTCGAATATTTAATGTAGGGTTCAATCAGATTCAGGGTGTTATTCCACCATGGCTGTGCAACTCTACTATGCTTATACACATTGGAGTAGACTTCAATATGTTATCAGGAATAGTACCTGCTTGTCTCGGAGATCGCCTAAATAGTTTGGCGACCCTGACACTCGAAAACAATCAACTACATGCAAGTTATGATGAAGGTTGGGACTTCATGTCTAGTTTGACTAATAGCAGCCACTTAAAAGTTTTAGATTTCAGTAATAACCTATTTCAAGGCTCACTACCTCATGCAGTAGCCAATCTTTCTATGGATTTGCAAGCTTTTGCTGCAGATAACAACATGATAAGTGGAAACATTCCTGAAAGCATTGGAAACCTAGCTAATTTAGCATATCTTTTCATGAGCAACAATTCTTTAGAAGGCATTATTCCTGCCTCTCTGGGTAGACTTCAGAGCATGAGCTTTCTAAACCTTGGGAATTGAGTACATATACTAAAGCTCCAAGATTTGGAGCGCTGCCGTGAGTCGCGGCCCCACGTGGGCCCGGCGGCACTGTTCATGCGGGGCGGAGACTGTTCATGCGGGCCCGGGGGCACTGTTCATGCTAAATAATAATATTGAAGTACTGTTCATGTGGGGCCCGGGCACTGTTCATAATAAAAAATAATAAAAATATAATTCATGATAAAAATAATAAAATTGTAAAAAAAATAAAAACATGTGGGCCCCACGTGTTTAAATGTTTAGTTATTCTTTATACACAAAAATAAAAAAATTGTATACTACATTCACCTCTATTACTTATTGAATTTTGTTTTCACTTTGTGAACTCGCAAAATATAATTGAATCATTCATTCATTTCTAATCTTATGATTTTTTCTACCAAAACATTCACATCTATTACTTATTGGATTTTGTTTTCACTTTGTGAACTCACAAAATATAATTGAATCATCCATTCATTCATAATCTTATGATTTTTTCTACCAAAATTAATAATTAGTGCAAGCTAATCCATCAACTATATCTGTTAACATACAAAAAAAGAATTCCTACATGTACTATTTATACAGAACCAACGTGGGTCCTGTGTGGTATTCAGGTGGTACCCACATAATATTCAATTGGAATTCATTCATAAAATATATTTAATTATTTATTTACACGAACATAATAAACATCAATTACATCTACATGTGCTAGCCCCTACTACTTAATGGATTTTAATTCGCAAAATATAATTGTATGACAATTCATGAACTATACCTACTACAAATTACTAAATTTTTCTTTTACCCTACCAAAATCAATAATAAATATAAATCAATTCACCTAACGTACCTACTAACATAAAACAAAAAAACCTAAAAATATATATATCTATACATTTAGCGTGCTCTCAGACTTTAAACTACTATACCTATGTACTTTAACTTTCAGACTTCATTCAATACATCAACATATTGTTAAAATACATTAACACGATATTGCTTTAACTATAGCACATAATAATATATTTTTATTATAATTTTAGATCAAACCTTTTGCTACAGGCGCGCATAGCGCGCCAACCTATCTAGTAACAATCTCATGGGCCAAATTCCACTGACCCTTGGCAATCTCACATTGTTGAATAAACTCTATCTTGGAAAAAATTCACTTAGTGGACCAATGCCATCAAATCTTGGAAGCTGTCCCTTAGAGCTGCTCGATCTTCAGCACAATATGCTCAGTGGTCCAATTCCCAAGGAAGTTTTCCTCATAACTTCCCTGTCCAATTTCATGTATTTCCAGAGCAACTTGTTTAGTGGGTCACTACCATCAGAAATCGGTAACTTGAAAAATATTGCAGACATTAACTTCTCTGGTAATCAGATTTCTGGTCAGATTCCTGCCTCCATTGGTGGTTGTCAAAGCCTGCAATATTTACGGATGCAAGGAAACTTGCTTCATGGGACAATCCCAGCATCAATGGAACGGCTGAAAGGACTTGAAGTACTTGATCTTTCACACAATAACCTGTCAGGAGATATTCCTCAGTTTCTTGTTAGAATGAAAGGACTTGCTAGTTTGAACATCTCATTCAACTACTTTGAGGGTGAAGTTCCCAAAGACGGAGTATTTCTCAATGCGAGTGCAATTGCAACTGAGGGAAATCAAGGCCTGTGTGGGGGTATCTCTGAATTGAAGTTGCCTCGCTGCTCCACTCACACCAGCAACAGTCGGTCCTGGAAGCTTATCGTCTCTATAAGCAGTGCAGCCCTAGTGCTTACCATCCTTTTAGCACTATTTGCTTGCTGGCACAATAGGAGCAGGTTGCAACAAGCAAACACAGATCAGTTACTCCTCAATGATTTACATATAAGAGTAGGCTATGCAGACTTAGTCCATGCAACAAATGGCTTTGCTTCCAGGAACCTCGTTGGGGTTGGAAGCTTCGGCTCAGTGTACAAAGGAAGAATGATGATCCACAACCAACAAGTCATCATTGCTGTGAAAGTTCTTAACTTGCAACAACGTGGGGCAGCACAAAGCTTTCTTGCAGAATGTGAGACTCTCAGAAGCGTTCGGCATCGTAACCTTGTGAAGATCTTGACAGTTTGCTCGAGTATTGATTTTCAGGGTCATGACTTCAAGGCTCTGGTATATGAGTTTTTACCAAATGGAAATTTAGACCAATGGCTACACCAGTATCCTGAGGAAAATGGTGAAAATAGTGCCGTGAATATTATCAGAAGGCTCAGCATCGCCACTGATGTGGCTTCTGCTCTTGATTATATGCACCATCACAGGCCATCACCAATTATTCACTGCGATCTCAAGCCAAGCAACATTCTCCTTGATAATGATATGGTTGGGCATGTTGCTGACTTTGGGCTTGCAAGAGTCCTGCATCAAGATCATAGTGTCATATCAGAGAAATCAAGTGGGTGGGCTACAATGAGAGGAACAATTGGCTATGCTGCTCCAGGTATGTTTCAGCCACTAAAATTGACAAAACTAGAGTACTTAAAAAATTGCGATGGCCTTCTTTTCTGAATCAAATTATTTACCCAGCCTATACTTCAGTCCATACTCCATATTCGGATGGGTTTATTTTTATTATATTTTCCTTATTCAGATAAGAATGTGTTGTAAAAACAACTAAGGATACCATAATGTTTTTTTTTCTGTTCTTAGGCAAAAGTCTTTTTGCAAATATGAATGCTAAATCTTGAGTTGTGCTTTCTTACAATAATATTTTTGTGATTACAGAGTATGGTTTGGGCAACAAAGTTTCAATCCAGGGTGATGTCTACAGCTATGGCATATTGTTGCTGGAGATGTTTACTGGAAAAAGACCGACAGACAGTGAATTCGAAGAAGGACTCAGCCTTCGTAAATATGTTCAGACAGCACTTCCAGAAAGGGTGATCAATATTGCAGACCAGAAGCTGTTATCAAAGGATGGGGATGAACAACAAGGAATCTCAAACTCAGTCAAAATAAGAGATGCAAGAATCGCTTGCATCACATCGGTCCTGCAGATTGGAATTTCATGTTCAAACGATAACCCAACAGATCGCTTGCAGATTAGTGATGCTTTGAAAGAGTTGCAGACTATAAGAGACAAGTTTGGCATGTCTGATCAGTGATGAAACCTCAAATAACTAAGGCATTTCAGGGAGCTTGTAAGATATGTAGTCAAATCGATGTACCTAAATCCAAGAAAGCAAACAAGATCTTGCATGATGCATGCTACTATCTCTGCAGCTACTTATCATTTCTGGTTGCATCTGAAAGAACACAAAGATTACATCTTATTATGAAAACTGTGTCATACTATATGTTTGTTGGAACTTTCTACATCTTTATTTTTCGCATATGAGCAATAAAGGAATATTGATGTATGTGTTTATCTTGCACGATGCCTACAACATATTTATCATTGCCAACTTTTAGCTCCACATAGAGAAATGAAAATTATCCCTTATTTGAACAACTGAAACTACAAGAAAGGTGCTACATGGGGAACTAGGATAAACTTCGGTGTAGTAGCTCTACACAGGTGCCAGCTGCCAAAGGACCAATTCAGGGCACATTCAAGGAGGTAGCCTTCATCCGGAAGTAACCTTTATTCCTACCTGATACTGATGGAACAGATAAATTAGACATCACCAACAAGGCAGACACAGAAATTTCATGCATCACTCAGTTCTTGCAGTTGGTACCTGCCATTCAAACTTCAAAGGAAGAATGACACAGTAATTGCAAATAGCCAATGCTTTGCATGAAATGCACAGAGTAACCAAAAAAAAATTCTGAGTACCTTAGGGAAGAGAAAAAACATATTTAGACATCTGAAGTTCTTAAGGCACTACCAATTAGCAATAGGTCGAAGTTATTCCCAACTCTTTTGTTTCAGAGGGAGTGCTCAAGGTTGGACTGTTAGGTTCCTGACACTTTGTGAATAATGGGATTTGGAACTACATGTTCATGACACCGGTGTCATCTTTCAGGCCACTAATATATTATGTATCATTGTCTATGTTTCATAAACTCAATACCTCTTTTCGGGAAAACCACAATTCATCAACCATACATGAATGATAAAGTTGTGCCACCGGCAGCAGAAAAGGCTAACCTTCAATCCCATAACACCATCCTCCAGGCCATAAAAGGCTCTCATCTCCTCAGAAGCCAGATGGCTGCAGTCAGTTGGAGGAGAAACCCAGGAGAGCTATGGCTCCATTCATGAATCTCTCCTAAATTAGCTTTTTTATTTACACGGGGGGATTGACTGCAAGAAGAAAACTGTAACGAAAGTTAGTTGAGCAGGATGCGATATATATACAGTTTAATTCCATAGAGATTTCGCTTGCGCATCGCAGCTATACAATATTCCAAGAACAGTATTCCCTCCGTTTCTCAAAGATTGCATCCTAAGTCAAAGACTAAAATTTTATTAAAAGCATAAACATTATTGATATCAAGTACCCTTGGATCGAACTGGGCGAGCGAAGGGGAGGTGAAGGCGGAGTCGGAAGCAATCCGGTCATACGAGGTGGCGTCGCGGCGGTGGGCGGACGGAGGCGGCCGTCGGGTTCCGGCGACCTCATCAGACCGATGGATCGCTGCGGGCCTGCGGCCGGTGGCGGAGCTGGCGAGCGGAGGAGCGGTGTCTCGGATATGGGCAGGCCAGTTAAATGACACTATTTTTTATTTTTTGGGCTGATTGGAAATAACTATTCTGTCGGGTCCGGATCACTCGTTCCAGATCAAAGTGGCCAATTTGTTCATTTTGGAAGCCCATTTGTGCATGTTCTCTATAAAACTCATACTTTCCCAAACGCAAAGTCTATTAAACGACCCGTCGCGCCAGCGACAGATCGCGCGACCACTGCGGCCCAGCAGGCCAACGCGGGCCAACATAACCCCACACCCACGCCCACGCTCCACCCCAAAACACATTCCCGAGCGCCGCCCCCGTAACAACCCGTACAACACCGCGGGGGATTTCTCGCTCGCCGGCGAGGAGCAGCGCCAGAGCAGCGTTTGCGGCGACCAGCGACAGAGGAGAGGTTACGGCGACCAGAGGGGGCGGCACGCCCCGTCCTCTGCGGTTCAATGTGAGTCCTCTCCCCTCGCGACCCTCCCCTCCATACCATGCTAGATTTGGGCTGCTGCGGCGCGGTGCGCGACGGCGATGTGTCCGGCGACGGGGGCGGTGGGAGGGGCGGTGTGCGCGACGCGTGCGTGCTCCAGCAGTGGGGTGTCGGGGTTTGGGGGTGGGGTGCCACCCTCGCACCTTGGATTCTGGGGGTAAGTGGATGGTCGATGCGCGACGGCGAGGTGTCCGGCGACAGGGCGGCAGAAGAGGGTGCAGTGTGAGCTAGGAGAATGATGTGCGTGGGAGGGTGCTCGAGTGGTGGTGTTTGGGGTGTCGGGGTTTGGGGGAAGGGTGGATGTTCTACTGGTCATGAGAGCAATTTTTTCATTCCATGAAATTGCTCGTATGAAGCTACATTCATGTAGTAGTGACTTCATTTCCGGCTATCATTTTTTTCAAAACAATGCACTAGCGAACAACATCCCATGAAATTGTTACAAGTTGTGTTTATCTTTTTGCATGCAAATAGTGTCAAGTTACATAACGCTGCAGCGTCAAGTTACAGAGGCATGATATAGTGTCACATTTTAGGTCAAGGTCACTTCAAGGACTCAAGGCTACTATATAAAGTGTCAACAGATATAGATATTTTTGTTATCCACCGTTTTTCCTGCCACAACAAGTTATATATTATATAGTGACATGTTTTTACTATTTTTTTTCTATGTTTGTTCAGCATGGCTAGGAAACAGAAAATTGAAACTGTGGAACATCCCTGCAAAACTAATTCACTGCCATCATTGCAACGTGGATTTGCCTGCAGTCTAGAATCATTCTACTTGACATGAATTTTACTTTACATTCTTAATGCTGGGAGCTGCGTGATTCTCCTATGTGGATTTGTTGTTCTAGAATATGTCTGGCTGCCAGAATAGTACTCTCCATATGCGTGCTTTTCTTATATGGCCACTGATATTTTTTTTAAAATTTTACTGCTTGCAATGTGAGTCATGTAAATTATTGGTTTGGCCAGATGCATGTACAGGATTCTGAATTTCTTCATTCTTTGTTAGATTTGGTGAGTATCTTTCCAGGGGAGTCACTGTGATTGATAGGATAATTCGGAGATCATTTTTGTGAGACTTGGAGTAACTTGATTATTGCTTACCTACATGTTTTCAGGTGTTGTGGAATACACGGCGTAGTGTTGATACTAGCATGGTCGTCCTGGATGAGGGTATTGGCGAGCTTTTGGATTTCTGTGGATATATATGTAATTTTATGTCACGTTGAGTTTATATGTCAAGCTACGTATATTTTGAATGTCAATGTCAGCACCCTGTCAATGTATGTTGAATCTGCATATCAACCTTTCAGATTTCTCTGACTGTCAACTCAACATGTTGCTATTAAGTTTCACACAAGTTTCCATTAAGTAGGGACATAATTTTTAACACAAGTTTCCATTAACTAAGCACACAAGTTGTCCTTATACCTCCATTCATTTTTCCAATTGTGCTCACAACATATTATTTTCAGCGTCATTTTCATTTATACAACATGTTTCAAATTTGGTGCCGGCAGGAGCAAACTTGGTTGAGTTAGGGCCTTATCAACTTAAATTCAGGTGTCAATCCATATTTTTAGCTTAAAATAAACCTGGGTGTCAACCCACCTATACTATGACTGTCAACCTATATATACTCTGAATATTAAATTATGTTTATAGCTATATTAACATGTTATATAAATTTAGGTCAAGCAATGTCAAGCTATGTAGTCCAATAGTATCATATTTATAACCTATACGGGATGTAGTAATGCTTTGAAACTTTCACTATCAACTTGGTTACATACGCACTAGTATCATGTTCTATGCATATTCTAAGTATCAACCTATATATACTATGACTGTCAATATACACTCCGAATACCAAACTACATTTTCTCTGATTATCAACCAATATGTACTGTATGTATCAATCTATTTTTTATATGTCAACAATTAAATATATAAGTTGATATGTAGTTTATATGTAAGTTGATAGTATCAATAAATGTAAATTGATAGAACCACTACAAGTTGTAACAGTATAAAACTTATCACGCATTCTATACATAATTAGATTAACAAAATCTCTATATAAATTAAAGATACTAGTAGTCATACAAGTTAACACTATACAATATATATGAGTTGCCGCGAGATCACAGTGTTCCATTGTCAAGATATTTATGTTCTAGGGTAGATGGCAATGCTCTGGTAGCGCAGGTAGATGCCATGCTCAGCCATTGTGACCGTGACACGCTACGGGTTTCGTTAGCTAGCTAGCTTGCCTCCGGTCCATCTCCATGGAGGCTGCGCCTGCGGCGGGGGTCATTGAGCGGGAGCGCCTCACGGCCGAGATGGCCTTCCGAGGCTCAGCTGACGACCGAGGTAGCATGTCGTCGTCACTCGATGCTCCCGGACCTCGCGTACATCAAGCTCAGGATCCGCCACGGCGGCAGCCCCACGATGGTGCTTATCGACATGTTTCTTTTGTTGACAACCGATATATGTTTCTGTTGTCAACATATAAAAAATGTTTATGTTTGACAACCTATATAATTGAGTATCAACCCATGAAATATAGAACTGTCAATTTATGTTACCCAATTTGTACATATGTTGCTACTGCATATTCAACATAGATTGTTAGTCTACAAAACAGCTTCAAAACATATCAAATATGGATCTAGTTTTATAGATCTCATGGAAAGAAACACAATGGCACAAATAGATTTGAAAACGGATGCTTGATCAGAGAGTTATGCCTATTTAAATAAAATATGCACATCTTTAATAAAATATGCACATCTTTTAGTGTGGAGGTCAGATTGTGACGGGGCTCCGAAAGCGACTTTTCTTCACGTGTTTGCGGGATTGGGGCGGATCCGCGGATGGGTGGAACTGTGGAGGAAGGGAGGCACAGGTGGGTTTAGAGATGGCAGCGGATCGGGTTCGGTGCGGGTATCCGCGGATTTCGGTTTTTCGGGTTTCGGGTTTGGTGTTGGTTTTTCACCCACGGTTTTCAGGTTCGGGTTCGGGTTTGTTTTTGGGTTCGGTTTCGGGTTTTGGTTTCCACCCGTGGATATCCAATGGATATCCGAAATAAATTATTTGGAATTAAAACTCATGTTTTATAATATATTAATGATAATTTGTTTACTTAGACTATTAAATTTATTGAAAGTTGAGTCATGAAAATATTTATTATTTGTTGCATCTTGTTTATACATGTGAATATGTGTATATTTATCTGCGGGTTTCGGGTATCCATTCGGGTTTCGGGTATCCATTCGGGTTTCGGGTATCCGCGGGTTTGGTTTTGGTGATGGATTTCCACCCGAATCGGTTTCGGGTTCGGGTTCGGGTTTCGATTTCGGGTTTCGGTTTTGGGTGCACGGAGACTCCACCCGATCCGAACCCGACCCGTTGCCATCCTTAGGTGGGTTGTAGATTTGTCGGTCCCGACGGTCCTCGGGACGGGTCGCGCGCTCGCGTAATGCGCGACGGGTCGCGCCTTAACGCGGTCCTTTCCCAAAGTAACAGCAGTCCAAAAAGTTTTCTATAACGCTTCGCGACATAATTTTCTCAAGAAACTTCTTCGTAGATTTTTTTTTGGGGGATAACTTCGTATAACATTTGTGCACAAGTCGTGGAAAAATATTTCTGCACAAGCCGTGGAAACAACTTCGCAAGCAAGTTGTGGAAATAACTTCTTCGTGTAACATTTTGACACAGGTTCTGGAAACAACTTTGCACAAGATGTGAAAACATCTTCGACAAATAACCATGTGTATGGTTGCTGAAATAAGCTCAAACAAAAATTTGTGTAAAAGGGGGGAAAATAGGAGTAGTTTATAGTGCTCAACTTTATCGGCTGGGGACACTTTGGTAGTTGAGGCAGAAGCAATGTCGATTCTCCAGTGGATGAAACCCAGCACATCTTGCGTGGAAAAATAGATTTTATCATGCCAAGGGTACAACTATTTTAGTCAAATCAAAATTACATCAGCATTATTAGAATACATTTCAGGAAACAGATGCAACATGTTGTATTAAACAAGTAAATAAATGGGTGGAATCTGTCTAAATACATTTCTTAGAGAGAATTCCACATAAGCCACTACAAGTAATTGAAATTTTTCTGATCCCTTTGGCACTGCTTACAACTTCTGCAAATCCTGTGCGACTGTTATATCTCTAAACGAGAGAAGCCTGTCGGCAAAAGAAGACTTTGCCCTTCTTCCTCCCCTCTTCTCTGCCCCATATACTCTGTTTTCTCTGGAGTCACAGTTCTTGTCTGACTGGTCCTCACTCTTCCCCCTGGTCAGCTGGCCAGCGCAAGGTTAGTCAAAAGAAAGATTTGGCCGCTATCCATCAACTGGAGACGGCAGGCATGAAGAAAATTTCGGCCCTCATAAATACATGAAAGTGACATTTGCAGTTGCAGATCAAGTGGACACATTATTGTCAACAAATTGTGATCAACATTAACGGAAAGCAAAGGCACGCAGGAAGGACAAACAAATTTCGTAGGCTGACTCTGTCCAATTGACAAGTTTGGAGTAAGACCCGGTTGCCTCCACACTTCAAGAGAATCAATTTTTTGGTGCTCACTGTGCAAGTTGGAGATGCTCTGAGAGGTTCAGACTTCAGAGTTGCATTGCATGCAATTGAAGGCAAGCATGGTACTCACCTACGTATATCATTCCCGCATACTCCAGGACTACAAAATATTGGGAGAACGTCCCCACAATGGATGCGTGCAGAAAGATATGAAAGCTAGTACCTGATTGATTAATTCACACAAAGCAAAAAAGGTAAATAAAATTTATGAATCCACAATTTAAGTCGACAAATGGAGATCAGGCAGTGAAGTAATGGCTATTATCAAAGAACTTTGATTGCCTATTTTCTGACAGGTTACTCATGCATGGAATCGCAAACCGAGTGGCACTGCAATGTTACCAATATACGACTAACCTTAAATATTGTTCGCAGGCTTTCCAGTGGCTTCATATATGCATGGAAGGAAACACATCACACATAAAACATGCAGTAACCTGTTAAACATAAGCCCATCACATTTTGTTAATTAATTAGGTAAAACACCTACAATATCTTTTTGAAAGAAAAAGTATCATAGTAATATACATTCTCTGTTATGATGACTAGTTCTTTTCTCCTTTCCTTATCGATTAGCAACCAGTTGTCATATGTTTTCACTACATGATACTTCTAGACAGATATATTCACTATTTTTTAAAGAATAAGAGGCATGTTAATCATATACTATGAGAAATGCTGTATTTCCCCCCCTCAGCATAGCAGTGACACTGGGACTATCAAATTAAGGGTATGTGAACCGCCTGTGCCTATTGACAGTGTGAACATACACCAAAGCCAGCACAAAACATGGAAAAGAGGTTACAGACAATATGCACTGTTCGCCTACACGGCCGTTTAGCCCGTTTACGCGCTGTGTACACGCTACAGCTACACGGTGGCTAGCCGTGTCCGTTTAATCAGCCATTTAGCCCGTTTAATAGCCGTTTAACCCGTTTAAATGGCCGTTTAGCCCGAATAAAGAGCTAAATGGTAGGTGACCGACTGCTTAGCGTTTAGCATGTAGGCTAACACTGACAATATGTATTGATGAACTGAAAAGTCTTTGGGGTTGGTGAGACTTAATATCAGACTCATTTCTAGCAATCTTCATATTAAAATATATACAGCAACTTTCCTACATATATGCAAAGAAGAAGAATACAGGTCGTACTAACCAGAAAATATCACAGCAGTCCCAAAGCAATGGTGGGTGCTGGGTCTTTCCTGTTGGTTCCCCTTTTCCTTTCACTTGTTGCTAGCACAAATTCAGCCTTGTCATCTGGAATTGCCACAAATATTGCCACTGACCACCTTGCTCTGCTGTTCTTCAAGTCACTCATTAGGTTAGATCCATCGCAAGCTCTGGTATCATGGGGAAACAACTCTATCCCTCTGTGTCAATGGCGCGGCGTGACATGTGGTAGTCGGGGAAGCCGTCGTGGCCGTGTCACAGAGTTGGAGCTCGAAAATCTGAGCCTTGCAGGAGCTATCTCCTCTTCGGTAGCCAACTTGACGTTCTTGAGGAGGCTGCACCTCCCAGGTAACAACCTGCAAGGGAAGATACCTCGGGAGCTCGCCGCCTTGTCAAACCTAGAGTCAATTGTGCTCTTCCAAAACATGCTCGAGGGTGAGATACCACATGAACTCGGGTCCATGCACAATCTCAAGGTACTCAATGTTAGCTACAACAAGCTTACAGGTTCTATCCCAACTTCACTAGGAAACCTTGCGAACCTGGAGATTCTGTATATTGCACACAACGATCTAACAGGAGAGATACCAACTGAGATAGGTAACCTTGTTAAACTAAGCAAGTTCTCACTAAGTACCAATCAACTGAGGGGTTCTGTCCCAATATCACTAGGAAATCTCTCATCATTAACTGTTCTTATTCTGCATACAAATAATCTAACAGGTAGCATTCCACCATTACAGAATCTATCATTTCTCACAGTGCTTGCATTAGGAACTAATGACCTGACAGGATGCATCCCTTCTCAATTAGGAAATCTCACATCATTAGTAATATTAGATCTTCGGGCAAACTATCTGACTGGAAGCATTCCAGAATCACTTGGGAACCTAAATATACTTGAAAGCCTTAGCCTTCCATTCAACAATTTTACAGGTTCTATACCTAATTCCATTGGAAACCTACTCTTCCTAAAAACACTTGACCTAGATAATAATGAACTAGAAGGTCCGTTACCTCCAGCATTGTTCAATCTTTCCTACCTGGAGCTTTTTACTGTACAAGGAAATAATTACCTCAATGGATCTTTTCCACCAGACAACGGTAATAGACTTCCACATCTAGAGAAATTCCTGATAGACTATAATCAATTCCACGGTCCCATTCCCACCTTCTTGTGCAATTCCTCTATGCTTCAGATGTTTGAAGCTGCGCAAAACTTACTAACTGGAACAATTCCTAGTTGCCTAGGAACTCATTTAAAGAGATTGTCTTCATTGGTCCTGGCAAAAAATCAGATCCAAGCAACACAAGATGCTGATTGGGGTTTCTTGGCTAGCCTGGCCAATTGTAGTGATCTGCAATTGTTGGATTTGAGTTATAACAGGTTGGAAGGTGAGATACCAAATTCAGTAGGCAACCTCTCTAGAAATCTGCAGCGTCTTAGCCTGCGCTTCAATAACATAACAGGAAAGATTACTGAAGAATTAGCATCCTTGGTGGGTATAAACATGCTTAGTCTATCTGGCAATCATCTAGAGGGCAACATTCCTAGCTCTCTTGGAAGACTACAGGGACTGAATGAATTATACCTACAAATGAATGACCTATCAGGATCGATCCCTACAACCATTGGCAATCTTACAAAACTACTCACCCTAGATCTCGATGGTAACATGCTTAATGGAAGCATACCTTCTAGTCTTAATGGATGTCCTTTACAAAGATTAGACCTTTCACACAACAAACTTGAAGGTCCAATACCAAAAGAACTTTTCCTTATCAGCACATTGTCTGACTTTATGGACATCCAAAGCAATCTATTAACCGGTATTTTGCCTATAGAAGTCGGTAATCTCAAGAATCTTGGGGAACTTGATTTCTCAGGTAATCAGATTTATGGAGAGATTCCAGGCTCACTTGGAGCGTGCCAATCATTGCAGTATCTCAATGCATCACATAACAACCTTGAAGGGACAATTCCCCTATCACTGGAGCAGATGAAAGGACTTTTGGTGGTAGATCTTTCCCACAACAATTTGTCTGGCAACATACCTGAGTTCTTTGCTAAGATGAGAGGTCTCTCTATTTTCAATATCTCATTCAATAACTTTAAAGGTCAAGTTCCAGAGGATGGAATTTTCAGCAATGCATCTTCTACCACAATTATAGCAAATGATGGCCTATGTGGTGGCGTCCCTCAGTTGAAGCTGCCACCTTGCACCACCCACACCACCAAGAGGCCATATTTCAGGCTTATTGTAGCAGTATCTGTAGGCAGCACATGTCTGTTTGTCATATGTCTGATGTTGATATTCTTCCACTGGAACAAGAAGAAAAAGGATAACCACCAAACATCAACAATCAGCGAGCACCATGTGAGGGTTTCTTATGCTGAATTATCCAGTGCAACAGATAGCTTCTCTTCAGGGAACCTCATTGGAACAGGGAGCTTTGGCTCGGTATTCAAGGGAAAGATTATGATCGAAGAACTTCAAGTGACAGTTGCTGTCAAGGTGTTGAATCTCCAACAACATGGGGCATCTCAAAGTTTTGCCGCAGAATGTGAGACTTTGAGATGTGTTAGACATCGCAATCTTGTGAAGATCTTAACAGTCTGCTCAAGTGTGGACTTAAGAGGCATTGACTTCAAAGCCCTTGTATTTGAGTTCTTGCCAAATGGGAATCTAGAGCGGTGGCTACATCAGTCAGTTGAGGAAGATGGTGAATACAAGGTGCTTGACCTTGTCAAAAGACTAGACATTTCTATTGATGTGGCCTCTGCGCTTGAATATCTACACCAGCACAAGCCATTGCCAATTATCCACTGTGATATCAAGCCTAGTAATATTCTCCTCAATGATGACATGGTTGCTCATGTTGGTGATTTCGGGCTGGCACGGTTCTACCATGAAGACTCCAATGACACTTCTGAGAAATCAAGTGCTTGGGCTAGAATGAGAGGAACAATTGGCTATGCTGCTCCAGGTACGTTTCAGCCACTGAAATCGACAAAATCAGAGTAGTTAATCAAATTGCACTGGTATAATTTTTTCCGATCCAATTTATTACCCAATTCATAAGTCCATAATCCATATTCCAGTAGGTTTATTTTTATTTTATTATTCAGATAAGGACAATCATTATTATTGTTCTTACACAAAATTATTTCCAAAAATGCAAATTCTAAAGCTTATCCTGTGATTTCTTACATTAATATTTTTGTGATTGCAGAGTATGGTTTGGGCAATGAAGTTTCAATCCTGGGTGATGTCTACAGCTACGGCATATTATTGCTGGAGATGTTTACTGGAAGAAGGCCGACAGACAGTAAATTTGGAGACGAACTCAGTCTTCATAAATATGTTCAGATGGCACTTCCGGAAAGGGTGATCAATATTGCAGACCAGCAATTATTATCAAATGATGGAGATGGACAAGGAATATCAAACTCAGTCAAAGTAGGAGATGCAAGAATAGTTTGCATCACATCAGTTCTGCAGATTGGAATTGCATGCTCAAATGATAATCCAACGGATCGCTTGCAGATTAGAGATGCTTTGAAAGAGTTGCAGGCAATAAGAGACAAGTTTGGCGTGTCTGTTCAGGGATGAAGCCTCAAATAACTCAGGACATTTCAGATCTTATGTGAGTAGGATCAACATACGTAAATCCAAGAAAGCAGACAAGATCATGAACGATGCATGCTACTGTCTAGGCAGCTCCTTTTATCATTTCTGGTTGCATCTGAAATGACATAAAGGTTGCATCTTATTATGAAAACACTGTCTCATACTATATGTTTGTTGGCAGTTTCCTACATGTTTATTATCCACATATGAGAAACAAAGGTATATTGATGTATTACCATTGCCAACTTCTAGCTGAACATCAAGGTCTTGCTTATTTTGAACAACTGAAACAATGATCAAGGTGCTAACTGGGGAGTGCCAGCAGCAGAAGAGGCTAACCTGATCCAGCAACACCATCTCCAGCCTCTAGGCCATAAAAAAAAAGCTTTCATCGTTTTCAGAAGCCCGTTGGCTGCAGTCAGCTCGAGGAGAAAACCCTGGAAAAGCATGATGCAATGCCTGAAGCCATCTCCTTCTGCTAAACCTGCCTTCATTTACGGCGGACTACATATACAGCAATAATCAATTATGAACTATGAAGCCATGTCTTGCGAAAGAAAAATGGCTAAACAACCTACGTCCCCACCAAAGGGATTGCGAAGAAATATTTTATAAACCGACCATTATGCGTTACATCAACACCATACAGATTCGCTAGCGCATTGGAAGTTTAAGAAAATCGAAACACGGAATAGCATTTTGGGTTTGCAGCGGTACATACCCTCTGCTTCGAAGTTAGGGGACAGGCCGGCCGGACGGGAGGTGAAGGCGGAGGCTGGAGCACGGCCGGTCGCTTGGATGCAGCCTGGCGATTCGGGGAGGCGCGCCGTAGCAGTGGACGCACCGAGGCAGCACCGGAGCCGGGGCCGGGGTCCCGGCGGCGGCGGAGCGATCCGCTGGAGAGCGCAGCGGCGTGGGCTGGCTGAGCTCGAAGAGGCCCAGTTACGTTTCCCTTTGGGCCGATTCTCTGTTTTCTCTCATTTTTGGCGTTCCACTTGCTGTGCTTTGGCCAGGAGCCGATCCCCCTACCAGCGAAGAGACAAAACTTTTAATCGAGGAACACTGGGAGAGGGTTACAAGGACCTGAATGTATTTTTTATTTTTATCAAGGGTGTCTTTGTATGAGCTGTAATCACCAAAATCTTGAATGAAAAACTATCCCGGTTTCTCAAAAAAAAAAAAACTTGCTGTGCTTTGGTTCTCTTCCAGTCCCCAACCAGTCCAACGCATGCGCGGAAGGGAACATTGGATGCACATGTCAGCAACGGCTATCACTGCATCTAATGCACCAGGGCCTTCATGTGAGGCAGAGGACGACGATGGTACAGGCCGGTCGTGCCGGTCCTGTTAATTTTCCCTTTCGTATGTGGCCTCTTGTCCATTCTGAGCCCTCTATATCAAATACTGAACAAGAGTACAAGACAAACGATCACTCTTCTCGTGAGCAGAATGTGCGGTTTTATCGGAGGTACTGTATATCAAGCGTGGGAAAACGCCAACAAACGAGCTGAAGAGAAGTCACCTTCACATGATGCTACCTGAAGGAGACTTCACTGCAGGTCGTTGCCACTGCCATCACCCTCAAAATTGCATTCCTACGCGAGCTCGAAACTTACAAAGTCAACTTCCTCTTCGCTCTTCAATTTTGCAAAGACAATTGGTTCTTTTATATTATCTGTAAATTACCAGGTAACACAAGAGAATTCATATTTGACTTGATCTTTGGAGGGAATCAGGGGCCAGCTAAAATTACATCCAACCGATGCAAATGCAAAATGACCTTCTTCATTGTGCAACTTGCAAAATCGGCCGGTCAGATTCTCCAAGTAGCAACAGCAAATAAAATGGAACTTCCATTTACAAATCTTTCAGATTGTTCGACAGTTATTTATTACATTGCAGAAGCTGAAATACTTGGCTTTTGCTCTTACACATGCAAGCAAATACTATGACATAACGATAACGATGCAGTGGAACTCTTCTTCTTCAAGGCGCTACGGCCCAGTGCACCGGTGCCGTCTCCCGAAGAAGAATAAGAAAAAACAGGATGCAGGCTCGTGATTATTTTTGTGGACACTAACCATAGTAACCACTAGGGTGGTCACAGAACAGAGGAACACATTAGTGGCGCAGACTCACAAAACAGAGGAACACCAACTACGAGAGAAGCACAAGCATGATAATCGAAAGTTTTTGAATCCCATTGCCATCACCTGTAAAAGTGAACTAGGAATTAGAGATAGCACTAATCTTCAGAAGCATGCATTTTAGACAGAGTTACCACTCCAGAGGTGGTACTAGTAGCAATTATCTGCAAGAATGGCCTAGCGTCGTTGATGGCATGCGAAGAAAATGCAACTATGCAAGCGACGATGATCCATGCAATGGATCACATTTTTCTAAACCTACAATTGTCTTGGAATATAATTGGTTAACTTAAGTTCTGGGGCTCAGCCTGACCATGCCGAAAGATCATGCATATGAAATTGACTATCAGGGGGTGCAGACATCTGCCTGAATTAAAAGTGGACAGCTACCCTTGTGAAATTTGAGTTTTTTTTATGGCAGCTGCGGTATTATTCATGGCACTAGATCAGAAAGTCTGCTCATTGCATTTTATGCATTCCAAAGTTGATATTGATTTGATAGAGCAACAAGAGTCTCCAGTTAGTTCCAGTTTAGGTGAAGAGAAGCTACCAGTTTGAATAGCCACTTAGGCATGGGAGGTCGGGAGCTACCAAGAGGACCAGAAAAATCATCATAAAGCTGACATAAATTGAAAGCACTTCTCTCTTTCTTTCTTTTGGAAAACTTTGGCGCCCACTTCTTTTGAAATGCTTGCCAGCAACCTCCTCTTCCTCTTCTTCTTCTTCTTTTTGAAAGATTGGAACCCCTTATCTTTCGTATTGCTTTCTCCTTTGCAAAAGACTAGACTGGAGCCCTTGTCTGAAAGGTCAGAAATTGGAGTCGATTCCGATTCATGTCTGGCATAAGCCACTGACGGGCCCTGAGTAAGCTTACAAGTCCTACAAAGTCCATGATATGAGGGCCAATCGAGAAAAGAACATGCCTTTCTAGAGATTACCCTGTTGCTTGAGTGAAGACATCGAGAGGTCCCCCGTGAGCGCGCCCCCTCCCCGCTCCCGCCGGCGACCACCGCGGTCCCGGCGGCCACCGCCCCCTCCGCCGGCGCCCACCCTGGGTTCGGCGTCCACAAACCTCCTTCCGACCCTCCCCTTTTCCCCCCCTCGGACATGGCAGATCGAGCAGAGGATGCTGTCAGCGATGGGGATGAATCCCCCCGCCAGATCTGCCTCCTCTAGCAGTTGCGGCGGTCGTGGCTGACTTGGCCTCCTCTCCTGTGCGTGGATCTGCCTCCCCATCAACTAGGCGGTCGGCATTTGCTCCGCCCCCGTCGGGATCTACGCGGGGTGC